>NW_024962250.1:23936413-24536413 GCF_019238085.1 Lagopus leucura | reverse complement strand
ATGTTGCTGGCAAACACTTTCTCATACTGAGCTATGGGCTATATCTTCTTGCATAATCCAGTTTTAAAAAATTTGCCTTAGACAATTCAGAGCATCTTTCATAGTCTCCAAGACAAAGAAATGATTCTTACTGATTCCAGTGTCAGACAATATTCTAATTATTGGTCTAAAACATCTAGAATAGTATAAAAACGTCTAAAATAGTATAACCAATTATCACAACTCGTTTGCAAATCTCAAACTATTCAGTGTTCAGTAGCTCTATATACTTACATTTTAGTGGAATAGATTTCTATCTATCTTCTGTCCCTGAAATACACAACCAGTCTTCAACTTTCTGGAGGAAACGAACAGAAAAACAAACAAAAAAAAAACCCCAAACAAACCAACCAACAAACAAAACCTTGGAAACAAAAACGCAGAATGCACTTAGAAAGAACTCAAATATATGTTCAACAAATATGGTCTGAGGAAGTTGATGTCTGGAAGGTTAGATGATGCCTATAGTTTGTAATGGACAGATTCAACATTTTGGAACACTTAAATGTGGGCAATGTTACGCTAGAAACACCACAGATCCTAGTGGTTGGCAGTAGCTCAGAATATCACTTAAGGTCAAAATAGTGCTTTGCAGACCTTTTGCACTCATGCCTTCTGCAGCTCTGCAACATCCAGCGTATATTCTAACTTTGATTCCACCATCATCTTCTCTTCCTATCCTCGCGTGAATTATTTCACTCCTCTACTGACAAAATGTATTTTCTATTTTTTCTTTTTTGTAAAACATTTTCTTTCTATTTATTATGAATTACATATATAATGGCAGCAGAAATCCCTTTCCTCTAATCACATGACTGTGGCCATTAAAAGTCATATGTTCCAGAGTAGATAATGTACCTACATTGTTTCAGCATGAGAATATCAATTGTATTGTATAGGCATATAATACAATCTGCTCAACAGTTTGAAGCCAAAAGACCTTGTTTCCAAGTATTCAGTGCCCACTACACCAATTATCTTGTGCCACTTTTGTTATTTATGTTGATTATCCTCATCTGTCTAAATTGCAGGTGTGGCTATAAAGAAAATCCTGTCTGGATCCTAGCAGAGAATTTATTAAAAAGATTTTTGCAAGAAAATCTGATGATACATATATAGCAATGCATGAACACCATTCAACACGTTCAGTGTCCTAGATCACTCTAAGTGTCTCAGTGCCTTGATTGTAAGAGTTGTGTGTAATAGATGATACTAAGGAGCTTTGGATAGCATGCTGGGTCTGCCTGGGACAGAGTTCATTGTATTCACAGTACTCTGAATGGAACTGTATTTTGAAGTAAAAGAATGTTGGTAACAACAGTGTTTTCAATACTACTGAAAAATACTTACACAGCATTAAGGATTTCTCTTTTCTCCACTCTGCTCCCCTGCACTGAGTAGGCTATGGGTCAGCAAGAAGTTGGGAGAGGACATCACTTGAACAGATGACTCAAACTGAACCATGAGATATTTCATGTCATGTAATGTCAAGCTCAGCAACAAAATTGAGGTGGGGGAACAGTACACAGTCAGGTAGCTATTACTCGGAGAATGCTCAGACATCAGTCTCCTTGTGGGAGGTGGTGAGTGATTATCTTCACATCACTCCTCTTTCTTTCAGTTATTAAACTGTTTTTGTCTTGACTCACAAGTTTTCTCATTTTTGCTCTTACAAACAGATCAAAATGTATACATGCAGTGCTTAGCTGCTCACCAGGGTCAACCCACCACAGTTATATTAGAGGGGCTGGGAAAAAAACAAAAAGAAATTAAAAACCTTTCCTATCTTTACAAGCAAACAAACAAACTCTCTCCATATCCAGTATTGGTCCTAAATGGCCATATTGTCCCTCAGTAGCACCCACTGATAAAATTACATTAAATATATATCCAATTTGAAGGCTTAAACTAGTAGTGTTCCCCTGGGGTCAGTGCTGGGTTCTGTCTTGCTCAAAAACTTAATCAGCGACATGGAAAAAGGGATAGAGTCCACTCTCAGCAAATTTGCTGATGACACAAAACCAGGAGAATTCTCTGACACACCCAAAGGCTCTGCTACCACTCAACAAGACCTGGACAAACTGGAGAGTTGGGCAGGGAGGAACCTGATGAGGTTTAACAAGAGGAAGTGTAGAGTCTTGTTCTTATGGAAGAATAACCACATGAATCAGTACATGTTAGGGGATGACTTACTGGAGAGAAGCTCTGTTAGAAAGACCTGGGGGTCCTGGTGAAAAACATGTTGGCCAGCAACATGCCCTTGTAACCAAGAATGCCAATTGTATCCTGGGTTGCGTTAAAAAGAGTGTGAATAGCAGGTCAAGGGAGATTACCCTCCCCTCTACTCCTCCCTACTGAGGCCACATTTAGACTAGTGTCCAGTTCCAGGCTCTCCAGTTCAAAAAAGACAGGGATCTTCTAGAAGGAGTCCAGTGGAATGTCAAAAAGATGATGAAGGGCCTGGAGCATCTCCAATGTGAGGAAAGACTGAGTAACCTGGGTCTGCTCAGTCTAGAGGAAAGAAGACCAAGAGAGGCAAGGAGTTATGGCCAAAAACTTGAACATAGGAAGTTCCGCATAAATATGCAGAAAGACTTCTTTATGGTAAGGGTGACAGAGCACTGGAACAGGCTGCCCAGAGAGGCTGTGGAGTCGTCTTCTGTGGAGATACTCAAGATCTGACTGGATGCCTACCTGTGCAACTTACTATAGGGTACCTGCTTTAGCACAGGGGTGTTGGACTTGATGATATCTTGAGGTCCATTCCAACCACTATGATTCCGTGAAAATAAACACTGCCAGACTGTATGCTCCAGACAAGGCAGCCAAAGTAAAGCAAATATTCATATGAAAACAGAAAGAATTTCTTCCAATATCACTGTTAACATTCCTCTTTTCAAAGCTATTCAATCACGTTGCTAAGGTTGAAGGACGTGATCAACATTTAACCCTCCAAACCAGTCTCAGGTCCAGCATTCTATTGCCCACATCCTCATCGGAAGACTCTCCTCATCTAATAAACTATAAAATGAAATCTGGTTCTCTGGTGACCTGAAATCTGTTATTATATTTTCTTGTCTTCCTTTACTTTTACATGCTATGACCGATCAAATTCAGCATTCACAGTTTCACACAGAATGAATAATTTTTACCTGTAAGATATCCCTAAGGTCTGCACATTTATGTAGCTTTGGAAATCATTAACAACTCAGATGGGTTAATATCTCAACTCTCAGTCTACTCATCTGTGCCTGTAGGACTCACAGAGGTGCTAAATAACTCTAGCGAGAAGCCAAGAGAGGTGAAGTGACTCAGCAAGAGCTAAGCAGGTCCACAAACTTAAAAGTCATCTTTGTCCCTTTTTTTTTTTTTTACAACAACAAAAGAATACTACTAGTATCATGAGAACTAAAAAATATGTTTTCTTCTTTCACAAAATAGAGGAATGGAATAATCCAGTTATTAAATACAAGAAGGTTTTTACATTCAAGCCTCTCTTGTCTCACAGAATTCCACAACGGGTTTTAAACAAGAAGTTATTTGGAACCTACACATCAACATTTAAATGATACCAATAAGATCCTTATTATTAAATATTTATTTTTATAATATGCTTATCTATGAACACTTAAATTATCTTTCCTAAAAGCATATACCATTGAGTTTGTTCCAAACAAATTTACAGCAGTTTAGCTGTAGGTCTGCCTGAGGTAGGTAAGAATAAATCCCAGGAAATCAGTGTTGAGATGTCTAAATCACCTTGCCTGTTGTGTAACTGTCAGATTTCTATAGCTTATTTAAGCAGTATTCTTTATCCTTAAATAATCTCGAGCAATTTTTTGTTTTTGTGCAATTCACTATTGTATTAAAATATTATTTCCTAAAAAGTAAGTGTGCGACTAATCCGTTGAGAATGTTGCAACACTGTGGAATTAGATTGAGTATTAGCAAAAGGAAACCGTGAGGAGATTTTAATGAATATATCATAGACATAAAATTTCATTTGCACATGGCTCTGTTCAAACCAAAGAAGAAAGGGGAAAAACACAGCTCTCATATAACAGTGAGACCACTCTGGAGACTACATATTCCCTTCTAGAGTAAGGAGTATCCCTCAGAGATCTGAGAGGTCTGAGGTTCTGAAGAATATATGTGACATACTTCAAGTAATTTTCTGTACTTTCTGTTCTGACTCTTGAAAGAGCTCTGCTGGCTTTTCTAATGTCAAAGACATATGATACAGGGTAGTCATTCAGTCTGAGATTCTCATTCACTGGTAATTATCTCTTTGTAATACTGTGTGCTCTTCTCTGGGACAAATTTATCCAGAATTTTCTCCCCAGGACTCATTCTCAAATACATATATTATATAGTTAATATACAGACAAGTAGTAGGCCTTTGGTAATTGCAAAGTATCACATTAAATTATATAACCAAAATTTATTGAAGATTACATAACACTTTCACTCTAGCTCTGCACAAGACTGCTGATATTCTCATGTTTTTTCATTGTCTTAATTTTTATTTTCTCAGTTAACTTTCTTCCTTCATTTCTATTATTTTTAACTTGTTTACAAATGCTCCTTATTCATTTGTTTGAAGAATGCCAACTGGTTGTAAAAGAACGAAACAAAGTTGGGAAAGTTACATCATCAGATGCTTTTGATTTAGCAAGAAGGTGCTTGCTTCATTTAATGAGAACGACCTCACTCAGAAAGCAGCACGACAGACTGCAGCACCAGGAGCACCAGGAGGGAAGAGAGCGGGAAGTGAAATTGCAGACAAATTTGCTTCTACTATGTCCCTAAACTCACTCTGGTTTTAGAGAGTCTGTTCAGGTGGGATCTCATTCCCTAAAATGCTTGAAATAGAAGTACAGAAACAGAATTGCTCTGTTAGGTGTACAGATATACTTTAATAACTCTTTCTAGTGCTGTGTAGGACTCCTTGTACATATGAATCCATGCCTGCAAGAAGATATTATCTGCACTGTTCTAAATGTGTTTTCACAGAGGCAACACAAGTTTCTCTGATGGCATCAGGTATGCCCTGTGATGGGGTTGCTGGAACTGACTGGAAACAGATGTGTCCAGAATCAGACAGGCTCTGATACCTTCTGTCACATGGGGGCTCCTCTACAGTCCTAACCCCAGGGCCAAGACATTATATACTATGTATATATATAAAATATATGCATTATTCATATAAAAATCGTGAGTATCTGTGCATAAGTAGAACTTTTACCCATCCAAGTGTTGGACCTCCATAGAGCTATTTCACACATATGAACAAGCACCTATTGCACACAAAGGACTGGCATCCTGGGGAAATACACACACTTCACATGCAGACAAAGGCCTGTCATCATCACAAGCTTCTAAAGGACTCGTTCTCCTCAGTTCACAGCTCTGGTAAATAAAGTTGCTGCCACCATACCTTAAAATCTGTACATTATTTTATGCACATGCTTTTCTTATAAAAGGTGCTGTGGAGATGAAGAGGGTTATTCGTATGTCTTTCTCAGTTAATTTCTTTTTTTTTTTTCATTTTTCCTTAATGCATTTTTGATTACTTGCTATTCCTCAAAGGCCAAAATTCAATATGTAAAAATGCTTTTCAAAAGATGAATCAACTTTTAATGTCAAATTCAATAAGCTCAGCTACCACATTCACATCCTGATACTATAGGAAGAGAAAAGGCAGTGATGCCCCAAATTTCTACTATTTTCAGAAATGCTCTGAATTGAAAATTAAGGAGAAGTTACTAAAGTGCTTAGAAACCAAATTGGTGTTCAGAAAATGGACCTCACATAATGATTTTTCCATCCAGTTTATTTATTCTGAATCCAATAGCCGTTAATACACTATGAACTCCAGGGAACTGAAGGCACAAATGTAGTTATTTTCCTTATCATGTTTGCAGGGAAAAGCTGAATTTCAAGTTATCAGAAAGTAGCATAATTAGTTACTGTACAGCTAGTGCTTCCCATAGTTTTGGTGCATCATATGGCTACTGGCATGGCCCACAGTAAATTGTAGGTGCATTTCTGCCTGGGAATTTCCATCTCCATAAGGGAGAGTTCCTCCTTCGGTTCCTCACAGCTCAGATGTCTCCAACAGACCCAACCTCAGGAGGGTTTCAGCCCTGCACAGTTACCTTACTCTGTGGCTGACAATGACACACCCCAATCACTGACTGTAATCCCTTACAAGTAAGAACATCTATTCAGTTTCAATACATCGCAGCTAATAAAGCTAGGCAAGTAATAAAAGAAAAAGTTCAGGATGAACTGAAATGGACTGTGGGGGGAGAAACTAAGGGAGGAGTTTTGATAAAATGAAGATGAATTATTTTGAAGGTAATACAGTCAATTCTCTTTTATTTCTAGAGTTAAGTCATTTGATTTAAAGATTGTTTTTTAAACAAAACAAGATCTAGTTTTGAAAGGAAAGCTCAACCATATATTTTTTTTCTTCCCTGTTTCCAAAAGGAAATTGTTCAGGAAGAATTAAATTATTTGCTGTTTAGACTAGAAGAGATATATTTTGAATCCTAAGCTTATAAATGTGCTTATCCTGGGACCAAGAGGATTTGTGAATAAAGCAAGCCAAAAACAAACAAAAAAAAAAACAACAAAAAGCAAATAAAAAAAACTCCATGGTCTTTAGAAATGTACATTTCAGGCACATAATTTAGAATGTGATAGACTTTTCCTTAGAGACTTTTCCTTAGACTTTTCCTATTTCTTTCTTCTGTACGTATAAGGGGAACCTAGAGCATATCTTACTCTCAAATGTCCATGCTCTGTGTGTATTATTATCTAGTTGGTCCTATCATAGGTCCTTTGAAAACTGACTAGGGATTAGAAAGGTAAAAAATACATATATAAGTATATGTATATCTATAAAAATACGTGTCACTCTTCTGAATTAGGTATAAATTGCATTATCCATACTATCGTTTTCTGTTGCAAATGTTCATTAATTATATTTAGAAACTCTAAAACATTTTTTTATGTTCTAGGAATTTGTAGGTATTTTCTTATGAAGAAATATGCTTCAGCTTTCATGACTTGGTTATTTTTAGTTTGTCTTACAAAATGCAGATGATACTGTAATTCATAAAAATAACACTAATGTAGTATATTTACTTCTCAATTATCTCAGTTGTGTTTTAAAGGACAATTCTGCTCCCAATTACACTGGCTTTAATTTGGACTAAAATCCACACTTCAAAAGCCAAATAGTAAATAACTTACTATTCAAAAGTATAGATTTGTAAATAGTAGAATTCATTTTACTTACTGAAACGCAAATAGATATTTATATCATTTGTGTGATATTTAAATGGTTCTGAAAGACTGGGGAAAAATCTGGGAAAGAAAATATTATTATGAGCCTTGATCAACTATAAAAGAAAGATTAACAGAAATCAATATGCTTGGCATTATTAAAACACAGCTGTATGAAAGGACGATGCTTATTTGCTAACATTTTTTGTCACTAAATGTTTAGCAGAGGAAGCGTGTAGTATATCTCCCATGCAGAATTTGGTCCATCATTTTCATTTGAGTAACTTAGCAATAAAAAAATATGCAGAAAAGTAGCAGGTGAAGTTTCTGAAAGCTGGAATTTGTATGTGTGTAGAATACTTTCAAAATGGAATTGATAAAATAGCCTTTGATCTGCAAGGGACTAAAATCTGACAGACAAAAAAAAAATTAGAACAAAATTGGCATACTGGCAGTATATGCTCTCATATGCTGTTAAAATTTGTTTATCTGAGGTTAGACACACTTGTGAAGCCAAAATAACCTTGGGAAACTTTAGGTAATATGTTGTCATTTTGTTTGCCTTTAAAAGTACTACACTTAAAAAGTAGTTTTTATTATATACAGAGTTCTTGACAACTTATATATATGTTTCTTTGTCTTACTAGTGTCATAAGTACTATGTATAAATACACACTATCGCTTTTGGTTCCTAAACAAATGAAAGTTGACCATGTGCTAAAGCCAGAGGAAGCCACTGATATTCATACCAGATAAGACAAGGAATTTGGGCTCTGACTGTCTGTGAATCACTTATTTCCCAAAGTAAATCGGTTTTCTTCTTACTCTTGAGTGTTGACCAGCATTGACTGCTAGCCAAGCACGACAATACCTTCAAGAGGCCATCTTCTAGAAACTCTAGAAAGGAGCACAGTGCACTCAAGTGTAGTAGTAGGGCTAATACAGTAGGAGGGGTAGTACACATCCCTCCCAGAAGCAGATGTATTTCCTGGAAGTAGAACTGGCAAGAATAGTGAAAGCAGGCTCTGATTGAATAGGATATAATAAAAGAATAAATGAAAAATCTTTCCTATTTGAAACACGCAGACAATTACTTTGAATGTCTTCATAATACTATTTTAGCATTTTAGCCATTATTTCACTAAAATCCCAAATAGATTGAGTTACTTACAGCACTGGAAATGCTGCCCATAATACCAAACAATTCTAATAGACAAATATAATACATGAGAATAAATCAAAGTAAAACGTATGGGACTCATTGTGAATTGTCACCCATCTTATCCTTTTCCATTTCTTGCCTCCCATTCCATCTCCTGTTCTTCCCTCCAAAAGTCTCTATTTCCTCACAGTAATACCAGATGTTATGTAACACTTTCATCAAGGCAAGACATAAAAACGATTACCACTCTTCATTTAATGGTATTTTGAAAAACATTTTCATTCTTCTCTTTTCTCTCTGTGTAGGGAGAAAATAAAAGTAGATCCACTTACAAAATTACTTTAAAAGTATAGATTTGTAAATAGTATTATATTATTATTTGAGTTGGAAGGGACCTCTAAAGGCTGTCTAGTTCAGCGTTCCTGCTATCATCTTCATAGCCATTTTTTATGCATCCTTAGAATTAAGAAGCTTTTGAAAATGGAGAAATGTTATAAACTTACTTGGCAAACTATTTCGGCATTTTCTGCTTGAAACTGACTTGTCAAAGTAACTAAAGTTGCTATGCAACGTCTGGGTTCTATTTCCCTGCTTGGTACTTTATAGCACCATGAGTTCAACAAATTTACCAGGTGAAGTCATAAACTATGTGAATACATAACTTTGTTATTTATAATCAGCATAATTGTTATCAGTACCTTAGTGATATGAAGCTGAGGCATAGAGATACAAATATTAAAACTGCTGAGTAGTTATCAGTGTCTAACTTGTCAGATCTGGGAATCAGACACTTGATACTTATTAAATACTGATACATAATGTGCCAAGAAAGGAGAAAAGGAGATCAAGAAGAATAAAAGGGAAACAGAACAGACAAGGGGAAAGGGGGAACAGAGAGACTAGGGCATGGGAAGAGGTAAGAGGATAGAGTGGGGGAATAATAGTGGGAAGGGGAGAGGTAATTTTATTGTAATTAAT
Source organism: Lagopus leucura (assembly GCF_019238085.1). NCBI lineage: Eukaryota > Metazoa > Chordata > Aves > Galliformes > Phasianidae > Lagopus > Lagopus leucura. The sequence continues at coordinate 24,526,941 of NW_024962250.1, read as the reverse complement.
TACATCCTGACCACAATACATGTAACTGAAAGTCTTAGAAGCATAAGTGTCAATAACCTTAATATAGCTAGTGCTACCAATCATACCACTTGAATCCAGGAATATCCAAAGTTGAACGTGGGTTTAATTGTTAAAAATACTGACATTTATGAAGTATGTTAATTGATATCTAATTAACTTGCTTCAGCTACCCTGCTAAATGCCAATTAAATATATTAACATTTATCACAATTTTAATGTATCAATAAGAATTTAACTATATATTTATTGCCATTGTAATTTTAACTTAATTAGATGGCCAGCTGATTTATCATGTACATAATTGTTCAGCCTTAGTCTATATTCTCTTAAACAATCAAATTTGTATTCTACTGTCTACAGCAATAGATCTTTCTCTGTACAATTCTGTACCTTTCTCAAGAAATCTGCTAGAAAGACACAAAAACCAAAAGTAGAATGGGAAATGGGATTTTCACTGAACTCAAGGATACAGGTGTGAAAACAGCAATTTCCCAAGACTGGACATAGTCATGTAATGTTGATTATTTCATGTAAACAGTCTGAAAAATTACTGAAGGCAGATACTGGAAGAGATTAATGCTAAAACATTGTTAATTCATTTATCAAGTTGTAATACATTAGTAAGAGAGAAAAAAAAAAGCTGAGTTTCTAATATGAGCTGGACACTGTTGCATTCAAGAATGTCCCACAATTGGAGGACTGAAATCATATAAAAAATGACTAAAAAAAAACAAAACTGCTCCTCAATGAAAAAAAAATGGGTAAAGAACATTTTTCCACCTAGTCAGATAGACGTGCATGTGCTATAACAGTGATATTTAAATATGTCTTGTGATTGAGGCAAAGTTTTGGAACTTGAATGCACAAGTGTTTCCATGTAGTCTGAGCACTTCAGAAGTCATTTGCCATTGAAAAATCCAGGCAACAAAAAGTTGTAATTTCATGCACACACACGTACAGGGAGAAAAAAAAAAAAAAAGACCGTGTCTGTAGAGCAGCATAAATATTTGGCCTTATCTAAAACCAGTATCTCATGATAAAGACTCAGGAGTTCATGATTGTTTTAACTATGTTTTTTTCCTGTGCTTTAGGAACAGTAAGTCTTTTCACTTAAAATGTTCTCTACAAATTGAGTGGACAATATGAAAAAGAAAAAAAAAATAATGTATAGAGGAGAGTTTGTGAGTGCCTCTTGAGCTTGCCTTTCATGAAAAATAAATAGCTTCTGAAACAAATCATGAGATGATGGAATTCTGTAAGAATATTCCTATTTGTTATGCTGGAGCTCAAGGATGATTATGCATTTTAATTGCTAAAAGTTTTTTAAAATATACTGATTAGTTGCACAAGAAGAAAAACCATATTCTGTGGCTTGCTCCTGTGTGGATTTACAGGTGTCTAGTAATATTGCTGACATGCTGCCTTGCCAACAATAACATTTGTCATAGCCATTGGTAGTATATGCCATATAGCTGAAATTATTCAATAAACTCAGAAGTTATTAAACCTGAAAATAATCTGACAGAGGGGTTCATAGTTAGGAGATAGAAAGAACCAATGTTTCTGGTCCTGACCAAACATAAAAGATCAGAAAATATACTAATCTGTAAAAGAACAGTACTTACTGAAGGCATTAACCAGATTAAAATATTTCACAATATTTTCACATTGACTGAGGAAATTATTCTTTATAATGGTTCATAGAATCATAGAATGGCCTGGGTTGAAAAGGACCTCAAAGATCATCTAGCTTCAACCCCCCTGTCATGAGAAGGGTCACCAACCACTAGAAGATTTCTTGCTTATTTAAATTTTCTTTTCCTGCATGGCAGAGAAATAGAATACGAAGTGTTGTAGGCTTTCTTGACATTTAGTGACAGAGATCATCATCTTGGGAGAGTGAGAAACATCTTGGGCAGGTAGTCACCTGCTTCCATCCATTAACAATAAAGGGAAATAATAACTAATCAACATCCTATTTAAATTTTTACAGCTACGTGCCTAAAGGGAAGAGGTAAGAACTCAGACCAGAAAGTCTCAAAACCTCAAGATTCACAGCTTCTCAAGAGCTTATTCTACAGGTTTTGCTGGTTTTACAGTAATCTTCCAGGTTCTTGGCCCACACGTATAGGTAAAAAAGTAACTGTTTCACTTCATAAATTTACTTTAGTTTTCTTTCTAAAATAAAATAATTACGATTCTTGAAAGTCTCTTAGAAAACAAGCTACCATTAATCATCCAGTGGCTTCATCCTAGTCATCTTGTGGTAATGGTCAAGATTCAGGAGGATTATTGTTAAAGGCTGTTAGAAAAAAGCATTCAAAATACAGGCAGTTTACTGAAACTACTGAGATTAACCAGAACTCTGGTGTGATGAATTTATCATAAAAGCTTTCACTAGTACATTTTCCCTCACAGACTGCAAACACTGGCTGCACAAAAACACTGAGAAAGCTTCCTCTGAACATATTAACCTTGAGAACACCTTCATTTTTTTATTGGTGAGTGATCTGGTCAAGAAACCTTATTATTTTTCACTCAGTTCCTTAATCCCTCTTATGCAATCTATGCATACAGTCCAGAAAGTCATTCTTGTGAGAGAGAGAAAAAATACCCATCAGAACTTGTATTCTTCATTTCTTATACACCTATTAAATCTACTATTTTTTCTAATCTGCTTCTACAGACATTGCTCCAAAAGTAGTATCTCCTATTTATTTTCATGGAAACTACAACAGATAAAAACAGCATAGTAACACTATTACATAGAGCAAATTCTCAGCTATAAAATGTTTTCAACATACTCACCACCAGTAGCAAAGCATTTCAACCAGCAATGAACAAGGGTCCAAATGACTCATGTCTTGTCTTTCTTGCCAGATTCACCACTGCTGAAACACATCACTTATTGCCTCAGTGAGCTCACATCCACTGTTCCATAGATGTTTTGCAAGCATCAGTGAATGTCACAATGGGTGCCATTTTTTCCACATAGAAGAATTCCATGACATACCTTTGTTTCATCAGCACTTCCCTATTAAATGCCATTTTGTCAGACTGCCCCTCTGCTGCCATCTGTGTCACAGCAACAAAATGTAACAGAATATTTATGGGGAAGTTCAGCCTTTACTGCTATACCACCAACATACACCTCTGACATTGTAGGCCATCATAATAAAATAGAAGCCATTAATTTTGGAGCAGCTAAGATTTTTATTTACTAGTATTATATAATATGTATTATTATACTATATATATTATAATATTCACAGCATATTAGTGAGTAGCAAGAAACATCCACTTTCCAGCTCTAATTGGAGAGTGGATTAAGAGTTTTGATCTGGTGCCATTGGCATAATTTGAAACCAGGTGGTATTATAGCAATTAGACTTTTTTTAATTGACTTTTGCATTTTGTGCACTAATGGAAACTCCTTGATGTGCATTTTTGGATATTAGGTAACAATGACTTTTGAAACATTGCCAGCTCACAAAAAGCAAAATCAATATCAATTCATTAGCGAATTAATGGCACAGACTTTATTGTAAATAGCTAACAACTGTACAGCTGGCAACCATGTGCTACTAATTGTTCAAAGAGCATTAGATGTAAGTTCTGAAAGGGTTGGAAAAGTTCATAAATAAACAGAATTTTTAAATAAGAGATTTATAGTGCACTTGAAAGTAAAATATTCTTCACTTCAAAAAAAAAAGTGTTACAATGATCATATAAGTATGAAAGAGTTTATTGTTGGAGCTAGTCCTTGTCTTAAATATGGGTCTAAATACATTTATCTGATCATTTATATTTTGAATTGCAAACAGAGAAAAGGAAATAAGATCAGGGCACTGTGAAATACTTCCTCCCCATCTTTTCACAACAAAATGGAGAACTCTTGAAATACAATGCTTAAATGAACTTTTTCTTTGAGGTTATTGTCTAATAAATTTAGTTTCGGCTTTGTTTGTCTTTTGCAAACAAAAGGTTTGTTCTCCTTATTAAACTGAAGTGCATTTTGCATTGAAACATGATTTTCATATGCCAAGTGGAAATGCCTAGCATTTTTCTGGCTTTCCACCATTTTTTCTTGTTTAAATACAAAAAGAAATTTAAAATTAAATTGTGAATTGCTTCAGGCAGAAGCATTTTTTCACTGATAGCTTTTGCTTGAAGAGTTTCCCTCAGCTACAGTCCTGAATAATGCACTGCAGGTAGTTTCTCCCATGAGAGCACAGAAACAATTGTATATTTCACAGATGTTCCTCAGGTTATAATCCCTCCAGAGCTCTCTTCAGAAGGAAATCCCACTTTAGTCGTTAGAAAGCTCAACACATTCTGATTCATCGCTGTGTCAAGTTGCTGCTCTAGGGAATGACTGAAACCAAGGCTCCATCTATTCCCAGGTGATTCTTCAGAAGGACATATTAGCATGAGCAAAACGATTCAGCTTCCAATCCTAAATTAGGCCCATCCAGAATGATATTACTGTAAGAACCTGATCCTGACTCAGATTTCTCATACAAGCACTGAAAAGTTGTTGAAGAGAGGTTAAACAATATCAGGACTTGGAAGTAAAGCCAATCTTACTGCATTTGTTTTAATGCAGTCATCTACAGGGTCTCAAACTCTCTTTCCCACCCAAGTCTGGCCACTCATGTAGTATCCACTTCTGTCCATTAATGAAGCTCTGTTTGTTAACTTCGACATTTTCCTTGGGATTGTCTCCTATTTAATCTGTATCTCCTTTTTATTTCAGAGGATATACAGAAGTGAAGGCTCTTTGATTTTGCCTCACATTTAGATGTTCTATACACTTTTGCAGCATGTTATTCTAAAGCAAATGCTTACAAAGTTATATAAAAAATCCTTTTCAAATTATAAACTAAAGCAAAACAAACCAACCAACCAAACAAAAAAAAAAAAATTCAAACAAAAAGTAACAAAAAAACATCCAAAACCATCCAAAACAATCCAAAAACAATTTTTCATATGCTACATTGGGATGAGGGTTATTTCTCTGATTATTCCAGAATACATCAGTATCATAGAATCACTGAATCATTGTATGGCTTGGGCTTGAAGTGATCTTAAAGATCACATAGTTCCAATTCCCAGCCATTGGCAGGGTTGCCAACCACTAAATCAGACTGCCCACAGCAATAACCAACCTGGCCTTGAGTGCCTCAAGAAACGGGGACCTTTAAAGGTCCTCTAGTCCCATTCCCCTGCAATAAACAGGGACATCCATAGCTAGGTCAGATTGCTCAGAGCGTGATCCAGCCCTGCCCTGAAAATCTCCAGGAATGGTGCATCCATCACATCTCCAGGCAACCTGTTCCACTGCCTCACCACTCACATTGTAAAAGACTTTTTCCTTATATCTAACCTAAATCTATACTCCTTAAGCTCAAAACAATTTCCCTTTGTTCTGTCACCACAGACACTGCAAAAGAGTCTCTCCCATTCTTTCCTGTAGCTTCCCTTTAGATACTGAAAAGCTGCAATAGGGTCATCTTGGAACCTTCTCTTCTATAGGCTGAACAGCACCAGTTCTCTCAGCCTGCCCTCGTAGGAGAGGTGTTCCATCCCTTCGATCACTTTTATGGCCCTCTTTTGGATGCACTCCGAAAGGTCTATGTCTCTCCTGTACTGAGGACTCCACATCTGGATGCAGTACTCCAGGTGAAGTCTCACCAGCGCAAAGTAGAGAAGCAGGATCACCTCATCTTGATCTGCTGGCCATGCTTCTTTTGATGCATCCCAGGGTACAGTTGGCTTTCTGGACTGTGAGGGAACACTGCTGGTTTATGTCCAGCTTTCCATCCACCAGTACACCCAGGTCTTTTTTGGCAGAGCTATGTTCAAACCTCTCATTCCTCACCTTTATTGGTAGTGAATGTTGCCTCAATCCACATGAAAGGTCTTGCATTTGGATTTATTGAACCTCGTGATATTCACTTGGGCCCACTGCTCTAGCCTGTTTAAGTCTCTCTGAATGGCATCCCAACTGTCTCATGTGTTGACCACACCCCACAACTTGGTGTCATCAACAAACTTGTTGAGGGTGCACTTGAACCCACTGTCAATAGCATTGATGAAGATACTAAAGAGCACTGGTTCCTACGCTGATACCTGTTGGACACCACTCACACTGATCTCCATCCAGACATAGAGCCATTGTTCATCACTCTCTGTACTTGATCTTGCAGCCAATTCTTCATCTACTGAGCAGTTCATTAGGATTTTGAATTCTTCCACTTAAAAATCTTCAGTTTTTAAAAATGAATATGTGCAATATATCTAGATTTCCATTCAGTGCCCAGTACCAAATCACATTATTTGGAGAACCCTTACTTCTATGACCTCATGTAATTAATTCTTGTACCTAAATTTCATTTTGCAAACTCTAGAAAGTTCACAAGGTCAGCTTAACCTTGAAACCAAACATACAGCCCAGATCCTCAAAAGCACTGTAACTCAGATCAGTGTTCAAATATTTTCAAGGATATAAGCCCATACACTGAATATGTTGACTACTCCTGAAAAACAGAGAGTGTGTTTCATGTTCTGCTTTATTCAGAAAGGGTGTGATGGAGCTGCATTGAAAGGGTTACTACTGAAAGCTGATGGGAATAAGAAATACAAGATTTTCCAGGCATATCAAGAATATTGACTTTCTGAAGCCGACTAGATGATGTGAGCTACTTCCAACAATTCAATCTATTTCATTCAGAGTACAGCAAGTTTATAAAGGCATGCAATCTGTAGAGGACTGTTTCAGGGTCACTGTGCTACAGCCCTCTTGACACAGCTGAAAGAAAGTCTTGAATAGAGGATGAGAAGTCTGATTACTGATTAACTTCAGTGTTATTTCAATCAATTCCCAGAAGGAAGTTAGTAATCTTCCCAGTATCCAACAGAAGATTGTTATTAAAGGGCTATTATGATTGGAACACTCAACTCAGAAAAACCACGAGGGGTTTTGCAGTTCTTATATATATATATATATATATATATATATATATATATATATATATATATATATGTTTTATCATCTAGAGTTCTACTTGAAGACTTCTTGATTGTAAGACTGCTTTACTAAATTTATGCCTATAAAGTATCTTACTGTGGCCAAATTCTACTGATTATTTAAAACTTCATAATAAAAATAACTGTCTTAGAGGTAGTCCTCCCATAGATCAAGTGCTGCTAAATGCATATCATTAGTGAACACAGTGATTTCTTTCTAAGCTGAAAGATCAACTGAGTATTTTATCTGTTTCATGATAACAAAATATTTTAAATTGGACCTTTTCATAACAGTCCAGGTGGTCCTCACCATTTCAATACACAATGAAACAAAACCTTTCTTCAACACAAAGTTTAAAAAAAAAAAAAAAAAAAAAAAAAAAAACTTCAAAGAAAAAAGCAATTTCAGAAGGATGGGATAACAATTAGACTGTTAATATGGAACATGGAAGATGAAGGAAGTATTCTGCAACATATTTTCTATTTAACCTTAAGGAAAATATTTAATATGCTAGTCTTAAAATCTCTTCACTGTTCTGAAGGAGTAATCTTTCTCAGGTGTGTGATGAGGATTAACACATTAATACACTGAGGCACTTAGATGCTATGCTAATATAAGAATAAGACTTATTATTAGAATTTTTATTATTTTTTATTAGAATATTATTAGAATAAGAATAAGACTTATGATTGGAAAGATTTACAACTTCAAAAATCTAAAAACCCAACTAAATATTTAGATTCATTCACTGTGTACATAGTCTTAAATGTGTTAATCAGTTTTTTCTAGTTACTTGCAGATGAATTTGCACTTCTCAGAAGTAAAAAGTTGACCTTCCTAAATATTTCTGTTGCAAATGCACCCTGATAGCATCTGAAAAGCTACCATCCTGGTGATGACTCTAAAATAATTATTAGGGTAGCCACACCAGCTGATACACATTAACCAAGTTGGCCAGTGATGTCTGTAGCAACATCAACAGGTAAAAGGGCTTCAAACTGTTTTTAAAAAAATTCAGAATAGTTTTTGCCACGATAGGAAGTAATTCTGGCTTGAAAGCAGGGGAATAAATGATATTAAGTTCAAAAGTGCTTTTTGTCACTTCTCTTATTTGATTTTTAAATTTTTACTACATTTAGCAAGAAAAATGATATGCGGTCAAACAAGAAAAGTCAAGTGTATACAGCATGGAAAAAAAGGAATTTAAGGGGAGCTGCCATATGAATGTTAATATATACAGATGAGTTAGAGTCATATTTGTATATAACCAGGTATAAATAGCACTACTGAAGCTCAGCACCTTTTGTATACATTAGACAGAAGAATGCTGATCCAAGAGTGCTGCGTTGCTGTAGGCTGGAGTAGGCTCTGCAGAGGCTTGGCCACCTCTAAGTATAGACAGAAGAGATACATGGGTTAATAATGAGTTTTATTGGTGGGAATGCACGCAAGATGAGATTTTAAGCACATCCATGAAAGAGTTCTGAGTGTCTAAATCACAGACTTAAATGCCCAGAATGGCTAGTAATCTGTAGCTGCATTCTTTGCTCCTGTTTATGCTGTGCACATGTTAATTGCACCCAGACAATCTATTCAGTATAGAATGGATAGAGCTTCCTTAGAGAGAAACAAAGACACAACTGAAACCATAGTTTTCACCGAGACCTGCACCCTATAACAATATAATTATGACTATCAATCAAGCTCCAAAAAACTTCCAATTCACTGTTTTCACCTGTCATACAACGATACCTATTTTTTACTTGTAAGGCAATGACTCATTAAAAGGTAAATTAGTAAAATACCAAGAATAATGATACTACAAATGTTTCCAAAATTTAGAGCCCAAATTAAAAAAAATATTTTATGAAAGCCCTTTATAAAATGTCTTCCATGTTGTTATGATTGGTTATTAGTCAAATTACAACAGCTAGGCATCAGATCACAGATCATTAGATCACTTGTTTCAGCATCACAGCTCTTGTTTAGTCACCGTCATCTATTCAAATATAGGTTGAAAGTTACAACGGTTTTGGACTTCACATTTGGCTCAAGAAGAATGTCAGGGGCAGAGAGGGAATAAAAGTTGTTCTTCAGTACCTTGCTGTTACTGTTTTTTCTGACAATTATATTACTGCATAATGAATCTTCTCAGACTTCATCAATTAACACATGACTCCAGTGAGACTAGAGCTTTCAGAAGAAGATCTTTTAAAACTGGGGAGTTTTACTCTTAAGAAAGTGAACTACTGTTCTCCTGCATAGAACTGAGCTCAGTATAGGAGAGGAAATAATTCTGCTCCAGATGATCTCATTATCACCTCTTTTGAAAGAACAGCAGGTCAAACCTTAATAAAGACTCTCACTTATCTGGAGAAGAGTTTTAAAGAGCAAGGTTACATTTGTTATCCTATCCTGGAAGACCTCCAGTACGCTTTTTCAATCCCCATTCCAAATTACACCATGGCACTTTCAGGAGCTCTGTCACAGATCTTTCAACGCATGGTCTATTCTTTCATCATATTTAATAAATCTGAAGTATCAGGTGATTTCACATTTAGAAGCTTACCAGGAAATGCCAATAATAGAAATACTTAATAAAATACTGTTATGCGCAAAAATGTTTCAAATGTGATTGAAAAATCTGGTAGTAACCCACTATTTAGAATGACTAAAAATATTTAGAATTTTGAGAGTAACACCAAGCAAAATAAAGTTTATCTAAACAAACTCTCAACACTAGTCAATACCAGTTTAAAGTATTCAGAAACATCACTTTACATTGGGTAAAGACACTATTCCATAGAGACACAACTGGAAGAAGTTGCATATGGGAGAAAGACAGACAGGTATTCAAGAAGACGGCATTCAGACAGGTATTCAGAAAGACAGGGACTGACAAAACGAAGGCGAGATAAAGCGAAGAATGAGACTTGCCTGGGCTGATATCTGGCAGGAGAAAAGCTTACAACTGTGGGAAAAGTAACTGCATCCTAATTTATTTCTTCTATGCTTATGGAAACCATGTATTTTTTAAAGATAAATTTGAATATAACAGATACATTCCTGCCTCTACCATCACTTTATCCTCCTGAAATAACCAGTCCACAAGATATTTACTGTTCTTTAACCATTACCAACAAAATGGTGACACTAAATAAACATCCTGTCTACTCTATCCGCTTTAACTTTTTCATGATCTAGTTTTATTTACACAGATGATGCTTCTCACATTTTAAACAGGAATTTTAAATAGCAACTTTAATACAAATATTTAATTTATGAAAACAATGAGGTCTTGCTATAAATGAATAGATAGTTTGGGCTTTTTTCCACATTTAACAATTGAAATTTCAGTAATAAAGTACAGTTGAATACTGTACACATTAAGACACTATGGCACTTGATAGAAAGTCAATTTATAGATAACCAGATGGCTTTCTTTACCTAACACTTGACAGCTATGTGTGAACACATGCAGTTTAGGGATAACTTATGTGTTTAGCAGTGTTTTCCTAGAACTCTTATTGAGAAACCATTATGCTTGTCAATATTTTTCTTCAGTGCTAGACATGGGGACATGAGCATTAAGTTGCCTTCATTATTAAACCAATGTCTTTCTCAGTTTTTTTTGTTTGTTTGTTTGTTGCAATATGTAGGAAATATATGTTCTAGTCCGAACGTATCAAGTGAGATTCAAATTTATCATTCCTGGTGAAAGTAAAGCTGAGGAAAATGTAGTTGTGCTAAATTTCTCAGTTTCTCAGAACAATAACTCAGTTATTAAGGCCTTCTCATCTACAGTGTGCCTGCAAAGTGATGAATACTCTCAAAAGTTAATGGATAGAACAAGTCATTAGAATACTTTCTAGAAAACAAACTGTTCTTGAATCCTATTTACAAACTTAGCTTGAAGCCACTAATAAAAGGGAAAACAAAGTTTTTGTTTATTTGTTTGCTAAAGAACAGACACCATAAGGGTTTTGTTATTTTAAATTTTCATTTATTAATAATTGCTGAGATTATGGAGATTTGGAGCTACACCAGGCATTTCATATGCCCTTTAAATGGTATACAGTTCAATACAAATAACTGGGACTGACAGGTGTTAATCCTAAGTATAGTTTATTTTTAAGACGTTACACAAATAATTGAATTTACCTTGTGAGATAACTAGGGCACATTCCATGTAATGACAAACCATACCTTTAACATACTGAACAGCTGAAGTACATATTTAAAGAATAACTGTCAACACATTCAGTGACTGTCCAGGAATTAAAAAATCAAGAATGAATAAACGAGCAACAGAAAACAATTGTGATTTCTGTTAATTCAGACAGATGAATCTGATAAATGGAAAAAAAAATAGGAAGCTCTGAATCCTATCAGGAACCCTAAAGGACTCGGTATTAATAATTTGCTTTAATGCAACTACTTTCATCTAGTGAAATTACACTATAAACTATAGTGAGTAGTGGTAACAGACTGGGTATTGATACTACATTTTTCTTCAGGGAGAAAAAAAAATGTTTTTACATACATTAGTGCTACAGAACATGTCCCTTTGGTCATGAACACTTCTATAAGAAAGTTCTTCCATCTTCAGGCTAGTACATATGCTTTCAGTTGTTGCCCTTTGTTCCAAGTAATTGTTCATAAAACATACTCAGAAGATAGACTACACTGATGCACTGCAATGCTAGAGAAATACTGATCCATGCTCTACAGATTGTGTAGCCTCCCTCTCACTGGTAAAATAAAATAAAAAAAGTAAGTAATATTTTAATGAGTACTTAAGCTTTTAAAAGATAACTGCAATATCAGACCTGGCTATTTCCAAATGTATTTCTATGTTGAACTTTGACCAAAAAAAAAAAAAAAAAAAAAAGTAAAACTAGTATTGTAATCATTTTTCCTTCCGACATTTGAGTCCCTTAAATAAACAAAGATTTTGTGCAAATTCCTTACTCTTTCACTTGTATTGCATACTAAGCCTATTCCAAGGGCTTACATTCTAGTTATTCTTTCCTTAGAAACGTCTGTCTGACGCAGTGCAGAAAACAGAGAATGATTAAGGTATTTTACCTGCATGCAACCTTAAGGTATATTTACAGCATCCTATTCACACACTGCTCCAGTGAGAGAATTTTTGTCTTCATGGTTTTCTTCGCAGTGCTCCCTAGAAGCTTCAGAAGTTTCTGCTAATCTTCAGCAAGTCTGGTAGATAAGGGAGTGTGTGGTTTTCCGTATGTTCATAGCTTATACAAAGCCTAGCCTTGTATGCCATCTTTGTTTCAGCCAGCATGATTCATTGATGTTACATGTAAAGATGTTTACTCCGCTGAGTAATGACCTCAGTTTGATTATGATTTTCTTCTTCCTCTCTGTCCCCAGATTCCACATCAGCTAGAAAACAAAGAAATAAACAAACAAAACCCAAAACCAGAACTGGGAAAATAAAGTCTCACAGCTTACAGGAAGAGATGAAAAACATAGGGGAAAAAAGAGGAAAAAAAAACAAACTTGTTCTTGTCTCCATTCCTGCCTGACACTGAATTTCCCAGGTGGGAACTCAGAAACAGCCTGTCAGACTGTCTTTCAGCTGTCATTCTTTGTTGCATGCTCAAAATGCAAAATAGAACACTTCTGACTATGTTTTATATTCCAAAACTTTCCCAAATTACAAGAATATCTCAAAGGCAATTATAACCCAATATTTGAACTCACTGAATTTAAACATAAATGAGTTAGGGTTCATCCAAAGGGTTCCAATCCATATACACTGTAAATATTGCTATCAGTTCCATTTTATGGATAAGACCTGCAATCTAGGTAAAAAAATGTAATCACAAGCATCTGATGTTGAATATCTTTTTTTTTCCTGTCCAAGTAAAATTGATTTTGGGGTGTATTTTTGACAGTTCACCTTCTAATTTCTACTTGGATTCTTGGAAACTTCATGATATGCAACAGGTAATCCTTGAATAAAAAAAATGTTCAATTTATCTGCACAATGACAGCAGGACTGCTGGTTTCATTTGGGGTTCTTTGTAATCCCAATCTCAGCGTCACCAAAAGCAGGTGGGAGCCAGCCCAGACCAACACTGTATTGTGCACTGAAGGTATGCAGAGTCCTTTGAAACCAAAACGGTTTGTTTTCAGGCAGTAGCATTTGGAGCCAATGGTGGATGAAGAGAATATAAACATAACTCATTCTAAAAAAATAAATAGGAAAAAAAATTGTTTCTGGAAGCAAATGGACCCTTATTAAATTGATAGCCTTATCATTTTAAGAGCCCTGGGAAGAAAAACACCTGTAAAGCTCTGAATGAAAGACGACAACTTTTTCTTTCTTCTCTGCAAACGTATTAAGCAGCTTGAATGAAACACTCCAGCGTACTCCTTTAAAGCTATGGTTTTTGTTACATTAAGTTCATAAGAGAGTTACAAAATCCAGTTCAGAATTGTCATCAGTCATCCCCCTCAAGAACACTGCAACCTCTAGAAACATTATACAATCACAAATTGCTAGATTTTTGGGGAAAAGTACAAAAGAACGTAAGACTGACTTTTCCAACAGCTTTCACAGTGCAGTGGCAGTCTAAAAACTACTAGAAAAAAAAATAAAATCAGTTCAAAAAAAAATAAAATCAGAGGACTCAGTTCTACTGAGGTAGAAATGGATTACATCTTTCTCACAAGTATTCAGGGCAACACACAAGGCTGTAGATTCATTCATTCATAAATCCTTACTCTGACCTTCAGCTGCCATACATCCTAGTTACACATCCACGGGATGCCCAGAGAAGCTGTTCTCCAAAGAGGAAAAGATATCAGCCAGTTACAATTATTTGATTCAGAGATTTTGTTTTCTGCCCATGGAACTGTAAGTCACACACACACACACACACACACACACACACACACACAAAAAAAAAAAAAAAAAAAAGACAGGTACCACATTCAGTGACATCCCTTGTCCTTTCTCTACATAGAATAATGTAATAATATGTATGCCTATGAAGAACCTGCATAAATCTTCTCTTCTCTCTCCCCTACTTGATATGCTCAGCACCTGCTGCCCTCGTGTCTAGTGTAATACTGTTCACTAGAAACTACAGGCAATCTATCCAGTAAAACACCACTCGTGGAAGCACCCACACAGGTTATTCCGTGGGTAGCAAAAGGTTCTTTAAAAGATCTTGTATGGTTCAATGGGTAAGTGAATAATGTCATGTATAATTCAAATCTAAGAAAAAAATTAGAGAGACTGCCTAGATGATTAACTAGGAATTATCCTTTTACTATTTAGGAAAATGCCTTGGAGTCTTCTAAAACCACACACTGGGACATCTGACATCTCTTTCTCTCATCAAGTTGTGGAAGACAGTTACACATAGGCAAAGAAAACATGGAACTACATGAAGTAAAACAAAACTCTTACATTAAAACAAAATGAAATAAACATAAGGAAAATATTAACCTAAGAACTCCTTCAATTTGTGATCTCATGGAAATATTTGCCATATTTAATATGGTTGCAGCCTAAAGAAAGACCAGCACCTTTGATAGACAAGCAAACTTCAAAGATGCTGATAACTTTAAAATTAAATAGAAGCTTTTTTTTTTTTTTTTTTTTTTTTTTTTTACTTCTCTTTCAGTAAGTTCAGACTATCTTTTCCATCACAAATCATTATTACTTTTAAATGATGCTTGAGAAATATTGAGAATACTTAAGATTATATCTAGGAAATATTTACAGAGTTTTACTGAGGAACTCTGTCAAATGATTAGAAGCATTAAAAGGTTTCTGTTGGTATGGCCTTTTCATGCTCACAAACTTTGATCCTTTTTTTTTTTTGTAATACATGACAGCTCAGGTCAGCATTAATGCATTCATAGGACCTGCTGTCTTAAATGATGTCAGTCAGCTTTCCTGGCAGCTAAAAGAAACAGCTGGTACTAACTTCAAAGCAAATAATAATATATTATTTTAGTTCTCCACAATAAATGGCAATTGGCAGGGATGTAGAAAGCATAGAGTAGACCACTCTCCCCATGAACTGTGATAATGTCTATTAATACTTCAGATGCTTCTCCCAGCACTAGTATATGCCTTTATGACTTCACTATACTGTCTAAGTTTAGTTTGTTTTTATTTCAATCATAGAAGTTTCAGAACACAAATACTTCGATGCAAAGGAGATCATTTTTTCTAAAAGAACTTCCTATTTTCAATTTTTGTTTTGAAAACTTTAAAAGAGTTTCTCTACAATTGGCAATTAACACCTGATACACCTCTGAGCTGACATCTGTCCAGCAGCGCTATCTTTGAAAGAGTTGAGAGTTAATCACACACAAGGAGAACGAAGGGAAGAAATGCCCTCTCTGAGGCTATTGAAACAATTGACTGAATGAGTAAAAGTTCTGAAGCTCACCAATGTTAGGACTAGTTCAGTGGTACATGTAAGGACTTCAATGTAGAAAGTAGAAAGGATCTTTTTCTTCAGCATTTCACAATCAGCATTTGGATAATGTCACTGACTACACAGTCATTTTTTTATTTGCATCCTGGAACCAGGAAAGTCATGTAAAGCCTCTACAGAGTGCAACTTTCCAGCAAACAAACAAACAAACACCTTTGAAAAGTTCAAATACAAACAAAAAAGGAATGACCAGGCTACAAATGTTCAGCAAGGAGTAGAATTTGCAATCCGTATTCTTTCAAGAGTTTAGGCTATCAAACATTTTTTAGAATGCCTTGGTTCATATATTTATTGTGACAAGACAACAAAGAAACAAACAGAGCTAGTAAATCACTGTTCCTAGCATATTTGTTTTCTCTTTCTACAAGGTTTTACTGATCTAATCCCATAGACAGTCATGTAGACTAATTTTTTTGAGTTAATCAAATTCTGGGAAATGAAGAAACCATTTTTAAGGAGAAGTTCCTTTTTTAATTTTTTTTTTTGTATGGAACAATACATCAAAAATTTACATCACCAAAAAAAAAAAAAATCATTCTCAGCCTTGAAATTTCTTTCAAGATAAATGAAGGATGTTTTATAGCAGCCACCTGAAATAAAAAAAAAATTAAATACATAAATGCAGTGAGAAATGAACCACTTTTATTCCTGAAGCAATTTGAAAAACATGCAATGAATTTACAAAGCCTTTCTGAAAAAAAATGTCCAGTGTTTTTTTATTCAGATTTCCAGTTTTAAATATCTCAACTTTGTAGATCTTCATGGAGAAATCTATCATTATCTTAGTATTTGTATTATCATTGACTTATAAACATCCTATCTGATCACCAAACTGCTTGTAAACAGGCCATTTTTCATCCTTACCTAAAATTTTGTGTTTAAAAAGCTTTTAATAATATCTTTGTCCAGTTGCATCTCTACACTGACACGTTTGCAGAAAAACAGGTTTAGAGAGTCAAAACATAAGTAAACAACTCTTCTGAAACAGTAAAGGGCCTCTTGGCAAGCAGACAAAAAATACTAGAACACTACACAATTAGGAGATCGCTACTGACAGTTGGACTTGAGTAAGGCTTTGTGCATGGACACAGTTAAACACCTCTAATTCTTGCCTCCATCTGTGCAACTTATTCTTACACAGAAACTTGAAGACTAGTTTTCTAAGGGCCTGATCTTGCCATTTACCAATGATATACCAAAGTGGCATTAGGAAACAAGTTGTTACCAGATATCCAGTACACATTATAGAAAGTTCTCACATTCACCTTATTTATTGTACACCAGAAAACTCCATAAAGGGAGAGAATGACTATGAAAAAAAAAAACAACTCTGGCCAGCATTTATCCAACAGTTGAAGTATTTACAGTATTTTGTTCTTTTCCACACTCCTACATCAATTCTCTGTTGTCCAGTGAAGGCTGAAGTCACACTGAAGTTTTTATCTTATGGTAACTATTAACAAGCTCTTCCTTCTGTACAGACATCTTTTCACAAGAGATATAGAAAAACAGCATTTGGGGATTGACAATCCTGTGTCTGATTGCATTAAACGTGAAATCAGTTGAACTAAGGCAAAGCTGCAAGTTTCATATGTACAAACAAATTCTTTCCTGCAGTATCTTAAACTCTGTTTCCCTAAGAATAAGATATGGCAGAGGCTGAATAGAGCAACTGTCAGTGTATCAATATGAACCGAGTTTAAATGCATAGAGCAATATTAACTTTATATTTAGCTCACTGGAGAGCTACTGACATTACAAGAATATAAAGAGATCAGCACAGAAAACTGTCAAACTACAATGCAATGAATTCAGTGCCTGGTTTAATGGTGTAGGAGAAGAATCAGGCTCCACTTAAATTCCCTCATATTCTAACTGTCAAGCATAGTACAACAACTTAACTGAAACGAAAGAGGAAAACAATTCTTCTCCATATCATAGAGATTAATAGAAATTTTACTAATGTACAGTTAGCTGTTGCATTCTGAGGAAGCATAAACTAGCATAGCACTGACTTAGTGGAGCTGTACTACTTTGCACTTGAACCTAGCTCCTATTTAGAAATAACCACTGTAGTTACAGCAGATTCTCCTGAAATGGACTTTGCCTTTACAGCTCATAGCAAGTGAAATGGTATTAGTCACATATCACCAAGACTAATCAGTATCTCTGAATATTCTCTGCACTACATCCTGGAAATTATACACATTCATCTTCTGGCAAATATTTACCAAATCCATACAACACACCTTCATAAACACTTGTCTGCCTCTCATTGGAAAGGTAACCCCTTGCATATGGTAATAGCATCTCTTGAATTAATCCTCTATAAACAAAATGATTTATAATTATGCAAAGCTATAATTATGCCATGTTCCTTGCAAATTTGCACATGGGTGAAGAGTAGCTCAGGGGTTCACTAGAGTGGAACCCCCCGTACCACTGCAGTATGCTAATAGGGCTCATGAAAAGTTCACAATAATGATTCTGTATGCTAGAATTTGTCTGCCAGCTAACAATTATGCATCCCAGCAGGGAGCAAAAACACTAACAAATGCAGCAAATACACATACACGTTCATATACAGCAAAAGGATAAAGATCATAAAGAAACAAAGCAAAAACCATGTTAATTAATGAAAAATATCATTTGATAGAAATAGAGTTACAAGAACAATGACATCAAGGAAAACTGTTGACAGAAACCTCCAGTAACTAGCTACTATATACAGAGACTTTATCCCATATCACAGGACCATTTACTTTGTTACAAGACAAAAATGTTTTCCTCTACCTTATATACTTCTTGGGTGGTAGTGATCTCCAGCCCTCAAATTTTCAACCACATACATAACTGAAGCTTTTGTCAGGTTGAATCAGACTTCTCCCAAGCTAGATACAAAGTGTCCTCTCATATTAGTAATACCATAGTTTCCCAAAGGTAATGGGGGGTTTTGATTAATTGTTTATTTTTCCTCTACAACTACCTCTAGGCTTCACGCCCTGTAATTTGTGTCCTCCTTAACATCAAACAGTACTGCATTGCCTCTGACCCTGATTTGCTTGCTGCTGGCTTGTTTGGAAAACCTCTTGGAGTGGCAAATTGATTCTGTCCTTTGAAAAATTACAGAAGATCAATTCTCTCCAACGTTAGAATCTGAATAACATAAATGCTGTTCTGGCCTTCCTCCATTTTCGCATATAATTGCTGAAAGATACCTAAAAAACCTGCCCCAAGGGAGCATAGTTGTTTTCTCAAAGTATTTCATCTATTTCTATAACGTGGCATTTAACTTAGCAAGGTGTCATGATAAAAAAAAAAAATGCAAGTAGGCCTTAATAAAAGTGCCATTTCCAGAAACCTCACACATATTCTTCTGCTTTTTACTTCAAAGCCTCAGCCTACTTCTCAGGTGTACTACAGAACACCAAGTCAAGCAACACAAAAATAAGGGGATCAAAAAGCGTTTCTGCTTGCTAGTCATTTCAATTAATGAAGCCAAACATAATAGCATAAACCAAGTAGTTTACGGGAATAATTTCTTCATGAGGTGGTAAATAATGTGAGAAAGGAACACTACTTAGTTCCATGATTTTGTTAGTTGCCTACTCAGAACAAAGAATGGTTGGTTATTAACTTGCCAGAGTAGAGTAATCTTGGATTGACTGAATGAAAATCTAGAAGTCTTTGCAACAAGGCTGGAACAACTGAAAACTGAACTGAAACAATGTTTAAGGACAAAACAGTTATCTGATCAAATGTTCTATATTTATGGGGGAGATTGGATGTTGTTGGTTGCAGTTTTTTTCCTTTTTCCCCAAGGAAAAGTTTACCATTTTTCATTTACCATTTTTAGAGGATTTTTTTTTTTTTTTTCCTGAGAAAGTTACTGTTTCAATTTAAAAACGTTCAGTAGAAAATCTCCTATTTCAGTTATTCAATAACTATCACTGTAGGAAAGAAATACTGTTCTGAAATGCAAGAATACAATACCAGTGAAGTATAATTTCCATTTATCTTCAAGACAAACAGAGAGGAACAGTGATTTATCACATGATAAAACTTACACTACAAGTTACATCATTCTCAGATAATTTTTTTGCCATAGGGCCAGTTTTAGCATCTGGAGTCACAGAACCTAAAAAGTCAGTAGCATTTAAAATGCCTTAGCACTGATCAAACTATTTGGCACCATTTCTTGGAGTCCTAAAATAAGCTTCTAAAATTTCATGATGTGTAATACTAAACTTCTGCTTTTCATTAAGACAGCTCACCCAATCACAGCTGAATGCAATAGATAGCAAGTTGAAAGTTGCGCTTGAGTAAGTTCACCCTGAAGCCTGCAATGACATTGAGGAATTCCATTCCCAGGGCTTATTGGCTCATATTTTAACAGACCTGAAAGAACATTCAAATTCTGAACAAAATAAGGGAAGAAAAATAAATCCAGTAGTTGAAATCAGCTGAGACAATATCACTTTTTGTTAAACAAAGTTCGTGGATTTCACTGTACTTCTTACACCGCAAGAGACCCTGGTAAACTAGGTACTTATCCTAGAGAAATAAAAGCCATCTTATTCTACATATAATATAAATAAATTAGAAATTACTTAAATTTGTTCTTTTGTCATTTAGAAAGGGAGACAGAGAGATAAATAGACAGCTGCTTTAGAAACTCTGTGTTGGAGAGTAATAAAAACCATTGTTGTCTCTCCTTATAGAAAACATGAATCACCAGCAGAAGAGAAAAAGGGCTGAAATTGTTATTTTGAAAAGACCATAAAGAAGAAAATTGCTTCTTAGTCAGTTCAAGACAGCTGCTACTTCTCCTAGGTTTGCTATGGACAGAATCTCCATGCTCTTGTTAAAGTCAATGGGCCTTTGTTGTCACGACTAAATAAATCTGGCAACTAACTCTCTCTGCAACTGCAAGTTTATTGTAAGGTATAAAGAACCTACAGCAACTCCTCCTGCCCCACAGTTTGAGCAACTAATGCATCAGATGTTCAGCAGCTGTTATGTGAAACTAATGACATAAATCATGATAATACTTAAGACCTCATCTTTTCCCTCAAAAGAAAAACCAGTATGTCACATCCTTAGTATGGATAAAATGCTGTATCTCCTCTGAAGTAAGTGGAGTAACATTCAGTAGCCATTGACTGAATTTAAACAAAGTTGACAGTACTTCTCAGGTGATTTTTTTTTGTGCTTATTTCTAGGTTCTATTGGATGCTGTTGGTCTGTGTAATAATCAGAAAGATCAATGTGATAGAATAGTGACACAAGAGTTGTAATGACAAAGGGACTAGCATGATGGAAAGGCATTACAAAAAAAAAGGAAGAATGCTCACCTCTCTCTGAAGATCTAGGCTCACAAGGGAAACTCCACAAGGGAGAGATCTCCAAGCAGAGATCCTTCTGCAGTGGCAGTCTGCCCTTAAATGATGTCAAGACTGGGGGGAGCCTGGCCCTGAATTGCTTTCACCTGTGCTCCCAGGTCTGGCCAGGTCCTTTCTCAGGTGCTCAATCAGTGGTGTAGGCCATAATTCAACAGTCACCATACAGTTTGGATTGTTTTTTCCTTGTTTGTTTATCTGTATTTTTATTTGGCTTAGTTTGGTAGGTTGGCTAGTTGGTTAGTTGTTTTCTTTTTCATGATGGCATCTGGTCACTCATCTCATTAGAATTTTACTTCAGCCTCAGCCCTATCAATCACTATCAATCAATTATCCAATCACTCCAGATTCTCTTGGTTAAAACAATAACACAGCCAAAGGAAGCTCACCCATTTTCCTGTTTCTGCACTTATCATCATTCAATCATCAAAATTGCCTGATTTATTTCCAAGGCGGTCATTTCTTAACTTTTCAGAAGTAGCATTGTCTTCAGAGCTGATGATTCTTTCATACCCTTTCAAATTCAATTCTATCTAAAAACTTCAGGGCCATAAATATAAAGTTCTCCCAGCATTTCAAGTTAAGATAACATGCATATCACATGGATACAAAACTCTTTTTACAGACCTTTTAAACGTGCTTCTTTGGCATTTCATGTTATCTTTCCAAGCACATCAGAAACAATTGCAAGGATTAGAATTTCTTATTTCATCTGCCATATGAAAAACTGGTATTCTTCTCACCATGACTTCAAAACACTAAATGAAATAACACAGTGATCTCTAGCCTGTACAGAACCAGTTATTGATGACAGTTAAATTATCCATAATCTATGCAATGCAAAGTAGTGATTTTGGAAAATGTTTGCATCAATCACAATTAGATACACAATAATGCACTCCGTTGTCATTTTGAGCCATAAATTTCAAATCAAACTATCAAATTAAAAAAAAAAATGCTTAAGATCCTTACACTGAAAGTATAGAGATAAAGATGCAATGTGACATAGTTGTTTTTTGATAGAACAAGAAGTCATCTCAGGTTTAAAAGATGATAATTATGAAACAAGGAAAAAACATGGTTCACTTGACATAACAAAACCCTTGGAGTTTAGTACTGAAGTATTCACTTAAAATGGATAGAATGGCTGACTTTGAAAATGTAGGATGTAATTTAACAAACTTCAGCAAAGTTTACAATGTCATTATGAAAAAAATACAATAAGCCAGTGCAAACATGACTCAGGTCAGAGCTCCACATGCACATAATTCAGAACCAGCTGCAGCCAGAACAATAGGAAGACATGCTTAGAATGTAGCATTTTCCAAACTGGAGATTAGTATTCACACAGAAGTATTTCACCTTCCTCTGAAATACTAAGTAGCAGCCACTGATAGAAGCATAATGCCTAACCCATACAGTGACAGACTACTCTCAAATACTATGCCTGTACATTCTTACTAGTTACTCTAGAGACCTCACTGCTGTAGTAAAGCAATTTCACTCCCATTTTACTCATTTATATTCAGCAGAAATAAGATGTTAGGGACTTCGGAAGTGAGAAAAGATAGAGTTAAATTATTCTGAATTAAATTACTTAATGCATGCTCAACAGCCTAAGGTTATTAAGAAGTGTTACTGTATTGTCTCTTCCTCCTCCCTGATGAGAATTCATAGAACTGACGTTCTATACCTTGTTGAAGGTATCCTCAATCTTTCTCCTTCCTTTTACATGAATGCCAATTTATAAAGCATCAAATATACATAAGATGACACATAGAAAGATTTAGTATACATACGCGATCAACCTAAACATGATGAAGCAGGAAATATGAGTTCTTGTTATTTCCTTACTGGAAAATAATATGACAGTTTTCTAGCAGTTATATTTTTGCACGTTAAAGTTGTTTTGTCCTTTACTGTGAAAAAATCCTGAAAAAAAACATTTTTTCCATATTTTCTGTGTTTAATATTGTCTGAGGCATACAGACAATCAATCAGTGACAAGTATAAGCTTATAATAATGTGTTTTGCACCTGGGAATATTTCCAAGAAAAAAAAAAAAAAAGCACATAAGAATTATTGTGGATAACTTAGTGGAAATATCCACCCAAGATGAAGTGAGAAAGTAAATAGAATATGAAATAAAAGAGAGGCAGGAAACAGTAGAGGAGATACTGCAATTAGACATCTTGACTTTGGCTACAGGACCCTCTGTCAATGCCATTAGAATAGATAGAATGGAGTTAGAAAAAAAAAAAAACAGTAATAAAGATGACATGAAATGTTAGAATTTGCATGTACAGATTTTTCTATGACTTAACGTTGTGCTCTCTGGAAAACACTTTATGTTGTTACATAAACTTATAAAGAAGAATTCAGAATATTTAATTGAATATTATAGATTCCCTCCATTATTTTCCCTTTATTCGTGAAGAACTCTTCCATATGCCCATGTAGGTAGCCAATATTTCAGTTCTAGAGGTTTTGAAAGCTTTTCATCCTCCCAGTTTTCTTCTGAGACTGGCAGGCTGGAGTAATTGTAGTCAAGGTGCAATCAAGGTGCAATGCATTCTTATGGTTTAACCTGGCAGGTGGCTAAGCACCACACAGTTTTTCATTCACTCACTCTCTTCCAGTAGGATGGGAGAAAGAATGAGAAAATAAAAAAGGTGGAACTAATGGGTTGACATAAACTGTATTTATTAACACTGAAAAAGGAAAATGAAATAATGTTTATTCCAAGGAGTTCTTAAGGAATTTTTTAAAATAATCTTATTAATAAATAATTGTATCTTTGAAAAGCTATTTGAAAATATGTAATAATGTTATTTAATACCCAGAGTTCTGAAGTATGAAGATCTATTGCCTTCTTACCTTTACTTAGAAATAAAATCCTGATCTACATATATGCTTCCCAGGGTGAAACAATGCCACCTCTTCCCTAAATGACTTTCTTGAAGGGCATCTTAATTCCAGAGACGAAATACAGTGTAGTCTCAAAAAGTAGCCTATATACCAAAGACAGTAGAGATATCTGACCCCACTAGACTTGAAGTGCTAAAATAAGCAAGACAGCTCGACCCTGGGCATAATGAACTGAAAACTGTGCTACATTTTAGATGACAAAGAACTTTCAATTCCCCTGCAGGCCATTAAAGTGAACAGAAAGGAATCCTTTTAATGTTTGACTACAGAAGGAAGGTCCACAGACAATAAAAAACAAGAGGCAACTACAAGAAACATCAGCTGACAAAAACAAGCTATACAGGATAGATGAATGGGATTTCACTGGAGACTATATACTATATATTCTGAGGTATTTAATCTCTTCACCCATACATTAAGGAGATTTTTATGTTTTAAAATATAACATCCTGCTGCTTTTGAAAGAATATTCTGGATGGTGAGCAGATAAAAGCAATCCATCCCATGATAAAGGCTTTATTCCAACCTCTTAATTTCATCTTTGTCAGAGTTAACATACAAGCATTCACTTTACAGCTTTCAAGCAAACATTAACGTATTATGAAAGGAGTCTAGGTTTGAAATCTAAATAAAGAAAAACTGCAGCTTTTATGGAGAAAGGGCTGATATTGTGTGTCAGTCAAATAAGTAATGCCACTGCACATTTACAGGCAATAAAAACCAAGTATTCACTGTTAGGTCATTTCTCTCATAGTGCTGCTGCCTGACTCCAAGGCACAAAGGTTTGACAGTACAGAGTAAGACTGTGAAATAAACTCAGTTTCTTCTGTTAAGATTCAACATGAAGAGGATTTTTGAAATTCTAATTCATTTGAGTGTACTTCTAAAGAAATTTAACTGCAATTCAAGTCTGAAGTGAAATTTAGCTAGCTGACTTACAGACTCACTACCTGGAAAATGACTCAGGAATAGAAATAGATTTCTATACCCTGAAAATAATTTTCCCACTCTTCATCAGGATTAATTTGAGGTAAGTTAATTCCTCTTGTGAAAAAACAGTTTGTTTCATTCACTTCTCAGATACTGAAGAACTCAAATTTCTCAGACAGCAAACTTTTTTTCTGATAAAGTATGTTTCTTAGACTCTTATCTTTCAAAGGGAAAAAAGTAAAATCATTTTAGAAATTTATATCTATACTCAGAACCGTCTTCTGACTGTCTTCAAATTTTTTAGGTCTACTGAACTGAGATCCATGTATATTCAGATTTGTTCACACTCACTTCAAAGACATTTAGTTCAAAAACCAGTCCTGAGACATAGTAGAGAATTAGCTCCAGGCTGGCTGAAAACACAAACTAAGGTTTTGAAAACTCCATTGAGATTCTATTAGTATATGAGTGATATTTTCTCCAATGGTGGTCATATTTGACCTGATCAGAGGTCAATCAATTCAGCTGAGATAAAAAAAAAAATTGGAAGTACCTTTTAAAAGGCTGCCAGAAGGTACATAGGATGAAGAAAAATCCAGGAACAGGAAACTTAAATGCTACAATTGCATCTCAAGTAGATGCACAGACATGTTATAAACCTCTTAGAATGGATTTGAAAGAACCTGCTGCTTGTATGTTATGCAAATGTGATCTCACTGTTTAAATTACCTATGGCGAACTTCAGCCAACAGTGAATAAAATCTGGTAATTATATCATATTGATATGCATACTCCAAGAGTAAGAGTTATTTTCAAAGGTTAATTATTTATATAACCCTTCTCTCTTCATCTTTCATAATCACATAAACTCAATCTCTGCAAAGATCACAAGGTTTTCTTTTTAAACTAGCAAACTTACTCCAATCAAAAATACAAGCCCTCACATTTCACAAAACAGACTCCAAAAGACTAAGATGACTGTTGAACTAACATGAAGTATATTTTAAATGATGTAGGCAGGAACAGTAGTGAAATCTAGATATAGCCTCCTAATTTAAGATATTGAATCCATCTAATTTCTTAAACTATCAATTAGTGTATCTGTGAACGTATGCCTGGTTTTGCACGCACTTTTTTGACATTATTGTGGAACAGTATTTATAAAAATAGAATAGGATATTTGGGAAGGTAGAACTCAGAACTCATTTTGGTAAGATAAGTATTAGAATTTAAGTTCCACAAGCGAAAATTTAACATTTGCAAGACTGCAAGACATCAAGACTGTATTTAAAATCCTATTAGCACGTTTTGTGAGAACTCTGTTTCTTAGTGTTTATGATGGCATACAGGTCAAGGAAGAAAGCAAATACAAGAGAATTTGAAAATGAAAAGGAAAGAAGGAGGAAGTTTTGAAACATTTTAGACCTATTTCTATGATCTCTAGAGAATTTATTTACAATACATGGATTATGAAAAGAAGAAACAAGGAAAATACACATTCCTTCCTTAACTTTCAGAGAGGGAAGAAGAAAATTGAGATTCTAAGAGGAATGATTAAACCATTCTAATCTTTTTACCTCCACTGCCAGAGGAATACCAGTGAATATTTTAGTAGTTTCAGGGGAAATCTTTTTTAAAATCTCTTTTGAGGCCAGCAGATGGAAAGCCAAAGTTTCTTTTCCATCACCCTGTATCTTTTTCATGCTATTTGGGTGAATTCAAAAGCATAGCTGTTCAGGACTCTTTCCCCTGGTTTAGCATGGATCCAGCATTCTTAAATATCTTTTTTACAATTACTTTTCGAAGCAGAATAAATTTAAAATACCCTTCTTTGCCTTATAAGTATATTGACAAAATGAGCACCAGGATTCTGAAACTGAACTGCATGACAGAACTTCAAAGACAAGAGTAGCATTTAGACACTTCAATTTCATTGAAAGTTAGTTGAAATTAGTTCCCAATTGCCATTTGAATGTTTATGCAGAGATCTTAGTAAGAGAAAAATATATATTCTCTCCACTTTTTCCTGATCAGACAGATTTTTCTTATAGGTCATTAACTTTAAATCTCAGAAGTACTACAGATGGAATGTATATATGTGTGAAGAAAATGTGTCTTCTTTAATAAATTTAAGGCTTGATTTTGAAACATTTTAATGATTTCTACTAAGCACAGCAAAATGCAAAGAAGTGCATTGACATTTCATAATTTTTTTCGTGAAAAATCTCCTAATTATTTAAGGCCAATACAAATGAATTGATTTTCAATTTAGACGTTATTTTGTATAGCTTACTTGTTGTTTATTTTAAAACTTACATTTCTCCCAGGCAAACTTATTAAATTAAATCACAGGTTCACAGAAATGCTAGTTAGAATGCTGATAACCACTAATACAACCTCTCAATTATATGTTAATAGCAAAACTGATCACACGTGGCTTTGACTATTCAGGTATAAAAAGAACTGAGGATAGAGGCTCCAGCACCCTTTTTAAGAACTCTAGAACTGCACTGCTTTCTCTTACTCTACAAAAGAAAAAAAAATCTGACTCCATCGAATTTGTAACACACATTCAGATATCTATACATACTTTAGTCTTCTTTTTGTCAAATAAAACAAGCACTCCTTATTTATCATATTTCCTAAGTTCCTTCTGTGGGACTCTGTCCAGTTTCTCAATATTTTTCCCAGCCAAATACTAACTAGATTTTTCTAGACGTGGCCTCACTAGTGTTAAGTAAAAGGGGATGATGTATTCCTTTGGCCTGCTAGCCACATTTCTCCTCTCTGGACAACATGACCTTGCAACTCTTGTATAACCAACATGCTTTAACTCACTGAGATAGGCATTAAATAATAAAGTCTGAGAGATTCTGAACTATGTTAAAGCTGATGAAACGTGTAGCAGAAATAAAATGCTAAGTGTAATATTTTCCAGAAGCCTAATAATGTAAACTACATTAATTCAACCAGATTTGTCAAAGAAGGAAACTTTTTTAAGGGTGAAAAGCCTCCAGAGTAACCGATTCTAATAGTAATCCTTGATTGTGCGACTATGAGTTACATGGCTCAGTAGCTGCATAAAGAAGACCTCAAAAGGTAAACAAAGTGCATACTCCAGGCTAGGATTTAAAAAGAACTAGTTCATTTTCTTTAAATAGACAACTACAGACTAGAGGGAGTTTTGCCAGGAGACACTTACAGAAGCTAACAAAATGAAGTATAACTGTTCTGATTTTCAGAGAAAGAAAAGCTTAATCCTTTTTTTTGTCTCTGTACCAAAGCCAGAATTAGAAGAAAACCAAAATCACAGCACCTGCAACTAGCAAGGAGATTCTTACAACCAAGACAGATCATGGGGCCACAGCACTAAATGTGAAGAACTGTCTTTGAATTTCAGGATAAAATTTAGGATAAAAGAATATAAGAACTTAATTAAGAGGCCTTTAGCCCTGAGAAATAAAAACAATATGCTTGTGAAAAGCCTTTCATATTGCTGTATTCTTAAAGATTTGCTACCTTTGAATTTCCAAATCAGAAGACAACTACCAGAATAATTTAATAATTATTAACTTCTACAGAATGAATTGAGATCTACATAATGCATTTTCTGTTACCATGGCCTCTGAAGTTCAAAAATTCAAAATCTTCACAAAAATTGGAAAGAAATTACTTTAGTTAAATAGAAAGTCAGTAAATGACTCGTATAAACACCTGAATATGAGCAGAAACTCTTCAAGAACCCATAATGCGATGTCATACCAGGGCCATGCCTTCACAAGCAAATTCATACTTAACATCCAAGAGAGTCATTTGCTTGGGGATCAAATACTGATATTTGTAATTAGGGTGTGCAAATACACATACATATTTGTTAAGTATATTAACATCAAAAGTGACA
The DNA here is from genome assembly GCF_019238085.1 of Lagopus leucura. NCBI lineage: Eukaryota > Metazoa > Chordata > Aves > Galliformes > Phasianidae > Lagopus > Lagopus leucura. The sequence goes on along the minus strand of NW_024962250.1, from coordinate 24,498,243 downwards.
CTCACTGTTTTAGTAACAGCCTTTCCCTTACATTCACCTTCACAGTAATCTGCTGTCAACTTTGATTTTAACCAACAAAAGTGATGTTTGTAGCCACAATTTGCATGCATTATTGATAAAAGTTCAAAAACAATACATAAAATTCAAACACATAATTACTTAATGGTGATATCAATTAGGAAAATGCATGACACAATAAATACAGAGAAAATGGGCAATCACAATAAGGATTAAGACTCAAACAGATGTGGGTTCTTAGGTGACTATTACACTCTGGTATGCTTGTTTCCTACCTGAATAAATGAACAAAGAAATGTGGTGGACAAATGTTGAATGAAATCAAGATAATGCTAGAAAAGAAGAGTTAGCCTATCTCCTGAAGGCTGGAAACATTGCCTATGTAGGGAACAGGAAGGTTCCCTGCGGATAATGGAGAAACAGAGAGACAAAGTCTAAAACATTAAGTGGAGTGGGGCCAGAAAGAATCAAAAAAGAAAGCTGCACCAGAACTTCTCTCCAGCAATCTGCTTCTTTGAGGTATGAAAATGGATCTCAGGATAAGTTTCAGTCTGCCCCAACATTTAGGGGGAGAGTTAGCTTTACGGTTAAGAGAGAGACAAAACTTAGAGTTCCAGGTACAGTGAGATTCAAAAAGGAACACCAGAAGAATTGTGGACTGCATCAAGAATGCATTCTGATAGCTCCCTTTGAGCAAGAGGATAGGGGTGCCTTTTAACAGTACACTTTCTGCAGAGATCCCTTATGCCTAGAGATCAAACAATTGCTTGCAGCTACAGATCCTTAATAAATGACTAATAGCTTGCTAAACTTCATAAGCTTTGCTGAAATTATGTCTTAGACTCACTGTAATCATGGAGGTAGCATTCATTGTGGAGTTCATTCCTTCCTTCTGAAGTCATTTCTCAGCCCGTCTTCACCCAGAGACTTAGTTTCTGTCTCCCATTGTTTCTATCAGGTGTGCATCTACAGCCTTGAATTCTGTTAATGGCTGTTGTACCACACTGGGAATTTGCCACTGGGACCAAATGATAGTTTTGAACACATTAATTCACTTACTGGATCTTAGGGGCATGCTAAGTAATCCTTCAAGAAATAACCCAGTCATAGCTGAAAATACCTCCTGCAAAGAAGTACAGACAAGTAACGAGCTAATCATTGAGACTTTTGAAGCAGACTAAAGTGTTACCAGACTCACTGAAGCAAGGGTCTCCTTTGTCCTTCTTGTTTCCTCATTTCTCTCTAAGAACTAAGAAGAAGGAGTGACACAGTATATTCTGCTAAGCTTAAACAAGGAATAGGGAAAAATCAGGGTGGGTGTAACCAAGTGATTTGTGCGTTTCCCTGAGGAGCACAATGATAGATGGGAGGTTTATAGTTATCAGGGTAGGGCAGGCCTTGTTTCCTGAATATTGATTCCAACTTGCTGAAGAATGAAGTGTGCTATAAATCCTCAGCTTTTCTTCCTTCTGCATGCTCAACAAAGACGCATACTGAAGAGAGTAAGAATTAATAGGAGAGGTGCAGCTTGGAGAGAGAGCAGAAGCATGTGAACTGGAAGAACTGCTTGGAGATCATTTTGAGCAGCTTACCCATCCTCCTCTCTAAATATTTTAAATGAGTAATTAACAGTAAGGAAAGTGTAGAATGTTCCCAAAGTGTATAAGACAAACCATTCAGCTTACGGAAGAGACAGGAAGAAAGACGCTGTACCATGCATTTAAACAGCTTTTCTGCTGCTACCAGGTATTCACTTAGGTTCTAATTCTTTATTTTTTCCTCTTTCTCTGGTCCCAAACCTATCTTAATGAGTTGCCTTACAGACAGTATTTATTTTACACCAAAACCTTTACAGGTGTTAATTTTAGCTTTCTCTTGCAAGTGAGTTCAGTTAGAAATTTTATTTCAATATGGGAACAGATGTGCTATGTTTTTTTTTTCAAAGGAAAAAGTTGGTGAGATAAATATTTGTGTGAAATTAACAGACATTTGAGCTGTTTGTGATGTCTTATTGTCTACATAGTGGGTATAAATTTATTTTCATCTACCACAGAACTCTTTCAATCAAATAAGCAAATGAAAGATATCAAGATAGTGATATCTTTTCCCAAGAGAGTAATTCACATTAAAAGCTGGGGGTACAGATAAGTATAATGCTTAATCTTGGGGTCTTCCCTCAAGCAGTTCTTTTTTATGATAGTGAGAAATTAATTTTGAATAGCAACAAAAAGATTTCTCAGAAAACTCAGATATTTCAAAAGGAAACAGAACTACACTTTATAACAAAAGACTTGGCTCTACTTGACTAGAGCAGCAAATGAAGAAAAAATAAGTTGCTATCTTTTATAAACAACCCATTGGAAGCTGCTAACATAAAAATCACTCACTGAAGAGCATTAACTAACTAAAACTAAATAAAAGTTGTAATTGACTCACAGTAAAGAAGCTAAAAAGACATTAGCAACATTTGAATCACAGACAGACTTTGTGCCTGCAACAAATAGAGAAGAAAGCAGCCTAACATTTGTTTTCCCTCTCCTAGTCTAGTCCAGTCTATCTCAAAATAGCTCAAATGAGCATCCAATAGAAGTACTCTTTACTCAACCTCATGTCCCACTCTCCTAGACTGGCATACATACATTTGAGTCCAGCTGAACAATACTGCAACTTGTAAATAATTTTCATTGACAGAACTGTTTCTGACACCAGAGAACCATGATTTTGCAAAGGTAAATAGACGTGAAGAAAGCAGTACTGGGACATCAAATACAGTCCAGGGACAGTAACGTCTTGCAGCCTGGCTAGGTCTTCTATAAAAAAGTAATTACTGCTCTCCTCTTAATTTCAGTCTAGACAGAATTTCATCTACTGAATCTACATCACAACTCCCCTTCATTATTAAATTTTACTGGGAACCTCAAGCAATCAGATTTAATTAACAAGACACAGAGAACTCTTATCTACTGTCAAAGACACTAAGAGGGAGTTTTTTTTGGAGATATATAAAGATTTCTTCCTCACCAATTGTAAGCACCTGAATTCCAGGCAACATGTATTCTGGTGTTTTCTAAAGAAAGCATTTTGATTTTCATGCTTTAAAATGATGATTTCACAAGGTAATAAATGTGAAAGACAAAACAAAAACAAATGCCAGAATTTTTAAGTTGTACAAACATTAGTTCATGGAAAAAAGAATTCTGAAGAGCAAAAGAGAAAGAACAAACAATAATTTTGTTCTTTTTGACAGCAAATAATACACATGATATTCATGATAAGTAAGAAAAGGGGGAAAATGTTATTTATCAGTACTCTAATGTGATTATAAAGAAAATAAAGACAGTGCTAAACATAATGTTGAAGAAAACCAGCAAGTTCACTTGCTGCAGTGCCCAACTCATTAAGTAAAATTTTTAACACCTTTTAAAGAAACCTGAAGAATTCAGAGAATTGACTCTGAAATTGGCAGAGGATGTTCTTTGTTTATGCTAAAATCATGCAATTTCCAAGCTCCCATGTGATTCAAACAACATTCACTATCAGTATCAGTAGCTAATCAAAGCTTTTCTAAGGTAGAAAGACATGAGTTATATTCTCTCCAAATATTGCTCTAGAATACAAGTGAAAATGCAGTAATTTCATTTCTAAGACACCAGAGACTGGCAGATATTCATGAATTTTATTTATTTATTTATTGTGACAGCACTTAATATATTCATTGGTTGGGTATATGAAAACCTTCCAGGATTTCCAGTACTTTTAAAAGACTTTTCTTCCTATTGATTTCCTTATAGCAGTCAGCTATAAGACAAATTCTGTGATTCCTAATAATATACACACTGAGGAAACTTGGGCAATAAAAGTGTTTATTATGTTGCAGCATGAGGAATGATAGTAAAAGGATCTCAGTCCAATTGTAAATGAATTCCCAACACAACAGCTATGGTAAATCCAGAGATGAAATGAAAGATTAATTCATGGAGATGTCAGTTAGGCAGCAGCATGTTCCTGTCATAGTGTTATTCTTGCAATAATATTTTTTATTTATGCTTTTGCATAGGTTTGTATTGGCTTTCTGCATAACAGATGAACATCTTGTTCTGTGTATTTTCTACAAGTTCTCCTTCTTGCAAGATTAATACTGGCAACAATTATAATACCAACAACAACAATAATCCATTGCATTTATATTACTCTTTTCATACAGAAAGATATCAAGATACCTTTCACCACTTTGAAATGGTTGATAAAACGTACATATTTTTCTGTATAGAAATAGAAAAATTAGGTTGGAAAGGACTTCTGAAGGTCATCTAGTTCAACTTGCTTCTCAAAACATATTTAATAAATCAGACCTTGTTCAGTAACATCATTATGGTCAGAGATCCAGATGTCTCTGGACAGTTTCTCTTTTTTTCCAGGCAGGGAAAATTCTGACATGAGTGTCCGTTTTCTATTTTAATATGGTATCAAAAGTGCTATGAGGCTCTGAAGGCAAAGGACGAGCAGTCTGCTTGAATAAGCCACCAGGAGCTCCATTTTTGTGTTAGCTCCTGAGCACAGCTCTGCTTTCCAGCATCAGTTTCACTCAGCTGTACACCCACTGAGCACACTACCACCACACCCCAACTTCAACAGCAAACCTTCCCATGAGACAGTTTGGGCTCTGCACGTGCAGAAGGTATTGTAGACAGGAAGGCATAGTAGGAAGGCACGACAGCTTGAGCAGGTGAGGTGCTCATAAGTCATTTACAGTGGTAATGGGTGGCAGAATGAGGTTGTACTCTTTACCTGTAGCTTTTCCTATTTGCTTTCATTTCTATTTCTTATCCTCCTCAGTCACATCGTGACCTTCTAGGTGGATGGAGGAAGTGAGCTTCCTAGCACTTGGAATCAACTGGGGAAATTAAAATGCAGAAATGATTTCCCAAATCTCAGCATGAATTTGAATGTAGAAGGAGAGAAAGAGAGGCCTTGATCAAGGCAGTGATCTACATTTTCTGCAAAGAAAAAAATGGAGACAGGAATTTAGGATAAAAATCCATCAAAAGACATAATATGAATGCCTCTTCCCCCGACACACAGGAAGAAGGTGAAAGACAACTTTACTTCAGCGAACTTCATTTCTTCTCTTCCATCAAAAGTACAGAAGAAATTGGAAGGTAGTAGGGGTAGGACAGCAGGGATGAATGAAGCAAGGAAGCATTCTATGATTCATGAAGTCATAGAAGAAATCTGTGAGAGAAAGATGAATGGAGCAAGCACACCAATGAACATTCACACTGACGGGGGCAGTTCCAAGCAGAGGAAAGATACAATCAGGAATACCACTCTAATTTTCTAAGGAGATAAGAGAGAAGTAGGGCGCCTTGGTTTCAGCTTAGACAGAATTGATATTTTCTTCACAATGTCTGGTATGATGTTACGTTTTTACTTTAGAAAAAACAATATTGGTAACACATCGATGTTTTAGTTGTTGCTGAGCAGTGCTGCACAGAGCCAATCTCAGTTTTTCAGGTTCCTGTCCTGGCAGTGAGGGGGGCTGAGGGAGTGTAAAGAGTTGGGAGGGAACAGAACCAGAACAGCTAAATTAAACTGAGCAAAAGAACGTTCCATACTGCAATAGCAAAGGGACCAGCGCAATAGGAGGATATTAGAAAAGAAAAAGAAGAGGTACTCACCCATCTCTGAAGATCGAGGCTCATAATAGAAACACTTCAGAGATGGGGGTGAGCAAATGATTGTGCTGAGCTTCCTGTCAGGTTAAACCACAACATAGGTGAGTCCCCAATGCTTTCCACTTCACACACACAGGTGTGGAGAACTAGCAGGGAGTTTACGAACCAAAAGAAAGGTTTCTCCTTCAAGCTTTACTACCATGACTGAAGGAGAAGAGATGGAGAGTTACACACAATAAATTATATGCAATTAATCCTCTACATGGATGTCAAGACATTCGTATATATCCTGAGCTGGAATTTTTTCTCATCTGCAGTATTTCCAATGAAGGAGTGTCAGGAGACAAAACTTTGTCTGATGAAAAGCTTGATAGTCAACATGCTCAGGGGAAGCATCAGCAACTTTCTGGCCTCAGAATTTCTATAATGTTGCAAAGGTCTGCGGGTTTTTATATAGAAAGCATAATATGATTGAACCTGTCTAACGATTGGAGATACCTATTTGATTATTGCTAGAACTACTAGGCCATCAAGAGCACTAGTGAGATGGGCTTGCAAAATAAACCAACACAGTTAGATCTTCACAGCAGTCACAAAATATACTTTTCTTGGAATGGCACTACAGATCACCATAATTGTTAGTCAGTATTGAGGAATGTGCAGATCAAATAAATAGCCAGAGTAAAAATATAATTAGAAAATTGAACGTTAAAGGTTAAAGAAATTTGGGATTTGAATTCTTGATGGTTGAGAAAATTACTGGTATAATATTTCACATTTCAGAAGTATTTCTGAGGTAGAAGATTAGTGAGGGTGCTACTTGCTTTCAAATTATTTAGCCTCACAAAAAGACAATTCCTTTTCTTTAGGTGGTAATATAGTTACTGTTGTCAGGAGCAGTTGTCAGTAGATTCTACAGCAGCTATTGTCGGTCCTAGGGTTTTTTTAATAAATAACATATTTCATTCTGTTTGATCTTTAATCATCTTTTCCTTCCTCCTCTTAACTCTGAGTTTGATTTGACAGTTCTTTTAAGTCTTCTCACTTCCTGGAAGAAATAGAGTGGGACTGTGTGCAAAGGTGTTTCTTCACTTTGGAGCTTTTCCTTGTGGTCTGTACAGATCTAACAAAAGTGACAATTCAGCGTAAGTCTTGAAAATACTCCACTGACTAAATTAAAATGTACTTTTTTTCTGACAAGGATTAACTACTGTATTGGATTTAGACCTGTTTGAATCTGTATCATTTTGTGAGTTTTCAAATAGACAGACTTCAGAAACTCAAATGACAGTTGAAAAAATTGCTTCAAATATTATAAATCCTTCTCCTTTTTTTTTTTTTTCTTTCTTTTTAATACACATTCAAAGACATTCCACATCACAATTATGTAGAAATAACTGCTCTCAGTTGCATGTTCCCTGACGATGCTTTAATTATTTTTACCAAGATAGTACTTTGCTGAACTTGGACATTCTATTCTGTGTCCAATTCTCATTGATAAATCTGGTTAAAATAAGAGTCACGGGAAACCTTGAGATAAAATTCAGAAGATTATATTATTGGTGGCAACCAACTCTACAGGTGCACAGGATGTAACAAACTAATTTTCAACCAATATGTACTAAAACAAATTCTGTACCATAAGTCCTTTAACAATGGGATAGAAAGGATCGTATTTTTAGAAGACTATAGTCTTCACTGTTATTCTGCAGAATTGCTAACAGTGATTACATTTCAGTTTTTACTCAGTGTTTACTCAAGTTTCTCTCCAGGATTTTACAAACACTTCTATCATTATCTATTTCTCAAATGGATGAGATATCAGTTCTTCTCATAGTGACATTGCCTCATACAAGTATTTTTCCAGCATTATTAATGAATTTGTGAGTTCTGTTGTTGTTACGGGTTTTGTTTGTTTTTGGTGGTGGTGGTCATTTATTTGTTATTTTTGTTTGTTTGCTTGTTTAAAAACATTTCATATTAAACTATCTGGCCTGCTTCACTGGAAAAACAAATTGAAAGCTCACTAGTAACTGGCCTATTTGGAAAACATGAAGACAGAATGAGTAACAAGAAGTCTACAGAAAGTTACAGTTACTAATTGAAAGTCAAACAAGCTCAGAACAACATCTGAAGCAGTTCAAATATATGCCATGGGGATCTGCCTCTTCTCCTAGGTAAAAGTGATAAGACTGGAGGTTATTGTCTTAACTTGCAATGCAGGATGTTCAAGTTCAATATTAGGAAACATTTTTTCCTAAGAAAGAGTGATAAGGCATTGGCTTAGGCTACCCAGGGAGATGATATGGTCACTGTCCCTGGGGATGTTCAAGATGTGGAGATGAGGCATTGAGGGTCACAGTGGGGACGAGTTGTGGTTGGACTAGATGATCTTAGTGGGCTTTTCCAACTTCAATGATTCTATGGTTCTATGATAGCACTTAATTTAGCTCAAATCTAGTTCTTTTATGTTAGTGTAAAATGAAAACTGATCCTCATTTTCCAAAGAAGCTGATTCCAATGTGTTCAAACATTGTTTCATAGAATTATAGAATAGCCTGGGTTGAAAAGGACCACAATGATCATCTAGTTTCAACCCCCCTGCTATGAGCAGGATCGCCAATCACTAGACCAGGCTGCTTAGAGTTGCATCCAGCGTGGCCTCGAATGCCTCCAAGGATGGAGCATCCACAACCTCCTTGGGCAACTTGTTCCAGTGTGTCACCACCCTCCGGGTGAAAAACTTCCTCCTAATATCTAACCTAAATCTTCACTGTCTTAGTTTAAAACCATTCTCCCTTGTCCTATTACTATCCACCCATGCAAACAGTCCCCCCTCCTGCTCCTTTCAAATACTGGAAGGCCACAATGAGGTGTCCCTGAAGCCTTCTCTTCTCCTAGCTAAACAAGCCCAGTTTTCTCAATCTTTCTTCATAGAGAGCTGCTCCAGCTCTCTGATCATCTTAGTGGTCCTCCTCTATACCTCTCCAAGAACTCCCCAAGCTTGGACACACTACTCCAGATGGGTCCTCACAAGAGCTGAGTTAGAGGGGTTATTCTGAAACAATTTTTTTCAGTCATCTCTTCTAGGGTTCTTCTATTTTGCCTAAATATTAATTGAGCCCAAGAGAATAAGAAAATAAGGGTGTAAAACTGCCTATAAATCCTAGTGATTATAGTACCAGGTATTCTGTAAAGTAGTGATTCAAGCCATTGTTTCACAAAACACTTAATTATGCAATGTATAGTGAAAATATTTCTGTGCTTGGTAGAAATTTCCAACCAGTTATTTAGTGTACTGTTTCTGCTCTCAATAGTATTTCACAGTGTTGTTAAGATTAAAAAGCATGCATTTTTTAAAAAAATAACTCCCTTATCTGCATTGCTTATCATGATTTAGATTAGTAACATGTAAGTTATTAAAAATCTAATTTTCTTTCATGCTATTACTGTTTATACTGCAGAGGAGTCTATGAGGAGAAAGAGGCCTAGTGTGTAAGGCGGTGATGGGATTCTGGAGATACACATTCACCTGGTGGGACCACCAAGACCCTCAAGCAGGTACTGGCCCTCAAAATTGCAGTCTTAAAATCTTATTGTTCACATAGGGTGCATACAGACACATTATGCTAGAATCCAGTAAAACAAGGACATGACAGAAGCAACTGCAAGTTAACCAGCTGGAAGCACTCAAGAGCGTGCAAAGTCCTGCTTCTCTACAAGATTTTAAGCCCTGTGATATATAAATTCTAACTTCTCTCTGAAAAAAAGCTGCAGTTGCGTGAATCCACTAAACCTTCCTACCCCTGAGCGCTGCTCACAGAATGTAACCACTCTGAGACATTCACTCACTGTCAAACTTCCATTTAAGGAACTCAGGAACTCCACAGCTCACTCCTGAGGTTCCTACAATTCTAACCTAGAACAGCCACATTTTTTTATAAGCTGAGGTCTACTATGCAGATGACAGTGTACCCTCTGGAACTTTATTCCAGTAGCAGATCTAAATAAAACTAAATACAACAACAAACTGTTAAATCAAACAGCTAGGAGCAGCACTGCATGCCAACACTCTTCTATTTTATTCCTCCCTAATTCTGAAAAGAGCAAGCTGCCCCATAAATCCCAAATCTAACACACTCCCTGATCCTAGAGTCAAAATACTTCATTTCTCAGTGCACTCTGAAAGTCCAAGATGTCAATCAGATTTTCATTTTAAATTTCATTGCAGAAATTTAAAATTATGTGTATCATTAGGAAAACTTAATTTGCACAGCTGCCTTATCCCAATAAAAGCCATCCCTTCTTCTCAAGACTATGTTCTGAAAATAGTAAATACAGGGCTGCCCTACATTCAGGCTAGATCAGCTTCAGACATCTACAGCAAAAACAAAAAGACCAACGTTCATAAAGCTTTCAGTGCTTTGAGTTTATTCTTCCAGATTTAGATGGCAAATGACCGGATAAATAACAAGCTGCAGATTTTCTTGCTTGAATATCATCAGGAATATTGGATTTAAGCTGTTAACTTCCCTGTTTCTCAGATTAATCTCCTTCCCTCTATCCCTCTCTTTCTGTCTCTCTTATTAAAGCCAAATGGTATTTTTCTGGACATATAAGTATTGTAGGGACCTCAATAGACTGAAATTGGGATCTTTGTGTTTGAAAAGGCACAGTGACATGTAATCCACAGAAGTGTTTGACCAACAAAAAAGATGCATGATACCGAAAAGAAAAAGACTCAGAGAAAGAAAGAGACATTGAAATTCAGAAAGCAGATCAGACTTGGATATCCTAAATGCTCAGCAAGATTCGCAGTGTGGCTTAGTATCACAGATACTGCAAGTTAAGTATGGATTGCTGTATTGTACCAGCATGCACACATCCTGAAACTGTAACATAGAAGATGGGGAGACAGTGCATGCACCTGTGTGTGTTGTTTTATGAAAAGTCAGCTGAGAGATTACAGCACAGGAAGCACTGCTTTAGTAAACACCTATGATATCTTTTGCAAAGCTGGAACTATACAACCAAGCACAACTATCATCTCCTTCCATTCTTTACAACCAGAATTTTACGTTTTTTGAGTTTTTTTTCTACCACACAACAAAATGAAATAGAAAGTCTTGTTTAGAACCCCACCTTATTTCCCATGGAATAGATTGGTATTACACAGTGTACTTGTGAATTTTCAGACCTGTTTGGGTTTTATTTTTAATGCATAAAATAGTTATACTATTGATGGAATTTCTGTAACTTGGAAATATTTTAAATTATTTTGAGGTCTGTAAAAATGTGTTCATAAAACATACACATCTCTGGCTAAATTTGTTCATTTCACTGAAGTGATTAGTTTTAAACCCTCAGCTTTGAATTCGTTGTTGGCTTCCTTCCAGGGCTGCATTCTTCCATTACAGACTCAAAATAACAATGCTACTTTTTTGCAGAGCACTTTATATTCTCAGATCTCTGTGTAAGCATTCATTATTTCGTCACCATAGATTTAATATAATTCAGTCCTATTTTGGATGAGTGAAATAGAAAACACTGAAATACTGAGGACTTCAGTCTCAAAACAAGTTAATGACAGAAATAGCATGAAAATCAAGAACCTCTGACATCTGTAATCATGGTACCTATTAATTCATAGCACTTATCTCTTAAAAAAACCCTAAACAACAAGCAGCTTCCAAAAGCCAACATGTGTTACAGATTAAACTACACTGTTATACAGAGCTCAGCATAATACAGGCTTGGAAAGTTTGTGACATTTATTTTGGGTGAAGACAAAAATACAAGCTGTGATTCTGAAAGACAATCACTCAATACTGGTTTGGGGCACATTTTCGAGAAATAGTTTCATCAAATGATTTCATCACTTTTTCCAGGACTAGGGGCATATATTCAAATGAAACAATTTATTTCATTTGTCTTCACCTCTTTTTATTTTTTCCAGCTATAGCTGAAATATTCTTTCACATGGGATCAGACTAACTTTTTATTCACTGTAGTCTTAAGTTGTGATCTTCAATACACAAAAATGAAAGGAAAAATATAAAATATACCCTCCTAATTCTGAATATTTTTTCCAAGAAAGATATACCCCCAATTTGTGATGGAGAGGTCATTTCCAATAATAGATTTTTATGAAATAAAATCAAACTGTTGACATTTCATTGCCTTGGAGAAATTAGTTGAATCTGAACATTGCAGAACACTCAGAAAATTAGGCAATAAATCTGGAGTGTTTAATGCTATCTCCCTACCCTTTGTCTTCCTCATTAGAAGTTGGTTAACACTTTGAAAGTCAAAAATCTTTTGGAAAGTTATTGGCAATTACAAATAACCAAATTACCATGTTTTAAGAAATTACATTTTCTGAGCTGACTCCTCCTAACTGATTCTTTTCATATCCTTACAATCCTGCAATTGTAAAGAAATTTATTTGCATTGCACTGGAAGTGGATTGTTAAAAAAGTCTTAATTGCTGAATCCAATACCACAGTAGCCTGTCTGTGAGCAACTTGCTCTGTAAAGTGCATCCTGGGGATTTGCCTGCTTAAGCTCAGGCAAAACTTAGAGCAATGCTGGAGGCAACTCCACTTCCTTCTAGTGACCAGGAAGGGACTGCCAGACAGATCTACAGAGAAGATTAATTAACCGTTGACTCATGGAAGCTGTTTTCAAGCAGAAAATCTTGCACTTATCCCTTGCCTGAATCTCTTTCAAAGGACCTTCGGATCTGGGCTCCAAAGAGTAGGCAAACCTTCCAGTTGGCAGTCATTTGCTCCTCATCAATTAATAGCATCAGAGAATATAGAATGGCTTTGGTTAGAGTGGATCTCAGAGATCATCTTGTTTCAACCTCCCTGCTGTATGCAGGGTTGCTACCCACCAGACCAGGCTGCCCAGGGCCCCATTCAACCTGGCCTTGAATGCCTCCAGAGATGGGGCATCCATAGCCTCTCTGGACAACACTTTCCAGTTCCTCACCATCTTTGTAGTAAAAAATTTCTTCCTACCATCTAACCTGTATCTTCCCTCTTTTACTACAAAGACATTTCCCCTTATCCTATCATTATCAGACCATGTCTCTCTCTCTCCTTTGTTATCATATATCAGAGTCCCTTAGGTATTTTATTTAAGGTATTTATATTAGTACCATACATAAACCATAAGTACTATAAGTACTATAGTTACCACACTGAGGAGCTTTGGTTGCTGGTGTCTGCTCTCAACTACAGTGTGTTCCTTCACACTGTGTTAAAACTTATAATATATGGTATTTGCAATTAAATAACTCTCTTTAATACCACTCCTTCCTCCTTAACTGATTTTGATCAGCATTCTCTTCCCAAGCACAAATTATTCAGTTCAATCCAATACAAGAAAGTGGTCCTTTCTGGAAGCAATGCTATGACTGGCATAAATGCTAATATAAAAACACATTTTAAACAAAAGAACAAACAAGAAAGCAAGCAAGAAAACAAACAACAGTAAACACCACAAATCTAACAAATCTGCTGATTGTGAATGATTTGCTTTCTCATTCCAAGGTGATAGTGGGATAATTTTGATGAAGGATTCAGTCAGTGATCATCAAGCGAGTTCACTCCAGATTAATTTCCCTTTTGAAAAGGGCAACCTAGTTGTCACCAGAATGTGGAGCTGCATATCTTTGTTAGTAATTTAAACCAATCAATGCATTTTAATTATGTTTCCATGCAAAACCACCTGTGACTTCCCATCTGCTAACAAAACTCACTCATCCATGCAAATACACAGTCTTCAAAGAAAAGAAGGGTATATTCTTGAAAGTATTAAGGAAACAAAGATGCTGACTCTTGAAGCCAGAAGCATCTGCTCATACAATCTTTTCAGAGAGGTTGTGGATGGGAGCTTGCCACCTGGGTTGCCTCTGAAGGAATGGAGTTGAAAAGTATCCATTCAATCCATTCAGAGTAAATTAGAAGTATGTTAAGTGAGCCAACAAAAAACAAAATGATATATAGCTGTTGATCCTGTACAGAAACAGAAATACATTAAATGTGGCTTCAGGATTATAAATCATATTTCGTACTTTTAAAAATGTGAAAAAAAATGTTAATGAGAAAATAGTCTTGCATGTTTTATCTGAAAACAAAAAATGGTGCAAGCAAAGTATATTAGATTTCTGGGGAGAGAGAATTTGGTACAAATTTCTACTTGTTTATATTAAGTATAAGCTTTATTCTTTATGAAATTAATATTTCTTACTTCTCTGTACCTTCCATACCCACTAACAGAGAATAAGAGAATAACTTGTTGATAAACCAAAGGATACAGTAGTTACTAACAGGACACCAAGTAAGCAAAGCATGGAAATAAAGGTCTCACCTCTCTAGCCCAGAGTCAAACTTAATTCTCAAGTATCATGTCAGGTTTCTCTTTACACCATTAAAAGTAGTTCACAATAATAATTACAAATGGTATTTAACAATTTAAAATACAGAATTTAATTTGTTCAGAAAATATCAAGGTTTCAAAGCCATATCCTGCTCCAATCCAAACAAAAGAGCTAAAATAGGAAAAGTTTGGATGTAATGAAAAGTAATTCATATTTATACTGGCAATCTACAAAGTAAAATATTGCTACTTGTAATCTCAGTGAAGTGATTTGACAGTTTTAGAAGACATTTCACATTTAAGTCAGATAAGTGACAGAATTCTTTGTAATCAGTGCTTTCTTGTATTCAATTCTGATTTCATGAAAGATAATTTCTGATTTACTTACCTGTAAATTTTATTCAAGTCATTCTTCCAGGAATGTCAAAGTAATTTACTAATCTGTTAAGTATGTTATCTTTACACACGCATACACATATATATATATATATATATTTAAGAATAATGCAATAATACGTTCTATAATCTCATAGAAATGTCTGTGACCAAGCTGAGAAAAAAAATCTGAGTTTCCTGTGAGTCAGTCCTGGTACTCTCAGCCTAAGAGACTAAATCTGGAATAGAGGTAAAATGAGAATGGAGTTCTCAAAGAATATTTCTTTCCTCATTATTAAAACGGAAGGAAGTCCAGGCTCCTCTGAGTACAGATTTAAAGTGCTTTTCATTACTAAAGGTGAACTGTGTTAGACTGCAGTTTCTTTTCAACAGAGTGTATGTAGAACTCTGTTGGTTAAAGAAAATATATTTCCAAATGAGTGTCATAGTTACTATTTTTCCTTGAATAAACAAGAAATGGAAATACTCTATTACAAGTTCTTATTGTATATTTCTTCAGGCATATGAGTGCCTCTTTCAACTAGAGAACCTGTAAATATGAGTAACTCACAAGCTGAAATAAAAAGGAAAAAAGAAATCTCCACATCTTTCAACAAAGAATTTTATAAATATTGATTTTGCTTGATAAAAGAAATAAACTTCTGGAATTGAGTAAGGCATTGAAACTGAGTGACAGTTTACTTCTCTCTCTCTTTCTTACTCTTTTTTTGTTTGTTTGTTTCTAGTTCTTTTCCTATTTAGAAAGAATCCTTTAGTGATGAATCTTCCTAGGTGAGTGAAAATGGATAAAATTAAGAGGCTTAACAGACATTTTTGTCTTCAGTAAAAGTATTTATCTTTGCAATCAATTTCTGGGCTTAACACTCAGCTACAACAAATGTCCTTATTTACAGCTGGAGACAAAGGGAGTCAGGAGTGTTCAGCACTTTGCAGGACAGATTTTTTGAGTACTTATTGGCTTAGACATTAGAACCTGGACATACAAATCATGTTATTGTCTTGCTATAATCACTGTGTAGATAACAATTCTTTATCAAAATTTTACCTTCCCTCCTTTTTATGTTTAATAATTTCATACCATAATTAACAATTTGATGGTACCACATGGTGACATGAGATCTGCCACAAGTATAACATTTATCATTTTAAACTCACTGTGTTCTTATAATCAAACATAATGCAATTTCCAAAGGCTGGTATTTGAGGATGTATTCATCTCTAAATGCATGTTACAGCTATTATTACTTTCCCCTAATAACATAATATTATAATAATAATATAATATGTTTATCTTTTTCTGAGCAAAAGCTGGAAATTTTCATTTTTAAGAATAGCTTTAAATCCTCCCTTCCCAAGAAGTCTTGTGCTTAATTTTCAAAACGTTACTGTAGAACTAAATTTTCACTGTGTAGTGATTTTGGAGAAGGATTTCCATGCTAAACCACAAAATTTGAGATTATATGACACTGCATCATAAAGAAATCATCTTAGGTAGGTATTGCGCTCCTCTATATCGGATAGACTGAGACTTAATTAAGTATATATCATAGTTAATAAATTTTTTAATTGCAATAATGGCTGAGATCTTCAAACATGATCAAAATCCCCTTCTGCTAAGCAATAAGGAAACAGAAAACAAAGATGAGACTTTCTTCAAAAAAACTTTTAGCAAAGTACATTAGAAGAATAAACAAATGATGTACAAAAGAGATACACAGAACACAGCATAATAGTGACAATTCCATACCAGAAATCACTACCAACAGAGAAACATTTGTAACTCTGGGAAGATATGTTTTCTTACTTGCAGTTGTAAAGGTATAAATAGCTACTGAACAGAGGAAAGAAGAAGTTGGTACTTACTGATTGCTTCATCTATCACTAACAAAACCACTGCGAGGTTGAAACATGGAACCAGCTTGACAGCAACACATCTTTGTCAGGATGATAGCAGTGAGGAAAAAATGTGCTGCAAGGCACTGAAACTGTGCACACCCTTTAGAAGGACAAACTGAATCTAGTTCCTCTGAAATGTGGCCATCTCAAAAGAAATGACATCTGTACAAATGTAGGTTTAAGATTTCCTCTAATTGCTATAATAATATGAGCAGTTACAAAACATAAAACAAGAATTTTATGTAGTCAGAGAATTGATCAAAAACAGAATCACAGAATGGCCAGGGTTGGAAGGGACCTCAAGGATCACGAATCTCCAAACCCCCTGCCACATGCAGGGCCACCAACCTCCCCATTTAATACTAAACCAGGCTGCCCAGGGCCCTATCCAATCTGGCCTTGAACACCTCCAGGGATGGAGCATCCACAACATCCCTGAGCAGCCTGTTCCAGCTCCTCACCACTCTGTCTGTAAAGAGCTCCCCCCTGACATCCAACCTAAATCTTTCCTCCCTCAACTTAAAACCATTTTACTTGTCCTGCAGTTATCAACCCTTTCAAAGGTTTCAAAGATTCCACTCCTGTTTGTAGGCTCCCTTTAGGTACTGAAAGGCTGCAGTGAGGTCACTCCAGGCTGAACAAGCCCAGCTCCCTCAGCCTGTCTTTGTAGGAGAGGCGTTCCTATCCTCTGATCATCTCTGTGGCTCTCCTCTGGACCCTTTCCAACAGCTCTCTGTCTTTCTTGTACTGGGGGCTCCAGACCTGGACACAGTACTCCAGATGGGGCCTCACAAGGGCAGAGTACAGGGGACCTCTACAGTCCTTGCTGGCCACCCCTCTGCTGATGGAGCCCAGGATACCATTTGCTTTTCGAGCTGTAAGCGCACACTGCTGGCTCACATTAAGCTTTTCATCTATCAAGACCCCCAGGTCCTTCTCCACAGGGCTGCTCCCAAGGACCGCTCCTTCCAGTCTGTACAGTCTGTATGGATGCCTGGGATTCCTCCGGCCCAAGTGCAAAACTCTGCACTTTGCTGTGTTGAACCTCATTAAGTTCACCCAGGCTCACCTTTCTAGCCTGTCAAGGTCCCTCTGATTGGCATCTCTTCCTTCTACCACGTCAACTGCACCACTCAGCTTGGTGTCATTGCAAACTTGAGGGTGAAATAACAAGAGTAATAAAAAAGAATTCTTTACAGCTGATATAATGTCATTATAATTTATAGTTCAACAAATATGATTTAAAACAGTAATGAATATTCAAAAAGATTTAAGTAAGAAGAATCTATAGGCCTTTCTGGGTCATGTTTTCCTATTGTGATATAAATAATCTGCTAATTATTTCCCCTATGAAATATGACTATCTCAATTAAGAAAAGCTTACAGCTCACTATTTATGCAATTATTTCTTCTTCTTGATAAGCACAGTTACCGGTGGAAGACTAATTCAGTGGGAAATAATTGACACAGAATCCACTTTCAGGAAAAGCTAGCTGGGAGAAACTAGCCATACAGATGAGGTACTGTAACGTTAATCAAGAAAACAGGTGCTGTATAAAATCAAAAGTTACACGAAGTAAGTATTTAAGACAACATTTTGGAAGTGCAGTTCCTTTCAAGCAAAAATTTTCTGAAAGACTTTACAGAGTATGAGAATGAATGGTACTCAATTCAGGAAGTTAGTTGGCTCTAGAATGAAGAAAGACAGATGTACTGTACTAGCAGTGAAGATAGGTGAACTTAATTAATAGCAAGCAAAGAACTTTAAATGAAATGCAATTAAAAATTGCATACATTCTCATATACAAGTATTTCAGTAAATGAGAATTGGGGCCTGCTAATGAAAATGATTCAAGGTAACATTAATGACATAGAAAGAATAAGAAGTTTGAATCAAATAGAAGTTGTATATATGATACATATATTCACGATCACTGATTTGTAACTACTGTTCACTGTTTATGGCATAGGAGGAACAAAGTAGGAAAAGTTTGTTTCTTTTGTCTGTCTCTTTCAGATGGCTTACACTGACAACAATATCTTATAATACAATACAGGGCAGATGTGATATTGCCAACAATGTGATTATTGGCAACTTTTCAACATTAAAATAAGTCAAATCCTGGTTATGTCAGCTAACGCTATGGTTCTTAGCCACAATATATCAAATTTTTTTAGGCCATAATTTCAAAAAGCACATCCTGGAAAAATCAATTTCAGGGTGCCTTTTTGCACTGTCTATTCTGTCCTCTGTATTAGACTTTACATTATCTGCATATGTATTCTGATTATTTCTATCAGCTCCTGTGTCTAAATTTCCATTCAGTTTGGTACTTTCACACTATTCAGCCCAATGTGTCACAATTACTTGGACTAAACTTTCAGTCAATTCACAACAAACCCATTTCACTGCCAAGCTATTTGCCTCTATCTTTTATTTGGCATACCTTCTCCGAGCAGTTTCTACCTCATGCATAATCTTCATTCATGACTTTTGAAGGTGAAAACAATACTCCAGAAAACAATGCCAGCCAATGAAGAATTTTTCCTTTGACTACAGAAGACTGGTGAAAAGCTTTCATTGTTCATTAACATTAACTTCTGGTCCACAAAATACTTGAAAGGCATTACTAACAGTTCATTTCTTGTAATTTATCTCCTACTGTTTGGCTATTCATTTTCTTATTTACTGCAAGGACTACACTTATTTACTGGCAGCATGTAATTCTGACTAACCTTCAGTAATTTTTGTTTCCTGTCATTCCAGAGGGATTGCAGGAGACAAGTTTAAAAATGTATATTTTGTCCTTACCGTGTTGTAACAAAATTGGCATGGTACCAGTGGTGTTTGAATTTCTCTCTTAGGAAGACTGACACAGATCAACCAGCTGCATAGAAATTACATTGAAAATAGATACTTTGCAAATTCCCCCTATAAATGAAAGTTTATAGTACAAAAAAAAACTGTCTGACCAGTTATCTTTCAGTAAAACGCTTTACAATTTGCATATAAACTTCATTTTTTTTCTAATTACACAGAGTAAAATGCATTCATTTTGCTGTTGATTACAAACTGGTCTTGCCAAACACCTGTGACTGCCACAAATTCTAATTTGTTATTTATTTACTTCAAAGCAATCTTATTATCTAAATGATTCAAAGCATCAAAGCCCTTAATTATTGATAGTCAATTTGATAGGGTTACACATTCTATGTCCTTGGGCTGAAAGCACTTCTCTGCTTTCTTTTCCTCAAGTACATATTTGGCTGAGCAAGAGAACATATGATTCAGCTACTAAATGTATTGGAAGTCACATTTTTCTTAACTGCAACTAGATTTAAGCAATATCAAAGAAACAAGATTGACTAGCTAATTAACTACACAATAATAATAAAAAACATTACCATCTTTATGACTTCGGTTGTAAAAAAAAAAAAAAAAAAGTTTCACGCATAGCACATTTATGCCGTAGATCTCGTACTCGTCTCCACAACACTAATGGCGTATGAGTACTTTTCCAGGCAGTAATATTCCTTATTTACACTACTACAATAAGCATGCATATGATGTATACTGTGGTCACCAGAGTTTTGTACTGGCATTCTTCTGAAAATATTTATAAACTATCTTATCTTTACTGAAAGTATTCCTTTATCTCATTCTTTTCTGAGTCATATTCTGGTGCATGAGATGCCAGGGGAAAGCCTTTCACATCTAGACTTGTTGTTTTTCTCCTATTTTCATGATATTATTTTCTACTGCAAAAAATTACCAACCTATTCCGATATTGGCAAGTTGAAAGGAAATGATTTTCAAGAATTACATTGCAGTAAATAAGTATGTAACATCCTAAATTGAATATCTTAATACTGTTTGCATATTTATGTTTTTATTTCCTTTTTCTAAATTAAAAAACTTGATTCTAGAAGGCAGGATTAAGACCTACATGCCAATGTTTTGTACAACTGGGAAGACACTAAACAATGTGTCTGGAGATACAAAAGCGACTAGGAGAAATTAGAAGTACTTGATCAGCGAATGCAATGAATTTTGAGGTCAAAGTGCAAAATATGGAACAGTGTTGTGCCTTCTATTTTTAGGGCATCACCAGGAGCAATGCACAAAATGGTGGAGAGAATAGTTGAATATTCAAGCTGAGAAATATTGATCAGAGGCAAATACAGGTCTATAAATATCTAAGGTGTGGGGGGCAGAATGGCGAGGCCAGACTCTTTTCAGTGGTGAGTGGAGACGACAAGGGGAAACGGCCGGAAACTGCAGCATAGGAAGTTCCGCACAAATGTGTGTAAGAACTTTTTTACAGTGAGGGTGATGGAGCACTGGAACAGGCTGCCCAGGGAGGTCGTGGAGTTTCCTTCTCTGGAGATGTTCAAGACCTGCCTGGATGCCTACCTGTGCTACTTGGTGTAGGGAACCTGCTTTGGCAGGGGGGTTGGACTTGATGATCTCTGGAGGTCCCTTCCAACCCCTACAATTCTGTGATTCTGTGAAATACAGAGCAGGCTACTGAACAAATTTCTTTAAGATCATAAATTTAAATTTTTGTCCATCAACCAAAGATGATTTTGCAATTCTATTGTAAATATTATATATTATATAGTAAAATATATTTCCAAGTGGAAAAAAAAAAGTAATAATCTATCTTTGACAAACAACCTCTTAAACATTTTTGAAATAACTACAAATCTGCAAACTTGATCTGAGGAAAGAAAAAATGACAGGCTTTCCTGATGAAGTTAACATGCACAGTCAAATGCCATGGATTATGGAAAGCATATTAGATTCTTAAATGATTTTCATCTTAACAACCTAATATGTCATTGTTAACTCCAGTGCTTTCCACTTCTTTACATCACCGGTTAACTAGATTTTCTAGGTAACTGGTAAAAGCATAGTTCTAGTTAGTCCCATTCTCATTATCCCTTCCATGTCTTTTCAAATAGCACGGCATTACTTTTTGACTGAAATTAAACAACTGATGCAAAGCTCCCTGAGGTCAAAATAAAGATTTCTTCTAACTTCAGTGGGATTTGGATCAAGCCCCAGATAAACTGCATTAAATCTCTGCCCTTATATCCAAGCACCAAAAACAAAATTAATTACTGTATGGCCAAAAGTCAGGATTTCCATTCAATCTGAAGACAGTTTTCTTTACTGACCTCTATAGTTTTTGCTATTTAATTTAGTAGTGGTAGTAACATTTCACTTACTTAACTCTCCATTTTTAATTCTTTATGTGCTGTTGGTATTACTTGCAGGACTATCACTTTATGGTTAGCACCCAGCAATCTCAAGAGGAACAGTATCCTATGAATATAAACTCCAGGCCAGCGCTTTTCCTGTTTTGGAGAATTTACCCTGAAATAGCTAAATTGTGCTGACCCTTTGTTATTATCAGCCTCTTTTCACTCATAGGAGTGAAATCATGATCCAAATCCAATTTTAATTAATATCTCCATGAAAAATGACATGGATATCAACATAAAAACAATAAAAATAAGATGACTCTTACTTAATATAGAGTGCCTAGATGCCAAAGTATATTACCATAACTTTTTAAACTAGATTCATTTCAAACAAACAGCTTAAATGTGAAAATAGGACTGAGGTGGATTGTCTTAGTTCAGATCTTCTAGATAAAGGAATTCAGTTGAGAGAATTGCTGGTGAGATGGCACTTTTTTTTCCTTGTGAGATTTAACATGTCACTGTAGTGTGTTTTGAGTATATAACAAAAAAGGTTTTTTGTAGTGATCATATATCAAAAGGCCTTAAACCACAGAAGGGATGGGACCTCGCACAGATTATCTGAGCACAAGACACGTTTGGTGTCACTGTATCAGATTTCCTCCAGAGGCAGTTGTCAGAATGTGCACAGTTATTCTACATTTACCCACTTATTTGTGAAATGACCTTAAAATACAGCAGTATTCATAGAAAATCTCTCAAGAGACAGCCCTCCAAGTAGAATGATCAGGTAGTGGTTGAAATTGCATCATTTTTCTGTTCCAGTAGGGAAAAAAAGGGAGAAAGAGTTCACTGCCAGCACATTAATGGAGTGAAGAGGTAGGGATACTTGCCTTTAGGCTGCAGCAAAAGCACACAGCTTCCCCAATTGATCTCTTAAAGTGCATGAGTGGTAAAACCATGCTGAAAGGAACTGTGAATGGGAGAGAAATGCTTTATACTGTACATCTGCAGTGGCTTACAGGTGATCTGCCGTGGGTCCTCTCACAGTCATGATCAATTAAATACACTCAGAACTATCACTCGTTTTGGGTGAGCTGCTGTTGTGTGCCTCAGAACACAAACAACACGAATACAATACAGCACTCAGTTAAGCACATATGCCAATCAAAAGATATCAATGGAAATGTCTTTGCCAACTACACTGGTCTCACCCAAAGGTTCATTTACTAAAGCTGTTTAATGTATGTTTGCTAATCCTGCGTATCCTTTGGACTGGCTTTGTAAACAAAAATAAAGGCATCTAGAAGAGAGCTTACAAGTTTTGCAGTCCCATTTATGCCTGAAAAGTTTCTCATTTTTCTGGTTATTTTTGACCCCAGAATGTTTCGCCCAACACTTGAAAACCATGAGGACTTTCAGCCCAGCAACTCATAGTAATTATAAGATCTCCTTCTTATTCCTTCCCTTTCTACCTCTCATCTTTTTTGGACAGCTCAACAAAAAGGCTGAAACATTTCAAACTCAGGAATATGATAAAAACTTGCCCTCCGATAGCCTCTGCTATGCCTGCTCACAAGCCAGTCTGAGCATTTCATTCTTTACAATCAAGATTTACTTTTCAGTCAAATAGCTTCCATTAAAACTTGTGTGACAAACATCCCACTTTCTTTAATCACAGTTCCCAGTTGGGAAATATCAGAGGATAAGCATCGGTTCTTCACCATTTAAAAAACCATGCATGAAACAAGTTTCCAAGGATGAAAGCAGATTTTAATCTTTTCAATAACCAGTGTAGCAGTGTCTCAACACAGGACCAGAAACTCATTTTATGCTGTTTCTTCTCTATCCTTTTGTCCTAAAGATATATCTAAAGTATCTCTTTGTCTTAAGCAGTCTTACTGACTGCTGTATTAAAACCATGTTAACTTACATAGTTAATCTAGTTCTTCAACAGTAAATATTCTATTGCATATAGATTTATTTAGAAAGTAGCAAGGGAAAATTTCAGAAAGAAAGATGTCACTGAAAACGCAAAACAAAAGATCATAAAGCATTTAAAGCACTCTTCAGAAGAAAAGAGCTGTTACTGGGGGCCACTGAAAGGAAAATGGATAAGGAGATAGATAAAGAGATCAAGGCCCACAGGCTTTGCATTAATGAAGGGATAGGATTTCAGTAAAGGAATGAGAAGTAGAGAACTTAGATCCAGGATCAAGTCTCCTTTGAAAATGAAAAATGCAAAATTAGCTCACTTCTCAGAGCTGCAAATTTTTCCCCCCTTCTAGCTGTTCAGTGAGATAATACATTTCTGAAGGTGTCATCATAGGTGCAATCAGGGGCAGTATAGAAGAGTTCCCTTAAAGGCACACCATAAAAATACGCTTTGTTTTGTTTTGATTTGTGAAGTCTGCAAGGCTTTCCTGGAAGTTCCCTTAGGAACTAATTTTTTCCCTAAGATTTGACAAATGAGATACACCTGAATAATATTTCATGATTACTTCTCATAATTAAATTATATTTCAAATAATGCAGCAAGCAGCATCACAGAAATCAGATCAGTCAACAGATGAACATCTGCTCTTCATTTCCAGGCCTTCTCTCTGGGTAGCACTAGAGGCAGAAAAACCTGTCTGAGACCCAGCTCAAGCATAAAACTGTGACTTCTCTCAGTAACTCTGACAATAACATGCTCCATAAGAAAGTTCTAGAGATATATCATACAGTAGATTGGGAAGCATCCTGGCTTCATTCTTTTAAATATAAATAAATAAATAACATTAAAAATAGAAGCAATAATAAAACTTAAATCAATAAAACCTGATTGTTAGCATTCTGTGACTTGCATGTCTTATAACATTTCTGTGGGTTCCATGGATTAAGCCTGTAGAGAACATAATTACTACAGCCTGTGACCCTGAAATTTTGTTTAGAATCTATGGCACCTGCATGAAATCATGATTTTATTTCCTTGCTTCAGTTTTTCAAGTCACAGTGAACTTGTATAGATAGACTTCTGGGTTTTTCTAAATTAAATTTGCTGAATTTGAACAGCACATAAAGGGGTAGAAGGGAAGGATTACTGTGCCTCAGTCACACAGAAAACATCTTTCCAGATGCATTACAAAGTATCAAATTCCCATCTCAGAACAGAATGAACACAGAATCACAAAACATCACAAAAATGCTCAAGACTGAAGTGTTATATTTTCAAATGCTTCAAGACCACATAAGAAAATTATTTCACAAATGCATCTTTTTAATCACAGTAGTCTCAAAGCTGTAAGCTGTTTTTCTTCATTTTCT
The DNA here is from genome assembly GCF_019238085.1 of Lagopus leucura. Taxonomy (NCBI): domain Eukaryota; kingdom Metazoa; phylum Chordata; class Aves; order Galliformes; family Phasianidae; genus Lagopus; species Lagopus leucura. The sequence goes on along the minus strand of NW_024962250.1, from coordinate 24,473,359 downwards.
TATAAAAATAATTTTAAACTGGAAATCTGTGTTTGAAAAAAAATTCATTTAAGATACTAAAACTAATTTTGAAATATTTTACAAACAATTGCTGGATTATAAATTCACTGATAGCAGCCTTTTACCCTAATAAGTCTTGTTTCAATAAATTAACACTTCTAGTAGAAAAAGTATCATCACACGAATACAATCAGCAATATTTCTGATCACTGAAATATGCTTGGCTTTTTTTTTTTTTTTTTTTTTTTTTTTTCTTTTTTTATGTCCCACTCAATAGTTTTGGACTTGCCTTCAGTTTCAAAATCTTAATAATTGATTTTTGTACACGAATAGTTCCCTGGACCTTTTCTTCTGTCTTTCAGATAGACCCAGCATCTTTTCTTACACCCCAATGTTACTCTGAGAAAGTCATCCATACACACAGACACAAATTTCCCAGCACTTCCCAGAAGGAAACTTTTTCTTCACTTTTGTTTCCCATTATGCAGCAAGTATAAAAATTCAAAGCTGTAGTTGCTCTTTCCTCTAAAGATTTTCATCCTATATTACTTAACTTTTCCTGACATCTTTCTTCCTTCCCTTTTATATTACAAATTTCCCCTAAGCAATGCAAACCTGTATTTGCATCTTTGACAGCAAAGGGGAGACTGACAGATGGAAGCAATGCTCTCTTTGAATAATGCAAGATGTTGTGACACTGACAACAATAAGCAGTCCTAAATAATATGTCCTCCTTGATACAATTTAAAAATATGCAGCCTATTGTCCCAGCCACAAGCAAACGAGTGCATAACAAGTGACTTGGTAGTAAGGCCGAGTTCCATCCATCTCAGTGACAGCTGACAACAAGAGACTAATCCCTCTTAAAATTACTTACCAATCACTTTTTGCTGTAATTAAATCAACACAATGTTCAACCACACACACACAAAGGAAAAGGGCTCTCTGTCTTAAGACATTTCAGTGTGAGCAATGTGCTTAAGAGCTACTCATCAGTGCCCTGGAGGAAGTCACTGTCAATTAGAGTAGCCTGTGTCACCTAATCCTAGCCAAGGCTCTGTTTTCTGTTGTACTGTCATTATTTTTCTCCAGTGGTGTCCACAGATATTAACAAACAGGAATGGAACACTGATAGAATGGTAAAACGTTACAGGTTTAAATTCTTCTCGGGCATAAAGCTTCCTGAATCCCACAGCATTGACACTACTAAGGATCCCATCCTCAGGATTTTATTTCTGTCTTAGGTCGTGTCTGTCATTTTATTTGGTAAGTTATTTGCCACATGAAAGAAAGTCAGAAGAGACTTGGAAAATGTTCAAAAGGTAAAAAATCAGTTAGTCCCAGCTGTACTTTTAATTACATATATAAATTGATGCCATTTATACTACTAGAATGGCTTCATTAACTAGTGCAGATTTTGAACTACAGTTTCAGTGACATAATTTGGTCATTACTAACTTATAGGCTTTCAGCCAGGCGTTCCTGGAAAATCCTGTCTGAAAGTCAAAAAAGTCTGAAAGAAAAAGATGACAAACTCTTCGAGAATGTAGTAATTTTATGTAGAGTCTTAGGCCTCATAATATTCAGACTTAGAATCATAGAATCATAGAATCATAGAATCACCAAGGTTGGAAAAGACCTAAAAGATCACCCAGTCCAACCGTCCACCTACCCCCAATAGCTCCCACTAAACCATGTCCCTCAACACAACATCCAGTCTTTCCTTGAACACCCCCAGGGTCGGTGATTCCACCACCTCCCTGGGCAGTCCATTCCAGTGCCTGACCACCCTTTCTGAAAAGTAATACTTCCTCATGTCCAGCCTGAATCTCCCCTGCCGTAGCTTGAAACCATTCCCCCTGGTCCTATCACTAATGACACGAGAGAAGAGGCCGACCCCCAGCTCACTACAACCTCCCTTCAGGAAGTTATAGAGAGCAATAAGGTCTCCCCTGAGCCTCCTCTTCTCCAGGCTGAACATTCCCAGCTCCTTCAGCCTCTCCTCATATGGCCTGTGTTCCAGACCCCTCACCAGCTTTGTTGCCCTCCTCTGAACACGTTCCAGGGCCTCAATATCTTTCTTGCAGTGAGGGGCCCAAAACTGGACACAGTACTCGAGGTGCGGCCTCACGAGTGCTGAATATAGGGGAACAATCACCTCTCTGCTCCTGCTTGCAACACTGTTTCTGATGCAAGCCAGGATGCCATTGGCCTTCTTGGCCACCTGGGCACACTGTCGGCTCATGTTCAGCCGAGCATCAATCAATACCCCCAGGTCCATTTCCTCTACGCAGTCCTCCAGCCACGCCGCCCCAAGCCTGTAGCGTCGCCTGGGGTTGTTGTGGCCGAAGTGCAGGACCCGGCATTTGGCCTTGTTGAAACTTATCCCATTGGCTCCAGCCCAGCTCTCCAGCCTGTCCAGATCCCTCTGTAGGGCCTCGCTACTCCCAGGCAGATCCACACTTCCAGCCAATTTGGTGTCATCTGCGAATTTACTGAGGGTGCACTCGATGCCCTCATCCAGGTCATCAATAAAGATATTGAAGAGGACAGGCCCCAGCACCGACCCCTGGGGAACACCACTCACGACTGGTCGCCAGCTGGATTTGACTCCATTCACCACCACTCTCTGTGCCCGGCCCTCCAGCCAGCTCCTTACCCAGCCAAGAGTGTACCCATCCAAGCCTCTGGCTGCCAGCTTCTGCAGGAGAATGCTGTGGGAGACAGTGTCAAAGGCTTTGCTGAAGTCTAGGTAGACCAGATCAACAGCCTTTCCTTCATCCACCAGATGGGTCACTAGATCATAGAAGGAGATCAGGTTGGTCAAACAGGACCTGCCCTTCATGAACCCATGCTGGCTAGGCCTGATCCCCCGGTCACCCTGCACATGCCGCATGATCTCCCTCAAGACGATCTGCTCCATAACCTTCCCTGGCACCGAGGTCAGGCTGACAGGCCTGTAGTTCCCCGGATCCTCCTTACGACCTTTCTTATAAATGGGAGTCACATTGGCAAGCCTCCAGTCTTCTGGGACCTCACCAGTCAACAAGGAGCGCTAATAGATGATGGAAAGCGGCTCGGCTATCACCTCCGCCAGTTCCCTCAGCACTCTCGGGTGGATCTTGCATATATACTAACAGTTCAGCACACTGTGCTGAAGTTCTGAACTGCATAGAAGATTTTTTGTATAAAAAAAAAATTCAAATCAGTGGCACAAGAAATTCTACAACCATTACAAGAGAAAAGACAATCTACTGAAGAGTGCCACCTACCTAAGGTATTTTGTAGAATCACAGGCATGGGGAATACACTAAATAGTTCTATATCTTTGGTCCTGGAACACCTGAGACAGCGTGTCCAGCATACCTACACAGCAGACTTAAGCACATTACAGATATACCCAAACTAAGTCGCACTAGTTACATCGCAGCCATATAAAAATGAAATTCAGCATGAGATTTGCTAAGTCCTATATTCACTAAAATACTGACACCAGAAAGGCTGATTCAGGCCTGCTTTGGAATCTCTCTATAACACTGACATTGACAGACTAGTCAGACTTGAAGTTTTATCTACTTTTCTAATCCTGTCTTTGGCTGATGTTACTCAAAGTAATTGCAGGCCTCTTGCACTGAACAAACCCAGCCACAGCCATGATTTCTATGGCCATATCTTACCAAATCAGCTTTCACAGCTGAAGTATGAAGACTGACACAGCAGCTGAGATGTCATTGTAATATAACATTACGTTGCAAAAGTTCCAGTATTACTGATCACAAATTTCTGTATTGAGGTTTCAAGTACAACATCTTGTGCAAGAGCTTCCCACTCTATCATTAACCAAACCACAAGAGATGCAATGCAGCTTGAAGTACATAGACGTATGTAAAAATAATTATAGGCTATAGTTGGTTTTTATTTTCAAAAGATTATAAAAATCATTTAATTTTCTTTCTAAGAAAACTGCATGGAGGAAAACATCAAAGGTATGCTTTCTCTTCTATGGGAAACTGAAGAACTAGTTAGGAGGTTCCTGATGTTTTGTTGAGTTTGCGATAGAAATGTGGGTATATAACTTTATATATATATATATAATGTTATAATATATATATAATATTATAATGTATATAATCTTAAAATATTGGCAAGATTACTCAAAATGAACAATATTCATTGAAGAAAGTAAAGAGCACCAAAATAAAATTTCATACAATTTCAATCCTTGATAAAGTCTGCCTTTGGTGGAGGAGTTTGCATGCCTTCACCTGAAAGAGTAGCAAAGAAAGGCTTAGAAATAACATTACAGCCATCTTCTGCCATCTCTGCAGTGCTTGTGTGGTGGCAAACATAGGGTTTTTAAGAGTTATTTGCTTATAAAGAGTGGGCTCTTCTGAGTCATCTGTGCTATATCTGAAGAAACCAATTCAGGCAAATTCTCCACGCGAGTCTTAAGACTTTCATGCACAGTGGAGATCAAACCCACTTTTGGTACTGTTTGAAAGTATACCATACCAAGGTCAAAGGAGAGCTGGCAGCCTACCTCTTTCTAACATGATACAGTCTTATTCCCGGTGCTGTTTTTCAGCAGCAGTGGAGATAAGCAACCCAGTATGTCTCAGGTCATTCCAACTTTCATTTACTCACACAATACATCAACAAAATAGAATTCTGCTACTCAAGGCTAACAGACATAAGAAATCTGCCTTAGGAAACAAGATAAAGGCAAAGCCTAAGTATCCTCTTACTATATACATATATGCTCAGCAGGGTTGGTGAAAAAGGGTTTGCAATTTCTTCTACTGATTCAAGCTATTTCATAACATCTGGCATGCAATTTCTCATTGCATCTGCCTGTCAAAGGGTAGCAAAATCACTATTGAAAATAAAAAGAAACAACAGAAAAACAAACAAAAGCATTTTTCAAAAAAGTCCTAACAGGATGAAAGGAAATATACTAAAGACCTTGATATTTAAAAAGAATAAAAAACTTTGTTTTCCATTTAAAATCAGAAAAAAACTTGTTTGCACATCTGTTTCTGATTTCCCAATGCTGATTTAATTCTAATACTCATATCATACTCAAAGCAACCCTGACAGATGTTTGATAATCAATCTGCTTTGAAACTCATCCAGAGAAGTAAAATCTGTTCAGGGAATCCAGTGCTGTAGCTCAAAGGGAATAACTTTAGATCTGCCTGGAGCCACTTAATACAATTACACCGGTACAGTTCTTTACTTGGTATGTTTACTATATGTCAAAGGTAGTAAATGAAAAAGAGTGAGTTAAGCATCGTTTTAAATCCATATCCCACCTGCCCATGAGATAGCATGTCATCATTTGCTATCTCTAAGGAGACGGGAGATTCATGAACGTAGATTTTTAATTTCAAATGAGTACTTGTTTGAGCTATAATTTCAATTTAAAATTGTGACAGCTTCCTAAGACTGAGAATTTCTTTTAATTCACTAATGCTTTTTCAGTTCTACATTAATTCCACCAAATACAGCACAATTCTCTGGAAGGTATATTTATCCCTTCCACCATTTGTAAGAATGCTACCATGATTCTACTTGCTTGTTAACCAAAGACTACTAACACAAATGCTATTGGGCTTCAGAAGGCATTTTACCATTATCCATTTAAGATACCATGCTATCATGCTATTATGGACAAGCTGCAAAAGAAAAAAAAAAAAAAAAAAAAAAAAAAAAAAAAAAAAAAAAAAAAAAAATCAAACAACCAAACAAGAAAGCAAGCAAGCAACAATTAAGTTCATGGGCAGAAGTTACTACATCCAATACTTCTTGAAAATATTTTTCATATCACAAATCAGAAACATCATAAAGCAGAGCATTCCTGATCTGTTTTACGTATGTTTTGAATGTTCAGCCTGGAGAAGAAGAGGCTCAGGGGAGACCTCATTGCTCTCTATAACTTCCTGAAGGGAGGTTGTAGTGAGCTGGGGGTCGGCCTCTTCTCTCATGTCATTAGTGATAGGACCAGGGGGAATGGTTTCAAGCTACGGCAGGGGAGATTCAGGCTGGACATGAGGAAGTATTACTTTTCAGAAAGGGTGGTCAGGCACTGGAATGGACTGCCCAGGGAGGTGGTGGAGTCACCAACCCTGGGGGTGTTCAAGGAAAGGCTGGATGTTGTGTTGAGGGACATGGTTTAGTGGGAGCTATTGGGAATAGGTGAACGGTTGGACTGGATGATCTTTTAGGTCTTTTCCAACCTTGGTGATTATATGATTCTATTGCTTCAGAAGAGAGATAACCCTGTTTTAACATTCTTAATTGTAATGTTTTTATAATTCACTATTCTAAAAAGGTTTCAATCAGAACTGATAAGAGTTTAACCAAAAACGTTTGTTCACACAGCCTTGTTTAATTTACTAAAATGTCCAAGCTGCCTCTGCATGAAATCCTGAGAAGTGTGGCACAATCCTTAACTTGTATGGCAGCCAAAGTCCGTTGCTTGTCATTCTACGTCAAAGAGAAAGCAATGCAGAATCAAATATGGTTGCTGAGCTGAATGGACTCTAGAAGGATGGAGGAACTCTCGCTTTAAAAGACAGTAGGAATTTAATTAATTTTTCAACATCTATTTCTAAAATAATAGAGCAGTTTTCTGACTAGATAAAGATAGTGCAAGTCTGTGTTTGTTTAAAGTAAAACATTCCAACTCAGCTCTGGTAATTAGATTCCTTGGGGATTGTGCAAGCAGTAAACACAATCCACAGTACAGCAGGCAGACTGAAATTGGAATAAAGCTCTTTTGAGGGAGTTACACAAAGATCTGCTTTGATAGTCGATAAGTGCATAGCAGCATGTTGTGTGATTTTCTGACTACCTGTTTTTGGAACTTGAAAGCCTGAGGTTAGCAAATCAGGTGGAGTAGCAGTTAGCTACAGAAGAACAGAGTTTGTAGAGCAATTGGAAATCATATTTGGAAATTAAATTGTAACAGAATATTCATAGCATTTTCCTCAAAAATCATTTTTGTTATATTTTATTCTTTATATTTCAATCTTGCAGCAATTTTCTGATGCTCTCAAACTTAAGATTTTCAGAACAATAATGACAACATAGAATAAAACTTGCTTTTTTTTTGTTCTCTTTTCTAAAACTGTTTGGAAAGTCTGGTTTTATCCATCTGTTTGGACAATTGCTAAGCCTTTGATATCAAAGCCAAGTACCACGGGAAAAATTTTAAAAAGCATGTTACCTAAAATCAGTACTATAAAATCTACATTAATTACACAGCAGGAAGGCTCTTACATTATTCCTCAGGCCTCATGCATGCAGGAATCATGCTTGTCATCATTCTCATACTTTCAAGTCATAATTTGCTTTAATTCAAACTATTAATTCATCAACTGCGTGAAAAGTATAATAAAGACAAGTATACTGTGCAAACTCTTAAAAAAAAAAAAAAAAAAAAACACAGAAAACCCAGCTTCAGTCAAGCCATCTACTATCATTTCACAAGAGCTGTGGTTAGTAAATTGTTCCAATAAATGAATTGCTAAAATAGAAATTACAAAAATAAACTGAAATCATGTTATGGAAAAATTTTGGTGAAATAAAACTTAAAAGAGACATAGTTTAGTGAAAAGTATTGATGATAGGTGGATGGTTGGACTGGATGATCTTAGAGGTCTTTTTTCAGTGATTCTATGATTCTAAATCAGGTCATCACTTGTGACTGGAAGAGATGTTTAGGCAACCACAGACTAAGAAAGGACAATGAACCAAAACTGCGGTCCTGACTGTATCACGAGTCAGATATGCTTCAATACATAAAAAAACAGGGGAATATCTGACATGAGTGAAAAGAGCGCGCCTTTATTACTGTGTTCATGCTTGTTCCAGACTTAACAGCATCAGCATCTTCCCACTCACACTCAAGCATTATCTAACTTATACTGAGCTCAGGCAAACGCTTTTGTCTGCAAAAGATGAGTAGGCTTATTCTAAGATCATATGATTATTTATAGCAGCTCACAACAGAGCTACATTGATTGAGTTGCTAACATTGCAGAGGCCCAGATAAAACAGACAAAACAAAGACTATTTTAAAAGATATGACTATTACCAAAGAAGGCTGCCTCTCTTAGGGTGTAAATCTAAAGAGTGATTCAGTAAAGGCATTCAGGTTTGTCTGGACAAAGTCAAACAGCATTGTGGGTTAGAGTATGAGCAGATAGGGTAGCCATCTTTCCTTTATAAAGTAGTCCCTCTTCTTTCAAAGATTATATGGTTATTTTTTTAAATACATCCATCATTTCACTCACTGTGTAAGAGGAAAGGTGAATCAATAGGTCAATCAAGTAATGTAACTGCTGATTAGATTTTTTTCTCAGTATACATTTCAGCCAAGAGAAATATTGTTTTTTAACTAAAAAAAAACCTGAACAATAGTTTATATTTACATACCAGCTTTAGAAAGCAAATAATTTTACAAGAGGATATGAATCAAATAATGAAATCTAAAAATCTCTCTAGTCTTTCTGAAGGAATTGCTGCTAGAATATATATATATATATATTTATTAATATCTAAAGAAAAATTTAATCCCTTGTATTTATCAGGAAATAACAGCTATATTAACCATAATACTACTACCTGTTGGTCCACTGAGAGCAGAAAAAAGATGATGATCCGGATTCAAGATTTATTACTGACTGACTAAATCTGAATTCATTTAGACATTCATTCAAAGATAGGAATTAGTTTTGTGATGCACACCCAGTCAAGGCTCATTAACTGAAATGAAGAAAGACCCTTCCAAACTGACAGATTAAAACAAACAAACAAAAAAAAAGATTCCTAAAGACAGCAGTAGTTGCGAGATATTTAAACCAACTTACATAGAAGCAGTCTCTCTATTTCTTGTGGTAGATCACCAGGCATAAGAAACACGTAAAATAATTCTACCAGTGTGAACAGTGAGAATAACAGTCTTGAAATTTGACCTGTGACTAAGAAATCTGAAAATATTTTCTTTATAGGTGGTGATTGCATTTGAAAAAAAAAAAAAATAAAATGACCTCTCTTATCTACTGTCATTCATCCAAACTGTTCTGTTGTAACAGAAAATGAAACAGTGCTATTTTCATGACTTCCCTCTAGATAAAATCACAGCAGTTGAGATAAAAGATTTGTGTTTTGTAATCAATATCAGCTTCATTCTTCACTCAGAAAATAATGTGAGTTTGTTCCCCCCCATACAACAGTTCTCTGTTCTATAGACTCTTGTAAGCATTTTGCCACAACTTGCAACATGATAGGCAAGGGATTAGTGGTGGTTCTGTAGAAAAAGCTGATGTGCTTATTCTAAATGTGTATGTTCTGTGTGGCCATTTAGCTAAAGAGGTAATAAATGCGAGGCCATCAGTACAAATGCAAGTTAAAATCTGCTTTACCCTACTGCTTCTCTTTGCCTACTCCCTATAGATTATTAAAGAGATGTTGAAACCACTGGGAAAATGAAAAAGAAACTGCATGTGTTATGGTAAGGAAATATGGAGGAACGTGGAACACAAATCTTCTTAAATTACAATTACATCAACATTCATAAAATATCACGAACATTAACTGTTCACAGAATAAATTATTTGCTGAAGCAACTAATACTTTAACACCATACAAATATCACGGTAACCAGTTCACGGTTACTGGTTGATTGATCTGGCCAGCTTGATTATGCTCAAAAAAGCATTGTGAATGTATAGGAATAAATCACAAAAAATTACTTCTCTGAAATGGTCTCAACTTTGGTAAACCATTATTATTTGTAGCAGATATTATTTCTTGTGAAAAGCATTCTTATGTACAGATGAATAAAATTTAATGTTCTCACTCAAATACATAATTACTGCTTAATATAGAACTGTATGATACTTTATTTGATTGTTTGATTTTGAAGGCTCTAAATGCATTTTTTTTTTTTTTTTGAGTACTTTTCATGATAGGTTCCTGAGCTAATGAAATTTAACAATAATTTTGAAGTTTTAAGAATATAATTATGGGAATTGTGGACTGACAGTTTTAGTGGCTTCAATACTAGCTATATCTCACACAGCAGTTTCATTTTCTGAATCATTGTTAGAACTACTAAATCTAGTCCTAACACAGGTTGCATAAGTCTGTGAAATACTATCATTGGATTAGGCATGAAATTATGATTAATACAGAACATACACATAAGGAATTGTGACCAGGTTAAAAAAAATATCTAATGAAATAGAAGTGATAATAAGAGCCTTTTAAAGCAGAGCATTGCAATTAGTTGTAATTGATCATCTGAGAGGAAACAGAGTATTCATACCAGAGAATACATGCCAGTTCAGGAACAGTGATTTCTCCTTAAAGTCTGTTTAGATTTGAATGGTTTGTTATTTCATTTGAGAAAGTTGTTCACTACATGAATGGTAGAAGGGGAGTTGCGTTCCTCTGAGTTAATGATACATGGTCTGCTCTCAATTTCCATTCATGTGGTCCCTTGGGGGAACATGGTTGTTTCTGCTGAACTCCCAAGAAAAAAAAAAATCTCTGATTTCAACTGCATAATCCTGGTGTTTCCAAAGTTCCAAAGCAGTAGCATTAGACCATTAGTAGTCCCAGTAGTGGCTCTTTGAAGCAACAACCTAGTGTTGGTTAATGGAATGCTAAACAGGACTACTCAAAGTCATAGGGGGACATGTTAAACAAGCAACAGAAAATAAGACAAAATTTATAGTTCTAGGCATTGCTTAGGTTGCTGAACAACTATCTCTTTCAGCATGTAAACATAAAATCTTAAAGAAAGCATGAGATAATTAATCTTGTACTTTCCCTGTAAAAAGAGGGGCCACACATTGTGAATCTAATACATCTATTTCAAAGACAAAAGGAAAATAAAGGAATAAACAAGCAAGCCAAAACAACAACTGTAGTAGGCGACTGCGAGGTGCCCCTCGGGATGTGACGAGGCAGGAGGCAATGCAACAAACAACAAACATAGCATTTTTCTGAACCTGCAGGTTTTTTTTTTTTTAAACTACAAACAAGTGTTCTGGAAATAAAGTCTTATGGAAACTTCAGTAAGTGTAAAAAGGGTCTACTGTCACAAATGCAATATTAAATAGATTCTATCTAGATCACAAAAATTTGGTTGGACTACATAATCTTAGAGATCTTTTCCAATCTTAATGATTCTATGATCAGTCACCTCTTCAATACCATTGCATTTCATCTCAGAACCATCTGGTGGAAGAAAAATTCCTTCAAGAACATTTCTCTTTGTTTTCAATTTCTTGGTTTGGTTTGTTTTGTTATTGCTGTTCATGTTTGTTTGCTGCAAAACTAGTTGATATTTTATCAATAAAAACATTTTTCTTAACTTCAAAATCACTTCTATTTTAAACAAAACATTTATTTTCGGGAGTTTTTTTATGATAAAGACTGAAGTCATTCTTGAAAATGTGTACAGAATGCATTCCTAGCTTTTCACCAGCAGAATTTGAAAACACGAAAGTATAAAGATCTTTTGGGAAAACACCTATCCTCACAGATCATCTCCAGGTAAGTGTTAGATCATCTGCCCTGTTCCGTACATCCACCTAGGCAGGAGCTCCATGGCTCCCAGATCAGTACTCCAGATCACACTTCAACATGACCTGATGAGTCAACACAGATTCCCAGTAAGTTGTTCTCCCATATAGCAGTGTCTGACAATCAGCTGTGCAGCGGTATGTCTGCTTCAGTAACTTTTCCATGTTACAACTTTTCCTCCTAAGACTTAATAGATAAAAGAACACAGCAAAACTCCTACTGGAATCATGACTTTGAATATGTAACCTGGTTTTACCTTTTCTTACTGCAGGTACAGTGCCTTACATGCTGACTCCATCTGCAGTCACTTGTAAAGAGAAAAAAAAACAGTTCAAATCGCATAGAATCATTTCTCTCACTCTGCAACCACTTCCAAATCATGAACAAAAGACAAATCACGATCTACATGAAATTGGTAGAAAAGGATTTCTGCTTAGTTTCTAGATTATAAGCAAGCTTTGCACAGGCTGTTTGGAAACATGCTTTCCCCATTTCCATTGCACCCCTAATACTAATGAAATTTGTTAATTATAATGCATCTTTTCCAATGCTTTCAGCTACTTAATTAATCCCCTGGTTTACAAACTAGTTCTAAACTTGTTCAAAATAATCAGAAACTATAAACCTTGACAGCACTCAGCTGTTTGCTGACATTTTATCTTCTGGTGGACAGACTGTAAGTATAGCAGGCAGTAAAACAGCCAACAGTACCTTTACTAGAGATCCATATCTCTACCTATTTGATACTTGTCACTGTCTTATAAGCAGGGATGAAAATAAGGAAGCAATTGAAGAAACACCTTTTAATCTAAACTAAATTTTCTTCAAAAGGTATCTTCAATAATGGAAGATTTGGCTGACTAACAATGTTTTAATGTAGGTTCTATGTACTTCTGAGAGGTTGACAAGGAAGATTGGAAGGCACCATGTGGAATTTCCTATCTCAGATGTCTGCTGATGTCCACTATGATGTGAACTAAGTCACTTTCCTTCTTTGAGTTTCAGTAACTGGTCTCTTTTGGATATTCAGACTGTAAATTCTCTAGAGAGAAGGGAACTGTTGTCAGTCAGGGTCTGTTAAACAGATCACTTTGACTATCAGTGAGTAAAAAAATCATGCAATTCAAAAGAACTGTTACAGGCATTCAAAGTTCCACTTTTAGCATTATCTGTCCATTCACCACCACTCTGAATTTGATCTACAGTGACCATTCTAACACTGAACTGAATAACCATAATGAAATTCTTTCAGTGCATCTCAGTCTTAAATTGCTACACCACTTCTCATATGCCACTTTATACACAGTACTGATTAATGGAGAAATACTGGAATTTGGAATTTCATCCCTATTGATCAGATGTCCAGCATATCTTCATCTTGCTTTTATCGCCTAATATGTTAAAAAGCCATTGAATGTGTCCTATTAGCAAAGTGAAAAGGCTGTCGCACATTAATGAGCACTAAGGACTGTGCATAAATCTGTTGATTTAGCACTTTCAGATGCTTTAATCCCACACTGAGAAGTTTGGAAGGCTTGACCTTCATCTACCACCTCCTCTCACTCCAGCAACATGCCCACAGGCACCGCATCTCAGAACCGGCAGGACAATTGTTGTCTGGGCTACGCAGACCATGATGATTTGAATAAGACAGCCAGAGGCAGTTTAGTTAATAACATCAAGCACAACATTTTTTTTCTCTACCAGAGATGTAGCAATAGCATGGCCAATGTTAGTGCTGAAGAACTATTTTGATAACTAGCAAACACTGTCAAAAAGTAGATGGATTTATATTTAAGCCTCAAGACTGACTTAGGACACGACTGTCCTAAGTAGACAATTCTTTAGAAAACAGCCTTTTCCTTCCCAACCATATGAGTGAAATGATAGCAACAAATTCAGTAACTGTGTTACTTGTAATCACAACAGTGAACAAAATGCAAACCGTAAAAATAAAAGAAAGTTTAGAAGTAAACAGCGTCTCTATATGAAAAGTAGATGCAGGTGAAAAACATAAGGAGCAGACAGAACCAGACATAGTCTGTATGTGGAGGTGGAAGGCACAGAGGGCAGATGAACAAAGAGAGAAACAGAGTGGAAAAAAAAAACTGTGTTACGTATAAACACCTTCACATAGTCACACTGTCTGAAGTTTTTGTTTTTCTTGCTCCACTGCACTGATGCATTTTGACAGGATATTTTGTTCTGCCTCCAGGGCTTTCAGGGAGAAGGGACTCATGGGTTATTACTGTTCTGGTGAAGAGTTTGACTGAAATGTTTTGGCTCATTTCCTTGAGCTATGCATTAGCCAGATGGTTTGATGCATGTAGCATGCCATCCTGTTTGATCCTGTGGTTGGACTTCAGAGTCTGTTCCACTGTCAAAGGAAAGGATTATTATGAATGTTCTCATTGATATTCACAGGGAAGAGTGATCTAACTGCCACTTCCCTCATACTGCAGGTTAAGAGAGGGTATCCTGTCAAAACAGAGAAAGGTCTTCTAAATAAACCAGTCTGAGAGAAAATTTCAAGTAGAAAGTTATATTCCAGTAGTTAGGATTTCCGTATTCTCAAGCACTGATTTACTGTGTCAGAATCTCTTCTTCAATAGCAAGTAAGAGTAATATCTCACCTTTTCAAAAGGAATGAAAAAATGTATTTTACAAGATCTTAATATAAAATTATTGGATACAATTTTATAAATTGTGATTTATAGCACAAATAAGTGTTATATGCTATTTTTTTTAATTACTGTTTACACGCATTGATAGGGATAGAACAAGGGGGGAATGGTTATAAACTGAGGCAGGGGAGATTCAGGTTAGATATTAGGATTAGTGGATTACTTACTACTCAGAGGGTGGTGATGCACTGGAACAGGTTGCCCAGGGAGGTTGTAGATGCCCCATCCCTGGAGGCATTCAAGGCCAGGCTGGATGTGGCTATGGGTAGCCTGGTCTAGTGGTTGGCAGCCCTGCACATGGCAGGGGGTTTGAAACTAGATGATCTTTGTGGTCATTTTCAACCCAGGCCATCCTATAACTTTAAATGCCTCCTTGTGCACAGGACCTCACCATGACATACATCACATAAGACAAAGATTCTCTCTGTGGCTATGGGAAGGAACAGCCAAAAGGTGGGGAAAAGTATGGAGCACTCCAATTGGGTGGACTCTTATCCACTTAATACTGACAGGGGGTACAGGTCACAAAACTGAGGGCAGCCACTATGTCATAGAGCCTGAAAAGGAAAAGTTTAACATTCTTGATAAAGGTTCTACAAGTTGGGCAGTATCCCTCTGGCTTCTGAACAGGAATCATCTCCTCAGATTTTTGTCTACCAATCTCTAATGAAAAATTGCTCTTCTTTCTTGCTGTGAGACAGGATAACAAACTCATACTCATGGCATAGTCCCTAAAACTAATCTTTTGAGGTTCTTGTGTAGTTCTGTACTGTCAGAGCACACTACATTTGTCTACTCCAAACACAACTACAATGGAATAGATCCATAAACCTGCTGCTTGCCAACAGATACAGAAAAAGTAGTACCAGTTTGAGCAATCATCAGCAAATTTGTTTATCAAGAATCAAGATCAAGAATCACCTATCTGCTTGACTATATACTATCTTATAAATACTGCTCCTTCCAGTCTGTATGGATGCCTGGGACTCCTCCGGCCCAAGTGCAAAACTCTGCGCTTTGCTGTGTTGAACCTCATTAAGTTCACCTGCACCCACCTTTCTAGCCTGTCAAGGTACCTCTGAACGACACGGTAGAAGGAAGAGATGCCAACCGCACCACTCAACTTGGTGTCATCAGCAAACTTGCTTAGGGTGCACTCGATTCCATCATCAATGTCTAAAGAGCACTGGTCCCAAGACAGACCCCTGGGGGACGTCACTGATTACCAGCCTCATTATCTGGACATAGAGCAACTGATGACTACCCTCTGTTTGCAGCCTTTTAATCAATTTCTTATCCATCGAGTGATCCACTCACCTCTCCTAACTACCTGAAAAAGGTACTGAAAAACATCCTGAAAAGAACATCCTTAGGATGAGGACTTGATCTGAAAGTGTATTTACAATAACTAAACCCAAATTTTTACCTTCAAAAATTCAGTTTAGTTGCAGCCTTACAGAATAAATAGCTGCCGAGAACTTATCTGTAAATGATCTACCCCTTATCTGCTGGTAACTGCTATGACTGTATTGGATACTTAACATTTTGAGTGTCCTAAGGAATTAATTACCCTGAGTAAGAAGAGCACTTACAAAAACAAATTGTTTCATCCTTAAAATGTATAAAATTTTGAAGCTTCAGAAGCATTCTGAGCAAAACATTTGTACAGGAGTTTGTCTTCATATGGTTTACAGGAATTGGTTACCTAATTGTCTTATTTCAAGCCTTCAATATTTTGAGATGCGAGTAGAGTTTGAAAGATTCAGATTGTGTTAGACACAGGCTGGCAGAAACAAACTACACTATTCTCAAAAAACTTTTTGTGACATTAAGCCAAAATATTCCAATACTTACTGACCACAGCACTTTGAAGATTACCTCTTTCAAAATTACACTGTGACAAAACACTAGGTATAAAAGACAGTCACAGTGTTAAAGGTATTTTTTGAAGCACTAGGTTTCCATAGCAAGAAGAGTAGACAGAAAGAGATTCTTCCAGTTCTACCTCTATTGCTCACATTATCAGCAACAAAGAGCTTTTCTGAACATGTAACAAGGTGTGAATTTAATGTCAATGGCTTGTTCAGTCTTTTTGCCTCTCTGCCAATGCTTCCAACAAATGCCCAATTAGCAGTGACAGCAGCTGTGGTGTTTATGAGAAACTAACCTAAGACTGTCATTTCTTTAAATTTAAAGCTTCAGAACAGACACAGGCTAGTAAAGCTTTTAAGTCCCTATTGATGTGTGCCAGAATCTTGCTTTGAACTGGCGACTTAAAGGTGAAAAATCTTCCTTCGTATAAGTCAGCCTGTCTCCCATAGAATGAGTATGTAGCACACATTTCATTCCAGCCCACTGTATTTCTCCTGAGACAAAGGAAGCCTTGCCCTGTACAATATCTTGAACAGTCTCCCCCATACCCTACCTCTTCTCAGTCTAAACAAAGTAAGTTTTTGTGGGCATGAGGTCACTGAATCTCAGAATTGTAGGAGTTGGAAGGGACCTCTATAGATCATCAAATCCATCTTGCCTGCAAAGCAAGCTCCGTAGAGCAGGCAGCACAGTATCTCTAGTAAGGAAGTGGGTTGGGACATCCAGCACTGGCAAGTGAACACAAAAAATGCTGCAAAAAATATAAAATGTGTAAAGTTCAAACTTAATAAACACAAACTATCACAGGAGAAATTACCCAGCAATGATAATGAACATAATATTTCAGAAAAGTACATTCAGAAGTTACTATAAGGGATATGAATGAAAGAGAAGAAGGAAGAATATACAAGGGAGCCTTTGGAAAGGCTGACAAAAACATAAAATCTGGAAATTACTGGAATGTGCCCTTATGGAACAGTCTGTTAGTTTATTGTTGTGTTCTACCTATCATAAATTTCTACATACATTGATGAGCTATTCAGTAAATAATAGTACACATTAATTTTAAGCATATGGGCTAAACTGCAATCATAGTTTGCAATTTTCAAACATATTACAGTGCTGCTATTTCTATTTCAAAGTCTGAATCCCACTGCACTAGAATTTTTTAAAAACGATCTTATTCCTGTGTTGGGAATTCAGACCCTACACAAAGGTTTTTGGTTTACCTTAGTACTCAGAGCTAGATTCTCTCTTGGTCACTGTTTGCTTTGAACACCTGGACAAATTATTGCTATTTGAATCTCTTCTATTCTTTTTCTTAACACTTCTGTTACTGCCTTCTGAAATAGAATGAATCCCGTATTACGCTATTTTTGATCTGACCTCGTAAAACCCTTCTTCTCTAATGCAGTGTAGAAAGCTATTCTCTTTTTATTATTAAAGGAAGACAGACTTCCTATCTGACATTATGGCTTGCTTTACAATCTCTTTCTGTGGGTGTAAAAGACAAAATGAGTTAAAAAATTCTGGGGAATGGAACTTGCACAGTGTGCCTGAATTGTAGACCCAAGGTTATTGTTTGTGATTGTTCTCCTTTTTGGCTTAGCTGTATGGCAGAAAGCCATCTACACGCTATTCCTTTCCAGCTCCTGATCTGCTGATAATAAAGGACATGTTGAGAGGTGATATGGCTGAGCTCCTGCCAGCCAAAGCTGGCATAACGATGCCTTTGCCAGCTAAAATGAATCAGAGCAATCCACAAAAATAATCTAACATATTCTGGGACCAAGGTAGCCTTGGAGATTAGATCATCACCAAGTTATTATAAAAACATTTTTGACAGCTCTCCCACCGTTCAGAATTATGGGTTGAACGAAGCAAAGCTTAGCAAGACTAAAGAACTGAATCTTTCAATTAGAGACTCATGAAACATTGAACTGAAGTAAGCCCCAACAATACAGTCCATGTATTATTTTTTAAGAATATAGGAGAGGTAGAATATATCATATTGGCATAATAGAGACAAGGTAGGTGATGCTTCACTCATCCGTACCTGGCTGGTTATATCTCCTATGCTTCAGACAACAAAGCCTTGCCTCCCATCACATCTGTGATTTTACTGCACTCAATTGGAAGTCCCCAGCTTAGCTTTTATACTTTCAGAGACTTATCTCATACCTCATCTGACCCAACTGCTAGAAAACATTTTCTAATATTCTCATTCAGCTGTTTCCTTCAACTAATTCACGCTCTCGTATTTGTAATTACTACAGAATTATTACAAAATTCCTCCCATGTACACACCTTCCAGACAACTACAAAATTCTAAGTAATTAGCTTTAGGGTGTCTCTACATGCACAATATAAAATCTGTGGACGGCTGATCACCTCTGTGTTTATTTTTGATCTTCTCTGTAATGGAAACTTTGGAGTCTTTCCATTTATCCACACTGCAAAAAAGTGATTACTGGAGTGTTTTTCTTGTTGTTAAAATAGTTTGAAATTCAATAATCATACACAGAATTATTCTGATTTCTAAGTATATATATATACAGTATATATATTATTAAGTACATATATAATCATTAGCTAAAAACCCATCTTGTCACATTAAGCATATTTGAGGAAGAAAGTGACATCCATTGTGAAATCAATATAATTAGGACAAATACGTAATACTACAAACTTAGTCCTACTATCGCTTCAGGCATTTATTTCTTCTTGGAACTGCTGTTTTCTCTTTCCCTCCACTCTGGATTAGAGCTTCTAAATTTTTGGTTGATACCAAAAGTATCCTGTCATCCCTCCTTGAGTGGAAGGATAGAGAAGACAGCAATTCCAAGAAAAAATAGATACCTAAGGCAATAGTAGGACTAATGGAAACTGGACATCTGTGAAGGAGACTAGTAAGGTATAGAGAAATGTGGGGCAACCAGCTTCGGAGTAATGAAATGTTCAAACAAACAAACTTAAAGATGCCTGGCCTCTCAAAGGAAAATTCAGAAGATACACTGTGCTTCACAGCATACTTTTCTTGCACCCAGGGACATTGCATTGATGATAAATTCCTTTCCAAGGAATGTTGCAAGCCCTGGCTCCCAGCTACTTGGAGATTTACAATGCCAAGTGGATTAAAAACAACAACAACCGTTAAAGTTTAAAAACACAAAATACTTGTATCTTATATTATTCTTATAAGTAGCAAAAAGCAATAAGGACTCTTTAGTGAAAAAAAATAATAAATTAAAATAAACTTATATTTTAAGCCAAAGTAGAGCTTGGGGGGAAGGGAGGGATAATAAATTACATTTGTGTAGTTTTTTTGTTTTTAACCTTTATTTCATATTTTATATTAATCTTTTAAAAATTATTTTAACTAGAACTGTATAAATAAAGCTCCCAAACATCCATTTCCATTTTATTTCTTTATCTCTGCAGAAAACAAGATTTGTAGCAAGATTCACTGATGTCTGACAGCTGTCCTCAGCCAAACTAAGGTAGTTCCCATATTCAGCAAGGCTCCTGGATGATTGAGCTGAACCAAACAATAGGCCACAAATGCCATTAAGGAATCTTACCACCCATGAAAGAGCAAATTGCTACACCATATCACAAACCTAGAAAAAAAGAACTAAAAGGATCCACAAAATAAGCAAGCACAGTGATGCTCCATGGTTACCTTATTCTACAAGAGTCCTTTTATCAGTAAAGTATTTGACCCACCAGATGTGCTCCACTCCTTGAAATACACAAAAATGAACCTAACGCAATTCTCCAACATTTTTTCCCTTTCTCTCACAAGTACAAATCTCCCTACTGTACATTGGGAAAACCAAGATAGTGTTCTCTGCTTGTACAGTCTACTGCTATAAAAACAACTTCAGAAGAAAATAAGAAATAATATACATCTTTGTATTTATTTGCAATGGCATGAAAACGGGCATCACGTCTGTACTTTTCATCAAGATAAGGCAACAGCAGTTGCCTATTAGATGAAACCCATCACCCACTTACACCCACTAGAACCAAGTATTTCTCCACAGTATTTCTTTTCTTTATGTCATTACTAGCCCTTGTACATTCTTGCTCTTTGCTGTAATAGAAAATGTCACACTGCCTATACTGTTCTCTGTAGCAAGTACATCAAAGACAATTTGACATATAACAGAATTCTGTGTTCCACAAAGCCTCAGAATTTCTGGCCTTCTAGTACCCTTGAGGCTTTGAAAGGACATGTGTGGGTCATATGCAATAGCCTTAGAAGAACAGTTCTAGGGATGACAGATACCTAACTTCAGCTGCTTACGGCTGTAGAGATGATTTATAGAAGTCAAAATGAATAGCTTACCCAAATGCCATACAAAGGAGCAATTGAATATAAAATGTGACCATTTCAAAAGTGCCAGAGTTGTTCTAGTTGCCTTTCCAACAATTCCATCTCATCTCAAATAAAAGCACTTTAAAGACTGAATATGGCAGCCACTGCCCAATAGACAAGTTGGGAAGAAATAAATTTTTAAAGTGTTATAAAAACAAGCCAGGAGTATGATTCCATTAACTAAATGGGACTCAATAAATGGCTATCATTACTCATTGTTACTATCCTATTGAAAGAGGGGAAGACTAATTATGAATGGATTTGTTTGGGTCTATAGTTCTTTCATTTACAGGCCTCTGCCTCTATCAGAATAATTGCAAACTCAGAGTAGGTCTTCCTGAAATGCATTACTCACAAGGACAAAAAACAGTCCAGAATTCCAGCTAATGACAAAGTGTTCCTCAGAATTAAAAGCCAAGTTAACAGGCTTACAGTTATTTGTCTCAGATTATTGATTAATCTTACATTTGGTATTACTTTTCACAGTGAAATCAATCCCATTTCTCAAATCAGACAGCTTATGCCTTGTCACTCCAATGTAATGAAATCAGCTATTAGATTCTGCAAGCTCAGTTCTGATATTGATTTTTGATAGCTCCACAGGTTGCCCTTCATCCAGAGACTCAAGAGGATAGTGACACCTGCAGGGAAGCAGGAGCCCTACAACCTTCACCGAAGTACCACTGAACAAGGGATTCCTTATTAACATGAAGGACTTATTAAAAAAAAAAGCCACACAGCAGGACCAAAGCTCTGCTGGTGATTTCTAACCTACAACCTATTCTGAGGCATATGAATACATTGCAATAGGCACTAATTTTACTTTCCTGCATCTGGACCAAAAAGCTCCTTTTCAGCTATTTTGAGCTAGATGTTTGGATTTCACATTATTTTTTACTCCAATAGAGTGTGTGTTTTTTGCCAGAGTCATCAGTGAGAAAACAGGATGAGAAATGGAAAACGTTAATAAAAGCCTTGGAGGCAGCTGTGTGAAGTGCAGGGTGCAGCCACCAGGAGTGGCTCCAGCTGCTACAGCATTGAGAAAACAGGAAATAATCCAACAATTGGATGCCAAAAGAGGGATGTAATTCTGGAAGCTGTGCACTTTTCAGTGACAGTTTCCTGAGCTAAGAGTGAAAACTGAGCCCAGTTAACACTTTCTCAGAGTTCAGGGATATTCAGTTGAAGGGGATTTGATGTTTCACAACTATTCACAGGGGATATATATATAAGAATACTGACTATTGGTCCATCTTTTCAAGGGGGATGGACAACTACATTTGGGTGTATCTCACACCATCATCATGGTCTGTAAAAGGGATGTGAAAATGGCATAAAAGATTGACCGTGACTTGTGTATGATGTAGGTGGATTCTTAACAAAAATTCAGAACTGGATCTGAGCTAGTCTACAAATCCTGTTGCTATTATCTAGCACTATTATTTTATTATTAATATTGTTATTTTTCCTATTCGTATTTGTAAAAATGGATTACATAAAGTGAGAGTCAGCCTCCATTACTTCTGCCCAATTCAGTTTGTACACGCTTTATCAAAAAGTAGTTGGAGGAGAAGCGTAAAAGCATAAGGTACTAACTTCAGTGGCTGGATATGGCTTGACTAGACTGTCCCTAGACACAAGGTGAAGACAATTGTGATTTTCATACAGACAGAAGAGAAATTGCAAAAGAGAATTGTTTTATTTTAAATTCATTAATTGCCTCCATCTTTATCTTCCTGCTATCCCTTGGTCACCTTACACTAAGATCAGAATAAGTGACCACAAAGTCTACAAAGATCACTCACTCAGTATAGGCACATGTACATTTAGTAACATTTTAAGTATTTGTAGCCTATAATTCAATCATGATTTTAGTTTTTTAAACTCTTTCTACTCTTCTATGATAACACAATATAGTCTCTACTTATCTTTCACATTACCTCTTGCTGCAGGAAAATATCCCTCTGTGGCTTTTTTTTTTTTTTTTGTGGCAGCTGGTTTGCAGAGCAGATGGCAGCGCACTTAGGTCAATTGCAAAATACTGATGACTGGACTTTTAGATTCATTTGCTTCCCTGTAGCTGTGGGCTCTTATGCTCCTACAGTACTCCAAGAAGGAATAACTTGCTTAAAATATAAAAAGAACAGAGAAAACATGAACAGTTGTTCAAAAGATTTTCTGTAAATTTGATTTTCAATGGTGCAAATTTTTATGTCATTCAGCTTACTTTCATTAATAATTTCACATTTCTACTAATGTGACCAAAATCAGAATCTGACTTCAAGGCTTAAAATTTCCTACTTTTGTATACAAGTCAGTGCAGGAACTTTCACAGGCCACAGAGTAGCTGAAATAAAAGGAAGGAAAAAATACAGAATGTCACACAGAATTGCTAGTAGATGAAGGGTCTGGATGATCAGAACACATGGAATCATGTTGCAGCCAGTCCTTTAGGGAAGGAAAAGGGCTTTGCTTGCTACAGAAAATTGCAGAGCACTATACACAGTTATAGATTGTCACTGATCATGGTGCCGAATCACTCCCCAAGGTAACTTGAGCACTTTCAGATGATTTACTCTAACAGTGAAATTGACCCCCAAAAAAATAGAAACCTTCTCACAGAGACAAGCACCAAACCAGATCAAGAAAGAAACATAACCCTTAAGCTACCAAACTACCAAGGTGTGGCTCCTAGCAAGATAATTTTTCATGCAAAAGGTTTGCTCCTTGCAAGTATTTCTTCTGCCTCCACACTGTTTCTGTTCAACTCAGCAGTGTTCAGTACACCTGCACAAGCACTACTGCCAGGAGCCCCTCCAGCTCCCCCACATCCAGTGCCCTGGGCAAGTTTGTGTCATCTGCTTCTGTCTTTTTTTCAGCTTGGTTCCCACTGCAGCTGATTGCAGGCAGCAGAGAGACCTAGACTACAACCAGCACTGGAAGCACTACTGTCACCTCCAAACTGTCTTACTCTTCTCATAGGTAAACCTCCAGATTGTCTGCTGCTCCAACACATGCTGGTTTGGGGATGTTCCTCCATCCTTCTAGTCCAGACCCCTGACAATTTAACAGGAGCTCCTGTGCAAATATCTGAGACAGTCCTACGCTCTGTAAGCAGCTCCTGGTGAGCATCTGGAACATTTTGCCCAGGGCGATTTCCTTCAAAAACAGCTGCCTGGCTTCCCAAGCATTGAAAGGTTTGTTAATACATGTTTTCAAAGCTTTCTGGAAACAGGAAACATTCCAAAGCCATACGATTCCACAGCGGCCATCTTAAGCATATTTTTAAAACACTCACCTTCCTATTGAAAACACATTTTGTTACAAAATAACTTTAGAAAGAAAGCAGCCCAAACATAAGGCTCTTCTGAATTCAAGATAATAAATTATGGCAGCACTACAAATAAGTTTATCTGCCCAAACTATAAGCTCAACAAATTTGCAGAGTACATTCAGCTATGTTTTTGAGATACGAAATGCGTTTTATTGATTTTTGTTTTAAATTATACTAAATTTGGCACTGAAACAGTCATTACATTTTAACATCTCAGCAGGGTATGTTGCTGCCTGCAGCACTGTTGTGGTAAATCAAGCTTAGCACTGACAATTAGTTGTGCTGTTTGTTTAGTTGTCCAAGAGCACATATGGAGGTACACAAGTTATTTTGAAACTAGTAGGAACAACCTCCTTGCAGCCTCAGAAAAAAATGTATCACAAGTTAAACTAGATGCTACTTCGCTTCTCACAGAAAGATCCACTAATGAGAACTACAGCCACCTAAACAAAGCTGTTCTGTGAATATGACTATTTCACCAGTTGTTATGAAGTAAAATAAAAGAGGAAACAAAAGAGAAAACAGTTGCTCACATAATTTTGTTTTACTTTCCCTTGCTTTCCTATGAAAAGTCTTGGGTCACTGCAAGCCCAAGATATTCATTATATTGTTTCCCCTAGGTAATTCTGAAAAGGTTACAGAATGTCAGTAATCATCCCTTTTATGTCTTACTGGAAGTTTATGATTGAAGGATTACCTTGCTAATACATGTTTAAATGAGGCTCTGACAATGTTAGTGGTATTTAAAAGAGCCCTGGCATTTGAAATGGTTGACAACAATAGATTGTGCTGATACACAGAACTACATTGGTATTAGCCTGGTTCTGAGAGCAAAGATTCTAACATCAGCTTTGTTTCAACACTTTGCTTTTTTAATCCACAGTAAAATTGTTTCCAACCAAATGCTGAACAAAACATCAAAAAAGCTGAACGTAAGAGCGATTCAAAACTGTTGCCAATATGAAAAAAACATAATAATTAGCTCATTCATACTTAACAGCTGGTACTGTTATCATTACATATAAAAGATTAAATTTAAACAACTTTTTATTTATTATTATTACATATTAAATAATAAATTTGACAATTTTTTGCTATGAATTCTTTGAAACTGGCAGCAAGAAATACAAATACAAGTAGAACAGTATCTGGTCATTTTCTTTTACATTTTTAATTACTCTTGCAAGAATAATAGGTATGTAGCTAAGTTTTTAAGTCATGGGCAGGATAATATGTAATGTCTACCTCTACTAAGCAGGTCTCTCCAAAAGTAACATCTCCTATTTATTTTCATGGAAACTGCAACACATTCAAAGAGCACAATAACACTGCTCAACAGAGCAAATGCTTCATTTGTATTAGGTTGTTAAACCATATATAGTAACTGCAAAAAGCTGCATTTCTTCCCATTACAACTAAACTTTATAATAAAAACCGACCATTTCAGAAATTCAAGTCAGTCTTCATTATGGCTTCCTCAATTCTTATATCCTCAGACAGTACTCCAATATGTATGTGGCACTCGGATGAGAATACAAGTTGTGTCTAATGTTAGCCATAAATAAACAAAACTATGAATGGTTTCTTGAAAACATTGTCAAAGGCAAATTTTGAACCCCAGGAATTTTGGACTATCCAACAAAAATTGAGAGAATGCTACACTCTGTCATATCCCAGCATGCTATGTCAGGTCTGGAATCTGAAAGTCACAAATTATAGCACAGAAGAAACATAAAATCTCATATAAAATACAAGTTTGAATACACGATAATTTATCAGTTTACTTCATCATTATAATCAGTAAGAAATATTTTTCTGTTCTGAGTGGGAATTCTGTAGCCTAGCACCATCTGAATGCAAATAACCGATAAGAGATCCCAAAATTTAATTAGACCCTTAGGTTACTAGGAATAGAAGGTTACAAATGAATTATACAGTATTTTCTACAAAACTGTCCATTAGTTTCCATTTGACAGATGCTCCTGAGAAAAATGCAAGCTTGGCAGTGCAGTAAGTGTGGTATCTAATTTTTGCCAGCTTTTGATTTGCAAGTAAAATGGCACTTGAAGACTGCTTTGGTCAAGATCTTACACGTTTGTAAGTGTTTCTTAAAGTAATTTCATATCTTTAAGATGATTGAGCACAGTCAAAAAGATCAATGTTTTTCAATTTAAGAAATGAAGGGACATATAACTACAATTTGCTTCAGGATATGGAGTCCAATCCAGCCTCACCAAACTATACAATTTTGGCTGGGGTAGCCACACCACAGGCTGCTTGCCTCTACTCTGGAAGGATTAGCTACTATTCCCTATGAACAAGAAACTCTCAGACCTATTGGATGAATTGTTCTGGTGTTGTCTTTTGTTTTTCCTTTGTTTTGGTTGGGTTGTTAGTTTAGTTTATTTTTGTTTTTGCAAGGACATTCTTAAAGCAACAATGCCTGAAACATCCCATTTTTATTAAGGATACAGGTGAATCCATATACCTATTTTCCCCCCCTATTAAACCTACTTAGTTCTCTTGCTCTATTTTCAGTTATTCAGAGGCAAACACTTTACTTGCCCTTCCAAATTAAAAAGATAGGAGGAAAACATCAATGCTGCAATTGACACATAATAAGTTTACTGTAGCATCTTGTGGATAAAGAAGTTATAGGGCTAGGAAACAAGTATAAAATGATGGTATCTTTTAAAATTACTTTTGAACAAATGTGTCTATTTAATCAGATTTCTCTGCTGATTTCAAATGCTCCATGATAAATCCTGAAATTAATTGCAGAATTACAATATAACTTTAAAAAAAGCAAGAACATAGAAGTGGGATCTTGTATTACAATGACTTCTGCTTGTACAATTTACACACATGAACATGCTTTTAAACTGAGTACTGCTTGAACCATTTCTAAAAGTGACATTCTCTCCTGATAGTAATATTAACAGGACAGTACCACAAGCAAACAAAGTTACAAGATAGCACCCCTAAAAGACTATGAATATCTTTCCCTGAACTCACCATTCCATGCTGAGTGAATCTTTTCTGGTTCATACTAAGAAATTTGGTAAAGCAAAAATCAAAAGCTGCTAACTCATGAAGTGGCAGTAGCAATTATTGCTTGAAGATTATACACAGTTGACCAGTTCTCATATCCACTGCAAGAGGCTAATTGAGACAGATTTTTAGACTGACTCACAAAACGAGTGTATGCTCAAGCTACCATTTGCTTATGACTTAATTCTAATGTCATTTAAATTTAATAGAAGATATTATTCATGTCAAATAGTTCAAGATGAAGATTAGTGAAAGCTGAGCTATCAAAGAAATTGCTATTAAAAATAAAATTAAAAAAATGCACTGTACCCTTGATTTTTCTCTAAAGTTGTAACTATAAATGATGCAACTAAATTACACTTCCAATATCTTAAGTACATGAGTCACTTCTACCATGTTGTATGATGTAAAGCAGAGAATATAGCTGCCAGTGACCACTTTTCAGACTACACAAGGAAGGCATTGTCCAACTCTCAGTAAAAAGAAGGAATAGCGTATTATCTTCTGTGAATCAGGATTTGCTAGAAAACTCGCAAAGGAAACAGCCTCCGAGTAGAAATGTTCCCCTTCTAGCTGCTTAATCGAGATTCTGTCATACAGGTGAACTGTTTGCATCTATGCTCTCAGGGCTGGCCAAACCCCTTCACCAGGTACTCAATCACTGGTACAGGCTATGACCTAACAATTCCCATACACTTGCTAATACAAACAAACTGGAAAAAAAATACAGCAGTCTAGAACAATTAAAGAATAACTAAAGAATTTGCAGTAGTGTCATACTTTTTGTGTCAAACAGTAGAATTGAGAGAGTTTAGCTGCTATTCCCTGTATTTCTCCATTTCTCTTGGTTAACAAAGTTAAATTCAGGAGAGTATGATAAAAAAAAAAAAAAAAGGAGAAAAATAAAAAAATCCCATCTGGAAAATAGTATTTTGGTTAAATTGGCATGCAGAATCTAAACACGTAGAATCTAAGATTACGGGAAAAAAAACTACTATACTGACTTCACAGACAATAAGCTTGTTTTACTTACCCTGAAATTAGCTATCATGTTCACAGGAAAATAAATAAATAAATAAATAAATTGAAGAAAAAAAAGAGAAAGAGAAAAGTTTTAGAGTCAGATGTATACTCCATAATAAATTGTTCAGGTCATGCTGGTTATCATTGAGCTGGAGAATGAACACAACCCTTGGTATTTGTTTTCTGTATGAAAGCGTAAAGCCCCTCAGTGCCTGATGCAACTATCCAGTTAGATTTGCTTTCATTCCTGTGTTGTCCTATGCAAAAGGCATATCTCTTAAAAAGTCCATATACATAATTCCTCTGGTCACTGGCAGAATAAGTTGAATAGGATTTGATCGCAATCCAGTGTTGGGCTCTGGCTCCCTTACACTCACAATATATCATGATTCCTGACTGGTATTCCTGACTGTAGGGGAAAATAGACTCATATCACCTCCGCCAGCATAACAGAAGCTGGCACAAAGCATTGGGTAGAGTACCTAACAACACACCATTCATAGGCTATGCGCGAGTAATTTCAGTCTTTGGGCATGGTGGTTGCTAACTGTTTTTGTAGGACATCTTGCACTTTCATTAGGCACGTCACATATTTATTACATCAGTCAAGATGGGGGCGAGTTGAACAGCGGTAAGTGGGTGTGATTGAGTCCCAGTGAGCATGAAAATGCCTGAAGTCGGCACTTATTTGGCAAAGGTGCAGGTTAATATAGAGGAGACTTAACTTACACCTTCATGCTTTCTCACATCCTGTTGTGTGTAGAAAAAGAGCATCTTCTACAACTCTTTTAACTCACATTCTGCCTATAATCAAGTAATTCACACTGGTTCAGACACTAAGTCTGGACTCTGTAGTATGTAGAGTCAAGGCAGAGCATGGCCAGTCCATCACTCTCAGTTCACCCATGATGGCTCCTATACACAAAAACATCCTCTGAACTCCAACATATACAGTAATGAGATGACATTAATTTCATAAGGTATAAAGTTCCTTTTTTCTTATGTTCCTCATAAGCTACAGAAGTGGTAGCTGACTTGCAGCAATATTGTACTGGGCAGCCAATAACTGATCTCCCTGAGTCTCCGGCCACAGCAATGTGAAGGTGAGAGTTAAAACAAAGGTGAAATCATGACAATTTACTCTTAGTTCCTAACGAAACACGGAGTTAATATATTTCTTCCACCACATCCTGTTTTAAATTTTCCATTCCTACCACAGAAGGTGAGAGGGAAGAAAAAAAACCAAACAAACAAACAAAAAAACATCCTGACAATCACAATCCAAACCATTATCAACAAATAGGTCTTCTGTTAGTGCTGCTCAAGAGAACACTATTAGGTTCAGAAATGACAGACTGCTTAGGACAGCAAGGAGATGGATATATATATATATTTTTTTTATCTTTTTACTGTTCAGAAACAGTTTTCTTTGGATAGATCTCCACAAAGTGTAAAGATGTACCAGCACAGAAAGACACTGCTTCAGTTCATCTACTACTTTACCATGGTATTAATAAGTTTTTTCTGTCATAGATTCACAAGGCAGTAGAAAAAAATTCAAAATAGAGCATGTGAATTTCAGAGACTACTGCAGTGCATTACAGCACCATTGGAGGGGAAAAATTTTGTTTCAAGATGGAGAGATGGAGGAGCTGCAAGGTGAAGGATAATCTGTTCAGAAGTAACAGCAATAGGTGTACAAAAAGGGGAAAAGTTTGCTTACTTCAGGAAGGCCCATGCAGCCCTTAGATAAACAGACATCTCCAAACAATCCACTCATCTCCACAGACAACCCTTAAATGAGGTCTGCTTGCACCTGAGCTCACCTGACTTGGCCCTGCCTTCTCACCAGGTACTCAATTAGCATTTCCCCACAAAGAGTAAACATGAAATACTCTAAAAGCAATTATTTCATTTTGGAAAATGATAGTTTTTTCTGATACTAAGAAAGCATAATTACAGCTCCTACCTACTTTTAAAAATGTATTCACTTTTATTGGGATAATAAAATGTTAAACTTACTGCACTTTTTGTACCAGAATCTCAAGATACTTTGTAAACACAAAATAAGCATGCTTATGCAGTCTTCTGAGATAGTTAGTTTTCAGCACTCACCTTTGAAGATAAATTGAAACACAAAATTATTTAAAAATTTTCCTGATCACACATCAAGAAAGTCCCAGATCTCAAAATAAGACCCAGAGGCCTTGCGTGGCATGGTGTAACTATTAGATTTCCTTCTTTTTGCTTTTTAAAATAATCAAAAACACATACAGCATAATGAAATTCTGAATCATATTTCAGCAAATTCATTAATAAAGAGCTGATAATGAATAACATTTTTCTCTTTGCTCTACTGAATTATTTTCAGTGTTTGCTCCATTTGTACTTCTATAATTCTGACAGCAAGTTCTTTGGAAAGCAATCACTCTAATCCAATTTACATCATTCATTTGACATGCCTTTCTTTGTCCATCAAATCTGTGCATTCTGATTCACTTCGTGACTCACTGCAGTTTTACACTGGTGTCACTCTACTGAAATAAATTTTGTCTGGGTGGGATTTGCTGCCTTTCAGTGAAAAGCTGCATTTACTTGCCTAAAATAGAGCTTAAGGAGGCAGGAAGGTAGAGAAAAGGAAGGGGATAAGGAAGGGAGCATTAGTTGGTTGGTGGAGTACAGGAAATGGTGAAAGGTTCTTGTATCAGATGCAAACATTTTTAATCATTTGTTAACACAAGTATTTTTAGACTATAACTTAGTTTCTCTGACGATCTGGCTTCGAATTCAGGTCAGGTTAAGGTTAAAACTGACTGGATGGACATCTTGAACAAATGATTGTTTACATTATACAAGCACAGAAGCTCCAAGAATCCATGGTTCCTGCTAATACATTGTAGATAGACCCTGTTCCCAGGAGCCTGATTCCACAAGTAGGACACAGAAAAAAGAAGAGGATGCCTCGCTTAAGTTTGTATCTCAGTTTAGATATCAATTAAAATTATGACAAAAACAAGAGGAATAAAGAATGGAACAAAAGAAATATCACCCCAGATTGAAGAATGAGAACTACAATCACATGAAGTTCTGCTTTATCCAAAACATTTTAAAAGATGCTTATTTCAAGACACAGATCCTCTGAAACCCACTGTGTTGATCTGACAAGATTTCCACGGATCTTTGTACAATTCCTGTGACAACTCCACTTGTAAGAATTCTATGGTTACATTCACATAAGAGAACACTGTAAGTGATGATTTCAAAACCAGTAAGAAACTTGCACAGCCTGTGGGCTCATACCTACTTTGTTCCTTTCTCCAACTACATTCAATTTTTGCTGATTCCATAGTGCTAACATATTCAGCTTGCAAGAACCAACATACCTCTGCTCTACTCATCTTCCCCAGGTTTTCCTTTAAAAGGTCAGCAGCTACAGAAGTGAGTCCCTATACTTGTCAAAGGTCTACTTGGAAGGAATGATCCTTAGCTTTGAGCTGGGATCCTGCTGTGGCTCACAGTGAAGTCATAAAAGGAAAATGAACAACTATGAACAACTGCTGGCTAGGTGTTACCTTACTGGTCATTCCAGTGCCGAGACTCTTAAAATTACAGTTAACCCAGTCCTTTTCAGTGGTGATGGAAAGGGAGACTCCAATCTCCTGCTAGTATAGATTTAAGATCTTCTTTGCAACCACAGAATTCACCTGTGATACCATTTTGCAGCACCTCCTAAATTAAAACTGTGGAACCAGCTATCTCTGAACACAGTTTTCAGTTCCCTTGAAGGTAGCCTAAGTAGAAAAGTGCTTTTTTTTAGACTGAAGTCTGAAAAACAAGGAAAGATGTTCAAGAAACATGAGATGGGAGAGAAGGATCAATTTTATGAAGTATTTTCCAATCTATAGAGCTTTGCTGTATAGGGTTCTTCATCTCTATCTTTCAGGAAATTATTTGATTTACTTACTATAAATACTTTTGAGGAGAGATTTGTAATTGGTAAATCCAGAAATGGGGAAAATTATGTCATTCTCATTTACATTACTTGAATTCTTTTCTAACTCCAAAAAATAATTAAAAAAATCTACTAGTGAGAGATAGCCTGAGCCATCCACAGAAGAAATC
Organism: Lagopus leucura; assembly: GCF_019238085.1. NCBI lineage: Eukaryota > Metazoa > Chordata > Aves > Galliformes > Phasianidae > Lagopus > Lagopus leucura. The sequence continues at coordinate 24,441,294 of NW_024962250.1, read as the reverse complement.
TGTCAACGCCACTACACATCATTTTAATATCACACTCCCTAAACTAGAATTCCAGTTCTTGCTTATAATACCCGATTTGTAGTAAGACTGTAAGCAGAACTGCTCAAGTCCCATGCACCCGTTCTTTCTCACTCTCACGATCAAAAGGAAAATGTCCCACAAAACATAACAAAATGAAAAAATACTAATTAGAATCACGATATCTTCCTTAAAAGGCACAGCTATGGGCAAAAGTGATAAAGAGTGTGCAACAATACAAACATGTTTACCACCAAGATGTGAGACTAATTCAGGTTTTTAGATTAAACATTAATGGAAAGCCTTACTCTAAAGAGAGCTAGGATCCCTCACCACCAAAAGCACAAGGTAAAGGGGGCTTTTTTGTAAAAGAAAAATAAAATGTCCGATGACATAATACTAACCAAAAATTTATGAACCAGGAGACATGTACAGCTGAGTACTAAAAAAATGAAAATATTTGTAAATATTCATACAGCACATGGGATCTCTGCTACTACCATGATGACAGTAACAATTAAATGAAATGAAAAATTACTGTGTGGTGAGTCAGTCGTATCAGCAGCCACACAAGACTCTCAAAGAAAACCCAAAAACCAAACCTTTCCCCTCCCCCCACCAAAAAGAAAAACACAACCAAATGCTGAGCATTGGTGGAAAAAATTCCTAAGCTCTTGATTCACAACAAATTATAGCACCAAGTTGCTGATCTTTTTCATGTTATTCAGTACATTATCAATTAAGCGCCACTAAACATGGATGGAAACTGGTGGTGGTAATGATAACGAATTTCAATATTTTTGCTCTTAAGCAAACATTTAAATTTTCATCAAATATCTTGCATTTTCAGTTAACTCAAAATGATTCATAATGACTATTTGCCATCACTTTGCTGTCTTAACTATGCAAAAAAAAAAAAAAAAACACCACACCCAGAAATAACACAATCTTTTCCTTAAGGCCTATGATGAACCAAGGATAGTTAAAATGAATAATTCAACAGCTACGCATCTCAAAAAGTGTCTGAAGTCCACACAAGAGTTCCAAGTTAAAAACAAACAAGCAAAAAACCCACCAGCAATAACCATATTAGCTCAAGTGTCTTCAGTAATTTTTGTCAGTCCTGAGTAATTATTAAAATTATGAGAATCTTCATGAAAATCTTAGTTATTTTTAAAATAATAAATCTCTTGTTGTTACAACAGCACTTAAAAGCGGATCCAGCAGGATTCCCTTCACTGTAAAGTTGCAGAGCATTTTCTGTGAGTTTTCCATGAAACAACTCTCCACCGTGGTTTGAGTATTCTAAATTTAGCAATATTACAATGATAATATAAAGGCAGTGAGAAATTTTGTTAAGGGCTAACATGATGAAGGCAACAGTAAGAAATCTCTATAAGCTAATGGCTTTTTTATTTTCAGTTGAAATGGATACATACATTGCTACTGAGAATTTAATTACTGTTTCCTTAAAGATAATCTCTACATGCTCAGAAAGTTATACTTCATATACTTCATATCTTAATAAAGAACATTAAAATACAGTATACCGTGAACTGAGGCATGCAAAACAACTAAGAACTTTTTCAAAGGGATCAGATGCTTATGGGCTTCAGCTTTGTGTGGGCACACAGGTTTCTAAATCCTTCTGCATGTTCTGTGGGCTTCAAATGTAGTAGGAATATGTTGTTTAAATAACATCAAGCTTAATTCTGAACTTAATTGCACAAAGGATCAGTGATAGCATTCTCTCAGAAGAGCAAACAAGGAACACAGTATCATTTTCTTACATGCACTTACTATTAGAAGGAATTTCATCATGATAGAACCTATCTTAGAATTTACATTCTGAATTAGTCAGCTTAAAAAGAAAAAAAATGAGTGAAAACTTCTTACAGAAGCAAATATCAGAAGAAAAAAGAATTACTGCACATTATTCTGCATCCTGCCTATACAACCCAGTTAACCTGTAATACCATAACTGTAAAGTTTTCCCGTGAGATTAAATTAACTGTGTAAAAATTTATAAGCAACTAAACAAGTTATTTATTTATTTGCTAGTTATTTAACTAGCAAGAGGTAATTATGTCTACTGTCACAAATGCGATACCACATTGGGTCTGTAACCTTGCCATCTTCTTGCACCCTACTCCTAATTAATACAGGAATTAGAGGTGTATGTTTTGCAGTTCACAAGAGGAAAGGTAATGGCAACTAATTGCCCCCTACCGTTGTCCAACATTAGCACAACTCCACATAAAAATGCCAATTACATAGCTGTCCACGAGGCACAAACCTCATGCAAGCATTTCTGTAACCAGCTGGTATTTCTAGACAGTAGTCGTGATGATGTGATTGCTGGAGAGCAGGGAAGCATCTGTAGGGTTACTAGTTCATCCCTACATTTTGGCTTTTGGATATGATTCTGTCACAGCTGGCTCCTTTGGCATGAAAAAAGGAGGCTGTTATGTGATTGCAATGGCTGCAACCATCCTCACTTATGTACCCAGCAAAGTCATCACAGCTTTTCAGTTAGTGACAACAGAAAGTGCCTTCATACCAAAGGAAAAAAAAAAAAAAAAAAAAAAGAGAGAAAAAAGGAAAAAAACACATTTTGTTGTTCTTGCTACCATATAAATCAAAAATCCCAGCTGAACACACAAAGAAAAAATATTAATAGGTTGTTAATAATGTGGTTTGAGGGACTTGACCCAGGAACTCCACAGCATATGCAAAAAATAGCAAACAGTTTAACACAGCTTCCTAGTGCAAAAATCGTGAAAGCCAAGCTCTGCAGTCCCCCATGGAAACATACCATCATTTGTTCTTCAATAATCTTCCATCTTTTTGTATTACATTATTTTCAGTCTTTTTCACCCAATTTTTTTGAGTGCTCTAGAAGTAATACGTGTAGATGCCATGGTATGGGTATGGGTACTTAATTCTCAACAGCTGCTAGGAAATAAGCACCTGAAGCCTTAATCAAGAAGGTACTGAAGTACCATGGTAAGCTCTATAATTGCCTAACAGTGAGGTCAGGAGAAATGCAGCACTGAAAAAAACAAACTGAAAAATCCTTTTTAAAACCCAGAAAACACTTCTATCCTTTATGGCTTTAGATTTAGGTGAAAGGCTTGGGAAAAAAGGAAAGATGGGAAGGAAAAGAACAAGTCTGATAGCCAGAACAGCTGGAACCTAGGTAAAACTAAGTAAATTTTTTATTTCAGATTTCCTCAGCCTTATAGTTCACTAGCAAAGGATTTAACTGCTATGTATAAAGGTCAGTAATAAATGGTTATAAAAAGCTTTACAACATCGTTACCACAAACTGTGGAAATTGGTTTGTTTCATGTTCCTTCATTTTTTAACTCTTTTTTTCCTCTTGCCAATGATTTCCCCCGGTCCTTGATGATTTATTTCCTTTCAATATTAGCAAACCCTCACTAGAAGCTCATGCATGGATTTTGAAAAACAGCATCTGTAGATGTTTACTCTTCTCTATTTGATTTCACAGTTTGATCATTGCAAACAGAAAGTTATAAAACAAAAACAACAACAAAAAAAGCACAGCCCACAAACAACAAAGACTATTCTATTTATGTAGCAGTGAGGCATGAGGGTTGCTTTTGCGTTGTACTTCTCCAGGGCAATATTATTTCAAGGCCATTTTATTCTATGGGTACCTGGATTTAAATTCTTAGAGGCAGAGAGTAGATTATTTTCTTTACCAATCTGGGGTCTTACCTATTTATCAGTGCCCTTAATTTGGATCCTAAGCAGGGTGGCCCATGTTGTCTGTAACATTCTCAGAGCACTGTGTCTGCCATCTCAGGGTCCATAGAAAAGACATGATGTAAATTTTAGTATAGTTGGCCTGCTAGCTCACCAAGTGTGCAATAAATGAATATATAGATGCTATAATTAAGAAATATACAGGAAAGTTAGGCTAAACAGATTATCACGCTAAAGAAAAATGGATAGAAAGCTTACCCTTGTCCTGAGCTTACTGAGAAGACTCCAAGAGGCCCTTCCCCCTCATAGTCAGTTCCTAATAGGGTTTAGGAGAGGTGGAGCCAGGCTCTACCCCTTCTGGTAGTACAGGAGAATTTTCTTCACCTGTGCTCCCAGGGCTGAGTCACTGCTTGTCTCAGGTGGTCAATCAGAAGTTCAGGCTGTGATTCAGCAATTCCCATATACCACAAGATATCCAAACAAATAGAATCTAAGACAAAATGGCCAGGTCTAGATTTGAGACCTATATTATAAGAAGAAAACAGTAAATTATGGCATGTTATAGGGGAATACGTGAAGAAAGACAATTCTCAACTCTTCCTTTAGAAACATACTCTATACACAGTTATATAATTTTAAGAAAGCACTTACAAAATGCTCCCTTTTTTTTTTTTTTTTTCTATAATATAATCCAGAAAGCCTTCATCAACTTCTGTCTTTTATCAAACCTTTGCTACTAGTAATTTTTATTATTATTATTATTATTAATTCTATCCTACCACACCACAGCCTTTGTAATCTAAGATAATGGTCTCTTTTAATTTTTAGTCCCATATGTCTTCCTGGCAAAGATGTTGATCTTACCCTTTCATCTCAGTTACTGTTATTACAACCTGCCACTCATTAATTGACACATAATTGCCTAGCTGACTGTCAGCTCTACCTTACCCATTTCAAGACAACTAGGTCAAATTAAATTTTGCTGCAGAAAAAATAGAACTAAATCTTTTTCAAGTTCAGAGCTTCAAATTTCCTAGAGCACAGCTCTTAAGGAGTACATGGAGAAAATACCTTTCACTTTTAAAGATGTTTCTGTGTTCCCCAGTTCTGTTTTCCTTCAAAGGCAATTCACTTTTAGCTTAGCAGCTAGCCTCCTGCAGTTTAGATTGAAGGGTGGGGACCAGCTCTATTTCTTAGCTATATTCTTAAGACTCCCAGGTGCTTGAGGTGTTCTGTAGGGAAAGCAAAGTACAAAGATTGAGACCTGGATTCTATCAGCATTCAATTCCACTTCTTTCTGAAACAGGGCTAAGATCTTATGCATAACTACCCCTGTGATGTTAGAGCTGAAGAAAAGTTGCTTTTTATGTGCACTTAGAAAAGAGCATTGAACACCAGAAAGCTTGTGCAAGCTGGAATTTGGCTGGAAGAAATTATGTCTCTGTAAACATAATTAGTAGCTCAGCAGTCTTCTGATTATTTATGTGCTCCAGAAATCTGCAGGGGCTGATTAGACACAAACAGTGAAACACCAACAGCCTACTCAGGTTTCCATTTCTCGGGAGACTGGACATTCTTTACCTCTGGAATTGTCCAGCCTTCAGCACTTGGTGAAAGCAAAACAAATGTAATGTGCATACAACCAGAATCATGGTTATGCAACCAGACAAGGTTATGCCTCTTCAGACTATCTCATCAAATACTCAGAAATCATCAACCCTCATTGTTAGCTGAAGGTAGAAGGACTGTATTTTGCAAAGGTTTGTTGAATGCTGAGGTTACTGGAGTATGAGAATTTTACTGCCAGGAGTTTTTTGTAAAAACATGTTGACAATTTTATTCTTATTCCTTGCTTTAATACACCATCAATGTTTTGTTACCCTCTCCAACTGCCTGTAGCTTCATCCTCCTTTTTTTGGAGCTCAGAAGTCCAGCCTGTTGGGTCTTTTTTCTAAGCACAGAAGACAAATTTCAGAGCAGATCTGAGAGGCCTCTCAGGGCTTTTTCCTTTTGCTTGGGCATATCCAACCGCAGCCTGGCATAGCTCATTATGAGCTGTAGAGGCAGTAGCTCTTCCCTGCAGAGTGACCCTCAGCACGCACCCATTGCTCAGCAACACCCAAACCACTGTGGAGGGCAGTGCTGTGCAGTGTTGACTCAAATGGTGGCAAATAGTAGTATGCAGTTTCATACATTGGCTAAAGACAGCGCTCTAAACAGTGAAGAATATGCAGCCGCGTTTTCCATTCTGATAAAAGAATTTAAAAACAGGTTTGAAGATTGCAAAACAAAATCATCAATTTATGTTTGTGACACATTTTCGGTTAATACAAATACATGACCTGTAAATATTCAAATGAAATGTATAGAGTTGCAATTAGATACTCAACTCAAAAATCTGATCATGTTTGTTTACCAGACTTTCTTATCAGAAAAATACATCCTTCTCTTCACAGTCACACTATATTCATGTCATTGCTTTTTGACAGCAGGCACATTTGTGAACACCTGTCAAGGATGAAGTACAGGAAAAGTAAAATTTCATCAAAAATCTCTGATGAACACCTTGAGATCACACTAAGAATCGCAACCACTGCCATCAAATCAGGGTGATGCACTTGTTTCATGAAAACAAGCTCAAATAGCCTACCAGTTTTATGTTTTTGTTCCACTCACTTCAGAAAATATATATATTTCTGGAAAAAGTAATAAAAATTATTATTTTTTTAATACAGTATCAATATTGTATATTTTATGAGGCCTGCTCCAAAAGTAATGTCCCCTGTTTTATTATGTTGACCCACGACATCAGAAGTAGATGTTTGTGCTATGGCAGCAGAGGTTGAACCTTTCCACAAATATTCCATTGTATTTTGTTGCTGTGAAACAGATGGCAGCAAAACGTTAGTCTGACAAAACAGCATCTGACATGGTAGTGCAGATGAAGCAAAGGTGTGTCATGTAATTACTACACTGATATTCATTGACACTTGCTGAATGTTCATGGAGACCAAACAGTGGATGTGAGCAGTGAGGCTTTAGGTGGTGCAGACTTTTGTGAGTATGGCATGCAGTCTCTTGCTCATCACAGCTGAAAACGTATAGCTAATAAGAAAAACAGGGAATCCTAATATACTCATCCAAAGGAGATCAGCCTTCAATTATTACAGACTTAATGGCTATGCAATACAGCTCAGTAATTCTTATTATTTTCTGTAGAATTCAGTGGTGAACGTAAAAAATAAAAAATTTTAAAAAAAAATTTAAGCATATTTTGTTTGGTTGACAATTTTGGTTTTTAACAATTTTTTTTAACACTGTGAGTTATCCTCTATACTTAAAGATAGGGGGTGAGCAAAGGAGGGTTAGAAAAGATCCATAGCTAAGTTTTATCTGTAGCTAAATTTTTACCATGGGTTAATTTAGTATAATTTTCTCAATGGGATTTCCATCTCAAATGATCATCCCAATATAACAACAGATGTTTGTTAGGCTGAAAAGCTTTACTAGTATAAAATCATATGAAATGAAAATAAAACCCCTAGAGGATCAAGAAAAGGATTGCGTATGTTTTTCTTTATAATTTTTTTTCCCAGAGACCACTCTCATGTTGAAAAGTGATTGGAAAGAATTATGTGCTTCTCAGCTAAAGGTCAGCTTAAAGTCCAAAATCCCAGTCAGAGCTGAATTGCTGGCTGATTTCAACATATTGCAGTGAGATTAAGGAAGGACATCCATGGACAGAAGAAGGACAAAAGCAGAGTTTGCCTATTGGTGGAGGAGCTATTTCAATTGGAGAGAAAAAATATAATAACTTTTGGTTAGAAGTCAAATGCAGAGTATTTTTTCAGAACAGAAATCAGTTTTCTGATTTGGGAGGTTGTTTTTGTTAAATTTTGATTAGTTTGTGTTAAAAATACTATGAGACCAAGTCTCAGGACAGACACTCTGTGCAGGTAGAAACACTTAAACACTTCTGTGAAGATGGGAAGGAAGGGCTAGCTCCAGACCTGTCCTATTAGGGAAACTGCTCTGACTGCAGATGGTAAAAGGCCAAGTATTGAAACAAAAATACTGAAAACAATTCTAACCCAGACTCCACTAAAACATTATTTGCATACAAAGTATTAGAAGAAAACTTTTTTGTTTTACATGCAACAGGCGGGAAGGAAAGAGAGACTACAGAACAGAAAGTCAACTCTACAATCCTAGAAAACTGTTGATGAGGGGTGAGTTTTCATTGTGGCTTTGCATAATCTCATAACATTCCCATCAGCTTAACTTTACTTTTCCCTGCTGACTTTTTCATTCCCTTTTTCCTTCTCACTTCATCTTTTATCTGAGAAAATTTCATCTGAAAAATTCTCTCTCCTGGATTTTTTTTTTTTTTTCCTAACAAGTAGTAAACGTAAGATCATCACTTCCCTTCCACCAAAGTTTCTCACAGTGAAATTCTGCCATGCTACATTTTAATAAATATGATTGTACAGGCAGTGTAAAGAAGGAGAACAAGGCGAGGAAAGAAAGTAAAAAACTCTCACTGATGGAATTAAACACAAGTATAGGAATCTTATTCTGCTTCCTATGTTAGCTTTAGTGGAAATTCCTCCTGCACATTCGTTGCTTCCACACTGCACTTATATTGTGCATAATCCACATCAAGTCGCAACCTGATTAAAAAGGAAGCATTATTTATTTGTAGAATTGTGAGGTAGTGGATTATGAATGGTTTTAAACTAAAAGAAGCGAGATTCAGAATAGATGTGGGGAGAACATTCTTCACTGAGAGGATAGTGAGGCAGTGGCACAGGCTACCCAGAGAAGCTGTGGATGCCCCATCCCTGAAGGCACTCAAGCACCTGAGCTGGTGGGTTGCAACCAGCCTGCAGAAGGGATTTGAAATTGGGTGGGCTTTAAGGTCCATTCTAACCCAAACCATTGCATGATTCTATGATATCAGAGACAGAAATTCTGAGATTCTCTTTTTCATCCCTGTACAAAGGCAAGCCTTTTATTAGAAAGAAAGCTCAGTGCATAATAATGGAAGAAGCAAATATTTTTCTAACAGGTCTCACCTCACACCTTTGCTCATATTGAATTTGAGCTGCAGTGAGGGCACCTGCTGCATTGTGCTAATACAGTGCTATATTTTGTTTACTCAGATGGAAGGAGTTGAGCCATGGAAAATGTTAGACACCTATCAGGGTTTATTCCTCTTCTTTCTCTCTTTCTAATGCAACATAGAGTGAAGGAATTAATATATCAGTGCCCTTTAGTGCCCACTCCCCTGCCATTCAGTATGTCTGCTACCTCCCAGTTCCAGAGATGTCTGACTGCACACCATGTGCTGCTTCACCTCCTTCCCAAATCTCCAGCTGCCACCTACATCCTTCTTCCCTCCCCCTTTTCTTCTCATTCCAATTATTTCTTGCAGGTATATCATGCTTCCTTGCACAGATTTCTCATCCCTCCCCCCTTCCTTCATGATAAAAGCATAGTTTGATAGAAGTCAGTAAAATCAGTAAAGTAACACAAAGGCCTGCTTCACAATTTTCCATTATGAGATTGAGTAGAGGAGATAAACATTTAGGAAACGCAGACAACAAATTTATAAAGCATAATTCTAGGTTTAAAATGAGATAAAAAGAATACTAGGAATGTGGCATTAATTAAAAGCAACATGAGATAAGCAGAGAACAGTATTCATTTCTAAATTAAAAAAAAAAAAAAAAAAAAAAAAGAATGAAAAAAGAATAAAAAGAGAGAAAAGATTATTAAGATTATTATTAAATTCAAAATCTCACAATGCAATTATTTGGAAAGAGGACCAGAATAAATAGTGAAGTTACATAAAGTGTCACCAAGATTTCTGAGACAAAAATCCGACCAGTGGTTTTCTGGATTATTATGACCTAAAGGAAGAACATTTTAAATTCACTTCCATCACCAAAACAAACTTCTTCAGACACATTTTCCTATTTTTCCATGCATAATGTCTCAGATTAGAGTATGCAAAATAGAAGTGACAAGTATGAGCTGGGGCTTGCTCACTGACATAAGAGAGGAGTAGATCTCTGGGTGAGTGGAGGTTTTTTGAAGGCAAGATCTGAATCAGCCACTTCACCTGAGGGAGGCAGGTATTTAAGGTGCTGTTGTTTGATGGAATAGTTACCAAGTTACGATAAAGGTGAGTAATGATTTTTATGTCATTCTTCACAGAGTGTCTTCATATCTTCTTTTGTACCATACAAGCAAGAGATCTGCTATTCCACAAAACACCCAAATACTTCAATGCTTTTTATAACAAAGTGATGTGAACCCGTGCTACCCCTGTCAGCTCATGAAAGACTCAGCAGAGGCGTTGGTTTCTCTGGTAGAGCTCTTGGCCACTGTGAATAACAGTAGCAGGAAGCCATGAATTGTGTGTTTTGTCAACAGCAGGGCTTTAGCAATCTCAAAGGGTTTTTACCCCTTCCTCATTTGCCATGTTTTATGTGGACTAACAGGAAGAAATCACTTCTTTGACATTCTCTCATGATCTAAATAGATATGAGTGATTAAAATATTCATGAAAAAGAGATGCTTAAGTTATAATAATGTTAATAAAATTGTCAAAAGAACAGAATTCAAGGAAGGTAGAGATAACAGACTGGTGGAGAATGAAGGAATAGTGCTTAGTACAGTCAAGCTCTGTGCCACAGGGTGTTAAACAGAAATAAAACACTGGGTCAGTGACAATACCTCTGAAACTGCCTCCATCCCATTCCTGAACCTTTTACAGAGGACATAAACTTAGACAGTTTGCTACACAATTAAATATTGCAGTTACTCATTTATAAACTTCCCAGTTGCTAAAGCTGCAGAGTGGGAAATGATGAACAGAAATCTATAGTAAAGTGACAATGTGATGTAAACCTCCACTTTACTGGTGGATCTCAGATAAAAAACTGTTTCCAAATCCCCAATGAAAGGCACATATATGACATATGTTGCAAAGTAAATCTCTCCTTTATCAGTCAGTAAATTGATGTTAACATCAGTGCTATACTGCAGTTAATAAGTACACTGAAAGATTAGATGCCCTGCATGTACTATGTGAGTTTATTTATTTATTCATTCATTCATTCACACAGTATTTGCAGATTAACACATTTCTCTTTCCTAAATCAACCACGTAACACTTCAGATCTTTAGTTTCTTTACAGTCTATCTACAAATAATTGCTTCTTAGTGCAAATCTGCATTTTGAAGACACTTGAAAGTTGGCACTGTGATGTCAGAAGAGGTGCTGATACAACTTTGATATAGATTTTGCTAGGAAACTTATCAGAACCCTACAGCAATGAAGCTTCCTGTTCAAATTGCATTTGGTAAGAATTCAGTGGCTAAATATTTCAAATTTTTCACTGTACCAAGCACCTTTTGTCGGCTCACAAATCCTCCTTCACTACAGACAGTATGGAAAAGTGTAGGTTTTTAGAGAGCAGCTAATCCTCTTTCAGAGGTGAGCAGAACTTCCCCTCTAATTCTGCTTCCATATTGTTAGAAACTGTTATGATGTAAGGGGCTGGATTTGAAAGAGAAAGCTGTTTCTCCTTACTCTCGTTATTTCTCTTCTAGAAGCCCATGTCTTCCTGGAGGGGAGGAACAATGCAATTACTCTGTGAGAGCTTTGATATCTTACATGGACTGGATGTTGGAGAAAAGGTGAAAGGAAAGCAGCTGCTGGAAGAGTCAGTAATAGAAGGAAAAGGAAAGAGTGGAGACTTTGTAACTATTCAGACTCCTCAGCAGTCTTTGCTATGAGCAATAGCTTTGAAAGCCACACTCAGAATGAGTCTCAGAAATGACAAAACCATTTAGCAGATAATAATGATACCAGAAGATACAAAGACGTCCATACTATGAGTGTGAAGGATCTAGTTGGGCATTCATGGTTGATTTTGTTTTCTTGACAAAGGCCAGTTTGTTGAATATATCTTACACAGCAAGAGGGCTTTCAGAGGGTTTCCACAAAGCAAAAAAGTTTGAGGAAAAGAGTTACAGAATGGTAAGTGCCCACAGTGACATTTTCAAAATTGAAAATCTTGGTTTTATGGCATGTCACAAGCTTTCATTTGAAAATGCAAGCTAACTGATAAAAAAAAAGAAACTAAAATGATCAGAAACAAAAGGGAAAAGTTCAAAATATACAGAAGACCTGCTTCAATTCAATAAGAATCACGCATTTAACTTTCAGGCTAAGAAAAGTGTGACATTTCAACTTCTAAACCCTAGTTAAGCTGAATATTTTATTTCATTTAACTGGGATAATTTTCTTAAGAGAGAAAAAAACATCTGTTTCCCCCTCCCTCCAGCTGCAGCTTCGCTCTTTTACATTTCTGTGTGTCAGATCTTTATACAATGGGTAGCATTTCAATGAGAAATAAGGGAGATGGAACTCAAGGGTTTCATTTGCTCTTTTAGCAGAAAAATTCCTCTAAAAATCTATTAAATGTTATGGTCATAAAATCAGAGACCCAGAATACATGAAATGCCAGAATTTGAATGTCCTTTCAACCTTAACTTAGCCATTTTCTGCTTATAAACTACAATACAGCTTTTTCATTTTTATGATCACCTTCTTCTTTCCCATAGCCTCATAGTACGTAAATAGGTATTTTCTGAGTGAGTAGTTTTTCACTACTGTGCATTATCACCATCATTTAACATGTTTGCTTTGATGCATTGTCTGGATTGATGCCACAAGGTCCTATTTATGCAGTCTTTCCTTTGAAAGATGTCTATTTGCTATTATTTTTTTTTTTACTTTTAGTAAAGTGTTTTTTTTTTCAGTCCTATCCTTTTTAGGACTCTAAAATCAAAAGATAATATTCTGAAAGAAAAAAAAATTCCCTATCAATTTGCAATATACAGTCATCAAATTTACTTTGAATTATTTGAATTATATACACTAACCTAACCATTTATGTTTGCATCTCATGCATTTAAAGGCATAAGCCCACAAATTAACTAACTCCATAATAAAAAGACTTGGGTTTGCCTGCTAAAGAAAGTAGCCACAACATTTTGGCTTTCATGGTGGTATTGTTGTACTCTCACTATGGTACCTGAAGTCAGCAGCACACAAATTTTTGCTTTGAACTTCATTTTTTCTTTTCTTGGCCAGTACTGTCAGGAAATTTCACCTTCATTTTATAGTCTGAAAGGATGAAATATCCAAGAAGAATTCCATAAGGCATGCATTCAAGAGAAGCAAAGACATTTTTCAAGCAACAATAAACCAGAGTATTTCAAATAAAACAAAATTCACAGAAATGTGTCTTGATGGTGGGAAAGACTTTACATACCATTCTCAGAATGTGTATATACACCCACCTCCTCTTTAACCAGTTCCTCTTTCCAAAACTAAGCTGTATTTCATTCAAGTTGTTTTAGAGGTTTCCAGATAATGTTGCTCTCAAATCTGTCATATTTGGAATGCAGTGGTTCATGAATGACCTTTTTGTTATGTTCACTAAGCAAGAAAGATCTCAATCCAAGCAGATTCTTTGGCTTTGGCTCACTCCGCCCTCCACTGTGCTCTAAACAAACCACTTCCCTGGGCTCAGAGGGCCATAACTTTGGTTGTTTGAAAAACTCATTTAACACAATTGATTATAACATTTTCTCTTTTCCTCCAGCCATAACTTCCTGATTGCTGTTCATCTGTACCAGATGTGTGCTTTACATTTCCAAACTATATAAATGTGCTGCCCCAAATGGCTCTCTCTCTTCTCATGTGCTGTATATTTATATTTACAGTAGCAAGTTAACTTGTATACTACAGCATCAATTTAACTTCAGATCTGGAAAAGAAATGGGAAATTCCTCTCTGAGAGGTGCAATTTATGCTGCTGGTAGCCATATCGATCTTCAAAAACATCTGAGTACATACATTACTTAAGGAGGAGTTAGAGTGATCTCCAAGGAAAAACTGAGGTATGTAGAGAGTAATTGTGCTTAAGTAGCAGATGTTACTCTCCGCTTCTAATCAGTACTAAAGCCATACACAACCATGGTGCAAAGGTGACAGTGTTGACCTGGGTGTCATTCTTCTAATGAGCTAATCAACAAAGACAGTTAAAACTTTTCAGTGCAATCTGCTGCTCAGTGGGAGTTCAAAGTGGCTTATGTGCGTGCATTTCTACTTTCTACAGCATTTCTTCTGAGAAACAAGCAGAAGCTAAAAATGGTACATTAATAGAAATAAGGACAAATTCTGCAAAATCCACTTTCTTCATTTTCCAGTCAAGTAAGAAGGGAATGGTGACTACTTCTTTCATCAGAAGACATATTTGAATATATTTCCACGTGTACAAAAGTGATGTGACCCTTCCTATGGCAGGGGGGTTGAAACTAGATGAACTCTGAGGTCCTTTTCAACCCAGGCCATTCTATGATTCTATGAAGATGTAGCCTGCCCATGCACAGAGATGCCGTGTAAGTACAAGGAGATTTTGTCCATTATATAGACGTTAGAATATATCCTTAAATTCATCCTGGTGTTTTTTACAAGTGCAAGGGAAAATTTCAGCTTGTATTTATAACTCTGATCCCTACACATACACAGATGGAATTTCCATCAGGTTGTAAGTTATTTTAGATTTTAAAAAGATCAGATATTTCCCTTTAACAAAACATATGCTGTGACTGCAGTTGCCAAATCTTCTGGTTTTAATGTACATCTACTCTTCTGAAAATTCTAGCTCTAGGAATTATGCCAGTATGTTAAATACTGGACTAAAACATACAAGCACTGATTTATCTCATTATACATTCACTTCATCTGAAACATCTCTTTTGCATGTTTCTGAGACCTAGTGTATCACATGGCACCAATGCAAGAAAATGTGGTGGCTCATCAACTCAAGAGCAACAGCATTCAAGGGTCTTGACTAACCCAGCCATACACCTTTAACTCTTAAGGATAAACAGAGTAGATGCTGTTGAAAACTTGACTGTGATAATTTTGTCCTGAGAACATCTATACTAAGCTGCATTTCCTCCACTTACGGTCTCTTTTGTTTTCTTAATTTTTGTGTCTCTTTTAAAAGCAATCATATTAATGACTCAGAACTGAAAAAATAACCATGTACTATTTAAAAATGCTTAACAAAATAAGAAGCTTTAACAATTATTATCAGAAAGGAGTCTCAAAATGTTTTTAAAACATTTGTTCTGAAAATAAATAAGCAAGCATAACAAAACAAAACAAAACCCTTGCGTTTCAATTTTATCGTTAAATTATATCCATTTTCACTTGAACAATTTAACTTATTTTCAGTTTTGGCACCAGTGCTGTTATAGTATTTAGCATACTGGGGTATCATCTCAAGCCCCAAGGCTGTGACAACATATTACAATAACAGGGCTATGATAACACTTATAGCTTTCCAGGTCCACTTATGCCATCAATATTCATGTGGTATTGTGCATACCCCTGTGTGTGGCTGTATTTCTGTGCCTATATCTCTTGAATCCATTAAGCTGCTCTGATTTGAAAGTCAAATGTGGCAGCTGCAAAGAGAATGTAGATAGTATGGAAGAGAAAATCATGTAAAAAATGCATTCCAAAACACCAAATCTCAAGAAAGCCATATTAACTCACGAGCATTCTGCAGTTTTGAATGCATTCTCGTCATCTCCTGACCTTGCTTGCGATAGAGTTTACAGTTTTTAAGTAGGTGTCCTATTTCATTATTAATAATGTATTTTGTTAGTAAGTAATGAGACTACCATGGAAATCAAATAATTCACTTCAGATTTATCAATCTCCCTACCTGTAGACAGAGTGAGGGCATTGGTTTGCTGTTGCTGACATTTTTATAGCTTATTCAATTTGTAGAAATATTTCTGAGAAATACTAGAAAATGAAAAATATGAG
This sequence comes from Lagopus leucura, assembly GCF_019238085.1. Taxonomy (NCBI): domain Eukaryota; kingdom Metazoa; phylum Chordata; class Aves; order Galliformes; family Phasianidae; genus Lagopus; species Lagopus leucura. The sequence goes on along the minus strand of NW_024962250.1, from coordinate 24,425,618 downwards.
GATAAGAAACCCCATGAACATTTCTGCTTGTCCCAATGACTCTACTGACCCCCACTTTGTGACAGTATGCTCTCCCTGACCCACCCAGCCCCTTCCCTGGCTCCCTCTTCACACTTTTTTTCCCTCATTTCCCTCCTTTGACCTGCCCCCAAAGACAAGGCCTTACACAGTGGATAATGAGCAACAGTACTGATAACACTCCTGCTAAGACATATTAATGACCACAAATCTGCCTCAAACCTAGGGGCTGAAAGAACTATTAACATACACCTTATTCAACAGTTGAATTGAGCTGCATCTAAACCAATTGAGCATGCATCTAAAAAAAGTTATAGAAGTTATTTCTGACTATGAGTCAATCATCTTACCCCATAAATAATGAGCAGCCCAAGAATCCCCTCTGAGCTCTCCTGCGAGGCAGTGGGTTGCATGACAAGATCTCTCTTTGAATAGGGACACCTATCAAGGTTACACCTGTGTAAAGATTCAGTACTTCTTGATGTCAAAATGTCTTGCCAGTACAGATCCTTTGTAACTGACTAATCATTTCAAGCTCTGTTAGCCTTGCTACGATCACATATCTTAGATTGATTGTCTCTTAGATATAAACCATTGACAAGTTTGGGACTAGGAATGGATTGATCCAGCCGCACCTGGTCTCCATACATTCATGAGTGAAGGAGTCTGGAAAGCAAGGGGATCCACTCCAAACCTCATAATTCATATAAGGGAGGGCCTCATTTACAAGTGTGTTTACCATACTCTGTATGCAGTAAATAACCAAGTTTATCCAACCATGTCCTAGAATCATAGCATCCTTAGAGTTGGAAGGGATGTTTAAAGGGCACATCTCCAAGCAATCTGTTCCACTGCCTCACCACTCACATTGTAAAAGACTTTTTCCTTATATCTAATCAAAATCTTCTCTCTTTAAACTTGAAACCACTTCCCCTTGTTCTGTCACCACAGACACTGCATAAGAGTCTGTCCCATTCTTCCTGTAGCTCCCCTTTTTACATACTAAGAAGCCACCGTCTGGTCACATCACAGCCTTCTCTTCTACGGGCTGAACAGCCCCAGTTCTCTCAGCCTGCCCTCATAGGAGAGGTGTTCCATCCCTTCGATCACTTTTATGGCCCTCCTTTAGAAGCACCCCAAAAGGTCTGTCTCTCCTGTACTGAGGACTCCACATCTGGACGCAGTACTCCAGGTGAAGCCTCACCAGCACAGAGTAGAGAGGCAGGATCACCTCATCTCGACCTGCTGGCCATGCTTCTTTTGATGTATCCCAGGATACAGTTGGCTTTCTGGGCTGTGAAGGCACACTGTGGGTTCATATTCAGCCTCCCATCCACCGGTACCCCCAAATCTTTTTCAGCAGGGCTGCATTCAATCTTTTCATTCCCCAGTTTGTGTTGGTAATGAGGGCTTCCTTGAGCCAGGTGCAAAATCGTGCATTTGGATTTGTTGAACCTCATGAGGCTCACCTGGGCCCACTGCTCAAGTTTGTCTAAGTCTCTCTGGATGGCACCCCATCCCTTTGATATGTTGATCACAACTCACAGCTTGGTATCATCAGCAAGCTTGCTGAGGGTGCACTCAACCCCACTGTCAATGTCATTGATGAAGATATAAAGATATCTCTATCTCCCTCTCTCTCCTCAGACAGCTCAAAGAGTCCTGAAAAGATTCAGAATTTAGGACTATGTCTGGAGTTATCCCCCAAATCTGTGGGTGATATTTGACTAGAAGGATGGAAGAAGACTTAGCTGCTATTTTCCTAGCCCCTTCATCCACATTTGCGCATCTCCAACAGTCAGAGTAGACCATTCCAAAGAATAATTGGAATTCTCAGCTTCTTAAGGAAACTCCAGAGGCATTTTTACTTTCAGTAATTTTTATTTTAACTATTATTGGTATATATTTTCCTCAAAGCTAAAGATTCTGTGGTATTGGAGACAGAAGCTGAGGTTCAATCCTGTGCCTTTATTTTTATACTCCTCAGCAGTATAAAACATCTGTATACTCTGTATATAGAGATGAGTAATAATTTATTCTAAGTACTTCACCTCCTCTTCTATTTCTGAACTGTGAGTAAGATAGCATTCAAGTGGCTCTGGCAAATAAATCTGGTAATCATTTCATGAAGAAACGTGCAAACGTGGAATCTTTGAAAAGCAAATGTGTTAATATTTTGCCAGCATCACAAAGAGGTATGTGATCTGGGTCACTTCATTTTAGTTACTCTGGTGTTGCTCATGAGCAAAATTATGAAAAAAAAAAAAAAAAAAGACAGACCACAGTAAGCAGAATGATAGAATACTCTCTGGTTTTCAACCTGTTTTCTTGAAAGCTGAAAAAAAGAATGATTTTGTTGGGAAAGAGATAGCTTCTTTGGATAATAAATGTAAATACATAGATATATGTTATATAATTCTCTAAGAGAGTTGCTTTAGTACAATGTGGTCTTCTGATTTAAAAACTCACAATTTTCAATATCAGCAGAGCACACAGCAGATCAATAATTAGCTAAGTGACATACCAAAACATAACTGGTTAATAAAGAATTCTGTAGGTCACGTTGCCAAGCCAAATGTTATCCAATGTTTTACTGATGGTCCAGGAGGAAACATGAAGCTGATGACTAAATATTCAGATGACACAATGACAGGAAATGTAAGAAATAATGAGAAAGTGTTTGTATCATAAAGTAAAATGAACATGTTCTGACAGAGTAGACTGTGGAAAGTCTGAAGTCCATAGATGAACAGAATATGCTATTTCTGTAATTTATTCAGGGAAGCAACATCAAAGCCATTAGGAAACTACCCATCTTATTTTCTCTTTAAATATTCAGGTTTTAGAGCATTCTATTCTGATAAGAACAGATTCGTATAACCTGCCTATTTTTTTGCAAGTCCCTAAAACTGCAAAATCAGTTAAAGCAATCTGTTTCATTTCTGTTCATACCATAACACTTTCTTTAGCTGCCTAATTATCTTTTCTAGCTGGGCTTACTACTGCCGTTAAATGTTAGAGGTTTTTTAAACTAAATTTTATGTACACAACTGCCACTTCAAACTCAGTTTGTCCTTGTTGAATTAAATAATGTTTTAGAAGAGTAAATTTTTCATAACTGATTTTTTGCTAAAGGTCAAGCATCTATTGAAATGTTTTACTGCTCTGTCCACATCTTCTGTGGATGTAAATTATTTAATTCCACCTTTTTTTTTTTTTTTTTTTTTTTTTACTTCCAAAAATAAATCATTCTGTTAACACTGGATAAATACTGGAATGTGATCCAAACTAAAAAGATTCTTTTTTTTTTTTTAATTGCAGAAAATTTTGTTACTTCATTAAAAAAAATTATAATACATCTCTGTAACTATTGCTTTAAGCACTTCAGAACAATATTACACTGGTTTCATACAACTGAGAAAAAAATGCTTCCATGTCCTTTCTTCTAGTGTTTTCAAGCAATCCTTTATTATTTATAGTCCTTCAAGGACTATCATGGAATTCAACGCATTCTGGCATGGTTCAACTAAGCTATTTGCTCTTCTTCCATAACCTGGAGACTTCCTGTTACTGGCCACATATTGTGAAAACAAATGGCAATTCTGCTTTACAATTATTCTTTGGGTCATAATACTCAAAGTTAATGTGTGCTGTGATAACTTATTTATGAAAAACATTTACAATTCTTGAAAGTGTCAGAAATTTTAATACATATAATTTGCTCACAAATTCATACCATAAAGCATGGTTGTTCTTTATTCACTCTTCATCATGCATTTCTCTTTTAAAATCTTTCATTCTGCCAATGAGGAAAAAAACAAAACAGGATTTGCCAGTGACCAGTCACATGTTTAAGATTACATAAAAAGTTAAACTCTTCTATAACACTATCAACAAATATTTTCTACCTCTACAGAATAGAATTAATATTTGCAAATTATTAATCAGCAATGCAGCTCATTTTGAAAATCATTCTACAAGAAGGCTAAGTGTATAATACCATTTATTCCAAAAAAATAATTTATATGATGCTATGTAACATATCTCAAGAAGTAGAAGGTAAGTAGAAATATGCATTAAAATTCCTGACTACAGTCATGGGAGCTGTAACTCTTACAAAGACCGCAGACTTGATAGTCATATCAATTTCCTGTATAAACCTGTACATATCAAATATATTATTCCCTCTTAATCATCACAGTAAGTGCCTTACTGGTAGAGAATTTTATCTTGATTCTGATCACCACTACTGAAAATGTTTTCTTTTTAAGCCTTGTCCTTGCTGTTTCCTGAAATGAAATGTTAATATATAAGTTTTGAAGTTTTTCACTTGCCTTAAGGTGGGATCTTCAAGCGGCAGCTAAGTATTCCTAGAGTATTATTCAAACTAAGACAATCTCAGATTGTCAACTAACCTATTTTGTGACTCTCCTACTTTTATTTTCCTTAGGTATCTATTGTTTGAAAACTTCTATAAGGTGGGAAATTATCCTTCATTTGCCTAAGAAAATGCTGTGTTACCAAAACCTGATTCATTTTTCCAAGAAGATAGAGACACCTTTGCTTTGAATCACAATGCATTCATGATGTCCAGAAAGTGCAGAACTTCTGTAACAGCCAAACACTTAAAGCCGCTGCCACTTATTCAGGTTCACTTAACATACTACTGAGTTATTGTTTCTTCTTTTAATTTACGTGGTGCCTATCTTGGCAAACTCTTTTGCATACTCAAGCAGTAGTGATTATGTATGAATACATTTGCAAAGACCTGTAGACCACACACTTGAAATTGCTTACCATTTGTTTGCTTCCTCCTCCATTAAAGTCAATGATGAATCCCTTCAAAAATATCCACCCACCAGCTCAGTGTGTTTTGCATTTTTCTAATTGGCAAATCAATAACAGAAAAAACAACCTTCTGCTGCATCCATCTAGTGCAGTCTACTCCTCTGTCAAACCAAGTGGCTGAAGCCTCTGCTCTGCTGTTTGAGGTTCTGGGTTCAGCTGCTAGCAAATTACTTATTATGAGGCTCATTAGTTGCAAGATTATTTTTCTGAGATGAAGACAAAATAAAATATATCTGTTCAAACTCATTAACTCAATTACATTTTTAGAGAATTGTACTTTGGCAGATGAGCTGTGAAAAAAAAAAAAAGATAGTGTTTTCAGAAGCTAGGCCGCTTGCTTTTAAAAGAGCCAGAGACCCCTGGAAATACTACACCAGATATCTCCACAGGGAAGTCAACTCTGCAGAAGACCATAGGCAGGCACATTATCTTCAAAAAATCAAGAGACCAACTCAGTGGCAACTTCCTTTTCAACAGACAATACGGAAAATTTTGTATATTACAACCAACTGTAGTGGGATGTTTCTCACTGTCATAGAAATCTGCCTGATTTCTCAACAATATATTTTATCTGTTCATTGAGAAACTTTCTATAAGAGTAGCTTTATAGCAAAAATATCTGTACAAAACCAGAACAATCAACTACTAGGATAACCTTATAATGCACAAATGCTAATTATCACCTCCCCAACACTCTCCTGTCGTTCATCTTTCACTGTTTCATCTGCAGTTGCTTATGTGCAATATTTTATTTCATCTAGACACTTTAAGTCAACATGATTGCCCTTCAGAAGGTCATAGAAGAACATAAGCTGGTGCTTCAAGCTGTAATTTTGAATTCTACCTCAGTAATAGACTGGCTACAGTACATAGTACTAGAGTACTTTGTTCGGAATAGGATTGTCAAAACAGTAGTAATAGTGACCTTAACAAGGTCAGCTTTACTTCAGAACCCAGAAAATGGTATGCATACTAAACACAATAGAAATATAAGGCATACAAAACATTATTTCTATCAGATCTCTACAAATCCTTTCTGCTGTGCCCTTTTCTAATTAATAAATGTTTATCTTCATTGATGGTATAAAGGGACATTTTCATCAAAAGTCAGTTATAAAAAAAGTAACAATCCAATTGTATTTTAAGAAAGGCTTAAATTTAAAAATGCCTATATATTATAGGCATCAATGTAATGTTATCCATCTTGCTTGCAGATGAAAAGTGCAAAAACTATAGGAGACATACAAAATTAGAAGTGCTCGTTTCTATTAGGAAACTTACAGAATTCATGCAAGTGGGCATGTTGAAATCAGTGCAGTATACTGAAAAGTACTAAAGCAGACACATTTTTAAGAATAAGTTGACATAAAAGGGAAAATACTAAGTGGTCACTTTTTCCTTCAGCTCTTGGTTACTCTTGATGTGTAAGTTTGACAGCATATTCTTCAATTCCTCTGTAACTGATGTGCAACATAAACATGCCAAAGTGTGAGCACATATGATTGTCATTTTTGACCTTTTCCTCCTCCCTTATGATATTCTTCATTCCCATGATATCATCAATATTCAAAGGAATGAAGCAGAAACCCACAGTCTACATATCCCTGTATTCACAGTTTGGCACTTCAGCATCTGCCTTCCACAGCACTAGCAGATGGATTCATTTACCAAAATCATTGTTGGTTTCAGTTCTCAACCAGTCTGTCAAAACATATTCAGCTTTCTGGAAAGGGTGGCCTGTATATTTTGTTCGTGTAACAGGGAAGAAAGGGCACTTAGAATTCTATCACAAAAATCCAAATGTTTTTCCCTAGCAACAACCGCAATGATGTGAGACATTATATAGCTCCACCCCTTGTCCTGTTTATTTGTGGGTTAGGGAGTTAGAGAGAAAAATGTTCTCAGTTACTCTCCCAAAATCACACATAACTATTCATAGAATCATAGAATCACTAAGGCTGGAAGAGATCTCCAAGACCATCTAGTTTAGCAGTCAACCCATCTGTCCATGCTCATTAAACCATGCCCCTCAGTTCTATATCTACTTTTTTTTTTTTTTTTGCACACTCCCAGAGACAGTAACTGGGCAACCTTTTTGAGTCTATCACCACAACCTGATATAAAATTTTTTCCTAATACCCAACCTGAACCTTCCCTTGTGCCACTAAAGGCTTAATTAAGTTAAATTAATCAAGACAAATAATTACTTCTCATTCTATTGCTGTTATCTGTGAGAAGAGGCTGACATCCTCCTCACCACAACCTTCTTTCAGGCAGCTGCAGAGAGCAATAAGGTCTCCCCTGAGCCTCCGTATTTCTAGACTTAACAATCTCAGTTCCCTCAACCACTCCTCATAAAACTTGTGCTCCAGAATCCTCACCAACTTTGTTGTCCTTTTCTGGGAACACTCCAGGGCCTGAGTGTTCTTCTTGTAGTGAGAGGCCCAAAATTGAACACAATGCTCAAGGTGCAGACTCACCAATACCAAGTACAGAGGGATAATCACCCCTCTGGTCCTGCTGACTACATTATTTTTGGTACAAGCCAGGATGCCATTGGCCTTCTTGAACACTTGGGCGCACTGCTGGCTGATGTTCAGCTGACTGTCTTCCACTGAGTGCAAGAGACTTACATGCGCTGAAAATTAGATCGGGTTACAAAGGAGGAGTACAAAATTACAGTAGAGACATATGGGTAAATTTAGAAGAGTCAAGACAGAAGAAGTTACTGCCAAGGAACACTAAAAGATTCAAGAAATTTTCTGCATGTTTATTAATATTACATGGAAGACCTAGGAACAGATTACTCTTCCTTTCCAAGGACAGAAATCAAAATATACACTGCTTCATGAGTTTTAACATCTATTTTGCTCTCATGATAATTGCTATGAGGCAACTATCATTAAACCAATGATAAAAGGGTAGTAACTCAAATATGCAAAGGAGCTATTTAGATAATAATTAGATATGTTAGAAGTTTTATCAGTTGCACTTGAAAAAAATGACAAAGATAAAATATGGAGATTTCTAAAGCATTACTATGGAAATTACACGTTGAAAGTACTGAAGACCGCACGAGCTCTCAAAACCCTGAAAAATTGCATGTTACATTGGTTTGTGCTTTTTGAACTGAAAACAAAACAACAAAGAGGAGGACAGAGATTTATAGAATAGTCAGCTTAATTTTGACTCCCAGAAAATTTATCAGAGCAAAGCTAAAAACTCATGAATATGTAGACGACAGTAAGCACAGCGTTAATGGTTAATGTGGATTTGCAAAGAGTAAATCATATGCAGAGAATTTAATTTTCTTTCCAAAATAAAACAAAACAAAAAGGAGCAGTGTGTTCTTTATTCCAATAAGAAACCATTACAGGTTACTCCTGTAAAAATAAGTGACATCTTTAGCAAAGATTGAGTCACTGAACACACAAATACCAACGCAGCAACTTAGCAGGAGCAGAATGCTTGACCATATGTTTAGCAAACTGGTAAATTCAGCTTCAGCAGAAGCAACCATTAGTATGGATGGACAAATGGAGAGAGTTTGAACGTATCTTCCCTCCACAACAGGCAAACCCAACAGTAACAGAAATCTCAAGAGAAACCAAGATATTTCTAAATAAAAGCGTAGTTTAATTCTATAAGTAAAAGACTTGATTCATAGAAAAATCACACATGATCAAAGTCAGTAGAATTATACTTGTATGAAAATATTAAATATCCAACAAAAAAATCAAGTCTAAGCCAAACAGTAGCTGAAATAGAAATATGTGAAACCTATGGATTCAAAATGTAGTAATTAGAATATGATTCACCTGCATTATTAAAAAAGTGTAACGTTTATGAATAACAATTAAACCAGAATATGTTTCAATATTGAGTATTCTCCATTTCTATCTGTGGTTTTGCATCTGGTTTTTTACACATTTCTCATCATCTTGTTTGCTGTGGCCCATAGCATAGAACAAAGTTTTGTGCCTCTTCACAAATATACAAGGAAGCACCAAATTTGCTTCCATCTCCAGCTGAACTATCAGTTCCAGTGTGTGCTCATCATTATCCTCAGAAGCTGTGACTGACAGACTAGGCTGATGTTTCACAGAAAAGCTATAGTGAAAACAGGCAGCTTGATATACAGGGTGGGAACTCTCCATGTGGCAATTTCTCAGATGGTCAGGTCTGCACATTCTCCCTGAAAATAGCTAACTGGAGTTAAAAATAAATAAAGCCAAGAATCTACTTCATGTACAACTCCAGGCTCATCAAAGCCAATACCTCCTGTCAGATTACTACACTTTCTCTCATTAGCTTGCCACTGACTGAGAAGCTCAGCAGCAATATACAAACTGTACCTACTGCTTCTGTTTATTTTCCTTTTGTTTGAACAATGAGAGAATATATATTACACCAAGACTTGATTTTTTAGCACTGCTAAATCACACTTGAGGGAGCGTGAAAACAGTGCCTGTTTAATAAATATACGTTAATATTTCATATCTAATTGCTTCCGATGGGATCCTAAACGCATCCCATGAAAGAGAGGGAGTATATAAGTCACAAAAGCTAGAGAACATCTGACTGATGTATATAACTCTCATGTGTCATGGTTTAAGCTCTGGAGCAACAGTTCTTCCTGTCACTTTGCTACTGTCCCAGTTTCAGCTGGGACAGAGTTGATTTTGCTTGCGGTATGTGATATGCTATGTTTTGACTTCAGGAGAAAAACAATGCTGATATCACATTGATGTTTTAGTTGCTAAGCAGTGCTTTACAGAGCCAAGGACATTTCAGTTTCTCAGCTTCTCCTGTTGTATTGCTCATGAGAGGGCTGGGGGGGCACAAGAGTTGTGAGGGGACAGAACTAGGAAAGCTGATCCAAACTGGACAAAGGAATAATCTATACCAAATGACATTGTGTGAAAAAAATATGAAACTGAAGGGAGTTGGCCAGGCAGGCAGCCACTGCTCATGGACTGTCTGGACACTGGTCAGTAGGTGGTGACGAATTGCTTGTACATTGCTTGTTTTGTGTATAAATATACATACACATATAAAAATATATATAATTATCATATATGTAATTATCATTACCATTGTTCCTCCCTTCTTTTTGTTAGTAAAAAGTTTTTATTTCAACCCACAAATTCTATCTTCTTTTTCTATTCTCTCCATCACAGTGGAGGGGTGAGAGTGAGCAAAAGGCAGTGTGGTGTTTAACTTTGCTGGGTTAAATCACAACAGCTACCAACTGCTGCTCCCAGATAGATGAGGGAATGAGAGGAAAAAAAGGACAAGCCCAAGGAGCATCTGGCAAAAAGAAACATACGCAATAAATATGGCAATAAAAATGATACAAAATTAAAGCATAAAGGAGTTTTACATTTCCAAACTACTTGACAAATGACTCATGTGGATAAACATATACAGACACAAAAGGTAATAAATCCCACAGTTCTTACAAGAACACATCTTATTCATACTAGGCATGCTCAGCTTTTTATTTACTTATACACAAAAATGCCAATTTATAAACTCTCACTTTCTACATCTGCATTCTACAGACAAGGCTCTGTCACAGGCTTCTGCAAATGTACTAAGTCCCAGGTGGTTGGTCTTATTTCAAGGCTAACACATCCAGTTTTTTGACTGTTTAATGCCATTTATATTTCCCTCTGTCAAAATCTTTAAAATCTCTGCTACTTTCCCCATTTCCAGTTTAACTGATAGGGCCTCAGACTTGCGTAGTTCATAGAATCATACAATCACAAAACTTGGAAACGACCTCCAAGACCATCCACAGTCCAACCGTCCACTTACCATCAATATTTCCCCACTAAACCATGTCCCTTAGTATAAAATCTAAATGTTCCTTGAACACATCTAGGGATTGTGACTCAGTCATTTCCCTGGGAAGCCCATTCCAGCATCCAACCACTCTTTCAAAAAAGAAATTTTTCCTAACATCCAGCCTGAATCTCCCCTGGCACAACTTGAGGCCATTCCCTCCAGTCCTATTGCTAGTTATACGGCAGAAAAGACTGATTCCGACCTCACCACAGCCTCCATTCAGGGAGTTGTAGGGAGCAATAAGGTATCCGTCGAGCCTCCTCCAGACTAAACAATCCCAGTTTTCTCAGCTGCACCTCATAAGAATTGTGCTCCAGAACCCTGATCAGTTTCATTGCCCTTCTCTGGGCAGTCCACAGAAGCAATAAATATAAGCCCTTTACCACTCCCCAACTTCAGCAGCTGTACAAAAAAGGCTTGTAATGCGAACTGAATCACGGAATAGTTTGGGTTGGAAGGGACCTTTAAGATCCATTAGTTCTAACCTCCCCAGCTATAGGCAAGGACACCCTCCTCCAGACCAGTTGCTCAAAGTCCCCATCCAGCCCAGCTTTGAATACATCCAGGGAGGAGGCATTCACACCCTCCCTAGGAAACTTGTTCCACTGAGGAACAAGGAGAAAGATTTGGACAGATTTTATATTTTAAAAGGAAAGAGGTTCATATTCATTTTGAATTATTTCAGGAATGTCACACTTAGGCCATATGAAGATAAACCAAACTTCAGTCTCTCATCTTTAGCAGAAGTCTTTTCAAGAGACAGTGCGCTCCTAGCATCCTGCATGGCCCTGTATAAGTGTACTGGATTCTGGATGAGTCATTTTAAGGTTTATCAGTGATATTCCTAGAAAGAACCTTTGCTGCAAATAGAAATGCTCAGGCTAAGTGCGTGTGTCTTACCCTAATGCTGAGATCCACCATGAAAGAAATTGAATACTAACGACATGCAACCTTTTCATAAAAATTTTCATTTTTCTGAGGAAAGTTTAAAAAGGGAATCTTCAAGGGAAAAAGAAAACTGTCATAATCAGTGTTCTCAGCTTCTGAGGATTCCTATTTCCTTACATCAGGGTCTTAAGATTCTCTTTGGACAATAAAAAGCAATCAGTCCGAAGTAATTTCTTCTTTCTGTTATTGTTTTAATTTCCTTCCTCACTTAATATGCACCATTTGCTATTTGCCAGAATTAATGAGCACAAGTCCAGTAGCAGGACTTCTTCACCAGGACGCTTTTTTCCCCAAGACCTCTCAAATCAGGTCACATAGACATGCTTTGTTGAACAAATATATAGTTTGGTACTCCATTTATCTTCATTTGACAACAACCAAATTCTACCATAGGAATAAAGTTTTACACTAATCAGTATGAATGATGCTTTCATTATGTTGTTCTAGTGGCTACAAGATAATTAATGTTTTGTGACAGACGCATTCAAAATAACATTAATTATATTATTAATTATTTTAATTAACTTAAAATGCTTCTATGTTTTCCAATAAGATCCCCATAACTAAGCCTTTTCAGCTGACAGCTTTTTCCTACTCTTTGTTTACTTCAAAGATTTAGTCTGATCCACAAAAATGCACCTTTGGAAGTTAATTCGAGGTCTGTTTTATTAATGATCTGATTCTTTTTATTTTTGTTTGTTTCATTCATTTTAAGTAAGTATATAACTGTTGAATGTTAATAACAAGATACTTGCATGCATTTATTTCAATATGTTTCGCCATATATCATTTCCTGCATAAAGTCAGCTTTGAACTGAATTTTACCACAAGCAGAGAACGAAGCTGAATGGTGCCTCTCTAATAGCTATAAAAACACATATGATGGTCTTGAGAATTTTTTTTTTCTAGTGTTGCAAGAATCAGGTTGAAATTGCAGCATCAATATGTTATCTGCCTTTTGGGAAAGAAACTAGAGAGAAATTTTCTTTTTGTCTTCTCACTGTTTCTCATTTAAAAGTAATGTTCCTAACGAAAACCCAAGCAAAGACTAGAGTTGATGAAAACAACTCTGCTCACAACACTGTGGAGGTTTTTAATCAATGCACAAAGAAGAAAAGAGCTCCTCAGTAGTCCAAGCTTTATTAAAACATATATTTCAAATATGAGAGAAAATTCCTATTACTCTCTCTTCTGATTATGGCTTTTCTTGTAAAAATGATATCAAAACAAAGGCAATTTGGAATCAATTAAGGCAATTTTCAAATCTCTGTGGTAGCAGTGAGTGAGTTTTAGCAGCATTATAGACAGACATGTCAAAGTACAAAGCAGCTGAATTTCAAATTCCTTTGGAGCAGCTCTGAGATTAACTGAATTCAGTAACCAGAATTACAAAGACTTCTACTGTTGTCAGTCTTGCTATTTTAGGTAGTACAATAAAATATTAATTCTGCTGTTTTATAAGATATCACAAGACAATAAAGATGGACATACCCTGTTTGAAATTGATAGGTCATGGAGATCTGCTGCAGGATGGTATTGGCTTCAGTAAATGTCCTGTGCACAACAGTTTTAGTTCTACACTCTAAAGAGGAACTACTAAGCGCCAGAGAATACAATTCAGTAGATTCCAAATGGTGGCAAAAAGAAATCTCAATTTAATATGCCACAGAACAGAGAGACCACCTCAAATTTTGCCCTCCTTGCTCTCACTTGATTTTTCAGTGCTCTAGAAATGCTTCTGTCTATGCACAGAACCCAAGACCTAAAACTTTATTCCACATAAAGCAGGTAATTATTTATGCAAATAAAGATAACATCAGTAGAAAAAATGAAATCATTTTTCCAAAGCAGGTTAAAGTTGACGGTGAGAGATATCAGGGACGTGTTTGTTGCAGCAAGTAACAATGCTCTTGAAGAGCCCTGACCAGATCCCAGTTATTCAAAGTATGTGTGCAGTCACTAACTGTGCTCAGAACAAAGAAAGACTCAACTGAAATCTGATTCTCCAATTAGAGACGTTCTGAAATCTAAATGAAGACTAGAACAGTGGCTTGTTTCTTGACTTCGGTGCAGATATGTACTATATCACAGGCTGCCTGGTTTGTCAAATCAAAAAGGTACTGTAAAAGCAAAGCAAGAATTTCAAGTGCCACAGAATCATTGTCTGTAGCATCTGTAGTATTTACAAGACATAAATGTATTTCAGGGCACTTAGAAAGTAATAAACACAGTTTTGGAAAAGGGTATCTAAAATAGCCTTTATAGGGTAAGGGCAGTGCTCATGTCCTTCATGGACAGACAGTAGGTCAATTTCAGTATAAGGCTAAAGTTCTCAAAAAAAAAGTTTCTGTTCTGTTCCTGTATAGTACTAATTTCAAACTAAACAAAACAAAATACTGGAAACCATTCCACAAGGAATGGAACTGTGTCGGCAAAGACTTAAACTATTGTAGAAGGTTTCCTTCTTCACAGTTCTTGCTCTAGGAAACGACAATGCCAGACTTCACCCAGGCGTGGACTATTGTTTCTTACGCAAAATAGAAACTGCTGCAGTAAGAAGCTGCTTCCATTTTTTGGAATGCCATCAGAGTATAAGGAAGGAAAAAACATAAAAGAAAACTAAACTGCTGCCACCTCAAAGCAGTTCAGCAATCACAAGCACAGTGGCCCTAGAAATGCTATTATCTCTTTTTTTAAACTCATCTTCCAAAAATCTAAGCAGGATACTACTTTCCCCTTGTGTATAATCAATGAATATACAGATGTTATAATTATGAAATAGAAGAGAGCTTGGCTAAGCAGGTTATTACACCAAAGAAAGAATACCCTTGTCCTGGGCTCACAATAAAATTCCAAAGGAGGGATCTCCAGAAAGAAATCCTTCCCCACTGGCAGTCAGCTCTTAAATGGGTCTATGAGAGGCGGAGCCAAGATCCACCCCTTCCAGCAGCATAGGTGAATTGCCTTCACCTGTGCTCCCAGCGCTGACTCATAGCTCGCCTCAGGGGATCAATCAGAGGTTCAGGCTGTGATTCAGCAGTTCCCATACACCCTGTGTCTAACTAAATATGAAAACTTAGTAAGTACAGCTGTCTAGCATCACCTTGATCATTTTAGATGCAAGTTACAAGTGCTCTTCAACACACAGTCCAGAGCCAAACTGACACTCTAGAAGTATCTTTCTTATACCCAGCAGAAAAATTCAACAAGCCTCAGACTGAAGTACCTGACCTATTAATTTAATGATCTTGGATATAGAGCTGAAAACCAGAGGTGAAATCCCAAAAGGAGAACATTAGACATGAAAGCTATCACCTTTCACTTTTTGTTGTGATGATTGTTTTATACTCCAGCACAATCTAAAATTTGCCACTCTACACAGCTAACACAGCTGTGTTAGGGAAACTTCAAACTTTATTACTTTCGTTACAGCCTCTTTTCCCTCATTGGTTTCTATAGCTATTCCTCACGTTCTTTCTTACGTCAGGTCCTGAATCTTCAAATTGTCTCCTGTAAATGTTGACCTCCATGGAATTCCAATGAAATTGAATTCACTTAGTAAAATGAAGAGGCAAGATCTCCAACACTTAACTGCTTGCAGGCAAAATCCTTGTTATCAGATTGATTTGCATAAGGGCACACGGTGAACAGCAAATATGTTTAAAAACTTTATCAATGTTGGCTGGGTATTTACATTTTGCAGGTTAGCCCTGTGCTTGCTTTTCTCTCTAATATATTTATTCCTAGTATTTTATTTTGGTAGAAGGAATAGAGTGTGTAAATCCACTCTGATGCATGTTCAATATTATTTTAATGTGACTATTTCAGTGCTATCAACTTTAATATGATCAGATTTTAGAAACTTTAGTTTTGCTTCAACGTTACAAAAAGCAACACTGATGTTCTCTGAAAAACATGCTCAGCTGTTTCAGTTCAATAGATGAAACTCATAAGTCTGTTCGTAGTTTCAGCAAACTTAGGTTTTCCTCTAATGTAAGTAGATATTTTACATTTCCCATAGAACTAACACCGCACTTAGCTGCTCTTCCATAGATTTGCTGTATACACAAACCTTGGGTCTCTTAACAACTCTATCAAATGTTATATCCTACACCCACAAATGCTGGGTTAGTGATGCAACTTCCTATGCTTCCTCTTAAACCATACTGTTCTGCTATGAGAACATAACTTGATTTTCATGGCAAAATCCTTTGCTGTTCTAATCCTGGGGCTCTGTAAGAGATTATTTCTTGAATATGGTAAAATTCTCAATGATTATTTTACCAGTCCAAGACAAAGCCAAACATAGATTCTTACTGAATTACTAAGCGAATCTCATAATCTCTAGTTCCTCTAAGAACTTCTTTCCCCTCCAGGTTCCAAGACATTCCTTCACCTACCTCTGATTAAGGTCCACATTAAGTTGCTTTGCTAAAGTTAGTGCATAAACTCATGCAGTCTGGCCCGTTATACTACACACACCACTGTTTGGATAATTATGTCTGTATCACAGAGGGATTAATTTTCATTACATCTTTCAAATTATCCATGCCTCCATTGTCTATCACTAGGAAATTCATAATTCCCAATTAGAAGCCTTGATGTTTCTTCAGCACAGTACGTTTTGAGAATGGCATTATTCATAACACATCCTCCCACAGCATTTGGCTAGCAAACATCTGGATCTCAGGGGAGACAAAATTGACAGGGTTGAAACCTAGATAATAAAAGTTTAACTATTGTAAGCAATGTTGGTATTTAATAACTGTGATCTCACTAGGAACAACTTCCAGGAAGAATCACTTTTGCTGCACTGCAACACATGAACAGTGATACTAACAAAGGCTCACATGAGGAAGCCAACAGTTCCCAAATTGCTTCCCTCAGTGATAATTACTGTTCCACAAAACACTGAAATGGAAAACCAGAGAGTAAGAATTTCAGTTGTGCTTGGCAGGATCAACTACTTGTTGTAATATATATGTAATATATAAAGAAGAAAATCAGATGTCACTGCCTACAGGATGAGGGAGAGACATGGTCAATGCATTCTCAGCTAGGAAAGCAAAAGCAACCTAAACAAACCTGTCTGCTGGAGGTGAAGAAAGCAACAGATTTAGGAAATGTACTGCCTTTAAAATGAACAACCTTAGATTTCCTTCCTCCCTTTTCCTTTCTTTCCAGCTGAGTGCACACGTGACTAATGCTTTGTCTCCCATCAAGTGGGAGAACAAACATATGAGTCCACTCAATGTGAAATATAGTCTGGAAAATGAATCCTGGTGTTGAGACTCCAGAACACTGGGAAAGGAGCCAAATGGGAACACACCAGGCCTACACTTACTTCAAGGACTGACTCAGATGTCCTGTTCAGTAAAGTGGAATCAGTCTTATTTTCTTGAGCCTAAGTAAATTTGCCTTTCTAGATACATAGCAGTACCGGGCTGCAGTGATTGCACTAAGAGATTTCAGGTGTCGTTGTCTAAGAAGACGTTGCATGGATATGTACTATTGGTATTGTTATTCTTGAAATATTTGGCTGATGTTTTGCATATTTTTGAACTCCTTTGTGGAAAAAGACTGATGTGAAATCCTGTGCCAAAGCATTTTAAATGAGAACAAAATATGTTAATCAACATCTAGCCTGCAGGATTTCACCTCAAAGAGAAAAAGTGAAGGACTGCTATTGATCTGACTGGGTAAAGTTTTTCCGAGGCTTTTATGAGAACAGGCTGGTCTAGACACTAACAACTGTGAAAAATAACTGATATTTAAGAATGAATTTGGCCTGAGGAAACAAACAAACAAACAAAGAATATAAGCTGTGACACTGGCATCAAATTTATATTCACAACCAAATTTTGTTGCTTATTGGATCTGGACTTTTTGTCCAGGCTATTGTAAAAATAAACAGTATTGTCAAGAGAGGATGGCCCAGTCTGAAGGAGGGCTACCTTCACAGATGAACTGAGTGGGAGAAAGGCACTTTTCTTCAGAGAATACAGGCTGGGAGAACTGGGTAATGAAAAAGTTGTTCTGAATGGAAATGAACAATGAATGAAATTCTATGAGATCCAGAACAAAAAAAATCATATTTTTTAGCAAGTACATAAGGCAGGCTGCAGCACAGGATAAAAGCATTTACATGCAGAAGAGTTTTTTTCAGATGCCATAAAATAGATGTTCTTTGCACAGAGAAGCCATTTCACACATTCTGAACACATGCTGCGTGTTGGCAATTTTACTATCAGCCTTCTCAGCACAAGCTGTGAGGGGAGACATTTAGGAAGTGACCAGGCACATTTGGAGCCAAAAACCCTGATGACAGGACTATGTCCTATGTTTATGCCCATACTTCAGTTTCAAAAAGAACAAAAAAGTAAAGCAAATTATCCTCAGAAAGCCACATGGAGACATTTAGTCATTTTTCTAAGGACTGTGAAAAAAGCAAAACAGTAAATGAGGGCTCATCACTGGCTCACAGGCATTCTCAAAAGGAGCTTTGTTGGTGGTTTGACTTTTTTTTCCCAAGGATAAGGAGCAACTATGATAAATTTCTTCACTGGCAGAAGTATATGCAGTGAGTACTGCCAGTAGTTCTTTGAGACAAAACAAAGCAAAACAAACTCATAAAATGAATGGATTTTCTTCCAATTTGGAGAAACACTGAAATGATAGAAGACCAATTACCCTACAGTGAATGAAAAATGTGTAATTTCACAGTTCAAGGAAAAAGTTGCCCAAAAAGGCAGTTGATAAATGGAAAAAGAAAAAAAAAAAAAAAAAAAAAGAAAAAAAAAGAAAAAAAAAAAGAAAAAAAAAGAAAAAAAAAGAGTTGAGTCATTATGACATCCACAATCAAGGCTTTAATTTTGAAGACCGTATGGTGTGCAATGCATATCTCTTTTCTTTTTCATTTCTCTTCCTACTACTCTTATTCAGCTGTTTGGTTAATTCCCAGATGTTCACAGCGCATCCCTCATGTGCTTCAGAAACACATCCAGGTCATTTTTCAATTCCCGTTTTCTTCATCAGACAATGAACTAAAGGACTAGATCTCTTTTTTTTGCTGTTGTTTTTTGAGAATTGTTAGCTTGTATTGATAGCTGTATTTTCAGCAGTATAATGTAGATAAGGTGATATATATATATGTATATATATATATATATATTTTCAAGCTACGGCAGGGGAGATTCAAGCTGGACATAAGGAAGTCTTACTTTTCAGAAAGGGTGGTCAGGCACTGGAATGGACTGCCCAGGGAGGTGGTGGAGTCACCGAACCTGGGGGTGTTCAAGGAAAGGCTGGATGTTGTGTTGAGGGACATGGTTTAGTGGGAGCTATTGGGAATAGGTGAACGGTTGGACTGGGTGATCTTTTAGGTCTTTTCCAACCTTGGTGATTCTATGATTCTATGATTCTATATATATATATATATATAAAATAATTCTTAAATTACAGCACTGCAAATATGTAATCTGTCTGACTCCATAAAGCAGTACTCTGTGTAGATCTTTACCTTTTTAAAATTATTATCTGTAAAATAGAAAATAATCTAAATTAACTG
This sequence comes from Lagopus leucura, assembly GCF_019238085.1. NCBI lineage: Eukaryota > Metazoa > Chordata > Aves > Galliformes > Phasianidae > Lagopus > Lagopus leucura. The sequence continues at coordinate 24,406,387 of NW_024962250.1, read as the reverse complement.
AAATTAACAGAGGGTAATGTATTAGATGCATTGCAATGTATTCTCAAGATCATGAAAGACCAGCTTTGGTTTCAGCGGCTCATGAAATCTCTCCATTGCTCTGGATTAGAAGCACTTTTGTATGTATTGGAAACAGGAAGAAAGGCCATTAACAAAGGTCAGTGAGAACAGCAGATAAACAGCAGTACATCACAGTGAGATGGATAGGTCTAGCAATTACTTCATTGATTACTATTAGCTCTGTTCTCATTTAACAACTTCATCAGCACAGTGAAAACAAAGCCAGGTATTTGCTGTATTTGTTTTCATTTCTAAGTAGTCTTACCTGGACACTTCTCATGAACCTGTTGCATTTGCCTTCTGCAGACACTCTAGAAAATGAGTTTACAATAAGCAAATTCATGGGAATTTTAAATGAAGGTAAGTTTTTACAGAAGGTAGATCAGAATAAAAATTCTGAATATTTGCACCATCAAACAATTTCTAATATCATTCAATCCAGTAAAAATTTAAAAATAAGATAACCTCTGAAAACAGCTTGCCAAATAATTTATTGAAATAAAAAGAATCTGATATTTGACTAGTTTAGTTCTTCTCAAATAACTTCAGGAAAATAATCACTGTAAATTTAGATCTGAGAAAATATTGTCCTGCTGGTTCCAAACAGTGGATTTGTGGATTCTGCTAAGTCATTCTTAATCACATGAAAAAACAGAAAAAATATGTCAGAGATATAATTAAATATTGACCTGTTTCTTTAAAACATTCCTGTTTTCATGAGGTTTGAAAGCAGGAATTGCACATAGTTTTACAAATTCAAGTCTGTACACTAATAAACTCGGGCAGAAATTACTTCTATTCCCTCATCAAAAACACACTATTTTTGCCTTTAAATTCCAGTAAACTAACTTCTTGCAATCCTCTTTTCCATAGCATTATCAAACATTGCACACCACCTAAGTCTGGACAATTGTTTCTTACTTTGTGGTGCCCAAATTTAATTGTTCCTCCAATGATCCTGAAAGAAAGCTGTCTGCAACATTTTTCAGTTTTAACCAAGTCTGTAACGGTGAATAAATCAAAGGCCGATGCTGTGACAGTCACTAACATCTTCTAGAACAATGTTATGTTCATGGATAATTCAGAGCAGAGAAAAAAAAAGAAACCAATAAATTATTCACTTCAAGTTATTCTCCTAGATCTTATTTCTATCAGTGACTAAATAGATCTGTCTACATAAGGCTTTTTTTCTAAACCTGTCAATGTAGTACTTAACTACAACAAATGACCATAGTCTAGAATAGTAAAGAACAAATTGTGCCACATGTGATCATGCTGAATCTTACCTGTCTGAACACAATGGCCTAGATTCATCCCATTTTACTTGCCTTTTTAGTAGAATATATATATGAGAAGACTAACCTATCTCTATAATCAATTGGAGGTGAAATAGCAGTTTCAGATTACTATTACCTGAGTATATGCAGAAATGCTCACTAAAGCCTCCTTCTCAACTTAAAATGTCCACATTGCTTTGCATTGTAAGGGGTCTCCTTTCAATAACATGAAAAAAATTCATGGTCTACTCAGAAAGGCTGGATTCAATGTACCACTATATTTTTTTCCTAAACAAGTTCAAACTGAGATCATTGTCTATATTTAGTCAAAAGCAGATTTTCTTTCTTAGGCACAGACTTTCATAGACTTGATCCTATATATTGAGGCCAATGGTGACTTTTGATTGAACACTTTAGCTACAGAATACTCCATTAAAACGAACATGGGCTCATCACACAGTGTCATCTCTTCCGCTCAATATCACAACTTGGTTCCATTCATAGTTGCCTATCAGCTTTAGTTCTTCTGATCTTTGCTAAATACAATAGGAATTTGTCTTCAGACATGTTTGGAAACACCACATTATTTGTGAGTCATGCATAGTAAAGAAGAACACAGTTTTGACATGTACAGCAAGAATTTTGATTGGACATTCAACAACAGGGATTAATATTCTGATATTTACTTTCTGAATTGAGGCAGAAGCATCTGACTTTTGGTTTGCCATTAATACCTTAGCAATGTGAGAATTCAGATATAGCCAAACCAGATACTTTCTTCTGGTAATTCAATATCAGCTTCCACTTGGAATGAAATGCATTTGTCAGTAAAAATTTATTTAAAATTTTTATCTGCTAATAAGTCTGTTTTCAAAGCAAAATTCACACTGAATTCTTTTGCAGCTGTATTGTTTCCCTTTTCATTCCAACAATTTTGTCTTTGTTTCTAAACAGAGCCAAGTTTTTCCATAGTTAAGGTTAGATCTGCTTAAACAATCTATTCTCAGTCCTTTACCCACCACTCTAGGTGTTCTGTAAAATTTGCAAAAGAATCTGTACAGAAAAGAACATCCTTTTACTAACAGTTGTTATTAAAAACTATTCAACAAATAGTTTCTATTTTCACTGCTAAGGCAGAATATAATCCCTACAAACAATTCCACGAGCTACTAGAAAACAAATTCATATTTTTTGTTCATTTTGAAGGTCCCATATTTCTTTTCTGCGTTACTCTGAATTGGGTAAGATAATCTGGCCACAGGTCAACTTTTACCCCTCCGTGTACCATATGCACTAGAAAAGTAACCTTCAATTTTACATACACAAAGAATACATTGTTTTAACTGCATCAGTTGGTTAAATGGCAATATCCTCACTTTTAGGATGGGTATAGCTGAAATGGTCTGCAGATGGGTATCCATCCATAACATTTTCCCCATGGGAAGCAAAATATACTGCAGCAGCATGAGAAACTTTTCCACTGTAGTGCATCCACAGTGATCTAGTAATTTTAGCAGGTAACACACAAAATTGAAATCTCTCTCAGGTATCAACTAGTGAATTCTAAATATTCATGAATATTGGGTCCTTAAAAAAAAAAATCCATTAAATAAATCAGAAGATCCTTCAAATTAGAACAGGGAAAGAGAGAAGCTGTGACAATACTTTGTCTCTTTGGCCTTTGAAGGATCCAACAGTTCCCAAACCGTTCTCACCACAAGTTTGTTTAACTTGTTCATAATTACATCTTACATTCAATTTCACAGCCTCCTTAAGGAATCCATTCTGACCTCAATCCTAGAAGTTATAGAAGTCTCACATAAACTATTATTTAAGATTCAACTCCACAGTAGACTGAAAGACCATTCTTCCTTGCTTCTGAACCTCTGCCTCATTTCTCTCTGGACTCTGTCAGCTGTTCTATCATCTAGAATTAAAACTCCTGAAAGTAGGTATTGTCATGTACTTTACAGTGTTATAAATACCATCATAATGCTCTTTAAGACTCTCTGTGATACTTTTCACATAAACATACAGCATCCGTTGGTATAGTTTACTTGGGTATATGTTAGATTAAGCACTGCTAGTATAAACATCTTTTACAGATTAGAGTGAATTTCTTTACTATAGTCAATTTTTCTTTACTAAAGTCAAGCTTTTGAGTGCAGCAGTAGGAGGGGGAAGAAAGAATCTGCCAAATAAAATATATGCATATGTCTATTAAACATGACTTATGGTCTGGAAAGCATCTGAAAACACTAGTAAAGTCTTTCAGAATCAATTCAGAACATTTGAAGCTAAATATTCGCCTTGTGTGAACATGGACCTACAAATTCAATACCTAGAGGTATTATTTCTGTCTTTGATATTAAGAGACTGAGAAGAAAGCTTGTTCCAGCGCCTTCTAAATGTCATAAAATAATGTCAGAAACTGGTTGGAGCTGCTTTACTTAAGCAATTTAGAACAAAACATTAGTCTCTATACATTACTGAGTTGGCAGACAGACATACCTTATGTCCTAAATGATTGTTTCTAACTCTTGGACACATGTAGAAGCACCATAATTAATAATAAATGAATGAAAAATCTAATTCCAGCTAACAGTTATGTGAAAGAGAGGCAGCATAGCTTAAACTAATAATTAAATCTGGCTTTAAAAAGCAGTTGATTTGTTAGAAAAAGGTTTCCGAAAATGATACCTGTGCACAAGTTTTTCTCATAGCTTGATGCTTCAGGTGTTCAGTTCTAGAATCTGAAAACTTTATTTTGTGATCCAGATCACTAGTCCTTTAACAAAGGCTTAACTTTGCTGAAGCCTAGCAGCAGACGCTGCCAAGAGAGAGTCTAATTTTGAGCTGTCATTCTGCCTAAACAAGATTGATAGTATCATCGATAAATCTGTAAGGTAAAAGTAAATATGTGCCAATCAGTAGTTCCCGTGGCAAAAAGGCAGGGGTGAGAACTGCAAGCAAGAGCCACTAAGGCATCATTTGAATGAAACTGCTGATAAATGTTATCTCTGGCACTAAAGAGAGAGCTCTAAGCTATAACAAACAAACAAAAAAAAGTGGATGTCAGTGACGGTTCTTCTTGAGAAAACTAGAAGGGTGCATGGGTTTGACTTCACACATAATAAATTTAGACTTTTAAAATTGAGAAAAGAGTATTAAAATCTCCCATTCACACAAATTTCCAGCTGCTGAAAAGGAACGACTGGACCTGCCTATAAATTTAAAAGATGTCACTACACAAGGAAGCAGCATTATCTGCACAAGTTCGGGATCTGAAAACAACTACATTAATGGCAAACTAGCCTTGAGTTAACCAGATCTGTTGGCAGCCTAGCCTTGCTAGTTTACACATAAGGAGTTTCCACTAATATGTTTGACTTCTAGCACAAAAAATATTTTCTGCTGCAAAGGATGTGGATGTAACAGACCATTGTAAATGGACCACCGCGCCAAGCTGGAGATGCAGCACATTAGCTGTGCCTACAAATTAGAAAAGCTTTAGTCCCATCTAGGGATAGAGATCTTAAACTTTATCTCTTTTGCTAAAAATTCTGTTTAAAACACCTCATAGTAGTAGATACTCCACATAAAGTCTACAAAGACTTCAGCTTCACATCTAAATAGAGTTTCGACTTGTCAGCACCTTCAGGGCACTTTCTCACTCTTGCTCTCAGAAGAGCAAATTGAATGTTGCCCTTCTTTAAATGTGTATTCATTTGCAAATCCATACACATGCACACACACTTATCATGCCTGGCAAGTGATCTGTGTGTATCTTCCCTTCATTAACATTTCTCTTCCCTTTCTCTAATTTACTCATGATGTCTTACTCATATTTTTAAAACTATGAAATTAAAAAGAATAGGGATGATTGTTACTGAAAAAAGAATAAAAAATATACAAGAAACTGACTGTTCATCACTTTCCTTTTCTTATCAATATAGGAGCTGCTTCAAAGACTGAGACTCCAGTCAATACATGACAGAAAGTCTGTATGTGTGACTAATAATGCCAAGAGCAATAGGATCTATGATGACATGAGCTCCTAAAAGTTATATATGTTGGGGAGCAAATGATGTAGAAAAATGCTAAATGGTAAGCCCATCATTTAGAAAGTTGGTGTCATGTAATTTACATGAAAGGCTACCTGTTATGACAGATTCCTAGTTTCATAAGGTGTAAATATGATAATATTGGGAAAATCTCATGAAATACTCTCTACATACTGTTAGAACTTCCAAGAAAATATAAACAGCAGAATAGCTACTTTGGATTGATGAAATTAAGGGACAAAGTACTAGTGTGGAAACACCCACAAAGACAGAAAGCTTCCCCTAAAATTCTTATGCATGTTATATATCAGAGGCCAACCACAGAGAACTGTGAAGAAACACTGAATGACTGTATCTCTTATTATTTCACCAATTTCAGATGAAATGAATTGCACTCTAACAGTGCCTATTTTGTGTCTCTGTCTAGAAAGAAAGACTGATGTGATTAGCTCAGGCAGAGAAGTCTATTTATAAAAATAATGTGAGATGAATATCATTCACGTACTAGATAGAACAGGAAAAATATGCAAATAAGCTTCTTAGTTAAGAGTGGAAACTTAGTCACTTTGTTATTCCACTGAGGAAATCAACATCAATTCTAAGGGAAACATTTGCATTGACAGTTCAAGGAGCGTCTTGCACAAGGGATCATCTTTGCTATTCACATAAGGATGTCGCAGTGAATATTCAGTACTGGGTGTTGAAGCCGCTGGAGCTACCCTGTGATAGAAACATCAATACACCCTTGCCTATAGGAAAGCTGGGAAGGACTTTTTATAAGGGCAGGTAGTGACAAGGCAAGGGTAAATAATTTTAAACTGGAAGAGGGTAGATTTAGACTAGATATCAGGAAGAAATTCTTTACTTTGAGTGTGGTGAGACACTTGAATGGGTTGCCCAGCAAGGTTGTGAATGCCTCTTCCCTGCAAGCACTCAAGGCTGTGTACAAGCGTAATGCTAAAATATCCTGTCTTTGTTTCTCTCCTCTGCTCTTGGATACCTTCTTTCATCAAGTTGTGAGAAGAGAGATAAAAGCATTGATATCCTGGAGAAATTCCAGATTAGAAAACCATAATGTGACCAGTTGTATTCACCAGAACAAGCAACTTTTTAATCACTGTGAAGAAGTTTTCCCGCACTTCCTGCTGAGGAAGGACCTTCAGAAAGAATTCATGAGAAACTCTTATAGATGAGAAATGCTATAGCAGACCATTGAGGAAGGAAAAATGAGAAAGTAATTCATAACAGCAATTTATTTGACAAATGTGGATCTTTTTCTCTCCTAATTTTCTCAGGGACACTTGATGATTTTTTTCAAATCTGTCTGCTGTGTAGGATTATTCACTATAGAATTCAGATGAAAACTTCTTGGCCTTCAGCTTGTTTGTAAGCACCCAAGTTTACAAAGCTGTAGACATGTTGACTGATTTCGACTCAGCCAACAGATGGTTATAGGGTAATAAGAATTTAAGAATATAAGAATGTAAGAATATAAGAATACAAGACTTTAGAAGAATAAGGGAATAATCTAGTTTCCAGGTCTAATGTTCATTCATGTTATCATTCGCTTTTACTGATCTACAGTTTTCCCACCAGAAAAATAAATATTTCCCCACACATCCCTGCTTGTAAGACCATTTTAAGAATATCTGAAAGAAACAAATGTTTCAAATAGTTCCTTGTATAGTGTTTGTTCCTGTGGTCTGTTCTGACTGCATAGCTCTGGGAGAGCAAACAGAAAGATATCATGGGGATAAAAAAAATGTGTAGAAGGGCAAGTAAGGCAAGCTGAGATGCTGACTGATGCTGTAATTTAAGAGAGAACACTGAGGGAAAGAGGTAAACTCATTATTATAGTTATGTTCACACATATCCTGATTCTGCAAAAGATAGCAAACACTGCATGGTTTTGTCTGTCTATGGTTTGTCTAGAGAATAGTGAAAAAACAGATAACTTTCCTGCTCATTACAGATGCTCTTCATTTCTGTTACCAAGAAGAGATGGCCCAGCGTCCTCCCCCAAAGGCTGTGATTACATTTGGATAACCTGGGGATTATGAGAACTCAGGGAACTGTAGGAACTGGAAGCTTAGGAAAACCACTGGTTGATATTACATTGTCTTTCGAAAATACTGATCTGTGGTCAGGTGCCATAAAGTTAGAGGCCACAAGAATAAGATCACTGCAAATCATCACAGTTGGGAAAGAAGCTACCTTTCATAACATACAGCTAATGCAGAAGGCAACAGTCCAAGCCACGTTACACAATGCATGCTGCTCTGCATGTCCACTTCTCCAGCAGAAAATAGCACAATCACCAAAGTCTGTGTCCTGCTTTCCAAATGCTCCATAACTTTGTCAAAGGTAAAGGAGCATTATCAGGGCTCCTTACACTGACTTCATTTTCTAGGATCAGTGGCATTATCGTTAGAAAAATATCTTTATTTCTTTATTATTTAGAAATAAAACAATCTGAAAGGAACAGAATGAATTTATGACTGAGAGGATTTTGTTTATTCACTTTCCAAACGTCACATACTTTCCAAACATCAGTATTAACCTAGCTGAAAGGGCAGACCAAATTGAGGGCAGCTAGCAGAATGGAAGGGCTGAAACCTCTCAATCTGGCATTGCTGATGAAGAAAGAGGAGAAAATGTAAAGTGAGATCAGCCCCAGCTGACTGGTTTGTCACTATTATCCTATGTCACTATTAGTAACTTCTCACCTGTATTTTCATTGGCCACTACTTCAGAAGTCAGCTAGAAGGGGCCACATCTACAATACATCTGTCAATACCTGAATTTTATTTTAACCCAGTCTAATGTTAGTTACTTGTTATTTTTATTCCTAGTAAAAGGATGATATTAACATTTACATGAATAGCAGACAAACAAAATACCTTTCCCAATTTTGTTGGCCAAAGTAACATTTACTGATGTCACTGCAAACCATAAACTTGTTTTCAGAGAAAATCTGACCAAAGTGAGGGCTGCTTGCACAGCTGCAGATCTAAAGCTCCATTCTACAAAACAGAAAGGCTCATCATGTCACTTTAAGACACACACTTCCTTGTCCAGTACACTCATTCCTGCATGTAGCCAATCATATTCATTTTCAATGTTATTATCTACATATATTTAATTTAACTGGCACCTGTTTCAGAGGAATGTTTGGTAAAGAGCTATCACTTAGTAATTCGATAATTTCTAAGCTTTGCAGAAAGGGACCTAGAGGTCTTGGTGGATGCTAACTTGAACATGAGCCAGCTATGTGCCCTTGCAGCAGAACAAGTTGACAGTATCCTGGGCTGCATTAGCAGGAGCATTGCCAGTAGATAGAAGGAGATGATCCTTCTCCTTTTTTCAGAACTGATCGTACCTGAAGTACTGTATCCAGCACAAAAGGGACAAAGACATAATGGAGAGAATTCAGTGAAGAGCCTCTGTTAGTGGTCAGAGCATCTCTCTTCCAAGGAAAAATCAAGAGTGCTGGGGAATTCAGCTTGGAGAAGAGAAGGCTCAGAGAAGGAGATCAACTTGTGCAGCACCACACCATCAGCCAAGTCTGTCATTACTAATAGCACTTCAGAACTCAAATGCAAATGATGCCTTACTAAGGCATAGTCATCCCCTGTCAATGCAGAAAACTTCTGGAAGACACTCATTCAATTTATGGACACATTAAACATATTTCAGCCTTTTTCCACAGTATCCAAGAATTTCTACTCTGGCCACAAGGTTAGCTTCATATTTATAGAACTTCTCAACATCACTCTTTTAATCTACTTCAAATACATTTCAGAAAGGTGTGGGGAGAACTCTGCTAGCTGTGGCAAGGTTCATCTGGAAGGCAAGCACACTGCAGAAATCCACAGGAGGTTGAGCATCCCCTGCCCCCTGTCACTTGAAGAAAAAGACAGAACTGTGAGATATCTGAGATCCTCTGTGTGAACTATTATCAGAGAATTTTAAAGACAGAAAGTAAAAGTGAGATTGTATAATCCAGCTCAGAATATAAAACTGTCACAGCAGGGGTATTTTAGGCTTTTTATACTACTACTGAGCTTTAACTGATCTAAAAGGTTTCAAGATGAATGTGGGGAATGGATTTCAAATAATGACCTATAATAGCAAGTTCTATAGAACTATACTAAAGCAGTCATGTTTTAATACCCATATGAGACTTCCATTCCTAATAAACAAGAGAACAACCTAAAGAGTAGACTGTGGGCAACTGTTGGATCAGTTCATGTAAACTGCTTTTCCCAGGCTTGGAATCCAGCCACTTAGATGCAGAAAAACAGCAGCTTTCTGCGTGTTTCCTAAAACATCACACAGAACTTCAGGAAAGGGAGGAAAAAAAAAGAAAAAAAAAAGATTACATAGCTCTCATCAAATGCACAGGGAATTGGAAAGACAAGCTTTTGGCAACTCCAATGAGAATTTAGCCTGGCAAATGAGGTCAAATGATCTTGCAAAATCAGAGCCAAAACTAGTTTTACCTATCAAAAAGATAAAGATCTAAATTCATCAATTTCTGGAGACTAGCTTGACATTGTGACTAAGGTGTGACTGATGTTGACATTCTGGAGAGATAACACAGCCTCTAGTTTTTCTTTCAGCTGCCTGCTTATATTTTTGATCTAATGGTTATTGTATGTACAGAGCTAAGTAGCAAACTGAGAAGTAGGGAGATCTTGCCTTACCCATTACATTTCCTAAAATCCCTTCTGTCTCACAGACAGCTGCCTGTACTAGACAGAGGATTTTGTGATCATATTACATCCAGTCTGTTAACAACCAACTACGTTGCATTTTGAATTCTTCTGAATGTCTCCACAACTGAATGGCACGTTCAATCCTGGAGGCTTTTCATTCCTGTACTTCCCATCATAATTAATGGCTTTACATTTGTAATATCAAAAATATTAGGATCTCTGATCTGTGTGTACCATTTCCTGACAGCATTATCAAATGTATAAACTATCTTTCTTTCACTAAATGTTTTTACCACAGTAGAATCATAGAATCTCTCAGGCTGGAAAAGACCTTAAAGACCATCGAGTGCAACCTAACCCTACTACCCTAACAACCCTCCACTAAATCACGTCCCTGCACCACATTCAAACGTTTTTAGTAGTAGTAGTTGTTTAACACTAACCTGTACTATGGTTTCTACCAACTAGATCAAACCTACAGCCTCATTTCAGCAAAGCACAGAGATATTACACAAGTTTATGAGCAACAATTCATACTGAGAATCAAATCCAGCAAGATGGATATTTAAAAATGGAAATTAAGCTGTCAAAATAATTTCAATGAAAAGTTCAGTGAAAAATGAAACGGTAGCATTATAGCCTCAAGACCAGTCTTCTGAGGGTGAAAAAAAAGGACTGCTGTTGACATCAGTTCCTTAGATGAGATTCTGAGTCAAATGAAAAAATGTTCATTTGAAACTAAAGGAAAAATAAAATTAAATACACTCACAGCCTTTTGAAATCTGAATGTTTCAGGTTGTAAATCATCTTAATTGTGTCTAATTTAGTTTTGTACCTCTTGCATTACCTATAACCAGATTTGCATTTAATTTTGGCAGAAATTTCTTGTAGAGACAAACATGAAAAGCATATACAGTGAAACAGAGATAGAGGTACCTGAATTTGCTTTACTAATCTAGATTGTCAGTTAAAAATGGTATATCAGGAGAAAGGAAATGGGTAGGATAATTTAAACTATTAGAAGTTCATGTCACTTTTATTTGTTTTTCTTTAAAAATATGAAAGTCAAAAGTAATAAGGTGATCCTGCAGCAAATCCAAGATCACAGTTTCACCTAGCACATACTATCATCTAATCTAACCTATAGTATTAAATGTGAGATTGTTCCTATCTGTAGTAATACAATGTAACAGCTCCTAATTAGACCTTTAAAATACACAGCCACAGACTGAGTTAACATAGGTCATGCAATTTATAAGAGATTTTGACAACCACATCAGTCACTGAGATTGAAAGAATGGCCACTCCAAATTCCCATCTTCAGCACCATATCCTCTCTCTGGGAGTGGAGGGATAACAGGAAAGGGATGAGGAAGGGCACTCAGGGCTCTTCTAAGTACCTGTGAGACTGCAGTCAGATTGTGATAGCATTTGGTAAACTTCCAGAGCCAACTTTGAACCCCTAATGGGCTCAAGACTGTGCACATACCAACCTCTTGCATGCTCCTTCCTGCCCCTGGCAAGATTCCTGTGTAAAACTCATTCCGAAATGGTAAGAGCTAGCAATGCTGTAAGTCACTCATCAGGGAAAGCAGTAACACAGTTGTCTTCTATCCTTTTCACATGAGATAAATACAACAGATATATTCAATGGCTAATGCTATCTGCTTTGCTGTTCTCCTGTTTTTTCCAAACTTGTTTTTCCCCATCTGACCTTTGAAGCCCTATGAGCACATAAGTTGTGTAAGTTTTGCACTCCAATTTGTGGAAGTTACCCCACTGTTCTTCTTACACCAGCTTAAGACAGATAACTCGCATCTAACAAAAGAAATATATGGAGGATAAATAAAAGATGTTCAGTCATCTCTCCTCCCTGATTTTTTATATTAATTTAGATAAACATATACAGATAGTTAGCCATACCTTCTCATCCTGATAGATCTCCTTTCATATATAATCATTCTTCTACTTGAAAGCACCTGGAAATTTCTACACCTGAAACTGACAAGATTTGGAGTCTTGAAAGGGGAGTGGCAGAATGACTTACAAAGACATCTGGAAAGTCATGGTTTCCTGAAAATGATTTGCCTTCAGTGCTGCAGTAGGACAGGATCTCAGATAGCTCCATCATCCAAGAAAATCAATGTTGCATGCGTTGTATACTTGCATGTAACTAAGTTATACATGGCTCAACAACTCTTCAGAAAGAGCTCAGATCAGTTTTGGTAAAGTGATGTTGCCTACTAGTACTCTCCAGCTCTGCATTCAATTGATTAGCATACTTAATCACTTAACAAAAAAGATATTCAGAAACTAGATTATTGTCTAGACTAGGGAGGGAAATAATTCAAAAGAGGCTATGAACACTCAAGAGATCAGAGAAAGGTTTCTTTCAGCATTTATAGTACTCTTCTGGAGGTATACAAGCTTAAGAATGTGAATGCCTGATAGAAGGAAAATCCATAGCAAAAACAGAATAAGGGCCACCAAAACTGACAGGGTCCAAGTGTTTAAAGTGTTCCTCATATTATGTGGGTTCAAATCCAGGCAGCTCCAACACCTCAATGAGAGTACATTGAAAATAAAAATTTAGGGGCATCAGGATATTTGGCAGACCTCTAGTATTTAAAGGTCTGGGTTCCTATGGTGTTAAACACACTGGCTACATGTAAAGCATCTGGGAACATTCCCAGGCACAGGAACTCAACCATTCATACTAAAAACTATGAAAACATTCCCTGCTACAATTCTGGCAGGTCATAACTAACTCTTTCCCAAGGACAGCTAATTCCAGGGGCATTTTCCAATAGGGAGTTTGCATGTAGCCAGCCTGTTTTGGAGTTTATGAGAGTTTGTTAGCATGGTCAATGGGCCATTGTGTGCCAGTTGGCCTAATTACCTGGGAATGTTCCTGGAAATATTTAATATAATAGTTTATTTGTACTCACTATCTCTGAGCCAATGTAGCAGTTCACCACTGTCAAAAAGAGGACAGACTTGCTCCTTCTCTTGGCTACGTGATCATAGCCGCTCCTTTACACCATTTCTGGTGCTTGTCAAGTCCTTTAGTTAGCCAATAAAATTCTGTAACATACAAAAATCCATTTACTTCTTCTTGCTAGTGCAGGTGACTGCTGGTTTAGGAATTCAAATCAGCTCACTTCTGAATTTGGCAAGCACAAAAGCCAGCTCAAGAAAGAGGTGTATCTGGGCCTGGAAGAAAGAAAAGGGCAAAGCAGCAGGGTGGAGTAGGATCTTCCTCAATAGTATCCAATGATACATTGAGCTGTGCCTCCTAAATATGCTTCGTGTGAATTACTGAAATTAATTTAGACTGTAGTGTCAAGAGTTTGAGCTGATATATGCTGTCATTGCTGCAGAAGGGTTTTCTTGGCTTCCTTTTTCAGTTGTTCATTCCCATATCTCCTCCCTCCCTTGTGCTAGAACAGCAGTGTATATATCAGTGAGTGAGCTGGACCGAGGAAATGAGCCTCAGGAAAAAAAGTTAATCATAACCTACTCTAGTTCACTGCATGGCCACAAAAGTTAATGCCAGAATGGGATCATAAGGGTGTCGGGGAAAATATGCAGAAATAAGACTGAGTACCCAGGCTGATTTAAAAGGTAGTGCTAGAGCTTATTAACTTAACCTGCTTATGGAACAACTGTTAGTTAGCTAAATACACATGCACATTTAACATCTCAAAAAGATATTCAGATTAAACAGTAACAGTAACAGAGAGAACCTTAGAGGGGACAAGGACTTACTGGTAGCCTAAATATAGATAAGGGTTCAAATAGCATTTTAAAAATAAAGACATGTTGTACAGATTTTCTTCTGTTTCTTTTTTTCCTGTCATAAAAGTTGTGTTTTCTTAATACTGTTAGCTGTTAACTCTTTACTTTTCTTTTTTCTTTTTAGTTTACAATTGAGATGAAATCAACAGCATATAGGTTCAGAAAAAAGCTGAAAATGATGTTTTGTTCATTATTACAAGAAATGCTGAATTCAGCTTTGTGCTGCAATAACCAAATTCAGCTTACTGTGTTATTATAACCTTTTAATTGTGAATATGCCTTCTTTCAAAGTCTATTCTGAAAATACAACTAGCGAGAGGCAGTGAAGGAGAAGCATTAACTTTCTGTTGCTGTCAGACTGATCTCATTTGTAGTATCCCTTACCACTAATTGCTTAAATAAATTGCATTTTGCAGCACAGACAGGAGCCATATTAGATTTTTTGAATTCTGATCTAACTCCAGAATTCTTCGTGGAGCAGTTTTCATTACACTCCTGTGTAGCCTTTTTAATGTCTCTAAACAGTTAATTAAGTTATTCTAACAGGCATAACATCTTCTACAGAAAATAAATAAATAAATAAATAAATAAATAAATAAATAAAGGCTTTATAGTGCTTTTGCTAGCTTTTATGCCTCCCATGTAGCTTTTACATAGGGAGTTTTAAAACTAGGGAAAATGATGATGTTTGATGATTTAACTTTTTAATTTTTTTTCCCCCAATCCCATTCCTCTTAAATAACTTCCCAGACCACTTTAAATATTAGCCAGTGCAAATCAATATAGCTGTGCTGATATAACTATCATAGCTGATTTACACCACTTGGGAAATTCTCAAGGACAATCTTCCAGTACTTGCCAGCCAATGATGTTCATTTAGTTGTCTTGCTCATCACAGCTGCAATTGCAAATGTGATGCAACTGCTTCAGAAATGGAGCACAGCTCAAAGCTTTAAAATCACTGAGCAACATGTGCACTAATTACCTTGACCAGTTATGAGTGATTTGCACAAGGCAAGATCTGTAGCCAAAGGCAATATCATTAATTAATTAATGGGAAAAAAAGAAAAAAGAATTGTGGAAAAAGAAACATAAGCCTCTTTCAAGATGATCATTTACATGGTTTAGGTAAGTTATTAGATTTGATTGAGAATCCTCTACGCTAAGGCTGCTGTACATGAGTATCAACCAGTTAAGATACAGATTTCTTGTGGCACATGATAACATGCATGGGTTTGAGCCTCCATACATACATGGATAGTAATCCTGCTGTAAACAGTTAAAAATGACATAATCATTGCTTGCATTTAAATCTCTGATCTCAGAAACCAGCAGGATCCCTTTCCTTTCCATTCAGCTGAGTGTGCACTCAGAACTGAAGGTGATTTACCTTGCAGGAATTTGCTGTGAAAAAGAGAATGATCCTAGAAACAGACCATAAGATGGCCTCAGCAGCCATGTTCACTTTGAACACATACTGCCCTCCTGCTATGATAATTTCTCTTCATTATTTATGCATATAAAAATAATCTCTGTGAGTTCCTTTAACAGTTCCACCAGAAAGCACCACTTGGAAGCCTGTCTCAACACAGCTCACCAGATGTTCTGTAGCAGCACCTGCCAAGCCCTTCAATTGCTGCCTGCACTCCTGCTGCTGTGAAGGTTCAGATGAGGGTGAAGGATAACAGCACCTCATATTTATTTGCTTGCTTTGATTCAGGAGAATGGCAAGATAAGCACAGTCAGATTTACAGACTTTAGGTGAGAACTGGTGTTTCTGTCGCTGAAATGCAGTCATATCTGTGTTGGAGCAGAGGTGAATCTTTAACAACAGACAGTGCAACTGTAGATTAAGGCAGGAAGGTAAGTAATATGATAGACTACTTGAATGGGAGAATTTTTACTCGGTACAAATCAGATGCCCAAACCAGAATTGATCCAAGACATTAGATTTAATGTCTCTGGTTTAAGAAAAAACTCAACAGAACCATACTTGCTGTAAGGATCCAGCACATCATCTGATGTCAGAGTATATAAAGATATGCTAAGCATACAGAGAGCATTTAAAATGAAATTGTAGTGATAGACATACAATTTCTCAACAACTAAAAATAAAAACAGTATGCAAAATCATTCTACCTTTCCCTCATTTAAAAAGTTGCAGTAAAGAGAAATCTAATTAAAATATCTGGTCTAACAAATAAAATAGATTCAGACTGATTCAGCCTTCATTCCAAGGTGATTTCACACATTCTGCTAACCCTTTAAGCAAATTTGAATTCAGAACTTTGCTGCTGTCCTTGAAAAGGGACAGGCAATACTTTTTTGTGTTCTGAGGCTGATAACTGCTGCCTTGTGAGTCCCAGCAGCAAAGCAAAATGCACAGAAAACATGAAAAGAAGATGTGTTTTAGCTTATGCAGAACCACAGCTAAACTCAATTCAGCAGTGGAGAGTGACAGAGAAAGTAAAACTTGCATCTGTTACAGTTGCTACAGTTGGAGGTGTGAGTTACAAAGGAGATCTGCCAGACTCCTAGGCCTGTAAGCAAACCAGAAGGGAGCAAGATGAACTGATGCCAAAGCATGAGCTGTTTCCAAATGCAGAAACCTGTGCAGAACCAGAAGGTCACAGACTGCAGCTGGTCCAACTGCAAGTGAGACAGAGGGAACAGTCTTAACAAACACCAAAGTGCCAGACAGGAAACAGAGGTCTGGGTACTAATCTATTCAAAATGAAGAGCTGGCCTGGGATAAGCAAGGGAAAGGGTGAAGAACATGTGGGAACTGTTTTTGTGCCTCTGCCCGATAGACTCCCTTCTTCAGCATTCTGGTAGACTACTTAGTCTGCCCTGTACATCTGGGATAGATTCATCCCATGTCTCCTCTAAACTAGGGTGGGGGCAGGACATGAGGTGATAGGCACTTCCATTGTCTTGTTTCCCAGAATGCTCTCATTTTCCCAGCATGACTCATCTGCTTCTTGGCTGAGCTTTTGGCCCTAGTCTGACTTTAGCACAGACTGTCATTGGTATCACTGGGGAGAAAAGCTATGGTCTCCATGTACTTCCCAGGGAACTGCTTCTATTTGTCTATTATTACTGCAAAATTGTTTGAAATTATACTAAAACTTTAGGAAACTAGAAGGGATCCTCCAATATCAGAGACTGAAACAGGAGCCTCTCAACTAAATACTTGCCAGAAATATAAGCTATTATTCCTGGTGAATTAGTTGTCTTGCAAATTTCCCTTTACCGATTCACCACTAGAATTAGACTGTGCTTGTTTCTCAAAGATAGCTGAACTTCAAGAAAATGGATTTTACCCTCTCATGGCCTTTTCTAAAACTTTAGCAAAGGATAATTTAATTGACAAAAACTAGGATTTGAAAAGAGAGAAAAAATCTTTTTTTAAAAAACTGCTTTTCTTCCTCTTCAGGGAAGTTATATAGTGAATCCCAATCTGCCTTCAAAAAAGCCTAGGAAAAAAAATTAGATGTAATATATCCCACTCTTAGGGAAGCCTTAGACCTGAAGCATAATTATTTCATTTGCTTCTTATCCAAAGTAGCTTCGTGCCACACTTTTGGATTGATTCTTTGGGTTTATGATCATGTTTTTTTGGTCTGAAAAGCTAAGTGATGTCTTTGGGGTGCAATTCTACCTCACAAAAGCTAGTGAGAGCTTGGCTGATTACTACTGGGAACAGAAACATACATTCCGGGAACACCCTGGGCCTTTCCACCCAGTAGCTGGGTAAGTAAATACTATGAAATACTTCTGCCCATGAGAAAGAATATCAGGAATATAAATGAACCAAGAGTCAACTGTTTTAAGGAACAAGCATTTTGTTTTCAGGAAAGTTTAAATTACAGCAATAAATAAGGATTGAAGAGGTAGAGGCAGAGACGATGGACTTATAACTAAATAATTTTATAACTATAAAATAATTCCTTCAAGTTGCAAGTAGATAGACCTTGCTCTTTAATAAAAAAAATACAACCAAAATTTACATGCACACAAAGTGCTGGAGAAGCAAATGTGCTTCCTACTTGGTGCCCCAGTGAACGGAGTACAGAGTTCTTTGTTGAAACTTTGGGATCTTCACTGTGGGAAAAAAACCTCACATTGACCAGGTCCTTGAAAGTCCACCCCGTTTTGAAAGGTAGAGTCTAGGTGTCTGATTTTTCCCACTGGTCTATTACAATTTTTGGCTGGTGAAGCAACCCCCTCTGTCTGCACAAGATTTTCCACAAAGGCTGTTA
This sequence comes from Lagopus leucura, assembly GCF_019238085.1. Taxonomy (NCBI): domain Eukaryota; kingdom Metazoa; phylum Chordata; class Aves; order Galliformes; family Phasianidae; genus Lagopus; species Lagopus leucura. The sequence continues at coordinate 24,388,208 of NW_024962250.1, read as the reverse complement.
GAGAGACAGATGGTGGAGAGCAATATCATTGTTGAGTCTGAACTGGGATGGAGCTCTTTTGTCTACTGCTGAAAGCTGATGACTGCCAATGGGCACCTTTCCCTTGAGCAATTTATTGATATTCACTGAAAACATCCAAAACATTCTAATTAGGTGCAGGAGTTTACTGGGCTTCTCTGGCTAAACAGCCAGACTTTTGGCTATCTCTCATTTCCTCTTTTACCTCAGCCCCAATTGCAACCAGCTGTTAGAGTGTGGGGCTACTTTGAATCATAGGCTCCTTGCCCATTTGAGCTGTTGAGGCATGTATATATCAGAGTTCAAAGTGGTGAGGTTGCCCAAAAATAATCAGGGATTTGTGACAATGACTTAGCCTGCAAATAAACATTGTTTTGTGGAAAATAGTCTGAAAAAAGAGATCTCACAACCCATACCAAACAAATAATATCAGAAGCAAATACTGTATGCAGCCCTCAGTTACAAACAAAAGTTGAGCTCAGTTCTTCTCTTATGCCAGGTGTATGCCAGTGCACCTCTGCTTAATGTAGCATAGTTATTTGTTCAATTTCTGATCTAAAGTCAAGCTTCAAGTAAAATGTCTCAGGAATGGTTTGAATGACCAGATTGTAATTATTTCTCTCTCTCCAACCTCTGCTAGAAGATTAGATATCATTTAAAGTGAGTGATCTTAGCAGGCTTAGAATAAGGCTGTAGATCTTAATCCAAAGTCTTCTTTCTCTCCCACACTTGCCCCAACAGCAACACGCTCTCACCACAGTTATTTAGTTTATTTTTTACTTGCAAACTTAAACTTTGTGAGTTCTCATTTTCTTACTGAGATTCAAGCTTTACATTTTAATATGTAAGATGGGTCCTGAGAAATGCCCTTCACTTGTTTGCTGTAGCTCCCTGCAAATATGAATCACTGTATGAGATTTACCAAGCCTCATATTGGGCTACCTTGCTGGAGTTTGTAATCAGTTTTGTGTCTTTTATCACTGTCTTTCCTCCCCTCCCATTCCACTTTTGTATCCATTGGCTTGTTTAATACACCTACCACATCCTGCCTTACAGTCATTTTTCTGAAATACAGGTTTTGTTTCTTAACCACGTAATTTCTGACGCAACAGGCTGGCAACACTTGACTGATTTCTGAAGTATCCCCATAATATCAACAGCACAACTTATAAATGAATGAAGTCATATGAAATATAAATAGTCAGGCAGAGTTTTGTTAATATAATACAGTACTTGACAAAATAAAATAAAACAATAAAACACTCTTCTTTTCTTGTTGATTAAAAAGAAGGCAGATTTCTCAGTGTTTCTTCTGTTGCTAGCTGATTTACAAGCATTACCACCTTCCCAAACACTCACTGCTTCTAAGGGTGATGCACCTTGTCAGGAAAGCGCAATCTGATATTGAGCTGCGTAAATTGCTTTTTGCTTCTCCTCCCCTGAATGTGTACAAGTTAAAGAGAGAAAAGAAATGATGAGAAAATGCTGAAAAATGTGCCTTTGGTGGGCACACTACATAGCACATTTCCGCAGTGCATGCTTCTTTCACTCAAGAACTCTTCATTTTCCCAATTTCCTTGGTTTATTATTATTTTTCTCCCTACCCATTTTAATTCCTTTTCTGACTAAAGAGCTGTTTTTTAACAGCTGTATTTCCAGCTGTCAAGTGAATAATTCAGGGGAAATTTCTCACCACTGCAAGAATTGTTCAACAAAATACTTTAAGGAGTCTTCAAGGCTGTTAAAATAAGCTTCACATGACAGCTGCATGCACAGAGTGCTTTATTAGTGGACAATGCAGCACTTTATGATGCATACTTAACCTACGCAGTACTTTCAGCAAGCAGTTTATTGCAGACACATTTACCCTTGCTGACAAAGATTCTGTCCTTGAAGACTTCGGTTTTCAAAGCTTTCATTCCAAAGGATATTTGACACTCGTCTGACTTTGGGCAAGATTTTCAAAACAGACCAGCCAGCACCGTACACATTGGTGCAATGCAAATAAATCTCAGCAGTGTCTAAACAAGGTATTATGCCTGACCATAGTTGTCTAATCACAGGGAATCGGCTGTCAGAGTTCAGTAGCCAGAAGGCTTCCAGTACCTACTGAGCTTGTTTAGAGCTCGCACGATTACGTGGCAGTATTGTGAGCAGCAGATGTGTGCTAAACATTTCCCATGCACATCATATGGTTTAAAAAGTAACTTCTTTTTACAGTGGAAGTACCTGAGGGATAGAGAAACCCAAGAAAGTCAACTGCATAGGAATGTATCAAAAAAGAAGTTCTCATCACATAGCAAAGAAGTGTGGTGTTAGGTAACAGATAACTCATAGCATGAGTATTTTTGGAATGATCAGATTTTGGTGTGAGAGTTAAATGTAACATCTGTTTCATTTGCTTGTGATAAAGACAATCCTCAGACTTTGCTAGTTAGCAAAGTGTAGAGATTTGTATTTTATGACAATTCTCCTGTGAAACTTCACTGTCTTTCAGTCTGCTAGCCACATCAAATGCAGGTTCTAAATCAAATAGATCAGAATTCAGGACCTGTAGTGACTGCTTTTTCCTGAAATCAAATGCAAATGAAACTTAGTAGAAACAAAATTCAAGCTGCTCTCAGGTTATTTTAATCAACCATTAAATTATATCCTATCCAGAACATGAAGGGTACTATCCAGTGCCCTTCCTAGGCTTCATTTCCTGAGATAGTGATGTCTCAGGTGTTAGCCTGAACCCAGAAAAATTCTTTTACTAGATCATTTTTTTCCTGTCCACCACACCTAGCCTGATAATATGGACCTTTATATTTGAACATGAGTTGCTTCAGTGATAGCTTGCTCAGCTCAAGCTAAATGTTCAAGAAAGTCTGTACTTCCAGAGACGGAGTAGACTCCTATTTCAGCAGTTCTTTTAAATCTGTACTGATACCAAAGATTACTAAAGAAGCATAGAGCCATATAGTTCTTGTTTATGTTTGAATATCTTCTATGCCTATCATAAACCTAATCCTCATGGCTGATTGTAATACATCATCTTAAGTATGACTTGGAAGACAGACTTTAGCTACTTTTTATAGTATCAAAAATCAATGAGTCATAGCTACCATAGGAAAGCCGCTGAGCAGCATCGAAGGTCAATGTTATCACATGGATGGTGATCAAAAGGAAAAGCTAAAAATATATTTTTTCTGCCCCTCTTCTCAAACCCCACACTGAGGAAAAAGCAGATCATTACTGTATTGATTTTGTCCAGCAATGGTGTAAATCACAAAATCAGATAGTCTTGATTACTAGCCGTTGTAAACTAATTATATCTATTAATCACAGAGACCTCAGAAGTTGTCCCTCACACACAAAATAATTTCTGCAACAGAAACATCTTCTATTTTCTTTACACATTTCTGCTGCCTCACTAAAGCAAAATATACTTCCTCACCTCTTCTCAGCATATTAATGAGATCAGCAAATCTGTTTCTCTGATTAAGAAACTTACAAAAAGTTTTGAAGAAATAAAAAATCAGAGAGGGGCGATGAGAAGGGAGGTGTAGGGGAGGAGAGAGAGATGCAGGGGAAGTAGGAGGAGGTGTGATTGACCCTGCCTAATACAATAGAAATAAGTAGGTGACTCTTTAAAAGCACTTCCGGCATTTTTATATGATTTTCTAGATTTCAGTATTCACTTTGAGTATCTCATTATGTAAGCTAAAATGGCAGGCAAATATTAATATGGCACATACGTTTGGTGTCCTCGGTCCTAGATATAGAAAAGATTACAGTACATTATCAGACCTATCTGAAATTTCTTGTGTTTAGATCATGTGCTTCATTCCATCTCTGATGTTTATCATTGGTGTCTAAGAACAAAGCAGACTTACTACTTGGCCTTTTTTTCCCTTTTAAATATCAGTGAAGTATATCTCAGTTCTTGTGTTCAGATTCCAGAAATATTTCAATTCAAGTGAAACATGATAATTTTTTTCCAGAAGTTGTTGAAGTTATTACAAAAGTAAAACAAGGTCTCCTATGATATAAATTCCATTATGTTACGACCATAAAGCAAGAGAAGGTCACTGTATTTTTTCTAATGCAGCCAGGATTATAAGAAAATAAAATAAAATAAATAACCCAGGGCTTTTAAGACTGCAATACAAGTTTTTTTTTTTCCCCAACAGTTTCATTTACAGAAGTATAAATATAAGCTTGGAAATAAGTTGGAAATGATTACACCATATGTGATACAAAGGCATACAGCTAAAATTTGAGTTGTGCATTTTAGATATGTTCTTAACAGAATGAATGTACTTTAAGAAAAATGGCTGTAAAGTGGTAAAAGAAACAAGCTACAGTAACAGAAAAGAAGAAATGGGAAGAGAAGGCAATAATATACTTGTTACTCTCCTGTTTTAGAACAAGACTGGGATCTCCCAAATGTTTTCATGAGGAGGAGAAAGAACAAAGACATAAAAACAAATATAGCCTTGAAAAGCTGGAACACATTAATTATAACATGCGTTGACTATCCTCGCAATAAAGCTAGGGAACAGGTGACCAAAACATGAAAATAGCTTAAAAAGAGCTGATTCTCAGACAGGGAATGGGAAGTTCACTGCAAGCTGCCACAAGCTGACTGAGAAGCAGAGTTTGAGATCAGCAGGTTGTAACTAATTCCCAAGAGAAGCAAGCTGCTTTGGAAAAATCATTTTAGTTTATAGCCTTGAGGTGAACATCAGGTATACAAGGAGGTCTCTTTGCTATTTCACTGCAGGGGTGTAGCACGTAAATAATCATATTAACTTTAAAGTAGCTTTTAAATATGTTTTTCCAAAGAATATGAACTCTTAATGAAAAATTTTGAAAATCATATGCTCAGCAAAGCTTCTCCCAAGGCTGTTGTAGGAAAACTCCAGAAAAGTACAAAGCTTACTGGGCTTGCTTGTTTCCTTGCACTAGAGCCAGCAGCATCCCATCGAGTTAATGTCTTTACCTGCAAATCGCAGGTAAATTGCAAATTGCAAATCACCTGTATGTCTCCACACAGATCTGAGCATAATATTGTGTTTGTAGTGATGCTCACCATCTTAAAATAACACACTTGAACTGGAATTTTCTTGCACCCAGGTAGCTTGTACTGCATGTGCAACCTCAGTGTGCCTCTCACAAGGCAGAGGTGTTAATGAAGAACTAATTATTGATGGGAGAGAAAAATTCATGGGAAAATATATTACTTCTTCTTTAGTTTTTAAGAAATTCCAGAAGGCACTAGTGCCTATACTTGCTGCTTTTTACATTTGGCTTATGGGGTTCAGATTTATTAGGTTGGGAAACAGCTGGTTTACCATGGAGAAGCAGGAACTGCACCCTCCAACTTTTGTTTGTTTGTTCTTCTAGATACAAGAAAAGATCAGACTTCGAAGATTTGGGAGCAGGAAAGTATACTTTGTCTTTTCCAACTCTTCATTTCACAGCTCCATCAATACTGTGTCCTGGATGCTACCTCACAAACAAGTCTGATGTTCTTGCAGTTTGCTAAAATATTTTAAATATGCTGAAAGAAGAGAATGAAGGACAGGTGGGTAGAACTAAGCCATGTGTGCAAAGAACAATTTAGACATAATCTCTTCTGTAAATAGATAATCTCCCTCATTACACTGAAAATGTAGGCCTTGGAAGAACTTGACTGCAGTTGGAGTTACTGTGCAGATCATGCATCTAGTTATTTCTTGTCCTGAACCAACACATAATGTGCAAAAAATCTGTATCATTCACAGCTCTCTATATCTTGTTCCTTCAGTAACAATATAGAGGATCACTTTACATTTTTTCTGTCCAAATGGAGTGCAAGGAAAATTATTAATCTATGGGGTATGCTGTGTTGCCTGGTTTGACTCCTAACCAGAAAAGCAATCCAAAATTTTCACGACATGTGAGAAGGATTTTGTGACAGAAGAATGAACCAAGTACAGGAAAAACAAATTAAGACAGCTAAGAAGCAAGTGTAACAGTCTGGAAGCAAAAGGCTGGCAATAAAGAAAAACAAGCAAGACAGTCAACAGTCAAAAGGATGCAAAATAAGGGGCCAGGTAGATCAGGATGCACCAACGAGAAGGCCAGAAATAGCATCTAGCATTTACTGGAGATACTCATTAACTAAAGTTGTACTGGAAAGTTTTTTTGCCGAGCATTAAAAACCTAATGCTAGTTGTAACAAATTCCTGGCAAGGAATTGATCTACTGAAGTCCATAAAGTAGAGGTGATAGAAGAGTAATTGTCAATTATCGTGGCCACAAAACTATTTACCCAGTTTCCTAAATCTGAAGTCTCATAAATTCACAGCTAATTTAGCAAAAGATCATAGTGATCATAGGACAGCCCTTCGCTCCAGCTTAGTAGTATCTCCATATGCTGGGCTCCCAGAAAATATTATTCAAATAAGTTTTAGCAGCTCAGATAACTTTTGTTCAACTAAATGTCCATAGCACTTTGAAGAATAAGGACACTGCCTGCTGGAGGGAACTGCTTTAGTAAGGGGGATGGGCCTCAATCTCTGGAGGTCCTTTCTAACCTCTATGATTCTGTGATTAATTCAGCCTCTCATTAAATGTCTAGACAAGGTGGTTATAATATTTGTTTAGCCCAAATTTCTCCTATGGCTGAAATTGCTATTTTCCATTCTGTTATAAACAGTTGCATACCATTACACTACTACACACTGTGTTAGCAGTAGCTAAGTTCACTGCACTTGGGCTGGGGCAATCCCAGGTATTTATACAGACTAAGGGAAGAACTCCTTGAGAGAAGCCCTGTTGAGAAGGACTTGGGGGTTCTAGTGGATGAGCCAGCAGTGTGTGCTTGCAGCCCAGCAGACCAGCTGAGTTCTGGGCTGCATTAAAAAAGGGATGGCCAGCATGGAGAGGGAGGTGACTGTCCCCCTCTACTCAACTCTTTGAGGCCCCATCTGGAGTACTACATCCAGGCCTGAAGTTCCCAGCACAAGAAAGACACAGAGCTCTTGGAACAGGTCCAGAGGAGGGCCACTAAGAAGATCAGAGGGCTGGAGCACCTCTCTATGAAGAGAGGCTGAGGAAAATGGGATTGTTTAGCTTGGGGAAGAGAAGGCTCCAGGGAGACCCATTGTGGCCTTCCAGTACTTGAAGGGAGCATATATACAGGAAGGGGAATGACTGTCTACATGGGTGGATAGAGATAGGGCAAGAGGGAATGGTTTTAAACTAAGATGGGAGATTTGGGTTAGATACTGGCAGGAAATTTTTCATCCAGAGAGTGGTGACGCACTGGAACAAGCTGCCCAGAGAAATTGTGGCTCTGCACAGCTTGATCTATGGTTGGCAACCCCCTGCACATAGCAGGGGATTGAAACTAGATGATCATTATGATCCTTTTCAACCCAGGACATCCTATGATCCTATGAAGTCTCAATAATGAAAAGGAAGCATACAAATGCTTTATTGTTGTTATAAGAATGCATGCAAGTGCTATGTGTCTTCAGTATGGCTGGTCTACACCATCCCTGAAGAATCAGCCACAGCTTCCTTGGCATGTGCTCATGTGAGCATTAGTACAAGAATTGTACCAGATCCTGTCCCAGCTCCTACAGCAAGCCATACCTCTATTACAGTTGTAATTGTCTATTACAGTTGTATTAATTTTGTTTTTAAACATGCAAATACTTACACTTGATCAAGAATCAAGACTACCAAATGTTAGATTAGAGAGGTTTGGTAGATGCAGCTTTTTCAACTGCTGACTCTTCCCACATTATAAAATCACAGCAGAAGGAATACTAGGAAAGATACTAGAAATTACCTTGTATTTAGCACACACAGAAGCTTGTTATTCTTACCACTCATGTGAATTCTCTTATCTTGCTGTGATGCAAGGTGATTTACAGAGTCATGCCTCTCAGTGAAAGGCCATTCCCCATCTGCTGATAGCACACTTGTGCCCACTCTAAGGCTGGGATAATTTCAAGCTGTTTACTCACGGGTGAGGACCTAGATTTAAAACCTATTAAGGATTGAGTGGAATGAATAATGATTTTAGATGATGGGAAATACATCGTAGCTCAGCTAACAGTCTCACATGTGAATTCACATATAAAAGAACAAGAGATGAGAATTTATTATTTTATAACTCACAGTGCCTCCAAGAGAAAACAGAGATCTGTAGACAGAAGGGACATTAAAGACGAAGATATATCTGATACTTTAATTTTAACCTAACTTCATATCACTTTGATTACTGACTTAAACAGATCGCTGTGTCAGCAGACGTACCTCAGGGGAATCATATGGACTTATAAAGTTCTGGCTACTCCATACTCTTGCCAATGGATCACCAGAGGGCTAAGACATCTGTAGCTCAAGAAAAAAATGAGATTATAGCAAACTATAGTGGTGCAAGAACTACAGTAATTCTTCTGTTGAATTTGACCTGTTTTTCATTGTGTAAATTCACATAGTAGTTTTTTGTTTGTTTTGTTTTTTTTTAGAACCTATGGTAAACAAGTTCTTATATAGCTACTTTCCATGTATGTGAACATTTGCAAAGTTCAAAGTCTGTTCTGGTGTATTTCACCTGCCTTTACTTTCAACCCCAGAACAACATCCCTCCTTTCTTCTTGCAACAGAAGGCAGGCAGGGGGACAACTGATATTAACAGCAGATGCACAACCAAACAACGGTTTCACAAAAAGGATCTCTCTTCTGCTAAAATACTTGTGCTTTTTACTTCAGTTATTTATATTGACTCTCATCTGAAACTGTTTATCAGAAAATTTTAAATGCTTTGGCTTTTTTTCCTGGAAACTGACAATTAGATTTTTATTTATGTTCACTATAACAAATAGAGTGTGTTTGCTTGAACCCCACTCCATGCCCAGCTGTGGCTAGTGGTTTAGTGCATCTTTGGCAGCTCCAGCATAGGAAGGCAAAATTGTATTTGCCTACATGTGAGTAATGGTAGTTGTTTCTACATCTTTCAGGTGATAACTGAAGGAGCTTTAACACAATCCACACAGGCATGCATCTCCTTCTGTTCTCACTTGTCAGGTTTCAGATGGTACTTTTGGCGATGTGGTGCCAGCAGTTTGACTACTGAGCACATGCTGAATTCTCACACCATGTTTCCAACTGGAATCAAGGGCTGTCAGCAGAAGAGACCAGGGGAAAAATCTGGTTCTCTATATGTAAGCTTGCAGTTGATGAGCATTTTCTTGTCAGTACTAACCTTGCTTTGCTACCTGTATTTACTTAGTAATGCCAGTTTCTTTTTACAAATTTCCTTAACTATTTACTGCAGCTGCTACTTGGCTGTGATGTGGGATAGAAATTACTGCTGCGTGGAAAAAGGATCACTACAGTCTTAATCTAAAATGAGCCACCCAGGGTCATTTGGATATTTCAAATTTAAAGATTAAAACTGTGTCATGCTGTGAAACGTAATGTAAAAATAACCACTTCTGTCTTAAAGAGCTCACTTCCAAATGATATGACACTCACCTACTACAGGCAAAGGCTCTTGTTCCAGCTCATAATCATAGTTGAGAAGATATTCATTCATGATGCTTGCACACTGCCAGTTACTGAAAATTAAGTATATAATATGTCTGTCAAATATAAAGTACAAAAGTACACGTATTAAATATATAGTTAATATTTACAAATACGTATGGAAAGAGGCCAAGAATACTTGGCTTATAAGATATGATCAGTGAGGGAAGAAAGAGGAAGATGTAAAGAAGATGAAGTAAAAATAGAAGAGAAGGAACTATGAGCTGCAAAAGAACATTTACATATTTTAGCACTGAGACTTTTAGAATAATCACAAAGCATGACCATCTCTAATAACTCGTCAGCAACACCACCAAAAACTCGCTAAATGAAGTCTGAGCCTGAAATCAGTTTATCCATTTCAGTAGGTTTTTGATATTTCCAATTTTCATATACAAGGAATAACTAGCTGGTTCCACTTGTGGTTTAAAAGGAGAGCATTCAGTATATTTTTCTTCTGGTTATGCTAACTATTGTATGGGTAGGGCAGTTATCGACATAACCTTTAAAGGCTAAGGATATGGGAAAATTTTCAGCAGAAGTAACTTGGTATTGTGCCAGTGACTTTAATGAAGCTTTTCCAATTTCTACCAGATGACAATTTGGCTCAGAAAAAAAAAAAAAAAAAAAAAAAAAGTCAGTGAAAGTATTAGCATGTTCCTAAAGGAGGTGAGAAATCGTAAATGGCAGATTCAAGCTGGCATAGCAAGGACTGCAAGATGTACTTCTTTGATGGATGATTTGAGTATTGCTGTGACTGACACATATCCAAATTATTTGGTGAGCAGAGGTAGTTCTGTCTAAATACTCATATGATATCCCTGACTCACATCCACTTGACTAGGTGGGAGGGAGGTCTAAGTTCTATGAAGACTATGATGCCTCTCAAACTGCTTTTCTTTGCAACCCTTGCTTCCCAAAGTTCTATCACTGAGCCTCAAATAGAAGTGCTCTTATCAGACATTTGGACTTGCTCTTTGTAAGTACAAATATCTCATAATTTCTATTTGCTGAGGAGGTGGAAGGTCATTTCCTCTGTCTTTTGCTGTGAAATAGCTGTAGCAAGGCAGATGAGAAAGCTATTTGCCTTTCTCCATGCTTGAAGGAGTTGGATTTCATTTTTCTAAGTGATGAAGCTCATTGCTACCTGTGGTGAATATAACAGGAACTCTACTCATTCTAAGTGCATATTGCCTAAGCACATAATCTTCTTAAGCACATTAGTTTCACATGTCTTGACTCTGTCCCATTAAATGCATGTGCTATTACAGGAATAAGGGTAACAGTGATTTGCATAATTTAATGATTGGACCAGCCTAAGGTTCAAAGGCAGACTTATTTGGTAACCAGAATCAGTAAACAAGGGAGTTTTGCCTATCTAAAAATTCCTTTAATAACAGCAACTTTCTGTTAATACATGCAGTAAAACATGGGAACAAAAATTTTGCTTGAAAAAGAGGTTGAGATTTGGAAACAGTTGTTGGAAAGCTTTCTAAGAAATGCATATCCTGTGGAAAAAAAATCAAAGCATATGTATATACCATAAGCTTATGCCTCTAGTCACTTAAGGTCGGGGTCTGATTTTTCATGCCACTGAAGTAATTGCAATTGAAATAAAAACAAGTTATATTTTGAATATTTTAAAATAGATGTGATTCTTCTATTGAAAAATATTGCTTGTTATTGGTGAACCTCCATCTTTTGTTTCTAATGTTCTCATTTTAATAAAAACATTCACTTCGTAGCTCTTGCTGACTTGCCACATAAGTCAAAATTAATTTTGACAAGGAGGCTAGATAAAATGAAGTAAATTTTTCAGATAAGTGACCTCATCAAAGCACCAATCAGTGTGCACACCCCAAAATAAACCCTTTCATAAGTGTAAAGTGTTCTTGCTCTACAAGGATAAGAAAGTACTTAGAAAATTTTACATTTGACAGTCACATCATCCACTAAGTAAAAATGCCAGGTACATGACATTTTGAGGAGGCATGCAGAATTAAAAACAAACAAACAAACAAAAAAAAAAATCCAGAATCAGTCAAACCTAGATATGACATCTTTTTCAGTCCAGAAAGCTATAGATGGATTCAAATGGAACATCTTTGCCACCATTCTGCTCCCATCAATGTTTCTCCATACAATCCCAGCTTAATTTCAGCCACAGGCTCCTACAGAGACTCCAAATTGCAGTTTTCTTTCAGGCTTCACATTTCTCTTGCACAAAAGACTGTATTATTTTAAATATCAATATTTGCATTTTAAAAGGCTTGTTTGTTTGCTTGACTGAGAGGGTGGAGGATAAAGAAGATAGGGAGAAATGAGATGTAAATATGGGGACTGTAGTGTGCCAGGAAAATTACAGCATTTCACAAATGTCTGTTTTAAAGTAATGGAAGGATAAAATAAAAGAGACTGATTCTAATAAGAATATTTACTTACAAAAAAAAAAAAAAAAAAAAAAAAAAAAAAAAAAAAAAGTGCATAATATATAAATAAGCTTATGCTAAGAAATGATCTTTGAGCTGCTTTTCTCTAATATACTTAAGGAATATCATACTTGCTATCATGACCATGACCAAATGATCATGACCAAACCAAGAAGGTTTAACTTACTGATGCTCAGAAAGAATCCTTTCTGATCATGAAAACTGAAGGGAAAAGAAGAAAAGTTACCATACTAACATTAAGGAAGCTCAAGTGCCATAGAAAACAGATTTCAACAGCAGGATTCTTTTTTTTTTTTTTTTTTTAAGCAGAGAAATAAAAATGCTAAACAGTTTGTAATGGCAAAATGAAAGTTTCTGTAGATGCAACTAATTAAGCCTCTGAAAGCTGATCAATTCAGCTAACCATAAAACATACTATAGTTATTATAAATACTGTATCAAAATCAGAAATGGAGAACAAGCTTTATATAGACTGAAAGAGAACTAGATAAATATAATGAAGTAGAAGACAGTGATATATTTGAGGGTATGAATTGGAAATCTTTCAAAAATCATATTTACATCTTTGCCTTTAAGAACATTGTTTAGATACAGCTAAGTGTTGCAATAGAGAGATGAGTTCACATTTTTGTTGTTACTTTCAGATTTTTTGCTAATTATTTCTGCGAAAGTGGAAAATAATGACTTTTTATACTTAACTGCTATTCCTTAGGTAACTCATGAAGTTGTTTTAATAAGGACAGTCAACTATCTCCCCTTATATGAGGGACAACTGAACCTTTTTGAATAGTATTAATTCACAAATTATAAATGACTTTCTTCTTCACATTGTTTTGCTAAGTTAATTCAATACTATAGCTACTTAATTACAAAAGCTACCCTTCTGAAATGAGATCTCCGATTAATTAGAATAAAATATATGGAGCTCACAAAAAATAAAATAGATATCATATTTTAGACAAGAAGAATATTTCAGTAGTTTATACAGACACTTTATTGCCAGTATTTCCAGACTCTATTCTTAGTTTTATTAAACATTAAGAGTGTAACTCACATCATATCAATTTTGCAATCCAAAGATATACCTCTCCCCTAAGCTAGCTGCCAAACCTCTCAGTACTCAACAGGAGGAAGAACGTACTTTTATCAGCCAAAGAAGGATGGCTTATTCATCCCATGATAAAATAGATGCCCTTTGAAGATAACTATTGGTTATAAAGAACATTTAGGTGATTATTATTAGGACTTGTGAATCCCATAATCATAGTATAACCATAAGTTATTCAGCTCCTCTGTGCTTTAATTTTCTGTCACCAGAAGAGAATAATAATATTCATTGCTTTACAAGTGTGAGAGTGAATACATCAATGCCTTTTTAAATTTGTCAATGTAAGAGATTATTCTTTCATATCATTGTCTCAAAGCTTGCTGGGAACACAGATGGACAAGTCCAAGCAAGTCCCAGGCAAGAGTTAAGAAATCCTTTGTCTGGAGAACACTGATGGCCAATTCCTGGGCAAGGGTTGTGAAATCCTTTGTCTGAGGGACACAGATGGACAAGGCCAGGGGCAATGAGAGAGAGAGAGATATAAGCCGCAGATTAATTGCCAGGAAGCAGTCTTTTGTGTGGGCTTATTTCGAGGAAGATGGCCACCTCAGAAGGTGCTGCACATGACTCTTACCCAAGCACCCAGGAATGCCACAATGGCAGAAGAAGAAGGATAAAAAGGGGACCTACAACCATGAGGTGAGGTTTTCTGGCAACAGATTCCTCATGAAGAAGTTTCTGACATGAGAATCCTCATGACCTGCCTCTCTCCTTCCTGGACTTGCTCTGTACTCTACCATGATGCTGAAGAAGAGCAAAGGTGTCTGCCATCAGATTCCTCACTACGGAATGCCTGCATGCTGATGGACTCTCCTGGGCCTGCTACCTGAGTCCTGCTGCTTCCTCCCCGATTGGCTCTGCGACTTCTTCCTGCTACCTGCTTGCTGCCCAAGGCCAGTCACACTGCTGCTGCTCTCCCCCTGCGCTTTTGCCTCGGACCTTCAAAAGGCATGCAATGGGACCACTGCTGGATCCTGGTGGTGACTATCCTCACTTCAAGCAATTCTTGCTTGTTTTCTATCTTTTCTATCGCCCTCCTTCCCTTCCCTGTCACTCTAATTCGTAATAGTCACTGTCCTTCCCTTCCCCATCTCCCTGATCAGGATTTATAATAAACTGGTTGGACCAACATTTGAACCGTTATTTCTTAATCTCAAACCGGGGATGCATATACTAAAAAGAACCTCCTCTCCTTCCTATAAATTGGAGCAAGACACTCATTAAAAAAACTTTTAATATAACATGTATTTAATGATGAGGTTGCATTTTCCTTTATTTCACATCATTTCTAAATTCAATCCACGCAGTTAGTCCTATGGTTCCTTACGCAATGCTAAACTTTCATTTTTAGACAGTCTTTAGCCTTGCAAACAGGTATATCAGAATCTATTCCAACAAGTATTTTCTCCTTAAAAATGAATGATATAGCTAATATTAACATAATGCACATAATATGGTGTAAAATGCCACAGAAGTAAAGAATTGGCCTAGGTCCATGCTTGGTAAGGTTTTGGGTTCTTAGTTGCCTCTGAAGCAGAGAAAGATTTCACAATTAAGAAACAAATCAATACTAAGAGATGAAGCTTGGTGGTCTGGTGGCCACTTACAATCTGATTTATTTATCATACATATATATATTCCCATCTTTCCCTATGGCTAATGTTCCAGGGTTCATATCTTCCTCAAATAAGATTGATAATATAGCTTTTTCCTCGTATGTACCACAAATTGAGTGTTAGTGCTCCATACTGATTAATATTTAGTCAGAAGTTCAAAAATGATGGGAAGAAATAAAACCAAAACAAATTTTATCCCCATGCTGAATCAAAAGAAAAAAGCATGTTCTGCTGAAAGGTAGCTGGTCTCATGGTCTCATCTTAGTACAGAAAAATCACAGAGACAAATGCACTTCTTGCTTTTAACACTGCTGCAAAAAGTATATATTAAGATCCAATCATACAAAAGTCCTGAAAGTATCTTGATATTGGTCAGTCATGAAACTTAAGGGCCAGAGGTGAAGGTGATCCTGACAACTTAAACCACCTACATGGCTTTGGTTGTGATGACAGTTTGATGTAGGTGTCTATGGAAGAACTGTAGAGTTCAAGAGAGATCAACTACTTGCACCCATCTGTTGCTCTCCCTAGCAAACACAAGAATGGCACACATGGCCGACCTTACAACAAAAACCAAAACACTAAAAACTACTGTATGACAAATAATCACATTTTAGCAAATATCTTTTAGTTGACTGTGAAAGTATATATGCACAGCCTCAGTGCATTTTTGCAGCCTTGCTTACTTGAAATATACAAACAGTGTTGAAGATAACAATATTAACCTAAATGATTTAACCAAAATGGAAAAGGAGAAAATGGAAAATGTGAGACGCTAGAGGAAAGTAAAGGAGGTTTGGGCTTATTTTGCTAAATTACACTGCTTCTTATGCTATTCAATCTTTTTCTGTGCTAGAAGGCCACCCTAGATACATAGCATATGAGGGTGTGCTTATAGCACAGATTATAAACTGCTCTCAGAAACATTTGGCACAAATGTATTTCCAAGAATAAAAAAATGGCTTTGGACCAAAAAGAAATTTAGGGATTCGAGGTCATTGTTTTTGCATACCTCACAGTGTCTTTGGCTTTATCTAAGCATAGGCTTGTGAGAAAAAAAATAAATAAACGAGGAAAAGCACATCACATTTTAACTCTAAAAACCTATTTTCTTCTATCTTCTTCATTTCTAGAAAGTCCACAGTTCTTTCTTCTATTTTGAGCACCTATAAATCAGAGATTATAGAGACTCAAAGATCAAAGAGAGGAACTTCCCGCAATTGTTCTGGGAACAATTACTTATTAAATATTGGAATAAAATCCTCCAATTTAAGCACAACTGGAGAGTTCCCTACGATGGGTAAATGGCAACTTTGCTACGGCTGAGAAAGCAGAACTTCAGGACAACACAGAGTGAGATGTGTTTTGGCTAGGGGCAGAACTGTGCAGCCTGAAATGAAAAACTTGAGTACGTTTGTGCTGGTGAGACACTTGTGAAGAGCTTTGCTTTTAGCACTGACTCCTTTCCATGCAAGTTCAGTACTTGAGAGGATTTGCCTAATCACGTAAAAGCAAAAAATATGTAACAAAATTGGGATAATCATGAAAAACTTAAACTTTTTCATCCCAGATTTCCTGGAAGCACTCTATTTTGAAGGCTGGTCATTAGATTACCTTCCACTGAAACAGCCTCAGGGATAAAATGTAGAGAGTACTTAATAGACTCAGGAGCATGGAACAGGAGACAAAACATACAAACTAGAGGGCCAGGCTAAACAGTTGCTGCTCTGTGACTTTAGTCAGAATCTAGGATTAGATCCCAGCTGTTGTAGAAATCCCATGAGACTCCATCAAAGGTCCTCAATGTCTTGCTGTTGTTAAGATCAGCTCAGAGTAAGGCCACTAAAAACAGATTCTTTGCCGTCTGTGCATCAGCCAAGTGTTTTGTATTACACTTTGCAGTAGTGTGGCTAGATTGCTTTTCCCACTGTCATATTCATTTTAGGAAAAAAATGACAGAATAACAGCAAAGGCACTGAGAGGTCTTTGTATGAAGCTTCAACAGCCACTGTTCAGTCAGATTTCAATTGCTAACAGATCATCCCACAGTACCAATCTAGTGATTCCCTTCACCATTGTTGCACATCAAAGTGCACCCTTGTTAATCAAGCTAAACAAATTAATGCAGCTGTGTTATGACTTCCTGAGTCTGGAATCCTTTTTTATAATTACACAGTGTTGCGTTTATTGTGGTTGATTCTGCAGAATACTTTTATTGTCCAAATGCACAGTGTATTCATGAAATATGAAGAAAGAGCCGACGTGAATATTAAAGTTTATGACATTAAGGAGGAGAGGAGAATTAATATAGCAAAATCACTATAGTAAAAAATTTTATGGACCATGCTAAAATCACATGCTATTTCATCTTTAGGGTTGTCCAGAAATGTACACGAAATACCAAGCTCCTAGATATTAATATTGTTCTTGACAGTCCTTACATAGATAATCACTGCTTAAATTTAAACATTGCTCTGTTACTACAAAGTAATCTTTTGGTACTGTTGACAAAGTTCTTGCGAAATACCATATCTACGGTCTTATAAATTTCAGAAAGCTGACTTTGGGACAGACATATGCAGATCCTCAAGGGAGCTGGGGAAGTTTCTGTTCCCTCACGATTAATTATTGAATAGGTCTCTTCATATTTACCCTCTCAACCTTTTTAATTTTTTGGGGAGTTATGAATCATTATGTATCATATATACAGTCTCAGTAGACCTAGTTTTACTCCATTATGATTTCTCTGCTACAGTTTAGTATTTTATTCAACTTATTAAATACATTATTCACTTACAGTCATGTAAAAATCTTGTGCAAAGTCTCTATTTTGTCTGTCCAGTTTGGTGGTGCTGTAATTAGTATTTTGTTTTTCCATATATCTGTAAAAGCTCAGACTCTAGCTTAAACTGAGATGTTAGATGATTGAAATCAGAAGGAAGGAGAAGAGAAAAAGGAATTCCGAACCTAAAATCAGACCTAGATTAAATACACAAAAGGCATTTTCATTTTTTATTACATCCAATGGTTATTCTTGATGCTGATCATGCATGAACTCAGCAATATGAAAATAAATAAATAAATAAAAATTACAGACAGGCCAGGATTTGATCTGGCACGTACAGCACTTAGAAAGAACTGAATAATTTCACTGTCATACAAAATACCATATTACTATTTATTAAAGGTGGATTCCTCTTCAGGCTTTTGATATAGTTAATGCTAGCACTGTAACATAATTCTGCATTTTAAAAGCACTTCAGGTGTGGTGATTTGTGTACTATTTTTGTTTCCTTTGGCCTATTTATACATCTTACAAACCTCCCACGTAATTCAATAGGCTGAAATGCGCAATTCCCTTTGATGCTTTATTTTGACATAAGCAGTCATAACGCTTTCAGATTGCAGAAAAAAGTCTGCCAGTGTCTAATTGTGGAGGTAAATTGCTCAAGTTAGGGAAATTGGGAAAGGCCAAGACGTGGCTTAATGCATTCACATGTGACTCTTTAGAGATTTGGTGTTTGGAAGATTAACATAACAGATGTGAAATTAGTATTTTTTAATACTAGTTTGTAAATATAGTTTTTTCCTTTGTCTTCAATAATATAATAAACAAAATTATGAACTCAACATCAGAAAAAAAATTCTGCTCTGTATACTTTCTGCTTTACTGTTATTCATTTACCATTAAAATTGTACGGTTGCTGGTTTTTGACTAAGATCACTTAAGATCATTTTAAGCTTTCAAATATCCAAGAAATGTACTAATATACACAGTTAAAAGTTTTCTCCCCAAAACCCTAAATTGAACAAGATGAAATTGAAAGCAGGTACCTGATCTAAATCCACCCCATACCCACTATCATCCCAATGCCATCAGTAATAGACTTAGATTAGTAATAGACTGTCAGGACACTTGTCTTTTCCGGAATGCAAAATTTCTTCTGCAATCAGGCAATGAGAATTTTTAGACAAGAGAGATGGATTTGCATGAGGCAGTCAATGTGGCCATAACTTCAGTCAGTTGCATTCATTCAGACAAAAAAAAAAAAAAAAAAAAAAAAAAAAAAAAAAAAAAAAAAAAAAAAAAAAAAAAAAAAACCATTAGTTTTTTTTAAGGAATGCAGTCAGTCCCTCATATGAGACACAAGGTAAAAGTTCTCCTGACAGAGGTTAAATTTTTCTGTATAACTGGATCACTACTGGATTAAAATGGAAAAATGAAAGGTTTGTGAAATGTTGTGACAGCCAAGGAGATTTCCCAGGCCACTAGCTATTTCTCAGTAATAGCAACAGTTTATGTTTTTAATAAGAGCTGCTCTCATTAGATGTGGAAACACATTTCCCTTTTTCTTTTTTTTTTTTCTTCAATTTTCACAGTGAATTATTTTTTCTAAATAATTGAAAGTACAAAAGCAAAAGATAAGAGATTCAGATTTAGTGTCTTCCAATTTGTTCTCCAAGTGAACTTGCAACCCAGAAAATAAAATATTCTAACTTTTCACAAAAGAAAGAATGATGTTGAATGAGGCAAAATATTATCCAGTTACAAGAAAGAAAATAGCTAAGCAGTATTCAGAAATGTACGACTGGCTATTGGTTTACGTAAAAATAAAATGTAAAAATAATGCTGTCCTACAGACAGCATTTTCCATCAGGAAAGAGAGCTCATCCAGCACTGTTGTGCTTGTATCTCCCCGGTATGTCAGAAGCTGGAAAGCATTCTTAAATTCAGATGTCTGCAATAGAAATAATCCTCTGGTTTCTGCAGAGGAAAAATTTCTGGTTGAAAAGAGAACTATTTTTGAACACTTCTGTCTAGATGTTTTGATGAAATCTTACAGAGAGGTTTTGTATCTGTCAGTTCTTTAAGACAAGGAATTTGGGGTATTACATTAATTGGCTTTTTTTTTTTTTTTTTTTTTTTTTTTTTTGTGTGTGTGTGTGAAAAAGAAGCACCAATTACCACATGAAAATTGAATTTTCTCTATTTTTTCCCCAATTATTTTTTTCAGTTCCTAAGACAGAATTGGCTTTGTTTTTCTGACTTTAAAAAGCAACTGTCAACATCATTTCAAGCAGCTCAGCAGAACTGTTCCTTCATCTTTTCTCAAAGTTTTATCCTTTTTAATGCTAAAATAAATATCAGCCAGAGTTTTGAAACCAGCACAGTTTATCCTACTCTTAATATTACTTTCTCTCTATTCTTACAAGCACATGAAAGAATTCCTAGCCAATTCTGCAAGTACACAGAGTAACTGTGAATGTGACTGCTTCCATTTACAAAATGCTCAGCATAAAGCATGCAAGGCTGTGCCCTGATGTGCTTTTAGGGTCCCACAAACTGAAGAAAGTAAGGGATGCAGCTCTGATTTAGATCTTTCTCTAGTGAAGAAACTAGAGAAATTGAGTATCACTGAGAATCTATAGAGTAACACCAGTTTCCTACTTGACCTGAGTTCAGCTTCTTATGAACTCTTAACTTCTTATAAAGGGATTTTAGTTACGGTCTCCCTTACTAAAATCTGATCAATTCTGCTTTTTTCAGTGCAGTGTATTATGAAATCATAAAAACAAACAAACTTACAGATATATGAGAAAAAGCACTTTAAGAATATTTTATTTTAATGTTTGAGGTTTGGTGAGTTGTTCTGTTCTCCTTCCAAGACTTAAATGACATTTTCAGGCCAGAAGGACTGACTTAGTTTAAAGTTCTTAAAAATCCAAACACTGACTGGATTAACTACAAGGGTGTAAAGACACATTTCTGTTTCTTACTCCAGACCCTCCCATTTCTTTGGCATGCATGAATTAGAGCTCAATCTGATTGTTGTGTTAAATTGTAGAGTACCAGTGCAAATGAACTGCTGGTTCCAGGTTACCTATACATCCACATTTCCACCATTGCATCTCTTTTATAGAAATCTCTGCTGATGTAAAATAATCAGAAGTTCTGAGGCTACAATGATAGCAGCATCAGTATCTTGCTTGTTCCCATGCACTCCTCTGACAGGTAAATCACCAGCTCTGCATTTGTCCAGTGACAAGATCAATAGTAAAGAGGTACCCTTCCTACCACCAGCTTCTAGTAAACTGCATGCAACACATCAGAATTACTAAACCATAAGTTAATATGACATTTGTACATTCTCTTCTCCCTCAGGAGGTTCTATCACTTCATAAACTTGTCTTCCTAAGTATGCTGTAAGACTGCATTTACCCTGAAATAAAAAACTAGCAGGAATTTGACATTTTATTTCATGCTAAAATCTGCTCAGAGTGGAACGTGAGGTAACCCTGTTGTCCCTTCCAACAATGAAGTATATTTGGATGAGAAATTAGCAAGACAGTAGGAAATGAGATAAGGAAAAAAAAAACCAACTTTCTAGCAAATGTGATAAGCCATACCATGAGATGATTTTTTTCCTTTTAAGTATTGCGCTATGTCTATTACAATGTGAGATTAGTTTTTCTAAAACCAGGAGATATTAGATCATCACAATGAAGAAAAGAGACATTTTCAGTTACATAAACCCCCCTTCACAAGCAGTAAATAGATGAGAACTGTTAAGCCAAAAGCAGTTGAGAAAACTTCTATAGTAGTTGTATTACTGACAAAAAAAAAAAAAAAAAAAAAAAAAGTGGCAGCCACCTAAGGAAGAGAGGGTGATGTTATGTAGAGAAGAAATTATCAGATAGGAATCTTTGGGGGCCTGGGAAAGTTAGGGAATACACAGATACTAAAAACAAAATGCCTAATATGCAAAACCTTTAAGTGGTTAGAAACCAAGAAGTAGATTAATTTCTTTGACTGGATCTAGCAATCTAAAATGGATCATAAACAAAATCCAAATCCAAGTACTCTTTCAGATCTCTAACAGTTCTGAACACACATTAGTATTTGGTGACTTACAACATCGCATTCCATTGAGAATGAAAGGAAGGTAAGTACCTAAAACACTGTTAAAATTCATGTTGGCATCTTGATGTCAAATATGGAATTAATTGGAAATATTGTGGGTTTTCACTGCAGAGATTTAGTGAGACAAGATTAAAACTCTGGATTTGAAACATCAGTGAGATCACCCCATTGCTCATTGCTCTGTGATCTAAAAGAGAGGAACAAACATGAAACTTTGAGGATAAACTGTACCTGAACTAGGCTTTGAAAAATATGCTTGTTTCCTCACATTCCCACCCCCTCAACAATCTGTGACAAGATGATGTAAAGCAGCATTTACCAACAACTTGTTAGAGATTAGGCAGCTGTCACAAAAATATGTCAATACAGGCTTTAGTGATTGCTTCCTGAAAAATTTTTAAGAGAACCACTAAGCTGCAGCTGGGTTTCAATAGCTCTCTACAACTGTGCACAGCTGGCCAGATGCTATAAGTATCAGTATTTTTAGTTCTGGATTGGCACATGATGACTAGAGTGACAGTAAGGAATAACTTTTTTTTTTTTTAATCTAAACATACTATAAATTAGGCGTCATTCATTATAAACCAACCTATCTCTCTCTCTAATTTTTCTTCATAACTGCATGTTGTGATTCCCACAAATGAAATCGTAATTACTGCTGCTTTTGTTTAAAATGATTTATAGTTATAATGATAAACTCTCCCCTGGTAACAGTGCTCACTGCTGACTCACAGTACAGCCCTTTCTGCAAAAAACCTTCCATTCATACATACTTTAGATTAAGCAATTAGCCAGAACTTGAGATTATTTACTTTAGAGGAAATGAATGATAAAAAATACTCTTTGAGAGAAAGACAGTTATTTAAGAAGGACTCATCTTTTCAGCAGTGTGGTTCAGGAGAACTGAAGGTTAAATATTATATCCAACAAGGCAAGAAATTAGATCAAAGGAAGATTTAAGAAATAGTTCAGACTGCTCAGTGTAATCTGAAACTTTTACTGCTTTTTAGTTTAGGTAGGCCCAGCCAAAATCACCACAGTTGTAGGAATAAAACATGAATTATATGATTCAAGCATGGATTCAAAGTCAGGTTTTTTTTAACCTGTTTTTCATATATGCCCAACCAATATCCTTAAATATCATGTTCTGCATGCAGAGAAGGTTGAAAGCCTATCAGTGAGCAAAGAGGCAGGCATAGTATGCCAATGTCTTCTCTTACCCTAAGGGCCATACTCAGTACCTTTGCAATTAAAGCAAGTATTTAGTTGGCCTATAATACAACTGTAGTAATTGGACAGATCAGTATGATGGGAAAGGCATTACAACAATGGGGCAATAACAGAAGGACCTACAAAATAGAAAGGTACCATAAAGGAAGATTGCTCACCTGTATCAGAAGATTCTAGGTTCACAGGAGAAAGCATAACCAAGAAAGAATCTCCAAAAAAAAATCCTTCCCAATGGCAGTCAGCCCTGAAATGAGGTCTAAGAGAGGTGCTCCCAGGGCTGACCCGGTTCTTTCCCCAGGTGTTCAATTAGTGGTTGAGGCCATGACTCAGCAGCTCCCACACAACAATATAATAGAAAGTACTGTGATTTTTCTTCAGCAGATTGTATACTCACATAATCCAACATCAGATAGTATGACGCTAAATGTAATTCATTTCAGTTTTTATTACGAAATTGTCTCTTTTCAATGAAAATCATTTGCTGTAGTGGTATTTCTAGGTGAAAAACATACAGTAACAGCAAAATGTAACCAATTTGTAAGATTTTTTTTTCAAACACATAGTGAGGTTATAACTTAGGGACCAAACATGCTACTTGATTGTCAAAAAGAATTCTGAAAAGAACATTAGGCAGCTTCCCAGTTTCCATTTCATTTTGTTTGTTTGTTTTGTGAGAAATGAAACAGTAATTTCTATAAATCATTGATGGCTCCTTCTGTCCTAGCACAATAGGCCTAATTGCTAGTGAAAGGTAAAAGATCTACCACCTTCTCTGTTCTGAAAACTAGAATAAAGTGACTTCATAAAAACATTCCAGTTTGATACAAGATCAGAAAAGTTTTTAAAAGGTGGGATGTGTGCATGTGGAAGCAGCAGGCAGAGAGATTCACCATATGGCCCTGTGTAAAGCAATCCAGAGTATGCATTTTTTTGCAGGAGCAACAAGACTCATATCTGGGGAATGACGACTTGGAATTTCAAAATGACCCAGAAAGGAAACATCGAAGATTTTGAAAATTAAAAATAAAATAAAATAGAATAAAATAAAGTGGTGAAGGGAAGGCATAGGATTCTTTGTCACAATGCAATTGTATGGTAAGTTCCATAAATTTGTTTTGGAGCTATGTCTATGGCTAAGCTAAGTGGGAAATAGCATGCTGAGGCCTTGTCACTGCAGCATACCTCAGGTATTTATTTTCAGTAACTGCTGACCTGGGAAAGATTTCAAAGAACATTAGACACCAGCTTTGCAGCACATGTACCAGCACTGTTTAAATTACAGGTCATTAGAGCTTTTTACCATACAGCTGAGTTTTATTTCTTCACATTTTTTGTTTTCTCCTTAAAGCAGTGGTATTTTAGCATTCTTCTTGGAGGAGATAATGATGAAATTAATCCTGTTATTGAGCTGCCACTTTCTGGAAAGATCATTTCACATTTGTAGAGGAGTGGGAACAAATCAATCTGCCTATCGATTGATTGAAGGTGGGTTTTGTAAAGCAGTGTTTTAGAGGGCAGAGAAGATCAGAAGGACCTTAGGGAAGTCAGCATCTTCACTGCTGTCAAAGTGTCTATTTTCGTACCCTGAGAGAACTGAATTGTTAAAGAAGTGTTCCTGTACACTTGTATGCTCTTTTTTTAATTACTACCCTAATTTGTTATTAAAATTGAGTTAAGACAATGAATCTTCTTTTTTCCTAGAAAAGATAGATTTTCTACTAAACAGACTTACAAAGCGTTATATTTTTAATTTCAGAAGAAATTCATCATTTAAAGAGATACTGAATTTTAAGCATCTAAACACTATCTATAGTCATTGAGAGAGAAAGGAGTGTTTAACTTTAGCACAACTTATTAATCTTCAGGAAGGAAATATAAATATAACATATAATAATACTACAGAACAATACAGTAATATGTCAGAATATGAAAAAATCTAATGCAGATTAGCTTGGCTCTCGTAAATTCTCCAGTAAAATATTTATTTCTGATAAATTGGTACTTTATGATTTGGACGCATCTCTTCCTTTCTTCCTTATCAGTACATTCTTTGCAATTTCTAAAATAGGAATGCTATAGCATTTGTGAGAATGTGTTTCATTTTAAAGGAAATCACAACAGTCCTTTTTATGTCATGCTGTATCTATTGTTGAATACTATGGCTTGTCCATGGAGTTTTAATTAACTTCCCTGGAAACTGACTAGTATTTATATTCTCAGAGAACTACATTCACAAAATATTTAATATTAGTTTTTATAACTAATTTTAACAAATGAGGAAAAAAAAAACTGGACTGATAGCATGATGATGTTGTCATTTTTGTCTCGAATTTGTAGAGATTATTAATGTACCTTGAAAATGAATGATCTGGTGACCAACCAAGATGAACAACTGCATGCTGAGTAATTAACTGAGTAGAATTGTTTTTGCTTGTGCACAAACAGAACTGAATATCAGCATCAGTGCACTTGAAATGATGGTGGCAATGCTGGAATATCGCAAAGACTTCAGGTGGGTCCCATGAATGCTTACACAAAAGCAGAAAGAATACTCTATGAAAGTCTGTCTGAATCTACTGAATCAATACTGAAGGTAAACCAAGCCTGAAGGTGACAGTTTCCTGAATGACATCACTACAAGTGAGGAGACGTGGCATCATCCCTACAAATTGGTATCAAAATGGCAACTCATGGAATAGCAACTTGTGAATTTCCCCTCAAAGAAAATGCTCAAGACACAGCCCTCAGAGGGTAAAGAGATGTGCACTTTCTTTTGGGATAAGAAAAGGATGATTCCTCTGGATCTCCTGGAACCTAGACAAACTATCAACTCGGACTGGTACATTATGATGCCAACTAATCTGAAGGCTTGAACTTCCAGAGTCAGGCCAGAGAAGAAGAGAACCTTTCTCTTATAACATGGCAACAGCAGGCCCTGTACAAATTTTTAAGACCATGAAGCACATTGTCAATCTTAGGTAGACTGTCGTACCACACCCAACATATAGTGTGGATTTAGTGCCTTCTGACTTCTGTTCAGGCTGACGAAAAATGTACTGAATGGGCAACATTTTCCTACAATGTTAATGCAATAGCAGCTGTGAAACAGTGGGTCATCATTGCTGGTGCAAATTTTTACCAGGTCAACATTCAGGCTCTTGTTCGTCACTGTCGAGAATGCATAGCTAATAGTATTAACTGTGTTGAAAAATAATGTTTTGTAACTAAGAATTTGCTCAATCAAATAGTGCTCTTGTGCTCTTTGTATCTATTGTCATTTCTATGGCTCTATCTTTCAGAAGATAATTCAGTGTGCAGCTCTGAACTAATTCCACTAAGTAACAGGAGTTCAAACATTCCTTCATAATTTCAATAACTGGTCAGGTTTTTTTGCCCCTCTCCTGTTTATTCTCCTTTTATCTTTCACAGCTTCCTCACTAATGCCTTTAAAAGTGCCTGTTCTTGGAAGCATGCTGAAATATGACAAGTAACAGTAAACTAAGATTACTCCTGACAGAAGTATGCTGCTTGGGAATAGAACTGAATTATGGTTTTGGACTGTGATCCAAATTAGCCAGTGGAAATCATTTTTAGATTTAAATCATCACTTCCTGATGAAGTTTTCATGTGTCTTTACTTAAAAATAAATCAAGACTGTATTTAGTCTCAATACATTAATTAAAATTGAATGGCTAAAAAATTTTGTCTTGAAAATGCAAATCCATTACCCAGACCTTTTTGTAGCCAAGTTTTAGTAACTGATTCAACAAACTGCTAACGCCATAAATTCCATACATTAACTATAAATCACAAAATGATTACAATATATTGAACCTGAGTTTCAAATATATTTATGACATTTAAACATGTAAAATGTTCAACTGCTACTGAGAAGGGGAAAAGTTGTGAAGGGCAAAAGGACAGAACAACAAAGATCTTTTATTTATTTTCAGATTTCTCTTATTTACTTATTTAGAATTGTTGTTCTTTTTTAATAGAAAAATCATACCAGAAGATAGGGGTTAATATTAAGAATGAGAAAAATCTCCCCTCCCTGTCTATTTTAAGGAATGGACTTTGAAGATTATTCTCTTTAAATATCTTTGGGCTAGGATTTTATCTTTCTTTTGCCCCACAAAATCTGGCCTATGTGCTGAATGTCATTAAAATATAATACACTTCAAACTGAGACTTAACAACAGGAATTTAGTCACTGACAACGTGGGATGGTGTTACTTTTAAATCCTGACCCATTTTGCTTTAACTTCAAGTCACCTGTATACAGGTGAAGAATGTTTTATGGGCAGTCCTGGAGAGAGAAGGGAAAATATATCTTAACTGTTTAGGTAACAATCTAGGAATGATCTGGACTACTGGTAATATTTTTGCAGAAACTGTGAAGGAATTTAGAAGAAATACTTTGGCTACTCAAGAAAATTAGACAAATGTTCCTAGGGAAGAGTTCTCAGCTGCTGCTCTTCTTGGCCTCCATTTTACATAAATAATAATAATAAAATCCTAAATATGTTTGTAAACTGAAAGTTTACTGAAAGTTACCAATCTGTATTTATGTCAGATGATATGTGAGTTACCTTCCACAGCATCCTAATACCAGCATATATAAAAAATACTTTTTTTATATACCTGCTAAATCCAAGGCTACGTTTTTATATTCCCAGGTAAAAGCTGATATTTGGAAATTGAACCTTGCATGTAGAAACAATGCTGAAACATTTGTCCTACAAGCAGGTAATAAATAGGCTCACAATATTTCCACAGCCACTACTGCTGTTGCCATTGTCTTTATCTGGAAGTCTAAATACTTGGACACAAAGTCCTTTTCAAGAACACATTGCTTTTAGATGTATTCTATTCACATATTTACCACCATTTACAAACACAAAATTACTTTAAGCAACCTTACTGCAATTATTACTTCAGTGTCTTTCCATATTTAATGTATGAAATAGCTGTATACTTTTTCATATTCAATGAATTTTTAATAATCTTATGTAGTTTTTTTATTCTCCTGGAATAATATTCTGCTTCATCCCCCACATGAACAGGAATATCCATGTGGGAAAAAAAAGAAAGAAAAAAAAAGTATCGCTATAAAAACAAAATGAAATAAATGAAATATAAATATATAAATATATAAAATATAAAGATAAACCACAACCAAAGGATCAATCTGAAAAATACAAACACTAATGAAGAGTATGAATGAATATCCTGTTTTTAGTTTCATGGACCAAGTTTTTCACGGGACCAAAATTAGGATACAGGAGAACTAATTATTAATTTGTTTCTCTCATTCAGGTTGATAAGTAAGATTTCTGAATTCTGGACCATTCCTGCTGCACGAAATTAAACAAGGATTAAGTGCTAGGAACATGGTCAGTGCTTTACGTATTGTATGGACAGGACAGAGGACAGAGTGGTGTTCTTCATTTTTTCCCCACTGAAAAGGACTTTTCTTGCTTCTCCTGTAAAAGGAATACAATAGTCACTGCCAAAGAGCCCATACAAATCTCGTATGGTAGCCTTTCCATCAGCATAAATAAATGGTGAGCCAGTCTTGACCTTCAGAATGGTGACACACTCAAGAGAGCAGAAAACTGGTGAAACACTGATGAAGAACTGCTGAACCATAGGTACCCCATTTTCTCAGCAATCTAGTTATTTTCACAGTCTAGTCAGCTGGATGCTGACATGCTTAGCACAATACTGTGTTGTGCACTCCAGGTCTATAGTCATAGATCAAAAAACACCTATTAGAGGGAGTTCTTATTCCAAGGACCTTTTATAAAATCATAGAATTAGAGAATAGCTTATGTTGGAAGAAACCTTAAATACCATCTAATTTCCCCCTGCCATGGGCAGAGATGCCAGCCACTAGATCAGGCTGCCCAGGGCTCCATCTAATCCTGAACATGTACAGGGATGGGTCATCCACAGCATCTCTGGGCAGACTGCTCCAGTGCCTCACCACCCTCTGAGTAAAGAATTTCTTCTGAATATCTAACCTAAATCTTCCCTTCTTCAGTTTAAAACCGATCCCCTTTGTCCTGTCTCTCTCAGAGCATGTAAAAATCAATCTTCCTCCTGGTCATAAACTTCCATTTTTCATGCACTTTTGTATAATACATGAATACTTTTGGACCAGAGGTAAAGATGCAGAGCTCCTCCACCATTAGTCTGCATGATAATTGTCCTACTGACTCGCAGATCCCTTACAAATAGCTTCCCTTGGAGCCTCACAGAGTGTTCTACTACTTGAATACTGCCTGGGAATTCAGGCACAGCTGAATAAATGGAAGTTTAAAGTGAATGGGAATCCTCTCAGAGAAAGACAGAGGAGACTGACTCTCAAATACATTGCAAAATCAGTCTGGGAACAAAAGTTGTGCTTCACAGTCTGAAAAAGACTAGATCTGCAAACTCAAAGCATGCAGCTTCATAGCTGCTGAGTGAGGATGATCTGTTGACTTAATCAAGGAATTTGTTTTGTGTTTGTTTATTTTTTTCCTTTTTGTTCCACTATAATTAATTATACAAGAAAAATGCTTCATGTAATTTGTCTGTGAATACAAACCTCTTCTTAGTTACATTTCTCTGGAAGGAGAAGAACCCCACTGACCTCCAGTTCCCTGGGACCCCAAATTCCTACACTGGAGTGGAAAGGGAAGCAAATTCCCTCAGGAAGACTTCAAGGACCATAAGATTTGCACCATCAGTAAACATGCTTGGGGAATGCCTTCCAGAGCTAATCCACCAGGAAAGAAAACTTCAAGACAAGGAGTCCCAAGATGACTTTACATGTAAGAGAGAAGTCAATCCTTAAGGCTAACCAAAGGTGTAGCACTTCTACTCACCTACAAACACAGAGTTTAAGGAACTAAAAAAATATAATTTGAAAACTGATGCAGTCTTGGACTTTTGGTACTTCTTTAGTTAGATAGCATTGATCAGACTTTAAACGTTGTTACCCAAATCTGATATAAGTTTCATGTGAATCTTCTTGCAAATCTGTGTCAGAAACCATCAAGGTTACCTAGGAATTCTGCTGCACAGCCTGAAACTAAATCCCGAGACCCTTAAAAACAGCTATGAAAACACTGGATGTTTTAGTTGGAAAACTAAACACATTTTTCAGTTTATCCTGATAGTAAAAATAGTTGTTAAAGGCTTCGAGTGATTCAGTGGAGTGCGCAGTATGTGCCTTGAGAGGGAGCATGTCCTTCATCAACCCAAACCTTTCTTTCTTTGAAAACAAAGCTTTCAGCCAAAGAAAAGGTTATTTACAAGGTTTTATGATGTTAGCTAATTTTAAAAGCAAAACAAAAATACTATTTTAAAATGCCAAAAAAATTTGCTCTGAAAATTGCTAGAAAATAAAAGATATTTTGATTTTTCCTTTTTTCTTTTTCTTTTTTTTTTTTTTTAAACTTTTTTTTGAGTTTTGTGAAACTCTTTTAGAGTAGGAAACAGTGCCCACAAGCACTCTCATTTCCTAAAAAACTTCTCATTAATCCAGTGCTGTCTAAAGAAGCTTCACTGTTCTGTGAGTCCAAATATAGCTTCTTACCCATTTAACTACTCTTCCTTTTTAATAAGTTGCTGATATTGGAGTTATCCTCTCCCCAGAAAAGGTTCAGCTGTGCTCCCATCTCTGATACTGCCCTTAAAGGCCTTTTAACTTTTAAATTAAAGAGAAGCTTTTTAAAATGAAAAAGAAAATCACTCTTTAATGCATTTGAAAGTTTCTCAAGGAAGTCTTATATTAATTAAGAGGAAATAGGGTTTTTTTGGTTGGGTTTTTTTTTTTTTTTTGTTAAATCAAACCTAATTATAGTATCTGAAAGTACAGCTTCTTTGAATTCTCATTTCATAGAGGAAGGGAGGAGGAGATCCTCAGTATTTTCTTTTTCATGTGAAAAGAAGTTTTGATCTAATCACATTTGGTTAACCAGTTGTAATGGAGTTTGTGTTTCTTATATGTTCCTAAAAGATACAGGAGAAAAATAAATGGGTAGCAGAAATGCCAGCCTTGGTGCATGGAGGAAAATTCAGCTATTATCTGTAAACATAAAAGTGTAAATACAACAAGACATTCTGAAGGAAATGAGTTTCATCTTACCTGAAATGCAATAACCTAATCAGAATTCAAAGGCGATTGAAGGCTTCTGCTGACCCTACCCTGTATTCAAACTGGATACAGAAACTGCAGGTCTGAGGGCCCTACAGTGCCCACCTCTGCAGAATGAGTACAGCTCTCAGAGCACGGTAGCAGTGAGGAGGCATTTTACATTCAGCCCGAGCAACATTTCTGCCTGCACAGCTTTCAGCCTCTGCTAAATACCCCACTTAGCACTTCTAAGCCTCGGTGCAATGATGTCTTTCTCCCAGGCAGGAATGCCTGAAAGCCATCTGGGCAAAGAGTTTCACACAGATCTCTTGGGGAACCACCATCCGTTTATAACACCTACATCTATTACCTTTCAACATTGTGCATGAAGGCTATTAGTGAAAACAAAAGACTTCCAGAGGATGTGCCAGCTCTGCAGAGAGGACACCAGCATTCACCAGTGGCAGCACTCCTCTGTGAGCAAGAGTTCAGTAAGGACAAGAGTGGGATAATCAACTCATTTCACTTCGAAATATCTTTCAAATTATACACTTGTGTTATTGATGACACTAAAAGATAACAAACCTATTCCAAGCCTGGAAGAAAATGTGCTATTTAAGTTGAGAAGTCCCCATGAGAATCCTTTCAGTAGCTTTTTCTGCTGTAAGGATGCCCTGACTTCATCTATGTCTGAGTTTACTCAACTGTGTAATGATGTTGACTGTACTTGGAAGTATATCTCCCAGCAGCTTGGAAAGGGTCTTTTATTACAATGGCTCAATGCTAAAAAATGTTAATTATTATAATTCCCATCACTGTGCATACCCCAAGTAACTGTTACATTGCAGAAACAAAGAACTTGTACTGGAATGATGGCACAACTTATCTCTGAAGATATGTAGAAAGATAGTGAGCTGGACTTATTCCTTATTTATCCAGTTTTGAATTTTAATGAACAAGAATGCCACAAGTTCATGAAATTTTAAAACCAAAAGATGAATTAGATTAATCCACTTTGCAGCTTTTCATGTTCTAGCAAAAGGTTTTGTGGAAACTTTTAGGTAAACAGTGTTTAATTTAATTTAATTATTTAACTGTATAATGCAACCATTCCAGCTCAAAAAGGGGAGTGGTTAAAATACAGAGGCTGGGAATTTTAATATTGCTATGCAAATTTTCAATATATTCTTTAACAATTCTGTTTTTAAAAAGGTATAAACTAACATAATTTTGCTGGAAAGCCTGATTTTTTTTTTGCCAAATTTCAGATCCAGAAGCTGATCTCACATCACATACGTAGCTCCTTCTTGTTTAGTGTTGTGATGCTTTTGTCCTGGAGAGATACAAGACTAATCTAATGTTGTATAGTTGAATTCATCATTTAGAAGACATGTGAGCAGATTCAGTTGCTGATGAAAGGAATAAAGCTGCAGATTCAGATCCCCTGAAATAGCAGGGGATACTGAAGGTTGGGAGCATTTATGTCTGGAGTGTGAAAGTTAAAATAGCTGCTGCTTTAAATTAGTAGCAAGCATGAGTTTAGTGGGAGAAACATGACGTGGATGGAAGCATCTTGGTTCTACCCAGTATGGTGACAATGCTGCACCATGCCCAGAGGCTGCTGTTCGCTCCCTGCCCACTGCAGGTTTACATACATCACTGCACTGCAGCGTAGGCTGCCACACTCACTGTCTTGTGAGCCAACCGGAAAAGCACATGGGAGCATTCAGCATGAAACAGCTCTAGAAAAGCTATGTAGTAAATGGGGCTGTGAAATGCCTGGGGTCTTGCACAGGAGGTCTGAAGTGCCAGGAAAATGAAAAAAACAGATTTCCACTTTCTACCTTCTGTCACCATAACTGCCACAGTGCAGTCCTTTGCTTTCATAAGGATAATGTCCACTCATTAAATCCTAATTAAAATTAAACTCTCTAGCTCCCTCTTTGCCACCCTGCCTCCAGCTGTCTGGTTCTCACATTGCATTCAGTTCTTCCAGCTCCTCCTTGAGTCCACCTTCTCCCCAGCAAGGTGAGAGACAGTCAGGCTTTGATGCCAAAACTCTTAACAAGAACATTTCTAATAACTTTCTCATGTTCTGGTATTTTTAGATGCTAAGGCAGAAGTTTCACTGCTCAAGAAAAGAAAGTAATTTACAGCTTCATGTAGAAACACAGCCACTTCCAGTTCATTTGTTTTTCATCTCGATTATCAACACGTTTGTCATCTCCCTGTAATTTATTCATTATCTTTAGTAGAGAAATGTGAAAGGGAGGGGTAGGAGCGAAGGGCGAGATAAGTGCACTTGTCAAAATGTGAAACAGATGCTCTAACAATGATTGGAGACAATTAATGTTCTCAGTAAGTATCAACAGGCAAAGTCCATGGATTGCCTCAAATTTCTGCAGCGAAAAGAAAATGCAAATATGGAAGCTTTATTTTTCCAGGCACGTGAGAGGATGTCTTGTCAGTAATGAGCTGTCCTCAGGAACTTCACATTGCTGCCTGACAGTGCTGCTGCTCAGCTCACTGCTGGCCCAAATGCAGGCATAGCACGGGGTGGGGACTGGAGGGCTGGGATCAGAGCTAATGAACCTGTCACCACTCCCTCCCTCTGCTTCAGGCTCAGCATGTAAAGCAAAGCACTCCGCACATGTTTAACCTTGAGTTGCTCAAAGTCAATAGCACATTAGGCTCACGTACAGCTGGGTACAGGCATCATGATTGCCAGGGTAGGCAGGCAGCTAGAAAAGGTCTTTTCTGTAATCAGGGTCTTCTGTTACTTGCTGAGGAATGACCCTACATTTAGATATCCCTAAGAGGAAGGTTATTCATATGATCTTGCATCGAGCACCAGAGGAAAACTGATGCAGCCAAGGAGTCAGAGACAGGCTGCAGAATGTATCACTCTGGGGAGTGCTGCTGCAAAAGCCAATCACAATAAATAACTATAATAAGAAAGGGAAAAAAATCAATAACAAATAGATGTGATCTAATTACTAACATTTGTAATATTAGTTTATTGCTCCATGCCACATGTAGCTTTCATCTTCCCTGTCTGCACTCTGTCAATTTAATTTTCCCTTCTGCTGTTCTGTTATCTAAAATGATCAAACACCTACCATGCCCTGGAAAGTACACTAATTAAGAGCTGCATTTAAATCTGCCTGAATGTGCCTGTCATAAACTTAATTGGAATAAACACATATTTTATATGATATTGTTTGAATTCTGCTCCCAGCCAGAGTATTGCCCAAACTTTCTTTTTAATGGCTTATACTTTTCTTCCTCTCACTGCTCCTTCTTTTACTTTATTCTTCCAATCCACAAGATTCCTTTCCATCATTCCACAGCCCATAGATAACACCTGCATTTGTTGAAGGAACTTTTTAACAGAAGCTTTTAAAGCTTCAAGAATGATTTATTTATAATACTTTCAATTATTTCTCTGCTAAATTTCTTCAGTGTTGAGCCAATAGCAAATGGGTGGATTTTGCATCGGAAAATAGTGCAAACGCAAAGTAACTCAGGCATGCACCAAGGGTGAGAGTCACAGTTTAATAACATCTATCCTGGTGCTGAGAGGGGAGGCCCCAGGTGATAATTCTTTCACCTACTCCACAGCACAGGAGCATGCACAGAGTCACGTGTGCAATCCTGCATCCTTTCAGGTACCAGAAAGGGGTTTCTTCACAAGGGAGACCCACTCAGTCCCTCATATTTAACAACCACCAGTAAGCCTGTCTCCCAAAGGCTTGTTGCACACAATATATAACAGTGTCATACATAAACCAGCACATTTTTACACGCTATGAAAAAGAACACTTCTTTTTGCATCAAGCCTGTTACCATGTCTGTTAAAAGCAAGAAAATACATATATTAACCCAGACTAAAACCAGAGTTACTTAATGGCACTTTTCATGGCAGTCACTATTATTTTTTTTTCCAATATTCACTGACTTGATTCCAGCTAAGTATCAACACTACAGAAATTTAAGCCAGTGTTTATGTTAGCCCCTGGCCACTAATTCATAAACTTTGTGTATATGCACAGCCAGTTGGTGGGATAAACTGACGCCTGCAGCAACAGGAGCACCCACATTTGATCAGCATGTAAATCAATCATTATTTGAGAAAAACATGGCAAAAGTAATTGTCCTTCAAACAGTACTGGGTTTTGAGATCCGAGTGTCTCCAGAAATGGCAAAATTTAACTAAATTAGGTAAAAGAAAACAGCACACCAACTTGCTTCTCTAGCATCTTATCTTCTGGAATGAATCAGGTACCCAAATGCATGATTAAATTGCACTGCTGTCACTGGACCTATATCAGGAACAAATTTGGCTCAGGAAGTATATCATTCATGTAACTGCTGGGGTATAACATTTTTAACCATGCAGATTTAACTTTAAAATTTTTACAGAGAAGCCAGCTGGGAAAAAGTACAGGCTTTCCCAGTCATCAGGTGTATGTGGCATCCAAGCATGATGTGCAACATGAAATCAGTGTGAAAAACTTGACCTTGTTCAAAGGGCTCAACAGTTCTACAGCATGCATGAAATGTATATTTCTTCTCTAGCAGCAATTCTAGTATTGAGGCAATCTATTTTTCATTTCCATTACAGGCACATTTATTAGCAGAGTTAATAAGACAGTCTTTGTCAGAACACATTGTCTGTTGTCAAAATCCAAGAATTAACATTGTGTTGCATGTCTGAATTGAACTGCTTTCCCATAAGATTTGCAATACGAACTTTGTTTCATGATCCAGTGGGTCTGATGCCCTGCTGCATGGTAATAAATAAATGGCAAACAAAGTTTAACAGAGAAGTTTAATTCTGGGACACCATTTCACTCCAGCATGGGTTACGAACCCTGTTAATTACTGCAGCACAGCACGTGGGAGGAAACATTTCCTTCCAACCTCCGCAAGCAATTAGTTTAAGCCCTGAAACCTGGCATTTGATTACCCTTATCATAGCTACAAAGACCATTATCAGAGATTCTTTCAGGATTTCCACAGCCTTATCACATTTCTGATTATGATAAGGGAACAGTAAAGCATTCAGAAGCCTCTGTAGTAATCCAGATGAATTAGATTTCAGTACTAAGAGCTTGATAAGGAGTATGTTCTCCACTTGTAAATATGTAGACTCTAATAACCAATTATCTTTGATTTTGAGGAGATTATTTTTCTTGGATCCTGTCAACAGTGATTTTCTTTCAGATGCACTCTAAGCTTCCCAGAAACATTCAGTTCATGGTTTCCAGACATTGGGTAAATGCCTGGAGGAAGGTCCTTTTTGTGCGATCTGTCTCCCTCAATCTGAAATAATTAACTGCTACAAACATGGAAAACATCCATTTTGCCATGGTGTTAAACTTTTCAAATCCTTCTGTTTGAAAGATCAGAAAGAATCCAATCAAATTACTTGCCACCTGGCTTCTTCATTTTTTCCTCAGTAGAATTGAATAAAAAACTATCATTTCTAATTTGAAATAAAACTGGAAACTAATTATTCAATAGTGACCTAGATGGCCCTTTAATTAATGCTCTGAATTCGCCCCACACAACCGGTTTGAATTATACGCTGGGTTTCTGCTCCTAAAAGTGGCAAGTGCTGCGGGCTCACTCGCAGAGGCCGGGGTGGGGGGGCGGAAAGCGGAGGGTTGTTTTTCGACCCTACAGCAACCCCTACTGTTGCTTTTAGGAACTGCGCGGCTTTATTTAAAGCAATTTCACGCGGTTTTCGGCCGGGAGAACGACAGTCCAGATGGGGTCACAACCTTTCCAACAGACTTGCAGGAGGTAACAGTGGAAAAAATGGAAACACTCAGTGTCCCCAGGAGACTCATAGGTGGTGCTATAAGGCAAAACTATTATCCAAATAATTCAAGATGATAGTATATGTTTCAGCACCAGAAACCCTCAGTGGTTAACCAGAGCAGCAATTTCCTAAGGAGCACTGACCACTACAAGACACATGCTAACCTATATTGTTTTGTTTCACATGTACCTATATGGCCATTCAAGGATTCAGAACATTTCTGAATGCTTTAAGATGGAAATGTACACTGACTAAATCCTTTTCTCCCCTAGGAGCCTGAAAATACAACATTCAATTTGAATTTCTAGGAGTATTAAGTCTTATCTTTATGAATGAACAAAAGTTTGAAAAATATAAATGTAGGTGAAGGCGGGTGTCCCAATATTAATCTACTGATTTCTCTGCATCTTACTTTCTTTATCTATTAAATTGGGTTAACGGTACTTCTGCACCTCCCAGGAGTGTTGTGAAGCCTTACTCATTAAAGTTTGTAAAGTATTTTGAGAGCCCTGATTGCTGATGCTATGCAAGTGCAGAAATACATCACTTAATAGATA
Organism: Lagopus leucura; assembly: GCF_019238085.1. Classification (NCBI taxonomy): domain Eukaryota; kingdom Metazoa; phylum Chordata; class Aves; order Galliformes; family Phasianidae; genus Lagopus; species Lagopus leucura. The sequence continues at coordinate 24,350,779 of NW_024962250.1, read as the reverse complement.
TGAATTGCAATTTACCCTCAGCCTCAACGGTGCTTGGTAAGGGAGTAACTGAAGAATATCAAAAGCTTCTGGCTCAGATGAAAGTGAGCTCATCAAAATAAATGATTTACCAGAGGCTGCCAAGCACCCTGCTTCCTACAGATGAGATGAAGAGTTCATCCCCTTCTCTGCTTGACAACATAGAATAAGCCATATCACTGCACATCACAAACAGTGGTTATAAGCATTCTTCTCTGTTGGAGAGTTTCACTCTATTGTACAGTCCCATTAAGTGATGAATTGAGGTCAGAGCGGTTCATGTTATCGCTGTGAGTATCGAAAAGAGCTTGGCCCAAACACGGAAACAAAACAGACTTTCAACATGAAAAAAGGTTTGAGATAGTGATATCTGTGCGTATCACCCTGTAAGAGGGTCTTCTCCCGCTCCCACTTGCAATTCTAGTCAAGGGAAGAAGTTTGTGAAGGGGTAAAAAAATAAATGACTGTGGAGGGAGGATTCACTTACAGTTCTATCTCATCTATAGAAGTAAATATTCCTGTATCTTCAGTTCTGGGAAAAGTAACTAAAATAGCTCTTGTCTGACTATAAGTCTTATCCTACTGCAAGGTTTTATACTGACACAGTTACTTGAGACCCTTCTGCAGATAATCTAGATCTTAGGAGCAGCAAAGTCTCTAGTGGATTCATGAGACCTCAGCAAACCTCATTTTCTGGAATAAAAGGTGTTCATGAGATTGGACTTCTTGGCTTTGCCCACATGCTCAGATTTTCCGTACCTACAAACCTGAAACCTAGACTATACAAACTGAATCAATTTGGTTTTGATCAAAAGAAGTCTGATGATGAAATCTCTAGCACTTCAGCTGGCCTAGAAGTAGCTCAATCACATCATACTTTGAACCCAATAAAGCCTAATGGAGCAGCTTCAGCTGCATAATTGGAAAAGAACTGTGTAGGGAAGCAAACAAACAAACAAACATCAGAACATAGGAGTTAAACTTTTCTTTTGTGCAAATGTCATTATTCCAGCATCAGACCAGTCCTGACTCTGCTCAATCTGAGCACTGCTGTACATAGGAGGGAAAATACATTATATAGATTAAATAAGTGTTGTGCCTGGAGCGTGATCCAAACTCCTTTAAAATCCACCACAACCTTTCATGCAGTTTTGAATCAGCACTTTAGCTTTTAATGAGTTTGCAAAGCATATGGAGCTTCAGAAGCCAAACTGACAGATGACAGGCAAAGCTTATCTCCTAAGCATCTTACACTCTCATTGATTTCCAGAACAGACTGAATGAGTGCTTTTAGCTTGATTCTTACACAAAATCAGGTTGTCTGAATGATGTTTTTACCAGCAAGGTAGAATAAAAGATTTGTAAACAAAAGAAAGTAATCTTGAAAATAGATGATGGAGATAACATTTCCCTTCTCTTGTGACTTTATTTTAGAGACTTATTTTTTCATAGTTTTGATTCAAACAATACACGAGCAAGCAACCTGTTCTTTTCTAGTCCTTTCTTTACAATAGATTATTTCCATTGTTAACTAAATAGCTTTCTTCTAATTAAATGAAATTATAAGGCATTCACCAGTGGCATTACAGAAGTCAATAAACTAATTAGGGTTGTGGCAAATCAGGAAAAAGCTATCAACTGATCTTAGGACTGTGATTTATAAAAGTTCAAGGATGTGATTTTCTTCTTCCTTAAGTAAGCAAGGAAAGGCTTAAGTGAACTTTTAGTCACTGCTTAGAATGTACAGAAAAAAATATTGGTCTTTCTAAATGAGCATAGTTCCTCCAGAAACTTGTAGCTGCATTTGCTATATTCTCTTGGTTTATGTCATTAGAGCTTTTTTTGTCAGTTGATTTGGTGTTTTTTTATTTGTTTGTTTTTGGAATAAGAGGAAAAGAGTGAGATGAATTTTCCTTTTTTTTCCATTCTAAAAATTCCATTTTAATAAAATAAAAACCATTCAAAATTATAAAAGTGGTATATTTTGCATTCATAATAATACAAAAAATAAATTTCACATGCAGTGAAGACTTCCATGATTTGTCCTTAATAATCAACACGATCATTTGCTGCTCAGTTTTCTGATGAAGTTTTAGTATTTTGAGAGAACCAGATAACAATAATCAAGTGCTAAGTTTCCTAAAATATTTCTGAAACATCTTTTGGGATATCTAGCAGAATCACTGGCCCACTAACAGATTCTTTGTACCTATGGAAATGCACAGAAATTTTTGCAGTCATTATCTAAGCCATATGGTCTCACTCAGCTCCTCTGTCCCCACTGCTGGCTGGTAGCGGACAGCTGTGCAGGACAGCTAAGGTGATCCTGGCAAACTGAAGATTCAATCCTGAAATTCTGGAATGCCAAAGAATACTCCTTCTCCTCAAACAGCCACTTCTCCCTGGATAACCCAGTCCCTTCCAAGTCTCTCTAAGGTAGAGTGATTAGGAAATAAAAGGTGGGATAGACGATGAGAAGAAAATGAGGCCTTCACATTGGGGTAACAATGAAGGGATACAGAGGGAGAGTGAAAAAGATTATGGAGCTGAACGAAATGCAAAAAGGAAGACAAATTTTCAGCTATACCAGGAATATCTCCCAGTGTCTGGATTACTTACAGGACTGGTTTAGATGACAGGCTGGAGGAAAGCAAATTCAGACATAATTAACCATTATGAATTAAAATTGCAGCGAGATCAGTTCCACAGTTTTCCACATGAGAAAAGAACAAATAAAAGATACACAAAATCTCTGGCTTTCCTGGGTCTTCAATACAGCCACAGTCGTGCCATCGTCAGATCCAAAGACCAGAGCTGTGTATATACAGAAATTTGCTGTAAGTTTCTCAGCTGCTTTTCAACTTTTAGAGGAGACAGAGACAGCACACAGCAACATTTTCCTGTCTGTTCCAGAAAATGAATGGGAATTAAACGTTTGCCCTCACCCCTTCTTCCTCCTTCCCCTTCAGCTTTCCGTTACATTACTTTTTTATACTCATCCTTTCAAACAATTTTCCTAAGCACATCAAACTCACAGGAATGTCCACAGTGTCTTTTCTGGAGAGCTATTCACTGTAGCCCTCAAGGTTATTTTCCCTTAAGCAAACCAGGGTCTGCAATCTCAACCTAAATTACTGCCTTATTTATAAAGCAGCGGCACACAACATGGCCTTTGATATTAAGCAGTCCCTTTGGAACACTGTCAGTGAGCGTCTCTCTTCATATATATTGGTTTTCCTCTTTTCCTCCTACCTTCAAGTCAGAGCTCAATTCTGACCTTTTCTGTACCTCATCTCTCATCTATGTTTTTCTACTCCTTCCTACTGTTTGCTCACTTATTGTTAATCCTTAGTCTCTTCTTATTCACACTCTCTCATATATCACTTTTTATACAGTCTCCCTGACCCTCTGACAAAAACTTGTCATCTATGTCCTCAGGAGTTACAGCTTTAAATCCCATCTAATCTAGTTCCCACTGACACAGCAGATTTCACCCCTGTCCTGACACAGTCACTACTACTCTCCCTGTTGTGTTTTGATTTTCTACTTCTTGACTTCAGGGGGGGAAATGCAAGGACCTCACATGCAGGGAGAGGAGATTAGCTAGGATTTACATGTTTAAGTTCAGATATGCTTTTCAAAATACCCAGACAGTTTGGACTTAACTTTGGAAGAACACAAACTCCTTGGCTGTCTCTGAATTAAACAGCGGATATTCCCAAGAATTTCAGACTTCACACCATTTGCACAGGTGGATTTGTCACTAACTCTCAGATAAGTTTAGGAAGAATCCACACAATGGATTATTTTTTGTTTATTTTGCTTTTTTCTCCTCAACAATGATCCAGTTGACATTCTGACAGTTTGCTGACCAGATTGCAAATTCCAAGTTGTAATGCTTTATTTCAAATAAAGAAATCCTGGCATCTCCTAGGTTTTATAAAATGCCAGAAGGTAGAGTAAGTAAATTTAACTTTGTCTTGGAAAGGCAAAGATGGAAGTTGTTTCAATACTGGTACCGTTTTCAGTGCAGACCCACTTGCAGCATATAACAGAGCAGGATAGACCCTTGTGCTGCAGAAAGGAAAAGGAAATTGTGATGAAGTGAGAATAACCTGAAGCTTCCACACGTCAAGTCTACGGTTTTAGTCCTATTTGCACAATGCCAGATGTTCTTTAAGATCTTTTATGCATACACTGATCATTTAATTTGATTTTCCCAGCTCTGACTATGCAGTTTCCTGCCCACATTTGTATGAGAATTCCTGTAGGTATCAGAGTGATCAAGAACCTGAAAGTAGCAAAGGATCTGCTAACTGCTTAAATTGTTCCATAGAAGAGTAGGAGGGCAAACGAAAGCAAAGACTTACTTTTGGGATGAACAATCAGACATTAAATTAAGCCAGTCCTCTGGATTTATGCAAACTAGTAAGAAGATGGGTAGAAAGGCAAAAGCTTAATGAGGTTCAAAGTTTAAGACAAGAACCTTAAAATCACACTATAATATGGCCAGTCAGTGAAAGAATAGAAGAAATTACATGATCCAGAAGACAGCAGAACCAAAATATCCTGGCTGCACAGAAACATTATTATTTGTATTATACTCCCACCCAAAGGCTCCAAGTAAGTATCAAGGCCCAGTTGTGCTACATATTGCACGAATACGGCAAATGATAGTATAAGCCCAAATCACAAGAATAACCAGAGAAAAAGCATCAGCACTGTCGCACATAAGAGACAGAGCTCTGGATGACTGGGAAGCAAAGTGAAAAGGTTTCATGCCAGAATGACTCTGGGTTTGCTCCAAAGGATCATGAACCTCTCAATGAACTTGCAGAATGGTGAGTTCTGTGTAGTTCCAGGTGCTGTAATGAATGTTTCACAGAGAGATAATTAACCCCCCTCACCCCAAAGCTCCGCAGTGCTTTTGCTTTCCAGCACGATCTGTCTGTGACACCATGGTAGAGTGCAGAGCCAGCTTCATTATTTCAGTTTGTTCTGTTCCTTTTTACTGCTACTGCTCTCTAAGGTTAATTGTATTCCCTGTACTGATGCACAGTGGTATATACACATAGACCTCACTGTATGGATTCTTTTTTTTTTTTCCCCACTCTTAATCAATAAGGAGTTAAAACACTGTGCAGCTTTCTCAATAAAATGCCAGGAGTTGGCCAGTGAAGTGGGAAAGGGCATGAGTAAAGGAGCAAACCCTTGACATGTTCTTACTCAGTCCACTTTTCTCTTCATTTAGAAGAGAATTCAAAGGAGATAAAAGAAAAGACAAAGAATCACCTAAATGCAAACTTCTTCCTTGTGTAAAGTGGGAAGTAATACAACGTGTCAATGTTCTTGTTTCTCTATTCTTAGTCTGTTTCCAGACTGCAGTCCATGGTGGTAAGGCCCTGGAACAGGCTACAAACACAAGCTGTGGATGTTTTGCCCCTGGAGATGTCCAAGACCAGTTGGACGAGGACATGGGCAGTCTGACCTAGTGGGTGGCAACCCTGCCCATGGCATGAAGGGCTGGAACAATTTTAAGGACCCTTTTAACCTAAAATATTCTATTATTCCATGATCTAGCTATGTAATTTAGCTGTTCTCACCATCTTCAGAATCTTAAGTTCATGTTGACTGCAGAACTAAGTGGGAGACCAGATCAATGGGAGCCTCAACAAGAGTTAAGCTCTACATCCTTTTGGGATGGGCTTCAGCCACCATGACTACATTCATACCAGCAGGAGCACACACACCTTATCCTTCTCTGTCCCAACAAATCCTGCAACCAGAAATATTGAGAAGCACAAACTACAAACTAGGTTATTTATTAATGTTACATTAGGTCAGTGAAATTCCAGCTCTCTGTTTAAGGCAGAGGCTAATGCTCATCATATGCCCCACCACAAACTTAGCTGTGCCTCTGCTGACTCACTTATCTTCTTCCACAGCTCTTGCGAATGTGCATGTATGATCATAGCATACAAGATGAAAGAGAACAAATGATGCCTCTCAAGATTAGAGACATTGAAAAGACAGAAAGGCAAGCAAATCCATATGCCAGTGTGCAATGCCATTTGAAAGTTCAAAAATTTTAAGATTATGGTAGAACTGCTTTCAGCACAGTGACTACTGCAGTTTTGTATGTGTCACATTCGGTCAGAAAAAAATACCTTACTCCAATTATTATTGCCCACTGATGTGCTTTGTGAGAAATTTACTCCAGTCTCTAATAAACCTATCGTTAAGGTCTGAGGGAGGCTAAATCAGACTGTTCTACCCTGGTAACTGTTACAGTATGCTTTCAAGATAACTGTTTAGCACTGCTCACCATTAGCAAGTATATTTGATTTATATTTTAATTTCATTTTGTGGAAAAAAGATCATCACAATTTATCAGAGATCCATAATGTATTCATAGTGGTAAGCAGGGAAGAGGTAAATCAGATGATTCATTTCATATTGAAATTAATCCCAGCTGAAAGTAAATAACCACCTTTGCTCCCTTTTACATCATCAAACTCCCTTGTTTTGGAACAGTTAATACTGAACTTGAACAAATCACTCCCTGTTTAAAAGTTTAGAATTGAGGAACAGACTAAGATAGATGGTTTCTTTCTCTGTAAACTACTGATTAATGAATTGTACTAAATGGTGTGACATGCCCTTTAAATGGAATTTACAAGTAATATATTGTATGGCAACTGCATTATTAATGATTTTGATATCTAGTATTTGTGTCTTCCTGCTCTGAGCTCTTCTTATTTATACTGGCAAAGTTGAAAAGCAAAAGCTGGCTCTCCTGGTTTGCTGGCCTTTGTTATATTATACACTATATATTTTCCTGAGCTTATTCATATTATTTGCATTACGTCTAGCCTGACAGCCTTACTATATGCCAGCACTAGAAGGCAAAACAAACAAAAAAACAACAACAACAACAACAAAAAACAACCAACCCTTTTTTCAAGAAAATCACCTCAGCCTTTACAAATACACATATAGGCATATATAAGAATAGAATATGGATGACAGCTTCTTCTCATTAAAATATATTTTCTATCCCAAATAAAAGCAAGCAGAGACAATCAAATGTTGTTGTTTATTTTTTTCTGTTTATAAACTTCTCCCTGCACTTTAAGAGGCAGCCTGCACTAAATATATACTGATCTGTTTACCAAGAGATAGACTTCTGCATGCAAAACTGAAATGAATAGCAAATGGAAACTAAAAAGCAATTAGACAAGAAGGCAGTCAAACAAGGCTATTGTTCCATTCACATTTTTCAGTCTATCAAGAACATAAGAATCATGAATTCCTAAGGATAAATGGATAATTCACAGAAAATAAAGACATCGTAGAAATAATTTTAGTCCTTGCCAAAGAAGGCACTGGGGAGATGTTTATTTCAGACCTTCCATAGCAGTGAAAAAGGCTGTGAGCAGCTGAGAAATAAGAAGAGAAAATATGCAATCAAACTGAAAAATGAAGCAACAGTGAATCATCACAGTTTGGTAGAGTTACTGAGGAAAATTCTGACCAAAGTAACCTGTAAAAATATGAGGGGCACAGCTTTCTCATTAAGATATCTTACTGTAACTCTGTTGATATCAAGGAGCTGGCTTGCAACCATTAATAACATTTGGCAGTTCTACGGAATACTGGACTGATATCAGATATTGAAACCTTTCTTTGATCCTAGGAATGGCACATCGGAGTTGCCACCTGTTCAAAGCATCCTAAAATCAGCAAAGGTTTTGAGGGCAACAGGATGTGATAAGGACTGGAGGTAACTGAAAATCAGAAGTGCCATTCTTTTGAAAGCTGTGAATTAGTAAAACTACTTCATCCAATTTCATAATAAATATTACAGCTTTCAGAATTAGATAACATAAAGTCCATAACCAGTAGTCTGAAATAATCAAACCATTTGATGTTGCAGTTTTCCAGATCTCAAACTCCTATTTGAACCGTCTCGGTTCACTGCCGTTACTCAGTCCCAGTCCCACTGGACTTAAGGAACAGACTGGGAGCCAGCTATGCATAAACTTGGGGAGCTGCATCCACAGATAGACACCAGAGTCAGAAAGTTAGAGTTCAGCTGTGCCTTGAACCAGTCTGCTGATTATTTTGTCTCAGACAATCTAATTTTTTTTACTTTCAGAACAAATTTCAGTTTTTTGTTTTTTTTTAATTAAAACAGCAAGTGTTATTGAACAAATGTTTGTGCTTTTTTTTTTTTTCACCTGTGCCAACTTCCCTGTAATGTTTCTATTGTTTTGTTTTGTTTTGTTTCCCTCAACAAAGAAAGGGATAATGAGAGAAATAATTTGTGACCAGCTAGCGTGAAACTATGGATGGTCTCTCTACTGAGCATGTCAGCATACAAACTTACATCCTACGTAATAATTTTATTGTTCTACCTTTCGCCATGGTATTACATACAGAATCAGAGAATACCAAAAGATCACGAGAAGAAGAATAAATATTGAATAGGGCTGAAAACCTCTGAAAAGGCACTAAAAATAGATACATTTCAATATTCACCAAAGCAATTTCAGAAACAAGTGCTGCATTCCAAGAATAAATATTACTGACAAGCACTCAACTTGTCTAGTAAGATTTTTTTAAACCTTTAATGTCTTAGCAAAACTTGTCTAAACTAAATCATTTAAAAATTGAACTAGAGAAGCTAGGTTTTTCCTCAAGCAGTTCTGTTTCTGAAAAGGGCTTCAACAACAGTGTACATTGTGTACTCGCAGTGTACACAATGGAAATAGTTCCATGAACTTGAGTGTGTCTCTTTACTATTCTTGTGCCACTACAAACAAAGCAGGTTTAATAGTTAAGCATCTGGAAGATAGGTTTTTAAGCTTAATCGCCTTCCTAGGTACATTCATGCAAATCTGAATTTTCCTGAATCCATTTATTGAGTGGAATGCATTGAATTTTCTTAAATTAGAGACTGTTTCAGCCTTTGTTTCTGCATCATTAAGGAGGTTTCTTTTTTGTTTGTTTGTTTGTTTCTGTTTATCATAAGTTCTACATGACTTTCAATAGCAGCTTAACTGTCTTCCTTGCTTTGATGCTGATTATCTAACTTTCTGAAATGCATCCCATGCTATCCAGAAACTGACACAAACCATTCTTTGAGTTTTGAAAAAATGGTTAATATCTATCTGCAAACTATTTTAATTTATCAATTCTTTACTTATCTATGAAGAAAATAAATTCTTAAGAGACTTTCATTATGTTTGGAGACAGCAAGTATCAGAAGTCTTAGAAATATAAATCACAGTATAGTTTTCAGATGCATCACTGACAACACAATTTCTGATGTAAATATGAAAAGAAAATGAAAACTTGTAAAAAGTATTATGAATGTAAGAGCATCCAAATAGCTAAACTACTTGATAAGCACGCAAGTTTTGTAGCATTTCATCCACTTTTCTGCATTTTTATAGTAACTCATTTTGAATAGATTTAATTAATTTTTGAATAAATGGAAGTTGGAAACTTTATTTTCCCTTTCTACTCCGAAGCAGTAATACTAATTGAAGAATATGATCATTTTTTTCCAAATGTGTACTATGTCTTTATTATTCACAAGAATGGCATAATTGGAATTAAACTGCCAAAGAAAAGATATTGGAAAGCAATAAGCAATAAAGTAAATTTACCAATAGAATCACTTTCAGAAAGAAATGTTTCTAATCATTTTTTGCATGGATAACAGAGTGAAGGAATGTATTTTATTAACCTACCCAGTCCTACGTTGCAGATTACAACTCAACAGACGCTACGAGTATACTCATCTGTTGAACTTAGAGCTTACACATGGCTGCACAAAAAGATAAGAAATAGTCTCGTCTACCCAAACTTTTCTCATTTGCTTATTAAAACAGTTCATGAAAAATTAAACAATTGTCTTTAATGAGTAACCTGTTTTAAATTATTTCTAATGCTCTTCATATAGCAGCATTGCAAGTTCTGTATCTTACCAAGCCACGTTATACTAAGACCTGTATGTAACAACATTGTCATTTCTCATTGTATTTTGATAAATTTTAAACAGCTCAGTCCCAGACCTCCAAGACCTGAGGTAAAACACATTTGGCCTTTTTTCTGCTCACTGCAGTGTGCTCCTCATGCTGACCATGAATCACCGATTTGTGTAAACTATCAGAAAGATATCCAGCAAATTACTGAAATATAAACACAATCAACATGGCATTAAGAATTATGCACCCACGATCACTAACTAAAGTTAAGAATTGTGTTCTGCCCAGCTTGCCCTTGGCATTTTCCAACCTCATTGAACTATCTGCTCTTTTCATGGGAAGATGACATGGCACAGTGAGGTGACAATGGCCTGCCACATGGTGCACAAGGACAGCCTTTCCCCTCCCCATTACTTTGAGAAGGAGTTATCTCACTTTCTGAACATCTGTATTTAAATGGATAAGAGTTAGTAGCGCTAACATCAGGAGCAGCTCATAATTAGGGATTATTAGCCGAGCAATATGGAGTGATTGATACAGAGTTTAAGCTAATGACTTTAAAGATGATTAGACCATTTTGTCACTTGTTTATTCTGTCTGTAGACACAAAAATCAGTTAACCTTAACAACTGAAGAGCTCTATATGATGCCATATGGGGTAGGAAAAAGTGCAAGCTGTGATACTGTAATACAAGCTACGATATATGGTAAACACACAGGAGATGCTTGTTGAAAGTGAAAGTATTCCTAGCATTTGAGTAAGCAAGATGCAGAACAACTGATTATTGTTTTGACTGTCTGTTCTAAGAATTCCTACTGTAGGAATTTCTATAGCAGAATCAAGGGCCACATCGGAAACACATAAGATGCTTGAGCAGAATTTACAGTTTTTAATGGTTACAATTGATTTTTCATTTATTTCATCTTTGCTTTTGAAACAACGTTCAGAAAATGTTTAGGGACAAAAATAAGCAATTAAAAAGATAAAAATCTTTTCTACATGAAAACATCTTCGGATACAAGAACAGGTTCTGCAGGGTAGTGGTCACAGTGCTGAGTTGCCAGAGTTCAAAGGGTCTGGAAAGGAGTCTTCAGTCATATAGTTTGATTTTTGAGTGCTCCTGTACAGAACCAAAATTTGGACTCAATGATCCTTATGGGTCCCTTTCAACTCAGGATATTCTATGACTCCATGACCTGGATGTACATAAATGAGACAGTACATGGCTATTACTTCTGATGGAAATCCAGTCTTGCAACTAAGAACACACACATGTACTTTCACAGTCCGCAGGCCTTAATATCTGCTAAAGATAAGCTTTTTCTCAGATGATTCACTGAATGGAGGAAAAAAAATCGTTAGTTCTACAAGTGCCTTTCTGAATTATATTTTTAGGAGAGACCTTTCAGCAATTGTAAATGGACCCTAAGTGAATGCAGACAGCATAACTACCGAGACTCCTGGGCCAGAGAACAGTATCACACAACAAAGGGTCTGCACCCCCACAGTGGAGGAATAGCCAGGGAGATGATCCACCAAGGACAGCCCCCAAAGGAGAAGGGGCGTAGCAGGCAGGGAACATAAGCCATCTGTCATCACCGCAGCTGTCTTGCAGGAGACAACCCTGTAATAGTAGCTAGCTAATTTCTTTAGAAATATCTCATTAGTCCCTCCCTTCCTTAGCTGTCTCTCTATTAAAATGTGAAAAATGAATTCTGCCATTGCCAATTCCAGCCTGTTCCCTTAGTGAAATGAAGATGCGTCATGCTGGCCAGGGCTCAAGACAGATATAATTTCATAGGAACCAGAGGAAGTATCTCAGCTGTGGCTTGCACTGCTGCTCTGTCAGTAGTAGAGGTGACTCCTCCGTACCTCCCACCAAAGAGTAGGGGGGTAAAAAATGAGTGTTGCCTAGAGAAAATATTCAATACAAATTTTCTGTGCAACACTGTATTGAAACCTACACGTGACTGCTAGGGAGCAATGGGATTTGAGGCTGGGACCAAATTCTAGTACTAAACAGGCCTTCCTTTTACAGTTACCAGCTATGGTTATGCTGTAACCTCTGTGTGCAGGACAACGCCTACTAGTACAACTCAAAGATGTATGCAATCACACAGGCATCATCTTAGTTTACTCGTGAGAGTACGCGGCCAACTCGGCTGTGCAGAGGGATGTACTGGAGGGCAGTGGCTAAGGTTCTGACCTCTATGTTCAGTAGCCATTTTAGCCATCTACTAAGACGATACCTTATCTGTGCATTGTGCAGGTTTTTTTTTTTAATGAGGGATTTGAAATAAAAGGGGATGACTTCTTCATTTTTGAAAGAATAAAGGAGGATAAGTATTTAAACCTTCAGACTAAGTTGTCTCAAACACCGAAATAAGAGTAAGAAAAAAAATCAAGACTAAAGGAAAGCAGATTCTACCCTCCTTATAGGGTCCTGTCTACCTCTCACCTTACACCTGGCTATTGAGGGGAAGCCACGACTGAAATTTCAACTTCTACTGTCCTTCCCCCACTGGTATACACAGAAATGCACTTTTGACTCCCATCTCACATTCATACACACTGCTGACTTCCAATGGGCATTTCATTCCTGGCAGGTAGCTTATGGGTCATAATGAATCTAAGAACTTGACTGAATTTTCCTTTAGCTCTTTGCCCTCTTACACACATATAGCATCCAAGAGCCTCTGCTACTACTTGCAGCTAGATAAGCTATGCGCTGATGTCTTGCCAGCTGCATTTGAATTCAGTTCTGTGCAAAACAGAAATCCCTTCCACATGCTTTGGATTTTAATTTGAATAAAAAAGAAAAACAAAGTTATAAAACGAGTGAGTAGAGAAACAAATTGCCGTATTTCATTCACCTTAAGTTAGTGATAGCATAAGTAAAACAAACGTCCTTTTCCTAATCATTTTGCTCACTGCTTATCTCAGAACATCTATTAGCTGAGATTTGAGTTAAAAGATATGTACATTTATTTTTATTGCTTAAATGTGTATGTTTCACCCCTATCAGAAAGATAGCCACTTCAGGAAGGATTTTGATATTTTTCATTGTTTTACAATACAATATTTGAGAAAAAAATTAAACTAATACCAAACAAAATGTAAAATATTATATGTGCTTGAAAAATGCCCATTCCTCCACACTTACCACTCCCCAAAGTTCTCCCTTCAGCAGAAGAAAAGTAACATTCCATGCTCAATTTCCTTTAATGTATTCTAGGATGAAAAACAAACTATAGTACTAGTGGTCTCCCTCTTTCTGACCACTTCTGGAATTTGGGGGGGTATATTCTTCCAGAGTCTTTTCACACTAACACAGACACCTTATTAGCTTGGGATATATCATCATGAGATGACGGAGTTCAAGAGCTTCTGTGGAAGAAGCAAAGTAATAAGTAGGATTGCTACCCTGGACTTCAGGAGAGCCAACTTTGACCTCTTCAAAGACCTACTTGGACGTACCCCATGGGCAAGAGTGCCCATGAGAACTGGGTGGCACTTAAACACCACTTCTTCTAAGCATTGATGCATCCCTAAGAGTAAGAAAAGTGGCAAAGGCCTGCTTGGATAAGAAAGGAATTCATGGATAAACTAAAATGAAAGAATAAGGTCCATGAAATGTGGTATAAGGACCTGTGTATCTGGGAAGAATACAGCAATATTGTCAGGGCCTGTAGGGACCCAATGAGGAAGCCTAAGGCCCTCCTGGAATTAAACCTTGCAAAGGAAATAAAGGATAATAAGAAAGGCTTTATAAGTATGCCAACAGTAAAAGGAAGACTAGGGAAAACACAGGTCCCCTAAAAAATGAAGCAGGTGCCTTGGTAACAGGCATGTCAAGAAGGCAATGATTCTGAATGCCTTCTTTGTTTTAGTCTTCAGTGTCAAGACTAGCCCTCAGGAATTCCAGACCCTGAAGGTAAGAGAGTCTGAGTGGAGAAAGGAATGCCTTTGTTTGAGGAATATCTGGTCAGAGAACATCTAGTCAAAATCAGTAGACACAAATCCATGGGCCCTGATGGGATCAACCACCATGTTCTGAGAGAACTGGCAGAGAATCACAGAATGGCCTGGGTTGAAAGGGACCTCAAGGATCATGAATCTCCAGCACCCCCCCCACCACCACAGGCAAGGTCACCAATCTCCACATTTAATGCTAGATCAGGCTGCCCAGAGTCCCACCCAACTAACCTGGCCTTGAACACCTCCAGGGACAGGGCGCCCACAACATCTCTGGGCAGCCTGTTCCAGCACCTCACTACTCTTATAGTAAAGAAGACTTCAGCAAGGTGTTTGACACTATTTCACATAACATCCTTGTTATTAAACTTAGAAAACATGGGAGAGATGACTGGACAATGAGATGGGTTGAGACTGGCTAACTGGCAGAACTCAGAGGGTTGTCATTAGCTGTGCTGAATCTGGTTGGAGGCTTGTAATTAGCAGTGTTCCCCAGGGGTCAGTGTTGGGTCCGGTCTTGTTCAACATCATAATCAGTGACCTGAATGAAGGGATAGAGTGTATCCTCAGCAAGTTTTCTGATGATACAAAGCTGGAAGGATTAGCTGACACTAGTGATTGTACTATCTCTCAACAAGATCTGGACAGACTGGTGAATTGGGCAGGAAGGAACTGATGAGGCCTAGCAAGAGCAAGGGTAAAGTCTGGTACTGGGGAAGAATAACCGCATGCATCAGTACAGGTTAGGGGATGATTGGCAGGAGATGAGCTCTGTAGAGAAGGACCTGGGGGTCCTGGTGGACATGAGTCAGCAGTGTGCCTTTGTGACCAAGAAAGCCAGCAGTATCCTGAACTGCATTAGAAAGACTAGCAAATCAGCTGAAGGTGATGACCCTCCTCTGGCCACCAGACTACTCTGTCCTAGTGAGGCCACATTTAGACTACTGTGTCCAGTTCTGGGCTCCCGAGTTCAAAAAAGAGACAGGGATCTCCTAGAAGGAGTCCAGCAGTGAGCCACAAAGATGATGAAGGGCCTGGAGCATCTCCTGTACAAGGAAAGGCTGAGTAGCCTGGGTCATTTCAGCCTGAGGAAAAGACGACACAGGGAATCAGATCAATGTTTATAAATATTGAAAGGGAGGTGGGAGGCAAATGGATGAGGCCAGGCTCTTCTCAGGGGTGCACAGCAACAGAACAAAGAGTAATGGCCTAAAATTTGAACTCGGAAGTTCCCCACTAACATGTGGAAGAGCTTCTTTATGATTGAGCATGATGGTGCACTGGAATAGATTGCCCAGAGAGGTTGTGGAGTCTCATTCTATAGAGATATTCAAGATCTGGCTGGACTACTACCTGCCTATGTGACCTATTATAGGGTACCTGCTTTAGGAGAGGTTTTGGACTCAATGATTTCTAGAGGTTCCTTCCAATCCCTATGATTCTGTGAAAAAAAAAAAAAAGGATCAGTATGTGCTAAAAGAAGTAGTGAGGTCTCAGAGAGCTCAGGTGGGTAATTCATCTTCCGACATAAAGAAAGAAGAAAAACTTGTGAAGGCAAGTATATCTAATCCTCTCTCTGACTGTTTCAAAGACAACCCTCCACCTGTCTGTCCACCCTACTCATCACATTTATGTCCAGAGAGCCAATTCAGAGATTGAAGAGTAATACAGTTTGTACATGAATGTATAGCAGTCAAATTCTCCCAGAGAGTTTTCCCCAGTAGCCTCAAACTGGCTGGTTGCTACCTGGCTGAACTGCATAACAAGACAGTAATTTGCTATCACTTGTAGAAGAGAAGGCCTGGCTAGAACACCCCAGGAAATGGAAGCCATAAGAATCAATGACATCACATTTGACCAAATGTAAAATACACAGTTGCATAAATGATTAAAAAACCAAAACCCTGAGAATAGAAAGGACACAATCCATTTGGTGGAAAAGTAGGAAAGAGACGTCAGATGGGAAAAGGTTGCTACCATCTAGACAACTCATCTGGCATAGATCTTGCTTTCAAGATCACCACTGAAACAAGTATAGCACAAATAGTTCCAGTGGCTTACAAGTTATTGATCTCTGATAACAGACAAAACAGAAGACATGGGTGCCAAAGCTCTGCTTGTTTCAGATTAAGACTTGAAGATATCTCCCATTCCCTTCAAAAATAATATCCTAATCTCTGTTCAATAGAAGCGCTCTACTTCTCTGACTCTTTTCTAGACGATATGAAATAACCATTGTGGCCTGGAAATGAAATCTCTTGTCTTCAGTTTGCTAATTCCTCAGCTGCAGAGTTTGTACACTCTTTGCTGACCTTTCTTCCACGTTCACTTTTTACAGAGTTATAAAGTGTGTCTTCTCTACAGATACATTAAGGAATTTTTATGTTTTTGCATGCACCAAACCAAGGCCTATGAACTTGCATTTACAAGATGTGGAAGGTGATACATTATTGCAAGTTGTTCCCTAACTTGTACATACATTGAACTTAGAAGAGGATGTACTTAGATGTGTTCAAAGGTTGCTGGCTTCCGAACGCATTTTGTAAGTTTGTAAGGAAGAGTTACTGTTTGGTCTCTAATTTTTTCTTCTTCATTCAATAAAGGCAAAGCTATGCTAAGAATCAAAGTAGATCTGTGATTTTTCAGTACACTGCAGCTTCTGTTAAACCTCTCTACCAGATCTGTAATTTTAAATTCCTTTCTCATATTAACATTCCTAGGCACACAGCATAACCCATAACTCAGTTTTCTTGTAATAGCTTCACTCTATGCTCCCATTGAAAAGGTTTCACATAAAAAGACATGCATACACAGAAAACTATAGAGATTCTTTTATCTCAGGAGAATAAAAAGCGAGAAAAATGACAACAGAATGTGAATCGGTACTTCTAGGTATTTCATATCCAATTGATGAAATGGCTGCAGCTGCCAATACCTTTATTCAGAAGAGAATCTGTTCATCACATTTGGGCCTTACATTTTGGTTTTATCTTCAGCTGTACTGAAAATATAATTGGAGAAGTGTGGAATCGAACACTTTTGAATCAAGCTTTAAAAAAAAAAAATTCTATATAAAAGAGTTATTTTTCCCACATAATGTGGTGGTCAAGATCATCTAAGTCCTGCATTCCTTTGATCCTGCGTTCCTGTGTAAGAGACCTGTGACACAGAAGTAGCATGAAGTGGCTATGTGAAAGTGTTCATGAACAGAAAGCTTTCCTAGCAGTAGGAAAAACCATTTAAGTCACCATCATCACAAACTGACTATTGCCCTCATCCTCCCCTGGCTTGGGAGAAGTGACACCTCAGCACTACAAGCCATGACACAGAAGTACTACAATAAGCATTTTTCATTTATGTTGGAGCCTGCTAAGGAATTTCAGCTAAGAAGTGGAATTAGAGCAAGCTAGGTGAGCGACATCTTAAGGTGAGCTGGTGCTGTTTATGACAGAAATGTAAGTTGGCTTACCAACTGCAATAAATTTACAGAGTATGGGTGATGCGAACATGTTTGATGAGTGAATTTTCATTTTTTTTTTTTTTTTTTTAATTCTCATGTTTTGCCTAGGACTTGTATCAATATTCATAAGCTGCTCCATTTTTTATTCTAAAATATTGTGACCAATATGGTCATTCTGATTCT
Organism: Lagopus leucura; assembly: GCF_019238085.1. Classification (NCBI taxonomy): domain Eukaryota; kingdom Metazoa; phylum Chordata; class Aves; order Galliformes; family Phasianidae; genus Lagopus; species Lagopus leucura. The sequence continues at coordinate 24,333,147 of NW_024962250.1, read as the reverse complement.
GTTCTTCCCCCACGCTTCTCTGTGCCCCCATGGAGTAAGATTTATTCCTCGAGTGGGTATGAAAACAGGCACCGAATTAAAGTACTGTTTCAAAACAAGCAAAGAGATTTTATGCTATATTTTATCATGTTATTCTGCAAATGCATACATTCTTACGAAGTAATAAAAATTATGTGTAGATTTTAAGTAGAAAAAACTTTACATATAGTATACGTATGTATACATTCATATCATAAGCAAATCTGCCAGCATTTGAACTAGACAGCCATTCTGGATGGAGGTCCAAGCTGTGGCCAATCCCACTCCAGGCCAGGCTGCAGCCATTAACACCTTGAGAAAATACCATTGCTACAATCACCAACACATTTTTCCAATTAGTTTGAGGGAGGAAATGAGACATTTTTCTTCGTTAATGCCTCTCTCTCTTCCTCTCCTTGCCCATCCATTTTATACTTCCTAATGGTGCTCAGGAGGCCATCAAGTTCCCTCCAGCACACTTCCTGCTTCCATCCAGCAGGAATAAACTGTTACTGCTTTATGTGAAATGATTCCTGAGAATTCTGATTCTTCCCACCAAAATGTGAATAATTGTAGTATTTGACTCCTGGCTTCCTCCTCGGGGATCCTTCTGACTTAAGCAGTTATTGAATTTATCCTGACAAAGATTGCCAAAGAAAACTTTATTTGAACGACAGAGGGGGGAACAAACTGTTTGCTGTACTAAAAAGAAGTTTGAAATACTATAAAGGGAGAGAAAAAGTACTGTAATGGAAGGTGGAAATCTGGGACAGACAAATCAGGCCATAAAGCATAAAATCAACACAGCAGTGGGAAGCAGGAAAGCACAGCCTGAGCCAAACATACCAAGAGACTATTACACATACTGATCTCAGATGTCATATAGAACATGCATCAGTAAGCCACCTCATACTTCAAAGTCCCACATTACACTAATCTCAACAAGTCTATGCTAGAAGGGAAGAGGGTCAAGTCAACATTTAAGTATTTAGTATGTATATCTATCATAGGTATCTTCAAGCTTATGCATCCAGTCTCATTCCTAAACTAAAGGCCATTGCTTTTTCCCATTTTAAACAACAAGAACATTGTCCTAAGCCAGGAATAGGGGGGTTATCTTGTTCAACAAGCCTGCTTATTGCATGCTCTTAATCACACAACCTCCAGACTAGTGAAAAAGAAAAACAACATTGTAGAGACAGCGTAGCTCTGAAAAAGGGAACTTGACTCTCTTTTGCCCTATGCTCCAAGTACTATACAGACTTCTTGAGCAACAGCTAAAGTACTAATGAACTCCACCAAGACAGCTGATTTTAAATTTCAAACTCACATGTGCAAATCTCAGATGTGATTTTCATCTCTTCTTGTTTCCAGTTGAAGGAAACAGACAAAAGTACTTGAGAAAGTTGCTCTCCAGATGTTCTAGCAGCACTTGTCTGTACAAGGTATCAGATATTACAAAAAAAGCATGTTTTCCTCTCAACTTTTTGGCATAGATGCGTGGAGTAATGTCACAGCTTGACTTGTGCATAAACTGGATGTCACCTACCAACAGTAATGACACAGTAGCAAAGGCTACTAGATAATATTTTTTTCAAATAAGCAGGTCAGTTGACAGCAGGTAACATTCCTCTTGCTACAAGTGACTGAGAAGAGCAAGACATTCAGTTTCATCTCAGTAGCACATCCTTCCAGGTGTTGGCTATTAAATAAGTTACAAAATGTGCATATATACAACACTTCTTTCTGCTCTTGCAGGAAAGCTGTGATTATACACATTAATTAACACGATAGCCATGAACAGCAGTTATCCTACTAACTGAGATACCTCAGATCCAAATCAACACAGAACCTGAACGGCTCCCAAACTAATTGAAGTATGTATACTCAAATTCCTTTATTAATGCAAAGAAATACTACTGCCATTCTGGAGGTTAGCCTAATGGAAGAGAAACAACACACCATCAAATGCATAATATCACTAGTCTCTTTCTATGTAGTAGAACATCAGATGCCCCTTCCCTCCCCCCACCTTATTGGCAACCACCCATAAGAAAACCCTGACCAACATCAAGGTGGGATAGGAATCAAAGCTGTGCTCTTGTCACCAGGAGAGCTGCCAACTTCACCCCTGCCCTGTTCTCATGGTTTTGTAGAAACTTGACCCGGGCCATTAGCTTCAAGTCCTTCCCCCTACACTCACAAGTGAATTACTTTCCTCTGTTAGGATGAAGTGATAATATAATCCCAGAACACTCCGCAGTCAAAGGCTTTCCATTTTTCCCCTTAAGTTTCCATCCAACTGACACAAATTACAAATTTCTTCAGAAGTAACAGAGAAACATAACCTTGCTGACAGATTTCCAGTGCTGACTCAATCGACCATAACCCTCAACCCTCCAGGTACACGGAGGGCAATGTAGGACTAAGGGGTGTATGTCAGAGCTACTATCCTGGAGGTATCTTGTATCTCCAGTGAAATTTAGATAGCTACTAGGAAAGACAAACCATCAGCAGAGTGAAAACTGTTAATCATCATTTGCTCTGCTGACCTTTCTTTTCCTATCTACCTGTAGTATGTACGACCTTCTTTTCATACCTACCAGTTGATATTTTACTTACAGTTGCACCATATCACATTTTTCATGTGTTCACTTTTCCCACACGTTAAGAAATGCTCCACATGCTCTGTAGACTTGAAGAACCTCTCTCCCTAGAGATAATTAGAAATGTCAGCTGTGCTTTCTGATCTGAGATAAGTACATACCTCTTGGGAAAGAGAAAGGGTAGGAGGAACACTTTTACTGAAATCAGAGATATGAAGATTTGACAATCAAGCCCACAGAACCTGGAATTTTCGCCTACTTCTTAGAGTTATTTCTTGATCTTCTACAGAGGTATAACCAGGCTGCAGATAACTGTAAATAGCTGGACATTATATGTAATGAAATTCAAACTTCTATTCCGTGGCATGTTTTGTCTTTTTCAAAGGTGTATGTATACTTTTCCCCAAAGACATTCTTTAGAAATTCAAGATGCCTACTAACAGTTTTATTTGTGCATCAGAAACAGAAAATGGTAGTGAGAAAATGAAGACTTTTGGGTCGCTAAGGGAAAGATAGGGAGGTGCTTGACCAGATTTTGTTAGTCTGGTGGTAGTATGAAATCAAAGATCAGGATCAGACATGCTTTCAAAAGCATAATTTATCTATATACAAGGGCTATACTTCACCTATACATTAGGTGATTTCTATTTCTAGAACATTCTTTACAGTTTGGGAGAATGAATGAGAATGCCAAAGTGGGTGAAGGTGAGGGCATAGGTCACATCTGTGAAAATTAGCTTGTAAGGGACAGCCCTCTTACCTCCCAAATATCCACCAATGAGAAATATCTCTTTTGGCAAATATATCTATTAAAAGTCATAGCCTCTACTAATCAGGGTTGACAGATGGCATATTCCATGGCTTTTTGCATATTACAGGTTGCCTTTGGAAGAGTAAATGTGGTCCCTTCCCAGCTGATCACAACCTGCAGAATGAATAAAATACACAAACTAATGCTGTGCATGAGTCAATAATAAGCAGTATCATGAAATCTCCCAGCTGCCCACTTGTATCAGGTTTGGCAGACCGTGCTTGTAACAGTGATTTGATAAAATCAGAGCTGCCACAACATGTAGATTCTAGTGTTTGTGGATCAACTCTGCTGTAACCTCCTTCTGCAGCATTCTGGAGCTCAGATCTGTGCTCCAGAGGTTCAAGACCCTACTCTGATCACCTTGGGCTGGACTTCAGCAATCTCTAAAAGCAGTCACATGAGAAAGCTTGTAGAACAGAACCTGCAGAATAAGGAAATTACGGAATTATAGAATTATAAAAAATTTATAGAATTATAAAGTTACAGAAATAAGATTGTTGAGACAGGAAAAGCAGCTAACTCAGAGATTCAAGAAACAAAATACAAAAATGGAAAGCTATAAAATCCTAAGGAAAACAGCATGTCATCAACAGAGGATTGGCTCCAGGAAGCCACAGAAGCTGACCCTCCACCTCCAGACTGATGTCTGCTTGGCCAGGAAAGACACTTCCAGTGCTTTATCAGGGTGGCGAGTACACCAACATTTAGACTAACACTACTATAAATTCTCTTTTATATTTGTTATTCATGAATACTTGCTCTATGCTTTTAACTCCTGCTTGCTAGGAATTGAGCCTCTGCTCACAACTAGGGTGCCAAAACAAAGTGTCTTAAAGAGGAAAGGTTGTATCTCAGGGGTACATACTGCACACTGGCAGACATGTGGAAGTGAACCAGGCTCTAGCGCTCAGGACTTTAAGTGAATTAGGCTGGTAAAGTTTTCTTAACCCAAGATTCCTACCCAGTATATCTTTATATTTTTTGCACAGTCACTGTACACAAATAATACTGCCCCAAGAGGAGCGCTGTTAAGATTGAGAGGAGATACACACAATACGTACAGAATTTAAAGTCAAAAATCTGTTTGCAATGACCCAATAATGTTCTGTGAGGAAATACAGTATTTTTGAGAATGAACACTACTTTCCAAAGGAAGAAAATAAAAGAAGATGGAAGACAGAGGAACTGTCACTCTAATGTACCTACATTCATCAAATGGAATTATCTCAGGCATCTGGGATAACATCGTAATACAGCACTGTCAGAGGATCAGTGTCTGCTGCTTCAACAATAAATGCTTTGGCTGTTATGCAGCAGCAGGAGATGATCATCTGCCTCAGATGCATTAACGCCTCAGTCCATTCTCATTATCCCTCAGTTCATGGAAATGCCATGAGAAGAGCTCTAACAAAATTCATAGTGAAGTGTCTGTCTGTTGGACATGATGGTAGAGAGCAGCAGGCATTGTTTCATATGTCAGCAGAGAAATTACTTAGTCATAATCACAGAACCGTAGGGGTTGGAAGGGACCTCCAGAGATCATCAAGTCCAACCCCCCTGCCAAAGCAGGTTCCCTACACCAGGTCACACAAGTAGGTGTCCAGGTGGGTCTTGAACATCTCCAGAGAAGGAGACTCCACAACCCCCCTGGGCATCCTGTTCCAGTGCTCCGTCACCCTCACTGTAAAGAAGTTCGTGCGCACATTTGCGTGGAACTTCCTATGCTGCAGTTTCTGGCCATTTCCCCAAGTCCTGTCTCCACACACTGCTGGATATACAGCTAATACATGTACTACATGTTGCTAACAGTGTCATGCAGTTAATAATTGATTTTCCAAATACCTACATGTTCTTGTAAGACAAAAAACACTGTGCTCCCTGGGAAGTTCATGCTTACTCAAAGCTTCCCCTTTACCACACTTATACATCACATTCACTGGAAATCCTTTGTAGTAACAGCCTTCAAATAATCTCTGTGCATACATGGAGAATTTCAACAATTAGCCACAGAGGGCAAATGTCATGTATGGCAGGCACATAACACTTGCCAATCCATAATGGTACCTGCCAGAATGCTTTCATGTTATCCTCCAAGAACAGTTATTCACGATGTCCCTGGATAATCACTATGTATATGCAAGAAAGTAAACACACAAACATCCAGCGTTAACCTCTATAGCCTTGAAAATGTTTTTGCTAGTAAATACTGTTAGCAATTCCAGCAAGGAAAGAAATAAAATCAACATGGTATTTAATGAGCTTTCAACTTGTACAGAAGTCTAGGAATGCAGATACTAAACATAGAGGTGTATGTGAGACAAGGCATAAGCCAGCAAGCCTAAGGCATCCCACCTGGGGTTTCTGTCTCTGAAGGAAAGTAACAAGAGTTTGGCAGCTTTGGCCAAGCACCCAAGAGCTTTGTAATTGCTTCACAACCCCCTAGTCAACCTGCGACAAATGTGTGTCTGGAATAGTAGAGTCCGAGAGCTAAATCAGCAGTCAAAATTGACTTTTACAGCTTCTGGCTACATTGACCCTTTCTAAGTCAAGAGGGTCAAGACTCAATGCCATACTAATGCACACTAGCCACTCAGCACATTTAAAGAATACGACAACCTCCTTGACAGACTCCGTGTGCTTCAGTTAGTGATCATTTAGTAGTCAACCTCCTGTATTTACGTTATGGAGCTCAATTATAAAATGTCAAACATCATGACAGTCATCTTGAATTCTGCAGCCTTTTTTTTTTTTTCCACAGATTGGACTCATCTTATGTGAAGCATCTGGATATCTTCTGGGTTGTTCAGTCTGAAGCAATGTAGAATCAAGGCTTCTCATTAGTGCTCTGTATCTTTATAGAGGGAAGAATACCGAGAAAGAGAGAGATTGAAGCACAGGCTTCCTCACCAGAATGTTTTCATTTTTCCCCATCAACAGTAAAACAGTATGTATTGTTTGTAAAGCCTCCAAGTACTTAGTAATTAAAGATCCCACTCTCTGTACACATCATAATTGTCTTTTTCTTCTGTTTCACTTTCAATTTCCAGAATGTTTTTAAAAGAAATGTGAGAGCTAAAAGTTCATCAGCTTTTTCACCCCTCTAACCCAACTAATCATCTAAATACATTAACTGACCAAGGCAGGAACTTTTTTTTTTTTTTTTTTTAAAACTAATCTCTATTTCCACAAATACGTTTGTGTCTATTAATTGTACATGTTTCCCTTGATGCTTGCCATTTACAGGATACAGTGCGTTACTTGAATCTCATGGTGTTTCTGATCCCTGAGTATTTAAATACATGACGAAGGACCACAGAAATTTGTCTATGCACATCCATGCTCTTGCTCACAACCCCAACAATGATGCGACTGATGATGGCTGTAAGAGAAGCTTTTCTTCATACATCCAATTGCCTGGATATTCATGAGCAGCAAGAAGTGATGTAAGCTCACCCACCAACCTGATTTTTAACACTTGTTACTCAGATGCCTTGACAGGCACTGCATCTAACAGCCTTTCCACCCCAATGTTTTCTAATATGCTCATTGCTGTGACATACAAACCATTCTTGGCATGCTACATTGCTGCATAGCAGACACACTCATTGTTAAGTACGCCTTGCTGACATTTATGTTTTTGCACTGAGTGGAATACACGCAAAGATTGCTAGCCAAATCCAAGTCAGAACATCACAAGAAAGTAAACCCAACTCTCCTCTTACAAGGTTCAGCTCTCTGGGAATTCATTTATTTCTTCCAAACCTAACCTGAAGCACAAAAAGCTACTTGAGAACAGTAGCAAAGAAGGTTTACAAGTAATGACCTAGCCTCTCTCTTTTGAACTTTTAGACCAAGTATAAGTGCAAGGGAATGTTATTTCCTATCTCTTTTGACAAAGCATGGCATCACAAATCATAACTTTCCCATTCCCTGTCTAAGCTGTCTTGTAGACTGCTGGAAATAGAAATAAGAACCTCAGAGCTCTTTAAATAATTTCTCACAATGTCAAAGGAGCATTAACAAAGACAGAAACTATAATGGACTATTCCAGCTGTGTCAGAAGCCTATATGTTCTCCTAATGCATTAGCCGCAGAGTAAGAGGACACTAAAGAAACCTATGGATTACAACTGTCAAAATGAAACTGCTTCTAGGAAATGAAGTGGCAGATCACTAGAAGTGACCAGACTACTTAGGGCAGAAGAAATTACACATACATTATTTCCAAACCAATTGGGCTACACAAAGGGTTCTAGCAGGTTGACAGACATTAACAACATGGAAAGTGAATTAGGGCTGCCTGTACATCAACTTCTGTGTTCCAGGAAGATTGTTCCTTATATAAGTCTCCCTAACCTGACTGGAAGCCCAGTTTTAAATGGGGCAGCAACACAATTGAAGCTGCAACAACCTCCAGGGAAACAACTTCACAGAACCAGTACATCTTACCACTAAGAGTGCTTCCTGACCCTCTATAGCAATTACAGAGATCAAGATGACATGAAGACCAGCAGAATAGAAAGGTGCTATAAAGGAAGAGAAAAAAATTGCTTACCCATATCAAAAGATTCTAGATTCACAGAGGAAAGCTCCATCAGGAAAAGATTTTCAAAGAAAAATCCTACTCCCACGAGGGTCAGCCCTGAAATGAGGTTTAAGACAGGTGCAGCCAGGCTCCACTCCTTCCACAGCTGAATTGCCTTCACCTGTGCTCCCAAGGCTGGTCCAGTTCTTTCCCCAGGTGCTCAATCAGTGGTTCAGGCTGGGACTCAACAGCTGTCATATGCCCTCACACTGAATTTTCACAGGCTTTCATATTCATACCCAAAAACAAATCAATTCACTGTTTTCTTTCTTCTACAAATAACTGTCAAAACAATAAGTAAAGTTTGTGAAATTTGTTTGTTTGTTTTTAGAATCCCTAGTCTCACAGAAATGAAAAGAATTGTGTTTATTTGATCATCTCCACTCCATCATCTCTGCTTTGGAAGTTCAGCAAAGCTACTGGACTTTTTATCCTCATTTTTTAACTGATGCCACTTGCCAGCACCTGTTTATTTCTTTAATCCACTATTACCTACAAAGCTTACTTTAATATCCAAATAATTTTTAATTCCCAAAGCTCTGGGCCTTCATGAAATGGCATTCAAATTCTTCTTAAAGACTTATTTTTGTGTAAGACTACAAACCTTTATCTTCATCAGTGTACAGCATGTACATAATTCGATGTGACACAGAGATAGATAGATAGCATCCCAAGTTAACACTTCCCTGGGGACCTCCCCAGACAGTTTTCCTGTTAGTATGTACCAATTTTAAACTCCTCTGTGCAGTCTCTCATTATTTAGTCCTTGCAGGGAGCACAGTTTTTGCTTACTAGACAATTAATAACAACAACATTAATGAACTGACAATAAGGACAAAAGAATGCAGTCACTTCTTATGTCTGTAACAAGTATTTGTCGTGGATCTCGTGTCCATCTCATTTCTTATTTCATACAAATATGGGTAAAAGCCATGAGTGATGTCAAAACGAAACATTTTGGTTGTTTCTGTCACACACTTTGCATTTCATGATCTGTACCTCTCTTCCTTTTACATTATTAAGAATATAGAAGGTAGCATGCAGCTCATCAGGGAATACTGAACTAGTGTCACTCAAAAGTATCTAGTCTTATCTGTGTGCAATTACGCTTCATCTTACTGTGCCTTGTCTCTTTGCACCCAAGGAATGTGCTTTGTTACTTCAGTGACCCCAAAGTGAAACCCCAAAAATCAGCTAAAGGTAGGACAGGAAAGACACTGCCATCTACTCAGAAAGGCATATCTGAACTTTTATTTTCATTTAAACTTTGTCAACAAACTTAAAAGATTCTCCATCTTTTAGTCCTCTGCAGTCAGTTCTGACAAAAAAAAAAAAAAAAAAAAAAAAAAAAAAAAAAAGCTTTTTAAAACACCAGTATTAAAAAATAAAAAAGAAAAAAGAAACAAAAAAATTTTATAATCTGATTCTAAAATATCTCATTATCTTAGTCTTGCAAGAAAACATCATCACTAGAGAAAAAAAAAAACAACCTATTATCTAACAAAAGAAGCGTTTATATTTGCACTATATATACTCTGGTCTTTCCTCCTGTATACCCAGGCTCATCTCCACTGTGTTATTCTGAAGTGACTTCCTCTCATCCTTATTTCTAGTTAAAAATATCATTTGAGATTCGTACATTACAAATTTAATTGAATCAGATAACTTCAGATGATAATTTTTATCTGAAAGAATAAGCATTTTCTGATCAACAGAAGTTGTACTGGATCAACTGTGTATCACTGTCATAACTTCTCAACCCTAGACTGCATTGAGACGATGTTGTGGTTTAACACAACAGAGGGCTTAGCAGCACACAACTGCTCACTCACTCTCACCAGGTGGGATGGCAAACAGAATTGTAAAGGTGCAAGGACTCACGGAATGAGATAAACAGTGTTTACTTGGTGAAGTAAAAGCTGTGCACACAGGCAAGGCAAAACAAGGAATTAATTTGCTACTTTTCTGCAGTCACTTTCATTAAAGCAGGGTTTATCCCTGTAATGGTTTCTTGGGAGGATAAACGCTATCACTCTCAGCCTTCCCCTCCCTCCTCCTTTATTACACCAGCCTTCACTGTTCCACATGATGTCTCATGGTATGGAATAGCCCTTTGACAAGTTTGGGCCAGATATACTGATTCTGTCCCCTCCCAGCTCTGTGTACATCTGTCACAGAGTTAACTAGATCAATCTATGCCTGTGAGAGGGGGGCAGTAGACGCCTGGGCCCCCCCAGCCCCAGAAAATGGGAAGAAAAAGGAAAGGGAGTAGGGAAATGGGAGCTGGGCTTAAGGAAGAAAAAGAAAAAAAAAAAAAAAGTGGCAATGATCTATGGAAGAAAACTTATTTTACTAACTATGATATTGGAATGCACGATAACACAATATAATACAATCTAATTGAAATTGAGACTAATAAGTCAAATAAAATAGGAGAGGGAGAGAGTTCCTGAGACCGAGTCAAACCTGAAAAGCTTGGTATGGCTAGGAAAGCACCCTCAACACCCACTGCAAGGCAGTAAGAGACCGCCCACCAGGAAGGGCCAGATCCCATTACTTCTGTGACTTACAGGGATAGGTACCTGGAATTGGAGCATTAACACTTTAACTCCCAGTGCACTACATGATGTTATGATGCGGAATACTGAAAACCAAAAATCACAAAACCGTAACAACATCTCCAGCCTGATTGCTGGTAGGGCAACACTAGAAACTGAAATATTATTGACTACGTACACACAGTGCTTCGCAATAACTCAAATATCAGCATGTTTTCCCCACTATTTTCATCAAAAATCTAAAGCACAGCTACATATGAGCTTCTACGAAGAACAAAAAGGAGCTCTATCCCAGCCAAAATCAGGACAGGTAACATACAAAATCTTACACTGTGGAAAAATATAAGGCTGCTGAACCTAACAATTGCACTAAGAAAGCAAGCCCCAAAACTAGCAGCCTGGGAATAGCTGTCATTCTGTCTGTTATGCGACCAGAAGGTGTATGAAATGTCATACCATATAGAATTTTTCCTTTTATCTCTGGAGTGACCTAAAAGAACATAGCCCCTATGCATAACTCAATTTTATTGCTTTGATTTCCACAAAATAAACTATTTTGCAGATGATATTTAATCACACAGCTACCCAGCTTTTTCTCCACTTTCACTCTGTCTGCTTCTAATCTGCACTTCAATTAGTAAGAAATACAACTAATTGCAGTAGAGGAAAATGATGTTTGAGGTTCTTAGAGGTCACTTTCCTTGAACTTTATCAGCAGGGATGCAGAGAAGCAAACACAAAGCAACAAACAACCTCAAAGTTCTATGGGAAAATGCATGAATAGGTAACCTCCAGGCAACTAACGACTTCCAGCTGCACATCACCAACTAGCTCATCCTTAATTAATTAGCCAGCTGGCCTAGTTTGTTAGCAGTAGCAGTAGAGCAGTACAAGTATGACTTCAAGGTAGATAGGTAGGTAGTTGAATTTGATTTCCAGCTCTATTTTAGACAAGAGAAAACAGTCTGCTATGTGAAAGAGACTACAATATAGTCGTGTTAAAATCTAGTTACATAACAAATCTACTGTTATCTTTAGAAAGTACAGCAGTATTCTTTTTTAATGATAAATGCACCACTGTCATGTTTTTTATCTCAGTGATAAGAACAAGGAATGTAGAAATTGCAATAAGAATAGCTGACTGTCTTTCAACAGAAATACAAATTTCCCTGAAGAGAAATATCTTTTGTTTAGAATGTGACTAATGAGAACCTTTGTTCAGTAACTTTCTTAGGTTTTTTTTGAATCTAGAAGGAAGTGACTCTCACTTATACTAATGGTAGAGATAAACCACTAAGAACAGTAAAGTCTTACAGATCTTGCAAGTAAGTGTTTTATAGGGTCCCCTACAATACAAACACCTGAAATCAGAATAGAGGAAAAAAGGGAATGGCAATGAAAGTTTTTGGAGCAATCAGATTTATGGATTACTGAAAAAGAGCACGTTGTTTAGATTTATCAGTCACTGGATACTGGTGACACAACCCAACCAAAAATCTGGAACAATGCTGGCCTAGTCAGTTAGTAAAATGAGTTTGCTTAGGTACAAGAGGATGCAGCTTCGCAGCATTAGAAATAATCAAAACAGTCATATTGTATCTCATTTGATACAACTAGAACACCTTAAATATAGTATTTGGAAACATCTTTCAATTATTTAAACCTTTGTGGTTTTGCTCTTTATAGTTAATAGTTAAGAGAAAAAAGTAAACTTTGAGCTAACAGTATGTGACAACTGTTTTGTGCTTCTACTGACAGCTCCCATTAGAACATGGAGCTGGTCATTCTCTCAGAGTGTTTAGTTTCTGGTAAAGCAAATATTCTTTATTACTTACGTTTTTATTTTGGTCTGGACTGAAATGGATTCTAACAGCTTCTCTTAACTAAAGTATATTATTGCTAAAGACTAATTCCAGAAAGGAATAAATCTTGCTTTTGAGACACAAACAACGAAAAATTCATCACTGTCTTTGGTTAATTTTCAAGGATTTTTTTTTTTCTTCAGTTCATATTTTCTGACTCGCATTGTGCTTTTTTCCCCCATTAGATTAAAAAACTTTTACCACCATGCATTTTCTTCTTAGGGAGGTACTTGTATGCCACAATCAAGCCATTCCTTTAGGAAAAACTAATGAGATTGAGCTTTTAAGTTTCTTAGTATAAGATTTTTCTCTAGCACTTCAATTATTGTTCAGCGTTCTCTTCAAAATGTAGACACTCTGGCTAGACTGTTTTCTGATATTGGCTCTCACAATACTTGGTACCCTTTCTTACATTTCCAGAGATGTATTATTATTTTTTTCCCACAGAAGTGTTCTGGGTTTCTCATGTCACAGTGCTTTTCAACTCTTAAGCCCTATATCTTTTCCTATGTCACTATTTTCCTGGGAACAGGCACCAGTTCTGTAACTCTTGTATGCATTCAGTTTCCTACAGACACATTACTGTATTAGCATATTTGAACATTTTTCTCTCTATGGTATTGAGCAGGTAATTTAGACTACTTCTCCTTACTGCCCTCTTCTCATTGGTATTTGCATTAGTCAATATTTGTGATATCCTTAAATTTGAAATCAATAAGGATTTAATATTTATATTAAATATAAATAAATAATATAATAAATAAAAATACATAATAAATATATTATATTTATTATATATATTATATTTATTGCAAAAAATGCAAGTGGTACTGGTCATCACACAGCTTTACCAGAGAGCATCTAAATACAGACCTAGGCTGTAAGTGGGATAGTGACCAGATAGTGTTCATTCTGTTCCTTCGAGTGTGGAATGGAGGCAAGGCTGAAGAAGGATTTTATTTCAATCTCTAGTGATAGTGTCCTAAATGTGTTTTGATTTCACAGTCTAATCAAGCCAAAAGAAATAATTTAGGAAAATAAGCATGGTTTTTCATGTTTTTATCTTATTATTTTGAAGCTATTTTCTCATGGAGACTCTGCCATCACAGAATCATTAAGGTTAGGAAAGACCTCTAAAATCATCTAGTCCAACCATTAGCCTATCCCCACCATGCCCACAAACCATGTCCTAAGGTACTGTGTAACAAAGTATCATATATATATTAGATATATATGATATATAGGTCTTTAAAATGAGAAACTGTCACCCATCAATCTTGTAAATCTTGAACACAGAGAGCATGGTGATCACCTCTCCCAAGATTTTCCTTGTCCTCAAAATCATTTTGAAAGCTGCCTTCATCCAGTGGTCTTAAAAAGACTGCAAATAGCTTAGGAAGACAATGGGATTTCTCCCTTCTAGTCTTCCAGGCTGACTTGTACGACATTACAGGCAAAATCTACAGAGGAAGGCGGCTATTTGCCCACCTAACCATCATGTTTAGTTTACAGTGTTGGAGTTGGTGCATGTTTCTGTTTCTAATCCATGTCAGCTCCACCTAATCCAAACCGGGCCTTCTGCCTCATCAGCAAGTGCTCTGTGCAATCCTTCGACTTTAAATCCAAGGTTCCTAATTTAATCTTGCAAATTATACACATAAATAAACTAACTGAAGTATATATCTGCCTGTTTCCCTCTTCCTCATCATCCAACTGAACTTCTCTGATTGTTTTCAAATCCTGCAGTGAAATTTTTAGCTATCGGGTTTGGGACTCAGCCTTCAGTGAATCACGAAGTGCTTTTCATGTCTTTTTGCAACATGCTTTTTGTCATTGCAGCCTAGCACGTCCTGAGGCACCAGTAGAAGTAACCTCCTTCATAGTATCCTCATGGTATAATACTATGACACTTCATGGAGATTTGGATGAAGCTATTTTCAATCCTGCCAGCAAAGGACCCTGCAGAAGTTTTAAAGACAAAAAACTTCCTGGGGGCTACATGTCCAAATGCCTGTTTGTGAAGATTTCTCAATCCTGGGGAGCAGAGGGGAAGTCAAACTGGAACTGCACACTGGTATCAGAAAGATATATAATGGTCAGATTTCAGGCAGATTGCATTTTCCTGTCTTGTTTAATCTCTGTTGAAGGAGAGAAGGGAGATTTGTGCCTGAATTGTTTGTTTTTCTCTTTGTCATTATCTGTACAACACCTTAAATTCTCCCCTTCCTAATCTGAGGTGACTTACAGAGGTTCCCTATCAAACACAGACACTACATAACACTGTATTAGACTACACACTTTGATAGAAAATTGGCATTTTAGATACGAAATAATAGCTTGTGCTCTGCAGCCATGCTATCATTCTTGCTCTAAGATCTTGTCAGAGCCTATAAATTGAGCAGGATTTGGGCCTGAAGTTACATGAAAAGGAGGGCTGTGTGAAATGGAATTGCTACTTCAACTCTCAGGACTTACATTTAAGGGAAAATTCTCTCCCACCTGATGGAGGATTTGAATATTATCCCAGCACAGTCTACTTTAACTTATGTATTCCTGAATAAGCAGCATTTTCTCAGACAATGGAGTGACAAGATGCCAACTAAATGACAACCAGAAGTTTCTATATAATGGCTGTTTCCATCCATAGGAGCTGGATCTTACTGTGGTGCTACTGCACCCAAGCTATAAGAGATGCTGCCTAAGTGTGTATCGACTGAAACAATAGCTTTAACAGCTCAACTCCACAGTGCAAAAGATCACTTCTTTGAAAATTTGCACCAGTACTGCTTAGACACAGCACTTGAACTACTACAGAAAGAAGGATATAGTGAGCCAGCTCATGCCTCTGCTTTCACATGTAAATTTTAAATCCGAAGATGTGAACTGAGGAATCCTTATAATCTAGTCCCTAGTTACTGAGGAGATGACATTGCTTGTGACTATGACAGAAACTCATCCAGAAAATAACATAAAGAACAATATTTTGTTGCAGTGTTCTTGGGATCTCCTACTGCTTTCATGTAGTGGTGAATATCCCACAGCAATTACACACAAAACCAAGGATGAATATCTTTTTCTCTGGCAGGCTTTATAGAAGGAAATATCTACATGTTGCCTCCACATCTGTAGAGAAGTTTATTCCTGGGCTAGGTAGTATAACATACACAAATTTCTTTGCTATCCCTAAAAACGGAGATATCCACTTTCAAGGTAATTAGTAGGCCTGCATGGTGCAGCAGCTTCAGTCAGACAAGATGTATGCAAATGAATGACTGTAGAAGGCCAGAAGTGCTGTGCTCCTAGGATATTACAGGACTCAAAGCACAGGCAGCTTTGCTGCAGCCATGCTGCTTCAAGGACATAAGTGAGGCTATGTTTGTGTGTGAATAAAAACAGAAGAAACACTCAAGTCCTTCTTCAGTTCTGAAACAGAAGTAATAAAATTTCAAGTAAATAACAAATATAGAACATCTGCTTCAAGTTTAAACAAAATTGTTTTGAGTAACAAACAGACTCTTGTAGAATAGAGTGAAAAAGATGACAAAACTCCCCAATTTGGGCCAGCTGCTACAATGTCCTTCTTGTATCTGAGCAACAGCAAGGAATAGCAAGGGATAGCAGATGACAGAACAGCAGCAATATCATTCTCAGCCTTCAGCCAGATGCACTCAGGATGTACACTCTGGTTTTAAGCTTAACGCAAGGGGCTGTGCAAGTGTTCGGTTGCCCTTTGACAAAGTGGAGTTCCTTCTCACATAACACCTGGGCACGTGCTGACTCAACTCTGTCCATGTAGATTCAGAGAAAAAAAAAGAGGGTGGAAGTAAAGCAGCATGAAAAGGCACAGGGCTGTTCTGCACTTTCCTTTAACCTTTTTGCTGCTGCCAGTTCTAAGAGAAAGCTGATGAAAGAAACAGGCAGCATCAGGTAGCACCTGCCCTGGTAATCAGCCTGCCGGGCTGGAGCATATAGTTACAGTGCTCTCTCGTGGCTGATGAAATCCTTACCGACCTTCCCAGCTATGATAATCTTGAAAAGAAAGGGATGTGCTGAGTTTCGAGCCTCTTTTCCTGGAGCCACATAAGTGCTAGTACTAGATGATGAGGTCCAGGAGCATAAGCACCCAGAAGTGTATAGACAGGCATTTTAAAATCTGTGGAAGAACTGTGCAGATCCAACTCCAACTAAAATTCTCAGCACAGCAACCGCATTTCTTTTTAATAGCTTCATGAAAAGCAAAGGCTTTTATGCTCTGCCACATGGATGCAATTTTAATATGGAAATGGTTGCCACAAGCAAAAAATAAATACTTTGCTGTCTCTAAGTGAATGCCCACACACCAGTTACACCAGTATGAAAACCTTGTGCCACAATGTAATGCAGACCAATCACTCCTGTAGCGACCATCACTTCACACAGATCTCTGATAAAGTTCAGAGCATCATAATACTCCTATTCCTGGGGTGCAGTTGTAAAGAGGCAGAAACTTGCAAATTGAAATATAGCTGCAAACACTGGGGTTTGGCCCCTGCCTTCTATCAGTGATGCCAGACTTACAAACATAAGAAGCAAAATGCCAGACTCTTAGATTTCTTCTTATCAAGTCACCAGCTAGGAGACACGAGCGGTTTATCAGAAGAAAATCATAGAAGAGCTGAATTCGGCAGGGACCTCTGCAGATGCCCAGTCCAACCCTTCTGCTCAAGCAGGCCTACCCAGAGCAGGTCGCCTGGGACCATGTTGAAATATTTTCTTTAGATTGTCAAGGATAGAGATTCCACAAGATTTCTAGATACTCTTTCCCAGCGCTCAGTCACTCTCAAAATAGAGAAGTGCTTCCTGGTGTTCAGACAGAACATCTTGTTTTTCAGCTTGTGCCCATTACTTCTTGACCTGTCAATCATGTCCTTCCACCTTGCAAATACAAAGCAGTATTTCATACTTCATAGCACTCAAGTCTTTCCCACATCTGTACTGGTTATTGGGATGCTTTAAAGAACTTTCTACTCCTAGTTACAAAACCAGTTGACCAGCAGACCATGAGAGTGAGTACATATCCATCATTCTATGATCAGGGCTGCAACATACTTTGCCTTCTTTTACACAATACAGGCAAAAAAGACTTTTCAGCAACTGAATGCAAACTGTCTTTGCTATACAAAGGGAACATTTCTAGTATATTAGTAACCATGAGTAAGTATTCCATTTCACAGTGTTCACTCCAGCACCTCTACCTGCACCTCTACCTCTTTGCTAGCAGACCTGAGGTTACACTGATGATGCACTGAACAAGCAGGTACACGGGGCCACAAGCAGAGTATGCAAATACATGTTCAGAAGAACACCAAACTTCAGCAAGGAGGATCTTGCCTCAGGAATGCATTTGTGGGTGGTTTTTCCAGTTTGGAGGTTACACTGGTAATACCTGCCTTGAGACATTCAGCATGTACAGAGTACAGAATCACACATTTTAAAATGAAGAAATTTCTATTAGGACACAATCAACTAATCAACTTCCGAATTCAGTTATGTAAATTTCACACCAGATGAACTCTGTTTAGCTGTAAGGCTAGCAATAGGCATAATCTGGATTCACAAACATGTAACAATGCCAAACTTGTTCTCTACCTTCAACTGTGAAGGTGAGACTGAAACAGATTTGCTGAGGAGAGAAAACAATAATAAAAAAAGCCTTAAGTGCTTTCTCTTTTCTCTCCTCTCTCTTTTCTCTCCTATCTCCTCTCCCTCTAGTATCTAGTCCAATTCCTATTTTAAAAGCCTTGAGATTAGAATCTAAAGACTTATGAACAGAGTCCGTTCATACTTAAGGTGCCATACAGCAATTGAGTGCTGGTGGCTGTTTAGATTCAGTCTCTCATCTCAAGGCAAATGCTTCAAATCTAAGCTTACCTCACAGACAAGATTTCAGTTACTCTGAAACATTTTGTGCTTGCTGTAGTCTAAAAAAATATCTAGTCCAGCTGACCTTTGGTAACCTCAGCACATAGGTGTTTTTTTTCTCTCAGCAGGTCAATCTCCTACCCACTGAATCCCCTAAAGGCGATCTAATTAAGCCAGACAAGTCATTCCATATGAGCTGTATGTTTCATTTTGCTTCCCACTAAACATACACACTTCTTCAAGTATTTTTGTAGTTTTTCTGAATACTCAATATTAAATATTGAACATTTCATGCTGATTTCTTCTAAATAAGTCATAGAAATAAGAAAAAAAAGAAAAAGAAAAAAAAAGAAAAAAAAAGTGACAACCAACGCAGAGCAATCTGAGAAAGAGAAAACAGAAGAAAATTGCAGTGTAAGCTATGGTCAGAAACTGTTCACTTGTTTTTACGTTCAACTCTCTAGTATTAACCTGGGAGTGATGGGGCAGGGGGGAAAAACAACACAGAAGTGATACTTTTCACTAACTCCTTGATCCCCAGAGGTAGTATCTGCAACACTTCATGCTGTATTTTTCACAGCAGGTTTTACTGTTGCTATGGTTATTCAAAATCTTCTGTTCAGTAGGAGAGGAAAAAATTCTCCAGGTCTCTGCAATACATAGCAACATAGCCATCTTAGCGCCACGCTCTCCACATGGGGTTAGGTTTCAGCAGCATCACCCTAAATCTAAACATACAACATCAAATAAAGGGCACTTAAACATTTAAAAGGAATTTAAAGTGACTCCTCTTTAATTAAGAAAATGAAGTTAGTATGAGAAGAAAACAGAGGAAGGAAGGGAGGAAGGGAAGAAGGAAGGAAAGAAGGAAGAAAAGAAGGAAGGGAAGAAAGAAGGAAAGGTACACCATCTCCCATCTTTAGAAAGTGTTCTTTTATCAGTTTTACAAATATACTGAACGGGGTACACATTTTAGGAGGTACAGAAACACGTTTGAATTTTGTCACTAACTTTGTAGTGTTTTTCCAACATCTTATTTGTTAGCTCAATAAAAGTGCATTGATCAGATTGAAAGTGTGACCAGTAAAGTTGGTACTGAGCAGATCATGGTTCTCAATATATTTGCTACCACTCAGGCAACTGATTAGCAATGTAATACAATGAATTGTTTAGCTGACACATAGTTTTATTTTCCTCCACCTCTTTTTTGATGTTTTTCCCTACTCCTTGAAATAGACCATGGGCTGCCTTCATTCTTCAGCAACATTTTTGCAGTACCGGACAGTTCTGTTCATTCTTCTCCAGATGGGACTGATATTTAAGAGCAAAAATAGAAGCAACTTGCATACTACCACATAAGCAGGTTGAAACATGGTAAGAAAGGCTCCAACTCAAACAGATCTCCAGGTGAGAACAGAGAACTTTCTCTGGTGTCTTCAATTCAGGAGGTTGTGCAGTGCAGCTTTCTCACCTCTCATAGTATAGGCTCTGCTCCCAACTCAGGGATGCAGAGCGGTCTTGGTCAAGAATCTGTAAGAGTCATAGTCTCTGCATTCCTGCTCCTATTCAATAATTTCCTGCTTATTCATCCAAGAATCACATTAGTTTTCAGTCACTGCATCACACTGAGAGCTCTCGTTCAGCCAATTAGCCACCCTGACTTCGAGTTCTTTTCAAGGTCACTGTTTCCCTGGAAGCAAGCACCCTGCTTTGTGTGTGTATGCAATCATCTTTGCTCCCCTACAGATGACCTTGCATTTGGCTACATTAACATTTGTGCTGGTTAAACAAGACCCACTTCCCAAATGAACTAGATTGCTCTGTCAAATTGATCCAACTTTATCACTATTTACTCTTACTAATATTGTATCCTCTGCAAATTTTACAGGTACTGATTTTCTCACTTCTGAGCCATTAATAAAACCACTGAATTGTACTAGGCTAGAAAAGATCCCTGTGGAATCCTGCTGGAAGTACCCTCTGTGGATGATGATTCCTCATTTACAACTCCTTTTTTAAAATCCATCAACCAATTTTAATCTATTTATTATGTACTACATTAATTTTGCATAGTTCTAATTTTTTAATTGGAATGTCATGTGGTACTAAGTCAAATGTAAGTCTAAGTGCAGGTAGATGTCAGCACAGCTCCTTTTATTATCCAGCCTTGCAAAAAACCAAGTTCTGTTTGCTCCAATAGATCTGTTCTCCATAAAGTGAGATGTGCAAAAATTACTGCACAAGATTGTGCTTTGAAATAAAATGCTGCATCCAGGCAATCAATGAGTAATGAGGAACTGTAAAGACAGATTTTAAATAGGGAGCAGAGCAGCTGCATTTTCTTACTGATGAGTCTAAATGCTGAGGGAAGCTCGACTACCATTTTGAACACCAGAAGGTAGTTGTGATGATTCAGTGTGTTCCTCACAGTACAAATGCAGACTTGGAGCAGCATTTAAGGATCTTAAGGCCAGTAGAGCTACTATGTTCAAATAGTCCTGCACAGTCAAGGCTAAACCTAAAATTGATTTGCAGTGCCTTTTTATGTTAAGAGAATTAAGACTATGAGATACAGTATTCTATCACCGCCTTAGGCTAGATAATTGCATCTGTATCTCTGAAACCGCCTTACAATTGGATAATAATTTTCTCTTGCATTTTCAGTATCAGTAAATAATAAGATGGGTACAGTTTATCAGAGTATATACTCCTGAGTATATACTTTCTTATCAAGAGGCATCTTTTCAATAATAAATTAATCTCCATGAGCATGCATGTACTTCCTTATATCAGTCAGACCCTCCTTCACTTCTGAGATGCTAAGTTACAGATTGCAACATAATTTGAAATCCTTCCTCTGAAATTGCTAGCCATTCTATGAAGTAGAAACAGGAAATAATAGTAATAAAACAGCACATACAAATTTACATAAAATTAATGTTTCAGTGTTAATTAAAAGGTACTAGTTTTAAATATCAAATTTCTTTCAGCTATTTACAATTACAAAATCCTTTTCTCTGGAAAAATGCATGTTTCCTAATCTTAAAGTCCACATATAGCAAACTAACCAAAGGCACTGTAAAGTATCTAGATGTAGAAACGAATTTGTTGCTAAGTCCAATTTAACACCCTACTCATCATACAGGACACCTCACATTCACTATTACATGCTTTACATGCTATCAGTAAATAAAAGATTCTCATGAAAAGTATAGGACTTTCCTTGATTAATAAAGTTGTAACAGCCTGAATCATTCTGTCTGATTTACTGTACATAATTACATTGATATCTATGCAATCTCATTGAAATCAATAATAGTCACCATATAAATGATATCACCCATGGGCACTGTGTATAAACTGAATATAGATAATCATGACACAGAATAGATTGATACAGCATAGCAAGACGCTCCCTTTAAATTTAATGCCAGACCTAACTTAGATTTGCTTTAGTTCTGTTGGATATAATAGCAGCCTTGTGATCTCAAGCTCATGATGCTATTAACTCACTTAATACAGATTTACTCACTTTCAAGAATTTGTAATAGCTCCCTGTGGTCATTTTGGCCACCTCTTAAAATTAAGGTCTCTCTGGACATTCCTTCAAGTAATTTATGAATGGGTCAATGAAACTGTTAATAATACCAGCTGTTTTCTCTCACTCCAGCCATGTTTTAAAGAAGTAAGTTTTACTCCCTTCTTATGATAGCAACATTTCTTGCTTGGCTTGGATGAGCAACTGCTATTGTTTCTGCACAGATAAAATATGGATCTGAAACAGACTTTTCTAACACATCCTACAACATGCTACTTAAGAGAAGTAGAAGATACACTTAATGAAGCATAATTCACCCAGATTCAATCCTGTACCCCTGCATATGCCTGAATTAGCTGTGAGCTTTAGAAGAGTTTTAACTCTCTGCAAATGCAGTGTTAATATAACTGCTATTATGACTATGTGTCAAATGCTGCTTCTGTAGTTTAAGCTAACTTTTTAGGTTATAGACTTATATAATATTGTGTTTGCTAATCAACAAAATACCAGCTATGTATCGCTATGAAGAAACCAGAGTTTGTGACACTCGATCTCTGATTAACTGCTGTATCAGCTCAGCTCAGAAAGTGACTGTGCAGTCAGTAATGCTGCACATCATTTCTGTGACAGTGAACTGTGAGGTTAGCTAAGCTATCAAAGAAACATATCCTTATTGCTTGGTTCACCATTTAAGAATGTGTGAAAGTGATGAGCACCTATGATGATGCAATCTGTTCATTGTTTGGAGAATATAATCACAGCAGGAAAATAGCAGAAGAACTTTAACAACCTGAGAACAAAGGTACTCGTCCAAGCTAGTTCACAGTAACTGACTTCCTAACCTAAGACAAGTATCTTGCTGATATTCGGTTGACCTTGTAAGAGCAACAGTTTTGAAACCAGCTTCATGGTTCAGAGTTGGAACATAAAAAGTGTTTCAAGCTGATTTAGGACTAAAACCTTTCATTCTTACTTAAATAATGAGCAGGCATGGACGCTTATGGCCATTTTACCTAGTATTCTGTCCAAGTTCACTTACTCTGACTCTAAGCCGCTCTGATGTATGTATAGAGAGTATAATAGAAATATATACACTTGTAACTGAAATATTTGTACAAATTAGAAATGAATGTAAATTCATTGCTGCTAGCAACAGCAGAAATAGTAAAACAAGTGGTAAAAGAATAGTCTACATTAACAACAAAGGACACTGTTCCCAGTGATATAAATGAGAAATATGCTGTTCATGTCAAGACCACAAAGTCTGCACTCTGGTAAGACCATAGCAGAAATGATTCATCAGGGGAGATCCTACACTGACAGCAGGAGAATGGCATCAAGGTCATATTCCATCACAAATGCCATTCCTTTTCTTGTTAGCCCATAAAGAAAATGAGATATAGCAACACAGATATATATAGGTATTCCAGATATATATTACAGACAAGAAAGACAAAGAAAATGAGCACTAACCTTATTTAAGACTTAAGGACACTAAAGCAAAATTCTGAATCAAAGGACAATCCCATAATAACTGTTCACTCCTAATTGTATAAAATATTAGCTCCCACATTACCTCAGTATCATCAGATAAAAACTCTGGAACGTGATTAGTACTCAATACCTGGGATGTTTCATATCCCCATGTGGTAAAAGTTATCCTAGCAGAACACTTGGGCACATTCATCCTAGAATTTCTGAAAATGTGGATATGCCAGTGCCATCGGGTAAAATCAATTTATTTAGAGCTTCTGAAAATAAATATCAACTTACTCTTCCAGAAAGTCTTCCACTGAGTTTTGTACAATACTTTTCTTCAAGGTCAGGTACACTGCTTCTACTACCAGCTACATGATTTTTCAGGTAGGTTAAGACATGATACTCTCCTTTGTGCTAGTGCTGTGCTCAGTTTTGGACGTCACAATAAAAGAAGGACACTAAACTATTAGTGTCCAAAGGAGGGCAACAAAGGTAGCAAAGGGTCTAGCAGGCAAGAAATATGAGTAGCAGCTGAAATAACTTTGTTCAGCCTAGAGTAGAGTGAGGGGAGGTCTCATGGCAGCCTACAGCTCCTCACTGGGAATGGGAAGGCAGCACTGAGCTCTGCTCTCTCTGGTGACAGCAACAGGACCCAAAGGAACAGCATGGAGCTGCATCAAAGAAGGGTCAGAATGGATGTTAGGAAAAGGTTCTTCACCAGAAGGTGGTTGTAATGGAACAGGCTCCACAGTGGTCATTGCCCCAAGGAGTTTGGACAACACTCTCAGACATGGAGTTTCACTTTTGCTTGGTCCTTTGTGGAGCCTAAGGTTGGATTTGTGGGTTGATTCTTGTGGGTCACTTCTAACTGAAGACATTCTATGGTCCTAATTACTTAAATAGGAAATAAAGAAAAACCTGTCCTACAAAGACAGGGAGAACAAAGCTGAGTGCATACAGGGAAAAACAGATGTACAAGCAGGTCTGAATCTGTCCTCCAGCTAATCTTTCAGTACCTGATTATGGTTTCAAATATTCCCATGCCCTTTAGATAACCACTGTATACATGTTTGGCAATTATCACGGTAGCTGCTTGTTAAAAAAAAAAAAAAAAAGTGAAGTAGATAAATAAGGCCTAGGATAACAAAATACATCATCCACCCATTATCCCTTCAGTATATGTAGCCTGCTGGCACGGTTCAAAGTTAATTTACATGATAGATGTTTCTACTTGAGCCTAAAACAAGGCTGGTCTGCATGTCATTTCCTGTCAGGAGATGCTGAACCTCGATTACTTATTTGAGATAGATGATGAAATAAAAACACACTTTACAATTCAAAAACCACCTCTATCTATTGTTTAATGTCTTTTTTTTTTTCTTTCATTTTTTCCCCCTAAGACACTAGCCAAAGTAAATATATATATACATATATATATATATATATATATATATTCTGGTACTAAGCAACACAACAACATCTTTGCTCCTTGTAAATGACCTAGCTGCCTCAGCCATGAAGACATGAATTCTATTGAGTCCCAAATCCCCAACAAAATTTCATGTAGAGAAGAGGAGGATAAGCTGTAAAGTCTATGTCCAATGCACTAGCTGGAAAACAATACTAAAAATAGAGTGTTAAGGGACTAGGAAGAGATGTATTTCATGACAATACCAACTTAGTCATTACCTTTCTTACATTATCCAACCTGTCTATGAAATAATTGAGAGCTTCCAGAACTGGTTGATCTCAGTGAGGAATTAAAAACACCAGAAAGCCTTTTATACCTTTCATAGAACAGTGCTCAGTGAGATCAAAGGCTGTCATAACAACAAATTGAATTAGAGTCTGTCTCCTCTGTGTGCTATTTCTCAGTTCACATATGTAAGAAATGCAAATACCCCCGTGGGGTGTGGCAAAGATCAATCCATTAATGTGATGTATTTGAGAATGTAAAGTGCTATTAAGTGCTAGACTGATTATCCTAATCAGCACCATTTTTACACCATCTGCAATTCTACGGCTACAAATGTGGCTGTGGAATTATATCCCAGGTATACAGAATCTCCATCTCACTATTTATACTTTGTCATTCAAATGCTTCAGGTGAGAATACATTCAGCTGAGAATAAAACATGAAAGAAAAAGCAATGTTATCCCAATTCCTCTGAAAAGCCCAGACCGGCAAGTCACAAAGTCACTTGAACATACGAGACATTTTTTATTGACTTAGGCTTGATATTCTTGTGTAAGAATCAGATCAGGATGAGGAAGTAGGAGATGAATGCAGGCTTTTTAATTTTCATTTTTTCTCAGATAGATGTGGTAACATATATAGAAAGCGATAAAGAAGACTTAGATGCCAGACTCTGAAACAACAGAAAATCACACACTTCCTCTTCTTTTTACTTACATGACAATGTTTTAAATATAAAGAAGACTAAATGTTTTATTAACCACACTAAGTACCTGTTGTAACTTCAAAAAGATGAGCAAGTAGTACCAAAATTAGTGGGGAGTTCAGCAAAAAATCTGATTGTGCTTTCTCAAGAAACAACTAAGAGGTGCTAAGAAATTCTGAAATATTCTTTTTTTATACCCTTCTTTTTCTGGTGTTGCCTTGCACTGCTAAACAGCACAGGAACATGCTCTCTTGTTACTGCTGTGGTAAAGATTAGCTCTCCACCTTGCTACTTCAGAATTATGCTACTCTTTATAAAGCAGTCTTCTGTTCAAAAGTCAGCCCCCTCTCTTTGTTACTTCATACTTAGGAGCCAAAGGTTCATCCAATACTGAATTTATCCCTGATAGAGCTGCAAAAAGCCAGAATGAGGCCTGCATTGGCACCTGCACCATCTCCTTCTGTACAGATCTGTCACGTCATTGGAGAGGTACAGAGGACAGAGAAGGAGAGTCAAAAAGAAAATAACCGACAACCAAAATGTTTATGAAGCTGGACACACTAAGAAACACAGAGACACAGTAACAGAGAAGATAAAGCTCCGGCAGGAGTACAAAACCACGAGCTTCCCAGCCTCAGTGCAGACAAAAATATAAATAAATTAAAATGGATGAGAGTGCAAAAAAAAGATAAGGGTTATCTTCCTTCCTCCCTTCCCTTGCTTTCCCTTTCTCTTCTTCTGCCATTGGACACACCCATCAAAGTCTCTAGAGAATCATAGAATGGCTTAGGTTGGAGGAGACCTGGAAGATAATCTAGTTCCAACCCCCTGCCATAGCTAGTGTTGTGAATCACAAAAACTCTGTAGCAAAAAATGGTTATAGTTTGAGTTGTTTTTCTGCATGGATATCTATATGAAGAAGGCCAGAGATTTCTGGCCAAAAATGCCAAGAAGTTAATTTGGTCCCAAATTTGTATTTGCAGTCTTGATGGGAAGCAGCCTGTGTAACCTCCATGAATTAAACACACCACAGTCAGAAACCCTTGGCACCAGTAGGGGATTAATGACCAATTGAAAAGATGATGGCTCAAAGAAAGCTTAGCCATCATTAAGTCTGTTATCTGTGCCAAGGTTATTTTCATTATAGGCTTTTTTAAAACCACAAGGAAAAACAAATATTACTGAGCAAGTAATTGCTTATATTGAGCCAGTAGTCCTCTTGATAGGAGAAGGGGGAATGGCTTTAAACTAGAATAGGGAAGATTAAGGTTAGACATTAGGAAGAAATTTTTTACTCAGTGGATGGTGGCGCTGGAACAGGTTGCCAGAGAGGTTGTGGATACCCCATTATAGCCCAGAAAGGGCTGATAACAGCAGGACTAGGGGAAATGGTTTTAAGTTGAAGGAGGGAAGATTTAGGTTGGATGTTAGGGGGAAGTTCTTTACTAGGAGAGTGGTTAGGCCCTGGAACGGGCTGCCCAGGGAGGTTGTGGATGCCCCGTCCTTGGACGTGTTTAAGGCCAGGTTGGACGGGGTCCTGGGCAACCTGATCTGAATGTGTATGTTTGGTGGCCCTGCTAGGCAGGGGGGTTGGAACTACATGATCTTTGGGGTCCCTTCCAACCCGGGTGATTCTGTGATTCTGTGATTCTGTGATTCCTGAAGGCATTCAAGGCCAGCTTGGATGGGGCCCTAGGTACCATGATCTAGTGATTGGCAACCCTGGCCATGGCAGGACGGTTGAAACTAGATGATCTTTAAGGTCCCCTCCTACCTAAGCCATTCTATGATTCTATAATTTTATGATTCTGACAGGGTTTTGTGGTTTTTTAGGGTACTGTTTTTACTTTTGAGATAGTTTCCCTTCACTCTTTAGATATCAATGTGTAGCTTGCCTCATATTTTATGTAAATTGAATAACAGCTATGCACTTGGCATCTCTTCCAGCAATGCTGGAAGAAAAACCCCAGAAATGATCCAGCATCTGTTTTGGTTCAGATGGCCCACTGTAAGATACAGGCAATAGGTAATGGTTAGAAAAGCAAAAGTTCTACACCCACTTTCTCATACCTGAAGATATTATTATAGTCTGGAACACCTGTTTCTAGTTTGGAATGATTGCTAAGAAGATCTGGGAGTCTGTGTAAAATTCACTAAAGCTATATATGCTGATAGGCCAAGCTTTAGTAAATGGTCCAAATTAGGCTGTATGGACAATAGCTGGAAGACCAAAAGGAAAATACTTGGCAATTTCATGTTGCAAAAGACACAACCCTAACGTTACATCAACTTTCTGTTGGCATAAACCTAAGGTAATTACTGCTTTTTTTAGACAAATATAAATGAGAAAAACAGAGATTCTTGTGTATCTAGACTATTCTTTTCTGTAGTTGGTCTGTTTATAACTGCTTATGTATCATTTTTATGTGTCTCCTTTCCATACTCTGGAATCTTATATGAAGTAGAACAACATAAGATGCAAGGCCAACAGAGTCTGGGGAAGTGCTGAAGAAGCCAGTGGTACATGACCAGAACACATTCTATGAAGAATTCTCTTATTAAAAGACTGCTTTGGCTCTAAAACATTAGAATCCATTCTTATTAAACTATCATGTTGCAAGTACCTCAGTATGTCATTTTCCCTCCGTTACTCACTGTTGAGTATATTTTAGCCTCTTGCTTCACTGCTCTATTCTAAGCTTTCTCTCCATATCTTAAGAAAACCAAGATTACAGGAGAAGATTCTAACCATGTTCGTGAAACATGGAATCTCAGTCATAAAACTGGGTCTAAATATAAGTCAAGTAATGCAAATACATAAATCAAAATTAAAAAATCATCAGGTAGTAATTAAAAAACAGTCCAAACTCTTAAGTCTGAAGGAGAAATATGTAGCAATTTAAAGGACAGACATCCATCTGAGGCTCGAATGTTTCCCTGCAGTGGACATAGATATTGATCTGCCTGTAAAACAGCTTATTTTTCCATTGTCAGCAATTTACTAAAAACACAGGATTACACTGACTCTTTAAGGATTCTATTTTTATTTCTTTAGGTTTTTTTTTTTTTCTTTCCACACTCAGTCTTTCCTCCTGGCTCTTTATAGTCTTTTTCTTATATTACATGCAATCTTCCAGACCTAAGTCAATGAATGAGAAATTATGCACCAATGATGGCTAATATGGAAAGACACACAGAAAAGCAGTAGTTAACACACATTCTGTTTCTTTGAAGCAGTTGTAGAAATACCAAAATGAGAATATTATATCAATAGACAGCTTTGTTATCCACAATTTAAAAACTTCATCAAATATGAAGAACTCAATCTATGGTTTTGATGCAGGAGAGAAAAAATTGACATGCAGCCTCATCAGACTGAAAAAGGCATCTTTTTTCTGCTTTTGGGCCTTCTAGCAGTTGTTCAAGTAACACCTCAGGTGTTGGTCTGTATAGAGCTCTCTAACAATACTCAAGTAAGGAATAATCATGTTTCAGCAGCACACGTGCTAAAATTTGAACAAAACAGGGAAGATTAGCATGGCCCCTGCACAATGATAACATTCAAATTCATTAAGTGTTCCATATTTTTTTGACGCTGGTGAGGTTGCACCTTCAGTACTATATTCAGTTTTCAACCCCTTGCTACAAGAAAGACATCGAAAACCTGGAGAGTGTCCAGACAAGGGCAATGAAGCCGTAAAGAGTCTGGAGCACAAGCCTTGTGAGGAGCAGCTGAGGGAACGGGGATTCTTCAGTCTGCAGAAGAGGAGGCTCAGGGGAGACCTTACTGCTCTCTACAACTATCTGAAAAGAGATTGTGGCAATGTGGGGATTGGCCACTTCTCCCAAGTAACAGCATTAAGATGAGAGATAATGGCCATAATGGCCGCTTTCTGAAAAACAGTCAAAGCAATTGAATAGTCACAGAAATCATCAGAAAATTCTTGCCCAGAAAATTCTCTTTGCATATAATTTTTCTTCATCTTGGATTACATGTGTCTGACGCAACAGAACAGCTTGAAATATTTGCTTGTGGACTGAGCAAATTACAGAATCCACTACAACCCTGCGAAGTAGGCAGCTTCAACCTCAACTTCCAGACAGGAAAAATAAGGCACAGAGATGAGTTGGTGAATGAGAGAAAGTCAGTAGCTAAGACGAGAGAAGAACCAAGCAATTCCTACTTCTAGATTTCTGCTGCAAGCACTAGAAAAATATGCCAAGTACTCAGTAATCAATATAATAATTACTTTACAATCTCAGCCCCCAAGATCCATCCTAAAAAACCTTTGCTGTCATTTCATCCACTCCTTATTCTCTGTATTCATTGAGCTTCCATAGAAATCTACACAAACCAATTTGTCTTGCTTTCCATTTCTGATTTTCTATTAGATACATTTGTTAGCTAACAGTGAAAGCTTTTTCAATGTGATGTTATAACAGACAAATAATACCATCTTTACACGACAGGAGAAACCAGCATTAGTGATACACGACTGTAGCTCTTCAATTTTCTTCCCTTTTTCTTCCTTTCCCCTTCTCTGTGCTGTGCCCACTAAGAAGCTCATCTAGTTCTATCATGATTCCAGTTACAGTCATCTCTCCTATTAACATTTTTTCATATATTTACTCCTCTTTTACATGAAATTGCATTATGTGAAACTGCGCTCCCAAGTTACTCATTTCAGATGATGTTTTCTGTGCTTCCTGCTAGTAACAGAAAATTGTCTTCCTTGCATTATGCACTGGAGCATGCATTCCATAATTTAAATTAGTTCAAGTGAGGGTCACCTTAAAATTCTCATTGTTCCAATTGGAAAAGATAATAGATCTGATCACATCTCAACCATATAACTCAAGCCTTTGTGACTTGGTGTCATTTTCAAACCCTCATGTTGTATATCGTCTGCTATAGAGCAATTTCTTCCAGTTGTAGCTGTGCAGGCTTACACCATCCTGTACTAAGTAATACTGATAACAATATTTGCCTGGGGAAAAACTTCAGATATCCTATCTGGAGGAAAAACTCTCTCAGAAACAGAGATAAATCCACTTGACTACAAAGCACTTATATGAAGTTATCTAAAACATATATCAGAGAAACAAAAGAAAGCATAGTTCTCCTTTACTCTTCCAGAAATCAGACAGGATGGTTATCAGAGAAAGAAAAAAGAGAGAAAAAGGCAGAAATAATATTTAAAAAAAAAAAAAAAAAAAAAAAAAAGCAGGCTTTCAGTAGGATAATAATAAAATAAATTTTGTTCAGGCATGAAAATGGGTCCTATTTTACTTTTCCTTCTATCTCACTAATTCTGAAAGTCTCTTCAATTTGAAGGTCCTCTGAAGACTTCCATGAATAGAGTTCCTGACTGACAGTGAGCACTGCTGGAGGTGAAAACATGAGGAAAACCATCAGATATGAAAGCTTCACATGTAAAATAGCAGTTGATGTGTGACTTGAAAAAATGTAACATTTTTTTTACTGGGATCAATAGGAACCTTCACTCTTACAGCATTCCTTCCAGGAGCAATGAATCCACAGGGCAGAAAGGTAGTTTATCAGTACATTATCTCCCCTAAGAATAAAGTGAAGCAACTATTACATTAATATATATCATATATGCATAGTATTGTACTATTATATACTCTAGGCAAATGTTCAAGATTAGAGCCCATAGCATCTAAGATTTTATCACAAGAAATTTAGCAGAAAATGTCTGAACTTCTCTAGCCTGTATCCTATTGCTAACTTCAGCTACTTCTGCAAATGGCGTGAAATCTGGTGCTACTGACCACCTGGAACTCATGGAGAAACATTGTGGAAATCCTGCACAGCAGTAAAAGGTGATTCAGCCATAGGAAAAATCTTGTCCAACAGTATTAGATTTTCTCAGTAGACATTCAAATTCAGGTATTAGACACACACACATAATGTACATACGTAGCATATTGAATTCCAGAGCTAGGAAAGGGAAGTAGAAATGAAACCCTTTAAAAAACGAATAGAGCCAGAGCATACAAAATGTTCAAGCAATAGTATCCTGTTGATTAGTTTATAAGAGACCTGTCACTCACTGACACAAGGTAGAGCTCCCAAAGCAGAGCCATTCTTTACATGATATCATCACTCCTGTCCTTCACAGTTCAATGCAAAATGAAGGTCATAAGACTGCTTTAATATTTGCTGCTTTTAGCCCATTTGTACCGTGGGCTAGCTTAACTAAACCATACTATGTAAGATATAGAATAGATGAAATAACCAATTATAAAGAGTATGAGCATTTTAATTATTTGTTTGCTTTCATTTCTAACATTAATATTAATAAACAGAGTAATAAAATTCACTGCAAGGGGACAATAAAGTACACAAAATGTTTTACTGTTTATAACAGTAAATAATGTGTGGCATCCATCTCCACCAGACAGGAAATAATACCTGATGATAACTCATCATTTCAGAAGAAAAATGTCATATGAAATTTGAGCTATTTTATATATTTCCTAATAGATCAAAAGGAGGAAAGAGAGATCACAAGGAGAAATCTTCTGCAAGTAAAGGTTAATCCTCTCAAAACTGACTGATCAAAACATGTTTAAATTAGAGTGAGACTTGTTTTTAATCTCAGGAGACCAGGGAAGAATTGGAAAAATAAGAATGATGATTTTCTCCTTAACTAAGAGCTAAAAAAAATTTGTTTTGTGCTTTTCTAATTTTTATATTGAAGAGTATCTGTGAAATACATTGAACAAAAATAGCTACAGAGTCACTTCCTTCACTAAAAGCAATTTACAAAGAAAGTTTGCCAGCACAGCAGAATCATGAGAATGAAGTGGGGCAATTATTTGTAGAAAACATTAAATATGACTATTATCTTTTTCACAGATTGCCCTTGACCGATCAGCTCTCTCTTATCTGAAGAAATGTGTGGGCTGGCATAAGGGTAGTAATCATCAGAAAAAACAATGAGCTTTTACAACAAAATTAAAGATAAAAAAGTGCCAGAAAAAAAAAAAAGAAAAGCTACTTCCAAGAAGCAGTTGATAATCATTTGAAATGGCAATGGGTAGCATTAGATGTCCTCCACCCACGATGTACCTTCCAGTCTCATTCACATTCATTCACCTCTAGCATATTTACCAGACATCCAGACATCAGATGTCTCTCTGTCCAGGGTAGAGGACTAGACAGCATATGGTTCCTACTTAATAAAGAGAACAACGTTCTGTTTAGAATATTAGTATTTATAGCTGTTAATTTCTTTAATAAATCCTATCCACTTAAGAAAAGTATTATTCACTTACCACTCCAAAATGTAATAATAAAGAAGAAATACGTTCACAGACCACCTACAGTTATCTATGATTTATTCTGTTTTGGTTTTGTTTGTTTGTTTGTTTTTAAAATAATATATTTGCTAAATCTAGTACAAATTCCAGGGAAAAAATACAAAATATTTCAGAATGCTAATCAAAGGCAAATTGTCCCTACACTTCTAAGGTATTTTATTCACGCAGAAAACCTCTTTCAGACTTTTTTTTTTTTTTTTTTTTTTTTTTTAATACCAGTCTCTAAAATCTTTAATGAGTGAAAAATGTTGTTGACTTTAACAGAGGTTCACCTCACTAAATAAGGATCTCTGACCCTGTCTCTGAGACTCTGAAATATTTTCTGCTTGTATTTTATAATGGTCTTCTGAACTTTGACACTGCATTCACATGACAACTTCTTATTTAGATGTTGAACTGGAAACCCCCAGTTTCCATGAAATATTCCTTAATTATCTTAGTCAAAGCATACAAATTTTAGAGGTTAATTTGATTTAACAGATTACTATGTCTTTGATACAAGAGGTATCTACTAGTCTTTGATCAACATTAAACACAGTAATGTCTTAAATATTTTTTCTTCTTCATGTGTTGATTTAAGAGATTAATGAGATTATTCTAAATTGACTTTGAGAGTCTGCCAAAAAAAAGCCTAGAAAAAGCACAAGACATAAGCTATTAACTGGACTAGCTATTAGCCAGAGACAAGGCAAATAACCTATGTACAATACAGTTTTTAAAACTCAGATCATACTGCTTCTTTTCAGAACTTTATGGTAACAACTAACAGGCATATCAGAAAGAGATGCATGTGTATCTCCAATCTACTTCAGCAATGATTCTGTTAGCTTTTAGGTCTTATTGGCTTTCCTTTCGTATGATATTGACAAAATTGTTCACAGTAACTGAATGGCCTTTAAACCCTTAAGCTTTTTTCCCCAGTCCACATAACTAACATCCTTTCTTATGATAAGGCCTGACAGCTATCTAGTGGACCCATCTAAGTAAAGAAAATTCCACTCAGTCACTCTTTGGTATTTTGTTGAAAGAGTTACAAGTTAAGAACTGAATTACTGGATAAAAATCAACAATTCTCTCATTTCTGTAAACACTACCTTTGCCTGAAAGGAACAACATCTTTACAAAGACATCTATTTTGTAGGTTATTCTAAATACCTTATTGTGGCACTTTGAGGAAGTAGTTTCCACTGCCATACTGCAGAGACAGGATAGTAGCTGTTGGCTCTGAAATGTCAAACTAAGTCCTTTGGAGAAAACATCTGAACTTTCTATCTGTGAAAAACAAAAGAAGTAGGATAAAAAACAGTGATAACTTTTGAGCAATACAGAAGTGTTGAAAAATCTAGAATTTTAGAGAAAAAATCCAGAGCTTTATTATTTAAACAGTCTTTTAAGCCAAAGGCTTTATGAATAAAACGAAAGCTTTAAAGGAAGATACAGTGTATGATAAACAAGTGGATACATAGCAACATCTACATAGACTAATAGAATCAACACAGAATGGTTTGGGTTGGAAGGGACCTTAAAGATCACCCAGTTCTAACCCTCTGCGAGGAGCAGGGTTGCCAGCCACTAGACTGGGATGACAAGGGGCCCGTCCAACCTGACCTTGAAGACCTCCAGGGATGGGGCATCCACAGTTTCTTTGCACAGCCTGTGCCAGGGCCTCACCACCCTCTGATTAGAGAATTTCCTTATCTAAATCTCCTGTTTTAGCTTAAAACCATTTTCTCTTGTTCTATTACTATCAGACTCTATAAATACAATCATCAAATCTCTTTAGAATTGAAAGGACTTTACAGGTCTTCTAGTCTAACTCCCTGCAATGAACAGGGACATTCATAGCTAAATCAGGTTGCCCAGGGCCTAATTTGAAAGTCTGCAGGGACAGGGCATCAACAACATCTCTGGTCAACCTTGTCCTGCGCTTCACCAATCTCACTCTAAAAGACTTCTTTTTCTTTATATCTAATCTAAATCTACCCTCTTTAAGCTTGAAACCATTTCCCTTTTTCCCCTTTGTCCATCAGAACAGACCCTGCCAAAGAGTGTCTCCTTCCTCCCTGTAATAATAGACTCCTGGTTTTTTGTTTGTTTGTTTTTTACTTTTATACACTAGTTTTCTTACATTAGAGACACTGAAAACAGAAGATCTTGAGTGAGTATTTCCATGTGTACTCCATGGTCTTTAATATTGCAGGCTTAGATGTCACAAGGAAACATTTCCCACACAGGATCACAAGTGTTTGGTATAGATTTGCCCTGGTTCTTGTTTTACCTTCAAGCACTCACAAAAGACCATCAACATAGGCAACAAAGGTAGTGAGTACTAGTGAGCTATTCTGCAGGAACCTGCCAAGAATAAGAGAGGGCACATAGTGGTTTAATCTGTTATCTTGGCAGCAGCAGAAAATCCTAAAGGGAAAGCACTCACATAGGCCAGCTGTCCTCTTACAGTTGAGTTATATGTCATAAGATTTCAAGCTTTGTTACAAAATTCACTTTGTGAATGTACCTAAAAACAAATAAACAAGCAAACAAAAAATACAAGCTCTGAGCAAACACACAGTTACAAAAAATAACAAGGACCTACAGCTATAAATACATTAAGTACACTGAGAATGATGCTTTAATACCCTACTGTTTTTCATAGCAAAGTTTTCTAAGGCTGGATGTTTTTCACAATACATCACAATCTCAAGCTTTCAAGAGGAAAAAGAGCCTTTCAGGAGAAAATAGCCACAGGAAATAGAGCCTGGGAGACTTTTTTTTTTTTTTTTTTTTTAATATAAAAAAGCCCCCAGTCTGTGGAAAAAAAATATTCTTCATTAAAACTAAGTCCACTTGCATTCCATTTTCTTGTTAAGGAATTTAAAAAGAAAAAATACAGCCTTTTCTTATCATCAGCTTTGATTGAAGTCTATTGAACAAGGGTCCCATGCCAAAACTATGAGCAATCAGAACAGTTTAGGTTTGCTCTAGAAGAAAGTTGATATCATAATTACTGGCACTTTTTGCCTTTTATATTTCAATTTCAGAACAGGTGATACCATAGTCTTTCACTGGTACAGCCACGCCTAAATAAATTTATTCACAACACAGTGTAACTGCAGTCTTGCAACAAGCACAATTCTTGCTGGTCCATTTTCAAATATAGGCTTATCCAGAACAAATTTTTGAAGCCTGCTGAAAGCAAGGAAACAGCTTCTTTCAACAGCTTTTTAATTCAACTAGTTTGTTGTGGAAAAAGCTTTGTAACCATCATCTTACCTCTGCGTTGTCACACTATGTAATTAGGAAAATATTCTGTTAATATAATCATCATTTGGATATTTTGGTTGTTGCTTTTACTAGTATTATTAAACAAAATAATCCTAAGAGCTGGTATTCCAAAAATGATCTAAGAGCATTAAACAGCACTTGTGACCATTAAGGACTGATCTGGATCAATGCATGAAAGTTATTGTAGTAATAAACCCACGTAGTTTTCCAAGTGATTCCATTTAATTCCACAGCAAAAACAAATCACTTGTCCTGCAGAGTACTTTACATTATTAATCCACTGCTGATGGTCTTTCTGACCAGAAGTCATCACAGTCATCTCTCACTTACTCTTTCATGCAGGTATATCAAATTGCACCACTTTGAAAACAGGCAGGCAGTGTGCCCCAGCAGTCCTAGAGGATCACCTGGAGAACAAGTATATGCTCAGAGCACTTGGGAACATTCCTCTAAAAATATATGTTTGTAACCATGCAAGGAGACCTGGGACAGAGTTCAGTGACTGGATATAAGCACTGCCCTGGATAAACAAAGCGGTACAACAATTTTATAAATACCATTATTCTCATTTTACTACCAGGGACATTGAAGCACAGCTGCTTACATAATTGTTCTTGTATTTTGTGGCAAGTCTGAATCACAGTAGGAGGTTTCTACACTCAAGAAATGAAACTGTGAGTTCAACACAGTGATGTGTGGACTGGATACTGGGACATTATCCAGGAAAATTTATTGTGACCATTTGCTTCTCCCAAACCATATGGACAAGCCTGGACTTCCCAGAAATTGCTGTGCCACAGAATATACCTACAAATTCATATGCCTTAATTGTTCTATACCTTATTATTTATAACTCGAGATTCACTGTCTAGAGCAGCACTAGCCACATGTCTGATAAACATAGTACAATGGGAAGAATTATATAATAAAAATAAACCTAAGTATTGCTGTATTATTAGCATCTATATTTAATATAGAATGATGTTTTGGCATTATTGTGCTTGGGAGGAACAGTCTTTAAAAGACTATTTATTTATAATATGATGAAAATAATTTTATAGGAAAGATTTGTTTCATTTTTTGAGCTAAAGCCTATGGGTAGCTGCAGTCTGGTTTGAGTGGAGGAATATGTTTGCACTGTACAGCTTTTCATTTGAGATAATAAACTATGCCTTTCGTACTACATGAAAGTATGGCTTTGATTTTTCAGTCACTAATTCTGTTATATATATATATATAGATGGACAGAGAGAGGTTCTCTTGGAAGACTACTCCTGATGAACTTTCTCTGACGAAAGTGAGTTTTTGTGAAGCAGCGCCATGTCTGGGAGAAGTGACTTGCCTTAAGGTTACGTGTCACCTCAGTGCCAGAGGCAACTCAGGAGCATTAAGGCTTTCTGTCCAGTCTCTTATTCTATGGAGTGGTCCCAAGATTCTGGAAGCCAGTTGGTCTCTGTCTGTCACAAATGCTTTCATCCTTTTAGGCATCAATATCTTGTTCTTAAAATAATAAGCATGGTTGGAGTAGAGTTAGTAATTGAAATTTATGACTTATGTACCCTATTTTAACACTTTTCCGAAGACTCATTAAATCTCTTTTATGTGTATTTTTCCTTGCCTCACAGTTTCATTAGCTGGAAAAGGGAGAATAAAGTCCCATTTACAACAGTACTAATGCTATGCAAGGTCCTTGCTTGACTGATGTTCTAATGAATTATATGTATTGTAAACAAGTACTGCAAGCCAGCCCAAGGTCTTCTCCATTAATTTTTCATTAATGAAATGCACCACTTAGCCTGTTTGACACTTAAGTGATTCCCATAAGCTTAAAATAGAGGTCACCATAATGAACGTATTTGAAAGTGTCATTGAGGGAACAAGCTAATCAACTATTCATTCCTCCCCAAATACTTATAAATTCACAAGCTAGTCAGTTGTAAAATTTGAAAACCAGTAATATTTTAATTCTTAAAGAAGCTGCCAAGATTTAATGAAAAAATAAAAACTCTAATAAGTGAGATTTTTGCTTGGGGGCTTTTTCTTCTCTACTGCTTTTACATTTCATGGCAGGCAAGTTCTTATGCCTTATTTATCTTAGTATATGATAAAAAAAGAATACTTATATAGGACAGGAGCAAATGAAAGAGTGGAGTTAACCCCTGATACTCTGTATTGATTGACTGTAACTGATGGGGAATGTCAAGCCACATTAATAGACAATCCCTCTTCCATGTTCCAAAAAGAGGAAAGCTCAGTCATGAATCTTTAATGCTACCCTCTGCCAAGAAAACTCTGCAATACAAGCCTTGATCCAGCCAACATTTTCTGCTAGTCAGCAACCTAAATTCTAAACAATAGTTTATCCTTGATGTATTGGACAGGGCATTTTGTGATTTAGTCATAACAATTGTCTGCAACAATCAGGTAACAGCTGAATTGCATCCTTTGGGCTTGAAGATGAAGATGGGACATTGATAGTTCTTTCAAACTCTGTCAATCAAAGTTCAAATCAAAATCTGTCTATATAGAAGAATGAATTAGAAAGAAAAAAAAAAAAGAAGAAATGGAGGAGAGCTCTAGAACTAAGTAGAAATTCTTTTGACTGCTCAAGGCTCTTGATGACTTAATTTGCTGTATACTTTGCTTTGAGAGACAGACTACAGGCAGCCAACAGGCAGTCTGAAATTGCCCCTGAGGCAAGCTCTATGCAAGGAAGGCAGCTGTGTGGCAGGCATGCTACGTCTTCAGCAACTTGGTGCTTCTGTGGCCATGTAGAGACCTCTCCCAGAAAGCAAGGCAAAGGGGAATTTCACTCAGCTCCTTTCTGCTTCCACTGAGCACTGGCTTTGGTACAACTACGTGTGATGGATGAAGCAAAAAATGCCATGGTTATCCTCATGTTTTTTTGTTTTTTTTTTAGTAAGAACAAAATAGAGATATATAACTAGACTAAATTAATAAGGAAAACTGAAGGAATACATTTTAAGCCTCTCTAACATTGGGCAGCACTAACAGTTTCTGAAACTTTGGCTATATTAAATGTATAATGAAGAAACAGAGATCTGTGGTATCCTTTATCCTGCCTGGCATAGCTACTGGATTTAAAAGGTACTGAATTGCTGGAAGCATTCTTTGTCAAGTGTTGTAAAATCAAGATCTCAAATCATTTGAGAGATCATGTACACTGGATCATATACTAATCCATGAAGAATAGTGTTCTTCAAAGCATCCCAATAACGTACAGCCTACAAAAAACTCCCGCTAGTTTCTTCATTTTCCTTACTGTTTTCAAATTGTTCAGTCTCTATGCAAAACCTATCTTTTCAGTCATTACTGAGTGTTGTTTAATTTTTTGGTCTTCCACCTCACAGATATCCATCTTATTGCAGAGTTCAATTAATGGTAGTGAGATTTAAAAACTCTGAAATTAGTTTGTACAGTGTAACAGACAACATGATCTACAGAGGATGAAAAAATGGGATGAAAACATATCCAATCTTATTCAGTTCACATGGTTTATTACCTATTTTCTCTTATTTTGGTTAGGTCTATTACACAAATTGCAGTTCATATATGTTCATATATGTTTAACATATTCTCCTACAATTGGGAACCATTCCTCTCTTTTGAGACATATGAAATATTGAGAGATAAGAAAGATCAGAAAGCAGCAAATCTTTACTTACTCATACTTCAGTTTTCAAATTATCTTATTAACTTTTAGAAAATCCAACACAATCCAAAGGAATTTTGGTCACTAGTGGCCAAAAACGAATGCCTTAAGACAACTGTCTTAGGGTTGGGTCACAGGCACAAAAAGCAATGACTTTGTTTTTGCCAAAAGACTAAAATAGTAAAAGTGCAGTCAGCTCTCTGGGGAGGTATAAATTACATCTACCTGAAATTCTGATGCATGAGTTCAGGCTAATATAAAAAGAAATACAGTGGGATTGACTGCCTCACATTTGGTTGTCACATTAGAACCTATCTTAGGTCATCGGTAAAAAGTAATTGAAATACAGTAAAGTGATGGATAATTTCAGTGGACCATGCAAAAGCAGCTCCTTACTCACGAGGTGCTTTCTTTGGATGGGCATCCACCAGAACAGAAACAGTGAGACTGAAATGCTAATTACTTTTTTGTTTTTTTTTCCCCTCAGATGGTCATGGAATAAATGCATGAGAAGATGAAAGCATTCTCCAATTAAAGTATTCACACATTTAGACATTCAATGCAGGATTGAGGCTTACTCATTACATGGATGGCAGTAAAATGGTCTTGTGCTCTTTTTATTCTAGGGTTAGTAAATGAAAGCATTCATAGCCCTGAGGGACACTTTTGCACCAGCAAGAAATTCTGAAGGCAGTTTAGAAATGGTAATGAATATTATCATGCCTACCACTCTCACCATATGTGCGAAGCAGGATAATGAAGGCTAATCATCATCACCATCATCATCATCATCTGCTAGTAGTCCAAGGCCCTGAGTGAAATGAGCAAGTAGGTCCTGGACTTTCTGAGGGCTGAACAGGTGACTCCATAAAAACAGAACATGCCACAGGCTAATTGGCTCTCTTGTTGGCACTTATAGTCAAGAGACCAGCTAATGAGCAGGAATTAATGCTGAAATTCTTAAAAACAGCTGCCTTGCTAAGGCCTAGACAGGAACAACAGATAAGAAGGATACAGAAAAAACTTGACCTGGTCATTTCTGTACACTAATTAAAACAAACGGCCTTCTCCTTTAGGGTTTCCCTCATTGACATTAAAGGATTTGAAACAACTCAATAACAAATTAGGAGGACTGATATTTGCCCCTCATGATTGCATCCAGGTTGCTACTTGCATACAAGTTACATGTAGACATCAAGAAAGCTTAGAAATACCAATGTTAAATTAGATGATATTCTTCCCACTTGATGTTTATGTCAGCATAGGCAGAAGCTATTAGTGGCTATTCAAATCTGCCTATGATTTTTCTGTCTGGTAAGATTAGAAGTTATGGAAGTGGTGATGTTGCTGGCATGTGGGCAAAAAAGGGATATAGAAGTTTGTTTAAAGTTGCACCTTAATACAGCTGGGGAAATAAACAAATAACACTAAATATTTAAGTACACATTCTTTCCCTGTCCATTTACCCTCAAGTTTTATAATACATCTTTCATCACTGCATGAATGTCTATTTACAGCATTCTAAATCTATAGCACTTAAAAGCAACATTACCTTGGGAAAGCATGCAATACAAATCACAGTATTCCTTCTCACAGCTCACTGCACAGACTTAAGGAGAGACATCTACTGATGAATGTCTCTTATTATTTCATTTAATGTTAATGATATTCACCCTGCATATCTGACAGAAGACTACAGAGCAACAGATGATTTAGGCAAATGCTATTGGCATATGAAATCTCGCATATTAGGTCTCTAACAAAGTGTGCACAGCCAGCTGGAAGATAGTTACCATACTATATAAGTTAGGGAATGTTCATACTGAATGGTAATATCTTCAGTCAGATTAACTGACATAGTGGAAAAACAGCAGATGAGTTTTTGGTACACCAGGCCTCCTTCTGTATCTTTGCAATTACTATGTACCAAACTTATTTAGGGGGTTTCTGCTTTCATCTCCCCTAAAACACACCAACTCAAGACATATGATGAAAGAACATCAAACACACATTGTTGTATCTTCTTCCCCCAAAATAGATCAGAGGTCATATGACCTAAAGTTACTTTTAAAGCAGGTCTTAAGACTTCTTTGTAGATTCAATATGCCCTGAGAAGTAGCTTCTTGTTACAGCTTGTTACAGCTATCTTCCATTTGTAAAAAAAAGAATATTCCTCTTCACGGATGTCAATGCAACATCTTTCTGCCAATTTCAAATTCATCATCACGAAAAAATACATATTCTATATTAAGAAGAAAAAAAAAAAAAAAAAAAAGAGGAAAAAGAAAAGATGACAATTCCCTGCAGATTTGGGAACAACGTGAAGGAGTTGAAAGGTAGTGTGCTGCCCAGAACCACCTTGAAGATAAAGAATAAGAATATGGAATTTCTCACACTGAAATGAGCTACAGTGGATCATGCATCAAAGCAGCTGACAATGCCTCTGAAAACTATAGGGATTATCCTTAGTACTTGAAAGCAATACAACTTGCCTGACTACAAAGAAGGAAAAAGCATTGACAGAGCTGAGAGGCAAGGTCTGGTTCTAAACACACAATGCTTTAGCCTGCAGATTTTCTTGAAGCAAGCCTCTCTCTTCCTCTCTGAGATACAAAAGACAGCTAACAATAAGCTGGAAAGAGAACCAAGTTTTACAGTTTAATGAATTCAATTCATTCTATAATTGGGTCACATCAGTAAAAATATATGCAAATTTATGGGCT
The DNA here is from genome assembly GCF_019238085.1 of Lagopus leucura. Classification (NCBI taxonomy): domain Eukaryota; kingdom Metazoa; phylum Chordata; class Aves; order Galliformes; family Phasianidae; genus Lagopus; species Lagopus leucura. The sequence goes on along the minus strand of NW_024962250.1, from coordinate 24,290,360 downwards.
TTCAATGAGCTTGGCAGTAACGAATGTCTAATAAATCATTTTGTAAAAAACAATGGTTCTGTATTCTTCCCTCTAAGCCCCCATCATGTCATTACACAACCCTACAAATGCCCTGCTGAGGACTGATTCAAGTATGCACAGTAGACATGCAGGATGTAGCTCAAGATTGTTTTTCTTAGAGCTGTATTCATGACAGAAGGTGAGGACATAAACTCTTAATTGAAAAGATAGCAAAGTAAGTACTTGAGGAAGTAGTGACTTGGTAGGTTGATAACAATCAGTAAAAAACTCCTGAAAACATATGGATTATGTGGGTTTTTCTTCTAGTTACATAACATTGTAAAATATATCCCGGTCCAACCAGCATTTCACAAAGAGGAATAAATTGCTGAAAGCGCCTCCCCCCCCCCCCCTTTTTTTTTTTTTTTTTTAATATAGAAAAGAAACCACTTTCTCTAAAGGCTTTGGAATGTAGATCTCCATGAAGCAGAAAGTGTTTTCTAAAATGATTCAATTACTTACAAAAATGTTGGTAATTTAACAGGAATTAAAAGTACTAAATGTGGAAGTCTCCTGTTCTTCCACACATTTAAATAGAAATTGAACATTGTGTTTGAATTTATTCCACTAGTCCTTTTCTGAAGGCTCCAGTGTTTTCATTAGCACACTGGTATTGGTCTAAGCATTTCTTACAAGAGCACAATGTCTGGATCAAAGAGCTGAGTCAGACTAATACTCCCTGTTGGTGAATTTGCTGCAGCAGCATGCTGCCATATTCTGAGCAAGGGTGACCTTTGCCAGTCTCCTCTCTGTTGACAACATCAGTAATATATGTCAGGGATGTTAGATCAAATGAAGTCCCAGTCCCCACCACTGGCCTCCTATATGTCGATTCACTCCAGTGACACTTTGTCCAAGTCTATATAAACACGGTAATGCTGCTGATACCCTCCCTAAAACATTCCAAAACCTATTCATGAAATGTATTCAGAGACATAAATATTACCACATTCTAAGAGAACAACTCACATGCAGAGTCAAGCCAGAAGTTTCCAGGAGTAAGACCAGTAAGAATTCTATTAAGGACTATTTAAATGCTATGTATTCAGGGACCGTGCTATTTTCATTACCCTGTCAGTCAACATCAAGCATCTTCCAGGTATAATCACTGAAAGTTATGATACAATGAATGACAGGAAGTTATCATATTTATTCAGATGTATATACATAATTTAAACACGTATATGCAGGTTGCTCTGAAAGAAATGTATCCTAGTTCCACTGAAACTACAAAGAGCAAAATAACACTACTTGATAGAGCAAGTTCTCAGTTACAAAGCACCATTTTCAGCATAGTCATCATCATTAGCTATGCTTTTTCACTGGAGATGAACAAGAGCATGCATATATATAACTAGTTTTGCTCTTAAGAGCTGTCTTCATGATGCATGTGCTTATGCACTTACAAACCTCTGCTTCAAATTTCATTTGATTTAGTTTTCCCAAGAAATTCCAGAGGATTCTGAATAGGAAGGAGGGGGAAAAAAAGTATCAAAGAACTTCCACAATATTTCCACAGTTAGAAGAATCCCTTCACTGTATTATCTGTAATACATCCAGAAGTAAACTTCCAGTTCTCATCAATTATAATTTGTTTGTGGCATGGTTGAAAATTACTTGTGCAGACCAGCTTTCTCTTGAACTATATATCTGCAATTTTAGTAACCTTTGTCAAATGACCTTCCAGTCAAGATCCATAAATGAAGCACCATTAAATCAATATTAGTCTCCTTAAATGTTATAAATAGTCGAAGTCCAGTTTTATGGACAAACTAAATCTCATCACCAAGGAGCCTGGCACTGTTTAGCTTTAGATTAGCCATTCAAGATTAACATACATAAAGAAGAAGCAAGAAAATCCAAAGGAACACTGATAAAACCAAGACATTAAAGAAGAGAAAATTTACAAGTTTAACATCTCTTTAGAAGATAGTTAAGGTCTAAGAAAATGAAACAGATGAGTTACATAGAAAAAGTTTTACTTCTGATTAAAAAAAACATGTAGTTTATAACTGTGGCATTCCTATTATGCTGTGAATTGTATCTGTTTACAAGTTTAAATATGTGTATATAAATATATATACTTTCATACATACATGCCTATATAAATGCACTTACTGAGATGAAGCTGATCAACTTCAGGAGAGAAGGCAAGATCCATTCAAAAACACTCATAATTTGATGTTCATTCAATTTAGGACGAAAACAGAATTAGTGTGCTTTATAAAGGAAGAACAAACCAAACAATGAAAACTGCTAGGTATTTCCTGTAAAACTTCCAACTCAGACCCAAAAATAATTTAACTGCTGATATTCTTGGAGTCCATACAGCCCATTTCAAGAGTCACTTACAATTGTTCTGGAGGATAAAAAAGATCTTGCATTCACAATTGTTTTACGTCAGGGGACTCAAGTTAAGAAAATCTTAAAGAGGAGTCCTGTATCTTATGTTACTACTATTCCTTGGACTTTGGAGGAGCCAGTTCCCTCCAGCTGAAGTAATTTTTAAAGAAGGATTAATCCTGCTGTCACATCTAAAACAAGTCTGCAGAAGTGAGTAGTACAGAGGATTAGTAACTCCCTTCTGCTAATGTGAAATGAGTTCTCTGATGCATTACTTGCATTTATTCCTCAGTCTGTACAATATGAACTTCTCTAAATCACAAAAATGCTTTGCTATCCCCAACTTCCAGTGCAAATTAATATTTACACAGGTTATTTACTTTGCTCTGGACTGTATGACTGTAATACATATTTTCCACTGTTTCAGCAGAGTCATATTCTAACAGGGCCTTGGGGTTGTGCTCCTTGCTTTAAACCTGATTTGCTATGTCACTGGAGAGAAGTCATTTAACCTTTCTCTGCCTGTGTTTAACATAAATGTAAAATGAACTGATATTATAAACTTGCCTGAAGTGTTTCCATCCCAGGTGTGTTGTAAGGCTTAATTGGTGTCTGTCAAGCTCTTAGTGTGAAAGACAATATATACTGAGACACTACGACTGTTTATGGTGTTTACTAATGCTTCACAGTGCCATAAAACCACTTAGAAAAACATATTTTCCTGTGTATTTTAGTATCCTAGTTGGGAGAGATTTTCCATAGGGAAATTGATATACACAAGGCATTCTTCATTTCAGATCTCTGTCTCAGCTGTGGAAGATCTCCTTTCATGCATAGGCTCCTCAGCCTGCACTTATGGATCTTGACTGCATCTAAAAATGCCTGGTACATGAATGTGAACAGAATCCAGGGGCTGTCTATGGCCAGATATCAAAGTACTTTCACAGGAAGCTACTTAGATTACCTAGAAAGATGCTCCTTTCCTAAAGTGCCTCCAGCACTTTAACACTATTTCAGGCAGGTATCTCTTCCAGGAAGATGGATGGTTTGAATTCACAAGTGTGCATGTCAGGGCATGAACATGGTTTGCTGTAGTATCTACCACTCAAATACAGAAACAATTACTCAAAGAAAATCTTTCATGGACTTCTTTGCTTCATTAATGTAGTTGAATTCAATGGTTTGCACACTAAAGCAGTTGTATTCACTGGTCATTAAAATTACATTTTTCAACAAGAGGGCAGTGCGACAGATTGCCCTGAAAGGTTTTTCAGTATACCTCTACAGGTGCTTAAAACATCAGAATGGACAAAAACCCTGAAAAACTTTGACTGGCTTTCTGCCCAAGCTTCATCTTTTCAAGCTTATATTTTCCATTATAGCATTCCCAGTATGAATGAAACCTCTCCAGTATGCTTATGGCTCAGTCACTGCAGTTAACATGACTTTTTGGATCTGAACAAGTAGAGACATCCTGGGCGGTTCCCTGCTGGAGATGATTTCACATCCTCACAGAAGGTATCCATGGTACATTTTTATAAATAACTATGCAAAATCCACAGGAATTAACATGAGGTATATAGTCTTCCTAATATCATCTCAGACCTATCATATTTTTTTTAGATATCAGATATAAGAAACTTTCATTATTTTCTTTTCTGTTCCCTAATCTATTCTACAGATCATATAATTTTACTTAGCGCAGTAAACAAACTTAGAAGAAAAAAGAACATTAAAGTACTTAAAATTAGATCGTAAACTATGGAGTACACATAACTATAGAGTTCTATTCACTGAAGAATCAGAGATTTAAAGTAGTAATAATTCTGGTATGCAGTGTATATAGATTTAAAAGAAATGTTTTGCACAAACGAATTGTCTACAGTCATTAAATATTCACCAGGTATCTGTAGACATATTTATTCTAGAACTACAGAAATACTTCAAGGAGTTTACGAATTCTTACTAAAGTTGTAATATGTACAATGTTACTTTTTATCTAAACAAGTTCAAATGTTCTAACAGGGTGACCATTTAGGATACAAAAAACAGAACCCTAAAAAAAAAAAATGTTGAAATTTTCAGTCATTGCTACTAAACAAAAAACAGTTTGAGTTTACGTATATGGAGGCATAGAGCATCTCATTGACTTTGTTCTTTTATTTTGAAGTAAATGAGAATTCAAATGTGAACATGTGTTTATTCCAGAGTCAGCATGTTAGAGCAGGTTTAAGAAAAGCAATAATCCACCTAACACTGCTTGTCACCTCCACATTTATTTCACCTAAAATTGACACAACACTGCTCCACCAAGATAACGAGTACTTTAGCTATTGGCTTAAGTAGGAACAAACTCAGTCTTTTCAGTGATACATGATCAGAGTAGAAGTTCCCCAAAATAATCTATAATTAGTAAAGATCAGTAAATTATTTATATGACAAATACCTTCAAAATATTTTAGCCAAGCTAATACTATTCTATTCATCCAGAGTTTTGAAAAGATTTTCTTTACTTTTAGTCTTCTTCCAAACTTCAGATAAGATTAACACTTAATATGTTAAAAGACTGAGTATCTGCAGTCATCTAACAAACAGCTGCCATATGAAATCTGGGAAGAAAACTCTCTAACACCAATGCTGTGTTAGAAAAGGCATTCCTTTATTCCTCAAGATATGTACAAGGTGACCTGAAAAATTTCAGAGTTCACATTCCACATTTAAATAGTTAAGACATACATATGCAATATATTGGCATACATATTCCAATACATATTTTCCAATAACTTATTAATATATGCTAGTTTCCTTCAGGGCATGTATGTTGGGTTTATATGCTGGTCTTAGACTACTTACTTTCTCCTCATTTTTTCATCATCAGCTTCACCAGAGTGACTTTAGGCCAACATTTAGCTGAGCAACTTTCTATCTTAGTGCACAACACAATATATGTGAAATCCAAGGAAGAAGTCCTTGCATGTGGTGGATGCAAAGATAGAAGTAGTCTATTGTGACTCCAGTGTTCCTATGAAGCAGGATCACTGAGAAAAACAAGGCCATTCAAACATGCTAGAAAAAGCTAAACTGGAAAGTTTTAGAACTAGCACTTTTGCTAAACTAATGTATTGGTCCTTAAACTAACAATACACTGATCTCTACTGCTAAACCAGCCTATATTAGCAATGGCAATTCAGCCCCTGTGGATTACTGTGTGTTTGTATATGCACAAATGTACTGACCATGTAAATGGACACAGTCACAGCTGATAATCACCATCATACCAATGTCTAAGCCACGAGAAACCCAGAAATCCTGATCTGCAATTCATACTCCAAGTACAAACAGAACTAATACCAGGAAATCATCAAGCACCCTTCGAAGGTCATTGGATTAAATGTTATTCAATTATTCAATAAAAAGTGGTTTATTTATGTGGTCAATTGCTTTGTAATATTCAAAAGTAGCCTGGATAAAACTAGCAAACACATAGTAGGTTACTGTACAGCATTAGCACTGAATGACCTATGAACGCAACATCCATTTTTATGGAACTAATTCTCAAAACAATCAAATTTCAGAGCACCCAGGAGTGCTGCGCCAGTTTCTGCAGAAAAAGAAAAGCAGTATCCTTTTAGTTTGTTATAATTATTATTATTATTGGATTTTTTAATTTGTTTTTAAAAAATCTGTAAAATGAAAGGCTTTTCCTTTTTACAGAATATCAGCCTGCTTCCTGTTATCATCCAAACTCCTGCTCAGCATTAACAAAAAGATACTTTGCTATGAAAGTGAACAGAATGAATCAGTTAACACTCCTCAAGTATTCACTGAAGTTCAAATAGAAGTTGCCATCTCTAACAGTGAGTATGAGCTATGGTGTTATTAATGATATCTAGTGAAGACTGGGATTTTAAGAAATGGGTTTTGGTATTACTTAGAGTTAAGCTACCACTGTAGTTGTCTACGAGTAACAATGTTAAGGGCATACAACCTCTGAGCTTGCTAGTGTACACAGCATAACAAATGACCTGAAGAATTACTAAAAAATAATTCTACAGGGAGATTTTGATGACATACTTAACCATACTGAACTCTATCTATACACAGTTTCTAAATATTCATAATCACCCAAGGAGATTAATGCTACTCAAATCTTGCAAATCTCTACAGAGAATTTATTTTGCTGGAAATTATTATATTGGAATAAGGAACTCTAATTTTGTAATGTGAATGTATGAAAATGAAAGCATTAATTATTCAAACAAAATGAGAAAATTCATATATACTATATACTACAGTTCCAGTACAATACAATCTAATGCCTTCTTCCAGGGTCACAGAAGCTGCTGCTTTTGCAGCCAACTGTGCAAAATATCCACACAAAGCTAGGAACTTCTCAAGCTGTGAAAATTTTCTCAGTAATGCAAGAATTGGATGTAGGGCTTCATGAGTACAAAACTGTTCAATTCATTTTCTGCATAGACCAACTGTACAAGACCAACCTGCTCCTATTCTTCTTGGTCTTCATCCTATTCTATTTAGAAATTTATTTCAAAAGCCTGACCCCAACTGTAACATTTTAAATGAAAACAAGATTTGTAACATTATTAAAGCTTGCAGTTTTACCACGGCCTCCAGTAGTATCTGAGGCATATGGAAAGTATGTAATTACATAAGAATTTTCAAGTTGAAAAGGAAAAATCAGAACTAAAAGGATAAATTTCTGTTCTTAACAGAAATAAAATTAAATACCCCTCACTCACATAAAAGCATCTTCGTTTCTCTGCCCATTGAGATTTTGATCCCAACAATTTAAAACCTGTCTTAATAATCTAATTGCTTGCAATAGGCAATACTGGATTAATCCCTGTAAAAATCAGACACGAGCTTAAGTGTCCTATTTCCTGCATGTTTTTTTTTCTAAATTTAATGATGGCGTTATGTACTCTGCATGATCTAAACAGACATTTCCAGTTTGAAGGAGAGAAAGTCAAGCCCTTACCTCTAGCTCCAATTCTGAATGGCTTACACCTCTGTCTACTGCAGGGAGGCAAGCAGGTCAGACAATTGCCTAAGACCCTAGAGTAGCTTCACTACACAGCAGTGAAAATCCTTAACTTGTACATAGGATGAAGAGGGACCCTCAACAGAGGATTTCATCAACATGTTGATTGCCTTCTCATGGCCTTACAAGCATTAGATGCAATGCTCCTGAAAACATTTTCTCCTGCATTTATCATTTTGATCCCTGGGCAGATTCAGAACAAAATTACAAAGCCTTTTGCCAAATCCTGATTGTGGCTCAAGTCCTAAGGTGTCAGCTGTGTTTTAATGAACTGATTCCTGCTACAAGTTGTTCAGCAAAGCCAGTGTGTAAGGGGAAAAGCACTGGATCAGTGATGGTGGCATCATAGCTTGCAAGTGACTGATCACTCACTACTGTCACATCCTTACATTATTTCTAATGAATTTACCTTTTCTCCAGAAGAATGACATTTCACAGAGCACCAGCAGTGCTCAGGGAGTCCTAAAAACAATTCAGGTGGTTATCCCAGTTGCAGACATCTGTTATTGTCTGACATGGGCTCTGATTAATACATTTCTGATTCTGTTACAGCACGTCGCCTCAGATGGAAGGGACACCAAGTTCAAGTCACTGACGTGAGAGCGTGTAGCTGTAAGTGGAACAGAGCAGATGCTCTGCTTTTGCATCTGAAAATTCTAACCAATGCTGCTACCATGAGTAGTGCTCCATTAAACAGGACTACTACCAGTCTGCTTGGAACACTTCATTGCAGTACCATAACCAAGTTTCCTCCGCAATCAATGAAAAGGTTTGCAATCATTTTTTACTAATAGATCATAACTGTTTTCCAGTAGAAAGACATGGATTTGCCATCCAATGGCAGTTTTATTTAAACTAGCTCTAGTACTTTGCTTTTGCCCTCATCCCTGAATTGTTCTTCATGTAGTGTACAAACATTTATGTAAACAAGCTACAAATCAGAGTGAGAATCTGATCTAGCAGAGTTGGAAATTACTATTAATGCTGCTTTTTACTGTTTTTCTTTCTCAAATGGGTCGGTTTCCTGGTCCAATTTAAAGAATGACTGCACAAATGTAGATGAGAGCCAGCATAGAGCCAGGAAAGTGTAGCAGAATAACAACAACCTAAGACACAATTCCAGATGAAAAGCAGTGCATTGAGCTGTCCTTTTGAGAGGTTACAGTCTCAAAGCTATAGCTGCACACATGAATACCACACCTTCTAATGTAGCCTGGTGAAAATCCCATGGGGAAAAAAAACGAAAAACAATCACTTGAACTTGCTGACATTCATGCTGCATGCATCTATTGACTTGAAGCTTGACATAACAGAAAAAACAACATGCATGATTTAAACACTTCTTGATATCCACTATGGGCTCCCTGTTCAGTAAGAGAAAAGAAATAGAAAAGAGAAGGAAAGAGAGAGAAGAACAATCTCTAACTTTTGTTCTATTTTGTTTAATTAAAATTATTTTACCCTCTGCACATGGCTGGGATTTTCAACACAGGGAACTACAGATTTTTAATTCCTTAAGACATCAATGTGTTCTCAAGAGCTTAAGACCAGTATTGTGGGTCCTCAATAAATGCAAGGAATTGAAGTCTTCTGCTGTGCTGCTGCATGCTAAAGTAAGTAAGCTTCCAACTAGTTGAGCTGTTAATTTTTTTGTTTTCTGTATCTCACCTCTGTTAAACTGATCTGTTCAGTCATGCTGAATGGTCACATCACCTCTGCTGTAAAGTGCCATGATTGCTTTGGATGGTGATTTCTTTGTCACATTCCATTCACAGCACTTTTAACAGTGGGGTACAATTCACTCTGTAGTATTTTTTACATTTTACTTGCTTCTAGAAATATGAGTACAACTGAAATTGTTGGTTGAATAGATTCCAGCTTTCTGCCACCTTTCCTCTAACCTTCTTGTGCTGCCCCCAGGAGAAAAGGACTTCATTAAAAAACCCTGTAATACTGAATAGAAAATGAAACTCTTCCTCTGACCTCTCCTGTGACTTTTAATAATCATACTGGCTACTGGCTGTAGATTTTCTCTTCCCAATAGGCTTCTGATTAGGCACTGAAAACAGACAGTTCTCTGTATCAGTTTATTTGAGACAGGCTCTTTGGGGCCAGTGCTGTAAATAAACACAGCTACCTCTAGGTTAAAACTAATTTAACAGAATAGTATTGTCCTTAACCAAAATAATAATAATAATAATAATAATAATAATAATAATATCTAAAAAAATGTGAATGGCACCTATTTGCTTCCTTTCTAAAAGCTTATGGAGTCTCTTGCATCACAAAAGACTTCAGCAAAATGGCATGCTGACATGAAGGAAAACCAAAACAGGGCAATTTTCACTTCAGTTCTTGCAACTCCAGCACTCGGGTAGATAGGTGAGCATTATTAAAGGAAAACATGACTCAGAGAGTACAGTGCTGTGGAAGTGACCAACCTCCACTAAAACTGTTAATCTCTCTCATCAGTCATCCCACCAGGTTCACTGTGTTTCCACATAAAACACTCATGCAATGTAACCAGTATTATTTCTGTCACTGTAAGAGCATACCCTTGTTACAGTTTGCTTCACAGAGGGGGCATAAGTCTCAATTTCTCACACAAACAATCTGGTACTTAAATCTTTCACTTTGAAGTCTAAGGTTTCATTTTAAAGACAAAGATAAACCTATTCCTACTCGCTAAGCATGTACTTAAATATTTCTAGGTATTACACACAGCCATCAGTTCATACATGCCTGTGTGCTTGACTCATGTCTAGAAACTCAGTTATATCACAATCCAGCACCACGCTTCTGCTGATTTCTGCAGCCTTTATTTTCTTGCTTCAGCTTTTCATGTGACTCATTACTACAAATCCACTAGCTCCTTACAATAAGATACTGTATTACTGTTGGGTTTATTCATAGAGTTCATCCTGTGATCATCACAAAATCGTAGAATCATAGAACGGTTTGGGTTGGAAGGGACCTCGTGGATCATCAAGCTCCAAACCCCTGCCACAGGCAGGGCTGCCATTCTCCATATCTAATGCTAAACCAGGCTGCCCAGCGTCCCATTCAACCTGGCCTTGAACAACCCCAGGGTCAGTGCATCCACGACCCCTCTGGGCAGCCTGTTTCAGCACCTCACCACTCTCTTGGTAATATTGGGCTGAACATTACTAAAGTCAAGCTCAGGTAAAGCTGATCTATTGCTGCTGTTCTCCCATCCCATGTGAAACACTCTGCAACTTGCTACAACTTCAACCTGACCTTTTTTTTTTTTTTCCCCAATGCCATAATGCCATGTCATTCCTCTCCCTTACACACCCTTGGACAACTTTAAGTAATTCCCTTCACTACCTGACTTGTCTACCTGCCAAGTTCTTGCTTTCATTCAATAATGTATATGAAAGCGCACAGTCTTCTGATAATGGTTTACCACATTTAATTTCTGGGGAATGTCAGCTTCCATTGAATGATGCACAAACTGCACATTAATCGATAAATTCCTTGCCTATAGGGGCCTGAGTGTATCTACCTCATGAATATGCAAGCAGCCCTGTTTCTTTGAGTAAGATACAAACATATTTCTTGTCAGACAGGAAGTGTTGTTATGTGTATATATTTTCTTCCTTCTTGTTCTTTTTGCATAAAGCAGATGAGATTCAGTGTTTGCCAGAGCAGACATATTTTTTTTTTCTAGGGTACAAGAGCAGCCTAGTGCTAGATCATAAAAGCTTTGTCTGCCAACCATATAATGCAATTGCTGTTTGACTATTCGGGACCCTGTATTTCTATGCTGCACTTCACAACCATGCTGCTGAAGTCACAGACAGGGTGATAAACGTTAACAATTTATTCAGTGTTTAAAAAGACTGAGAACAAGCTATCACCCTTTGTCTGCTTTCAGTCAGATGCATAAGGACAGAAAGGACTATCAGATCACCTTGTCTAACCTTCTATGTACCACAAGCCCTCAAATTTTATTTTCACCTGCATACTGAGCTCAATGCTTTTTTTCTCTTCTCTTTTTTTTTTTTTTTTCTACTAAAATATATCTTCTAAAAATATACATTTCAATGTCCTGACTTTATGTTCAGGCTAACTTCTCAGTGGTTATTTTAGTGATTAATTAATCTTAGTCCAAGAAATGAGGCACCAATTTTCAATTTGAATTTGTCTGGCTGAAACATTCAGTTATTAGTTTGCATCCTTTTCCTGCTAGATTAAAGAAATCTGCATTAGTTTTGACTTCAGTATTTACTGACATCTTGTATCATAGTCTCCTCTCGGTGCTTTTCTGGGTAGGCTAAACAGACCAAGCTTTTTAAGCTCTTTCTGCAATGAATTTCCCAGCCCCTGAGCCTTATCATGGTAAAGATTTTTCTTAAACAGTGTCTAATCTAGGGAATTAACCTTTTAAAAAGAGCTGTCATGTTACTAACCAATGTAATGCTCTCCTACTTCAGGAACACATATATTCAGAGTTGGTGCCTGTACAAAAGCTTTACTCAGCACATAGTTACGTCACTTGTAGGCATTCTTCTAAGAACAGAGCTTTCCATGTTAGGAATACTTCTTTAGTTATAAACAATGGTAACACATTCATATTGTGGATTCAATATACAATTTGACTATAAAGCAGAGGAAAGTAAAGGACAGAATAATTAAGTACCTTTTCTAAATTTAAAATCAAAGCTAGGGAGAAGTAGGCTTTGGAAACAATAGGTACCAGTTTTTTAAACTACTTGCCTTCCCTAAACCCTATCTGCTCTTCCAAAAAATATATTTTAAATGCATTTTGTGATACAAAAAATCCTGCAGCCCGAAGCATACTTCTGCTATTTAATGTCCACAGATTTGTGGGGGCTAAAATACCATAAATTTTTGCAAATTTTCTGCAATCATATCCCAGCATCCAGTGCTCCAAAGAAAGAATTTCCTAAAGGTGCTGGAAAACATTATGCTCCTTAGACTATAGTCTTTAACCACTTTAACTGAGATGCCAAGCAGGCAGTATTTAATATCATTAGCAAATGGTATATAGCTAACATCACTGCAACAAACAAAACAAACAAAAATCCAGTTCCATTGCTCGTGAGATGCCAAATGGCATGGTATTGTGAGCAGGTGCCATTTCCCCAGCCATGGATGCTGTGGAGCTGGATGCTACTGCTCCAAAGTGCAGTTCACAACTTTGCCCGCAGGGAAGCAAGACTGTGAGTTTCCATGGCTGTGCAGCAGCAAGAAACGAGCTCCTCATCATCCTCATGAGCAACAGATAGGGACTACTGCAAGGCCATATCCTGCCTTGATGGGAGAGGACAACATGCAGCTCCCATCTGCTACTGTGTTCCAAGCATGGTAAAAATTCCTGGCTCTGCCTAACCTCTGGGTCAGCAATAGCTCCTCTGTTGCCACTGGAGATGCAGCAGGTTCAAGACAGTGTTTTGCTGATGTGCAAAGAAAAACATTTACCTACCTACCTCACAGGGGTCTTGTGAGTAGTATTACATTCCCCTGCAATCTTTTAGGTGTAAGTTGGATAACTGACAAGACCATTTTTTAAAATTGTTGATTTTGTTGAAGAGGTGTAGAAAGGGATCCTGCCTGTAAGACAATGACTGAGAGAAACAGCATAACTTTTGGTTTAATCTTTATGGAAACAGGAAGTCTTTGCCTGTCCACGAGCTTTAAAACAATAATAAATTATTCTCTCTGCTATGGCTAATTCTGTTTTCATAGCAAACTGACTAGCCCAGAACTACAGTAAGGCAATGCTTGCACATGTACATCTACTATTTGCATCTGCATTGTCACAGAACACATTCAACTAATACTCAGTATAGAAATGCTCCTTAGTGGATACCTATTTTTCTATCAGAGAAAACAATCCTAAACTGAAAGAGAACTAATTTATTTAATTCGTTAATTTTGTTGGTTAAGTCCTGACTCTACTACTAAAAAGAGAGCTCAAAATGAAATCCTTATATGCAGTTAAGCAAATAAAGAGGTTTATATGTGTTCCAACCCAGCCCAAAGAAATTCCATAATGGATAACTAATGATAGAGTTCAGACAGCAACTTTGACCTGAGGTCTGTTCTCTGAATACCAGGTTTTGCTAAGCAGGCTGAGAAACAGTTTTGCTTATTTGACATTTTCTTTAATCACGGGCCTTGATCCTTGACAGAGAATGTTCAGTTAAACCTTACAGTCCCAAAGGAGTTAATACAAGATTAATTTTTAGCTTGTGGGTTTGAAGAGTGTCCTTTGGCAAATTCAGAGCTCATGTTCAGTCCTCATACAGAAAAACCCACCTTTCTTCTCAGCTGCATTTGGACAGCTGAATATCTTGTTATTTCCACTGCAATAACAGCATTTTTTTTCTCTTTTTCATTGTTTGTATTATGTAGGCATGTCTAGTTTCACTAGCTCTGCACTACATGGTGCTACCATCATCAAAGGAAAGAGCTGTAAAATAAGTCTTCATCTCACTAGGTGAATTTATTGCTGTCATAAAAATAAAGGCCCCCCAAGGTTCACTGAGTCCACTGTACTGAAGACACAGAGTGCAAGCTTGGGGAATTTACTATAGTATACCACTGGGTCATTGTACCTATCTGAAAACTTGGTTCAGCTGACATCTAGAAGCATTAATAAAGAAAATGCAACCTAAGGGGAAAGAACCAGGGCAGTTGAAAGAAAAATGTGCGTTATTACAATGTTGGAAAGCAAGTCATAAGCTAGAGTTTGTATTTTACACAGTGAAGATGTTAGCTGGATTTTATTAATGTTTTCAGAAATTATTTCCTGAAACAGAACACCCTACACTAACTACATACTAATCTTGTTTGGGAGTTTGCCCTGTATAATAAATATTTAAAATTTGCAGAAATTTGCAAACATTTGCACTGCTTGCTTTTTTAATGGCTGTTAGTCAGAAAGTGGCAGTAAAGGCTGTTTTCTTCTGTGAGTCTATCAGTGGCTGAGACTCCAGAGTGCCCTTAGCAAGACAATGAGATGGAAGGCAGTGCATTTCAGCTGAGGTGGTGAAGTGCTTTAGGACCTACAGCAAACAGTTTTTGCCAGAGATGTTACAAGACTGGATATGCTTGCTTGTGAAAACGAGTTCATAAGGAATGCTCAGTCCAGGCTGCTCTGTAGATGATGTAATTATACGGCCCAGCAGAGGATAAAAGACCCAACTCCAGTAACTGCTGTAAGATTCCAGAAATACTCAGAATCCTGAAAAAACTATAGCCTAACTAAATTGGGAAAGAATTTTAGGGAAATAGGAGCAAGCAGGATAAAATTAATCTCCCAAGATTGTACAAGCTGTCAGTGCTACACCTGGAAAAACAGCCAAATCATACACAATCAAATCCATTCCCAGTACAATGCAATCCTGTACTATTCATTAACAACAGTCTCCTTTGGAGAATTAATTCTCTTCTTGAGGATTGACCTAATCTAATTTAAATACCTATTTCTGAAATAGTAGTTTAACCTGCCTTTACAAGCAAAGAAAAGATTGCAACGTAACCTCCCCTTAGTTTTAATGTGTGTTTGGCTAGGAGAAAGCACAGTACAGGATTCACCCAGTTTTCTAAATGCAATGTGAAAAAAACACCCAACACAACTACTAAAATCACTACTGGAATCATCATATTTAAGTTGTGGTTGAACATGAAAACAAACAACAAAAACAGCCACAAAGAAACTTTCTGATTCCAAAAAGAAAAGTCAAAGAGAAAGAGCTTTAAAGTAAGACATGATATAATCTGCTGGTAATGACAAATTGTACATGCTGTTCAGAGAAAAGCGCTAATTCTCAATGGTTTCACATAACTACATGTACTATCAACAAACAAAAATTAAGAGATCTCAGTGAAGGCGCTGGAAAATTTCCCTCATGGCTTTAATGTAAACAGAGTCCTACTGTATGTTCTCAAAATAAACCTAAAATTGACAGATCATATTGCATGAGGATGTAGCATTCAAAGGCTTAACAGTTTCAGACATTCCTTGCACGAGTGATTTCTGGGGTGGGAATGGGGAGGCAGCTTTCCTATTGTTCTGCACTTCTTGTAGAAATGCAGCCTAACCAGTGAGGGGATTATACAATATCCTGTGTTGAGAATATGTAAGAGAGCATTTTCCATTTTTCAATATATCACCTTTCATTTTGGCAGAATCTGTATTAAGCATTTATTTACTTTAAGTTACACAATATCTAAATCTGAACATGCAGTGATTAATTCATTCTTCTTTCCTTTTTTTCTCCTCTGCTTGTCCATCACTTACAGAAGGAAGCTTTCAAAGAACGTTTCCCACATTATTCCATATCTAAAAGGAACTACTTTGAAACCTTCAAAACTAACAGAAAATATTCAGAGACTAAGATACAGATTTTTTGTGCTGTGATCGTCAGTGTATACAGCACATAGATGAAGCCACACAGATGAAGCCACAACTCAGAGATGAATGTGTGCAGAAAGTGCATGAGTAAGTAATGTTATCTAATGGAACTGATTGCATTATGTTTCTCCTTGCTATAAAAGGTGATCCTAGCCGTCATGTGAAAATCACAAAAACAAAGCTGGTTAGCTTTGCAAACAGCTCTAGAAAGTCTATGAGTTTCCAGAGCAAAAGAAGACGTGCACACTGCCCAACACCTCCCTGGGGCCGAAGAGAGGGCTAAAAGCATGACCATGGAAAGCCTTACTTGAGTTGTGATGGTTCTGGACTCTTGGCCATTCTTTGCATAGCAGGATGGAACTAGAGTGACTGCTTACAAGGTGAATATAAATGACAAATCACTTAAAAAGTATCAGATTTTAAACGTACATCTTCATAAAGTTAATTCAAGATGGCATGAAAGTTACCCCCGGAGAGAAGCCTGGTAAAAAAGCAGAGATAAATGCCAAGTATGTTAGCTGTTTTTCATTGCTAATTTGGTGGTAAATCAGGGGAAGTCTGTACCAATTCAGTTCCAAATGCCATGAACCAAAAGGATTATTAACACTGCTCTCACACTGCAGATCATACATCACATTTTTTGCTTCTCCTTCCCTTCATTTGGTCAGGACAGAGAGGATTAAGGCTGGGGTTTGAAGTTTGGTGTGCTACAAAAGCAGGTTATGATGAGCACTGCAGAAAACAGGAGAGGATAGGAAGACGACAACACGAATATTTTCACCACTAGGTAGTAAAAAGTACTTAAAACGTTTGTGTCCAGAAAGGTCCTACCAGGTAGGCTGTGAAGCCTTTTTCTATTATAAATCTGTTCTTCAAAGTGCTGTAAAATCTGCATGTTTTTTCAAAATGCAATTACTTTGCTTTGGTTTCAGCAATAACATAGTTTTAATGCATCTCTGCCACCTTCTTGCCAACCATCTCCATTTGCCTGACATTGATGCCAACTTCAGACTGGCTTTGGTGCTTACAAGCTAAATTCTATCAAAAGAAATAAAATCAGTAGTACAGCTCCATATGTACTCCAGTATTTAATCAGGATATAGAGTCATGAAAGCACCCCTGCACCAAAATACTGCAAAATCATCCAGTGGTTATCTAACACCCATATAGCACTGTAATGGTTTTGATCTCTCGAAAGATCCTGTCATGTTCCGGAGCAGTTTACATTTTCCGTAAGGACAAGATGAAGTATTCCCACCTAGCATCAACCATCAGCCCTCTCGTGGATCTTTATTCCAACTGATCTTATCAACTACTTTTTCCTCTGAAGACAATAAATTTAACAACTTTGTGCAGCTTTACCTAATCAACATTTTGCAGCCATATCCCTTTCTGAGTCTCTTGTTTTTATTTTTATTTTCCCTTTCCTTTTTGTTTCTTTGAATTCCTTCAGCACATTGACACTTAGTTCCTTCTCCCAGAAAATTCAAAGTGGCATAATTTGGAGAAAATGATCTCCCAACTGGTGCATTGAGGAAATAACCTTAATTACAAAATTTGCTTCAAGTCTGGTAAGATTTTCTTAGGAGCTAGGTTTTTATAACATCAGTATCAGCATAGCGCAAATCTCCTATGTACCACTAGGTAAGGTGGCTGCCGATCAATACTCACCCACATTGAAGAAAAAAAAAGTGAAGCCAGAAAGACAAGTAACACACTTCAAGTTGACAAAATATCCCCATTTGTTGGTAGCAAAGCACTGAAATCACATCTTCATCGATTTTTTCTTTTCTCAGCTTTCCCAAGTTATCACAGAAAGTCAACAGCAAGAGTGGGACATCCAGATTGTTTTGACCACTCCCATCCTTGCACCAAAAGTAATGGCTTGTTCTGACTCCCAGAACTGGCAGGATTAGGAAGAGCTATAGTGAGGTTTAAAAGAATGTAGAGTGTGCTTCTAGAATGTCTTCTGTGTGCATGCAGGGCTCCACCTCTTATCTGAAAGTGACCTGTAAGATTTGGCAGTAGTTTTGCCATGAACATTCACTTGTTTTCCCATCCATTTTATTTCATTGGTAGGGCAAATACCTTTTACTTATGCCTTTTTTTTTTTTTTTTTTTTTTTTTGGAACAGCAGTCCTGCTAGTTTTTCCAGTCACTGGAGAAGAAGATAATTTATTTATCTAAAAGAAACCAGCAAGATGCATAAAGTCTTTAAAGATGCATGAGAATGACTGATCATATCTTGGGATAGAGCAGAAATTATAGGATACCACTCTGGCTCTCCTAAACCCAGTTTCCATGTTCTTAGGCACCCAAGACTACAGGACACAGTGCTATTTTCCCACTCAAAGGTCTGTCAGACCACAGCATAGTGCCAGTGCTGGTTTGTATTGATTACCTGGATAACACCTGGAAGACACATATAGTAATGTGAATGTGCGTCCATGATTAAGGCATAGCAAGAGCTGCACATAAGCACACATGATAGAAATGGTACTGACAGTCTTTTCTCTTTAATACCTGCATCATTAATTACATCTCCACTCAACAGAGGCACCCCAATACAGAGTGACAAGAGTCATCCCTCAGGTATGTCCCATGAACTCCATTTCAGGACTGGAGCTAAGATTCAGTTAGAATATTTTAGCTATATCTCTTGGTTGTCAATTGTTTGTGATTTAAAGAGTCTTCAGTTTATTTCCTGATTTCCATGAGTGTAGGTTTTGCTGAATCTGACTTGTTAAAAGAAAGTACACACTACTTGGTAACTATAATTTTATACTGACAATTTTTTTGAGCAACATTTAGAAAAATGCTCATAACTATCAAGAATACTGAACTGAGTGCATTTTGTCATTATCAGTATTACTAATGATTTGCACTGCTAAGAAAGAAGAGAGTTTTATAGTGTAGCCTAGGCTCTTAGAATGAAATTTTTCTAAGAAACAGGTCTAGATAGCTCCATTTATCAGTAGCAAGTGCTTCTAAAACCAAGAAAGGAAAAATAATAGAGGATAATTCAGGAAATACTCCAAATGAAGCCACACAGCAATAGGGTTTAAGCAGGAATAAGATAGCATACAAAAATGAAAGAAAACATTTACAAAAGTATAAATAACTTCAGCAGACATAATTTCATTAAGTATATTTTTAAAAGTAAAAGCAAAACAAAAAGAAATGATAAGCAAAATAAGATGGATAAGACACTCAGATTTTTCCAAGAAACACTGGGGGTTGAAGCAAATTCATTTAGCACACCTTGCAAGATCCTCTCTTGAATACTGTGAAAAAGAAGAGGGATAAAATGCAGTGAAATGAAGGCACTGTGAAGAGATAAATGAAGAAAGGAAAGCGAATTTTGTCATAACCAAAAGTCAGGTGCTCACAAGCAGCAGGGGGAAATGATTATACAAATGAGAACTCTGATTATTTCTGAACAAGCAGAAAGGACTTTCAATTAAGTAAAGACAGCAGCACCTAGAGAGCATGCCAAAACATTCTACAGCCCTAGAAGACATCTGGCAGGCAATTCCACTGCATTTGAGACAGAAACCAAAGACATTACAATACCAATAACAGTCATTGCAAAAATTAGGAGACAAGGGGCTAACAGAGATACAAGTCACATAGAAGCATTTTGACAGTGATTGAATTTCAGCAAACTACTCTGTGTAAAAATAAAAAGCCCAGGCAGTTTAATATCCCAGGCAGAGAATCAGTGTCTAACTTAGCATGTCTAGATTTAAGGCAGTAATACAGCACTTGTAGGTGGCACATGGAGACAGAAAACAGCAGAGCACTGAGAACAGGAAATATTTTGGGCCAAGTACAGTCAAATGAGGTCCACAATGCAAAGATGTTTTATTACACTGTCTCCTCTCATTCATTCCCCACTTCACAATCCATTCTGCAAGCGTCATCTAACCATGATTTTGATGACAATGGAGTCTATCTTATATGAAGGAATACAAGTAGGAAAGTAGAGAGGATTAGAACTACTCAGCATTCAAGATTGGCTCCTTAAGAAATAATTCCCACCTGTGAGTGCTAATGAATGATAGCAGCATTTAAGGACAAGCTAGAAGATACAAAGTGTATATTTATTATTAATGTGCCAGGAGTACATTATGTACCATAGATATACAGGACAGGAAGGCTGTACCAAAACTGCAGTACTGTAGATGTGGTTTTCACCTAGCCAAGCTTCTTTCATTCCTTTATCCTCCAGCTGTCACTCAGTGGTGTTACCTAATCAGTACATGAAATTCATATTAGAAGTACATTAGCATCCACTGCATCCACATTCTACTTGCACATAAGCAGTTTGTGATCAAAAGCGATATGACTGAAGACAGAGCTCAAAACCCTTAGAAAAGTAACTTAGTACTTGCTTTTGGGTCTGGAGCTGGGTAGTAAAGTGTTCTTACATGTGTTTTAGCAATCTGGAGACATACTCTCCCTATTCCAAAAACCAAAGAATTAATTATTTTTTCTGTCCCAGGGTTAATGCTATTCTTGTGAGGGAAATAATGAAAGCGTGGCAACAAGCATGTGGCTGGCTACGTACTTGTGTGGCATTTCAGCCTGTAATACTAAATAGGTTGGATGATTCTTGCAGAACCCCTTCCAACCTTTTGCCAAGTGTGCTACTTAAGCTGTCAGATTTATTCTTCGTGTAGCTTGCGGCTGCTGCAGCACTTCAGAAATATGTGAAGTAATCATGCCTTTCTTCTCCTATTGGACAAACACTTGATAAACTGATTTTCCTTTTCCTTCCAGGAACCACGTATATTCCTTAACCCAGCACAGAATTGTTTGCATTCAGTCCAGGATGATCTAGTTGCATGTTTCGTATGTTGATGGATTTGAAAGATTTGAAAGCAATTCCAAGAATAACAAAGGGAAGAACTAAAAAAATATATATATCTATGTTTAGGTTGTGGAAAAGCAACTGGAGGTTTGGTCAATAAGGTGAGATCTCTACACCTTGAATTTTCTACACTACATTGGAAATGTTTTGAGAAGCAACAACTTTGCACAAGAATCTTCCTTGCATTTATCTGTTCCTTAAGAATTAGAAGCATGAATCATCTTTAACATTTTACTTCGAGTTTTCATCTACAAATGGAATAAGAATTCTTCAAAATTTTCTATAGTTTCCACTTCCACCTTTACATGCCTCAAACAGCTATTTGGAATTATTTATTATCAGCCTGCCTTGGCAACTCTTAATTTAATAAGCTTTAAATACTGGTAAGTTTACTTATTATGTTACACAAGGAAGTTAACAAAAGTTTGTATGTTGCCATACAAACCAGAACTAAGAACAGCAGGTTGTTTACACATGGTTTACAGTCCTTCATTAGGAACTTTCGGTCATTCCTTTTTAATCTTGTATTATAGAAAAAAAGAAATTTATCTGTGCAGCCTTGAACACTTTGAGAAACTTCTCACATACTCCACTTGCCTATATAATGATGCACATATTCTTCACTGCTCTAAAAAAAACAAAACCTTGACCTCTGAAACAGGCAACCTTCTCCCTTGTCATATATCCAAACATCAGTAAGACATCTTTTTTACTGGACCACCTCATCTATGCCAGCCTGGAGCCAATATCAGATTGCATTGTGCCTTTTGAAGACCTTCCCCAGATGACTTGTTTATATATAATGTATCTTCAGTTTCAGATGTAAGCAGCTGAACACTTCAAAAGCTGTTAACACCTGTTTACAGATTCTGATTTGACAGTGCTTCCAAGCAAATCTGAACTGGTTTTTAAGCATTTCTTGGCTGAAGGTAGAGCCAGTGAAATGTGTCTGATTAATAGCCTTCTTACTACAAAGAAACATCAGGATGGGAATGGCTCTGCAACCATTTTGTTATAAAGAATACCCTATAAAGAGTGAAGTAGAGGCTGTACTTTTTGATTGGTATTAAGTTTTTCACTGGTTTCTGTGAAACCAGTGTCTTTCTGGAAAAAGACATTTAAAATTTTTTTGTTGCCAGTATCAGACTACTCATTCTGGATTTGACACAAGTCCCCTTTTTCACGCAGGTCATTGAAAGGCTGTCATGTAGCAACATTTGGGCGCCAAAGTGGATTTATAGAAACAACTTATACTCTGGAAAACTTCACACTCTGTTTCCAAACTAGTGGGCTCCTTGGGGCATCCATCACATATGGATGTGGCCAAAAGCAAAAAAGCTCAGAAAATGATGGATCTCAGTGGAAAAAAAAAAAACAAAAAAAAAACAAAAACAAAAACAAAAAAATAAAAATAAAAAAAAAATCCCACAAGCGTGTAATTTCTGATAAACTTGACTTTTATATCAACTCTGAAAACAGGGAAAAAACTGTCCATGTCAAAATTAATGAGATCACATTACAGACCTTAAATCTGTCTCAATCAGATCTTTTTACAGACTACTTCGTCTTTGCCTGCTGGTGACTCTGCAATTTATGGCTGGAGGAATGAGGGAAAAGGAAATTTGGGATCTTATTTCTAATAGAACACATCACTTGAATCTATCAGCTTTGCTTAGCATTTGAAAGGTAAACTGCATATACAAGAGCCCACCTAACCCACATCACATCAAGGAAGATAGAAAAAAATATTCCTTACAATAATGTTTTCAACATTAAGATACATCAATAGTTTTTTTTATATGCAACATAGATTAGTGTGTCATAATATTAAACCTGCTTATTCAGGGTCGAACAACCTATATTAATTCATATTAAATATTAGACATAATAAAAGTAATAGGACAAACTCCATGTTCTTGAACCTTAAGCAGAGCTTCCATCAGATGAGAAATATAGGTAAGGGTCAGGCTTTGTAGGTCCTACACATTAAAATTAAATAAAATGTATGGCCCTGGGACACCTGGAGTATTTTTGCATTGAAAAATAGTTTGATGAGTTTTTTCTGTTTGCAAATGCTAGGACTTTCAAACCTGAATAAGCTTGAAACTATATACTAGAATACCAGTTCAGAAAAAGCTAACATAATAGAAGGAGGGCAACAATACAACTTTCTTGGGCAAGTCTCTCTCTCTGCTGTCATTCAGGTTTGCTTTTGTTTTCTCACTTTGCAAGAATAGCTTCAAAAGCTTTCTCTGAGGCAAAATGACATAGTTGTCTGAAATTCCTTAAACTCAAAACTGAAGAGCTGACTGCTCCTTCGGGGCTCCTAGAATCATTCTGCATTTTACTGCATGTGCTGATTATAGTTACAAATGCCAGTAGACACTGAAAGAAGACAGCAGAGGGAATGGTTGAGTACAACACAATGGTAACCAGCAAGATGCACAGATGCGATGTAGGACTTAGTGAAAGTAAGCAACATACTATTGAAAATACATACAGAAAAGGATGGCCTGAAGTTGCTACAGAGTTGGTTATTAGGAAATACTTATTCTCAGAAAGAATGGTAAGGCATAGGCAAAGGGAAGTGGTGGATTTACCACCCCTGGAGGTGTTCAAGAACTCTGTGGATGTGGCACTGAGAGACATGGCTAGTGGGCACAGTGGGGTTGGGCTGATCTTAGAGGTCTTCTCTAACCTTAATGATTTTAAGATTTATTATTTATATGTGTCAGAACTCAGATTTCAGCCTTCTCATCTCTTTGATGTAACCTGATGTGCACTGGGGGAAACAGGAGGCATTCTGACATCATACATGAAGACTTGTAGTGAAGATGATGATAGCATAACTAATCTGAAGCTGTCTTGTGATGAGTGGATCTCCTTTGTAGACCTTTTACATCTTAATAAATGCAGCCAGGTTGGCTACAGGTACATGATTTGATTAACTGCCTCAAGGACTCTGCCTATTTTCAATTTTCAACTGAAACTGAAATAAAAGTTCTATTTTAGAATATAAATTTACTGATTTTTTTGTTGTTGTTGTTGTTTCCTTGCTAAGAAATTTCAAACACTGGAATATGTTGGCAATTGCCAAAGTATAATCATTCCGTTGCGTAGAACAGAGATCAACAGATCAATTTAACATAAACATACCTCAAGATAACAACCATACTTCCTTCACCTAAGAAATCACCTAACAAACTCTCACTCAAAATAATAATTCCTTGGCCTATAGCCCTCATCGCTGAGTTAGAAGTAACAGTGTGTTATTGGCTGGTGAGCTGACCAACATTAGCCTAAAATTAGTCATTGCATCCTAGAACTGCTAAAAGACAGGTAGCAAGAGCCTACTCAGCCAAGAACAGAACAGTAAGACCTTGCAAAATACATGGATAAAATAATGGATAACTGTACTGTAATATATTTTTTCCCTTGGATTCATTCAGTCAGGTTTTCTTTATTTTTCTTTTTGTTGTTGACTGGAACAATAAAGAAGATGGAACATATAATGCAAGCCTGAGGGGTATAGTAATAAACGCACAGATATTAATGGTCTGCCCTGGTTCTAAAAATGAGACCCTGACAGCTGTCAAGTTTCAACACATCAAACGCCTGTTGAGAAATGTAGTGAGAATATCTGAGCCTGTTAGGATTCTCGGTGTTGCATATGTTTAGCCTTGGGAAGTCTGACAGGCTCTTTGGAATTATGTGTCATGCATGAATATGAAAGAATTTTTATAGAGAAGGAAAGATCATGGGATTTGTGTCCTTTCTGGCTGTGGAGCCTTCAGCTTTATGGTGACCATGTGTTTGCATATGAGGTACCAAGGCTATCTTCAGGATCCAGGTTTAGGATATTTATGGTACATTTAGTCCCAAATGGAGGGACATTATCTACCCACCTGACTGGAATACAGTAAGAGAGCAAAAGGAGTGTGTAACCAACTGTAAAAGGACCTTATTCTGCAAGATTTTCCATGTATTTGGAAAGCAGCAAGTACTATAAATTTCAATTTATTACAGAACTGCTTAAGCACCAGGCTCCTGTCTCATGAAGGATACATGAGGGTGACCAGGGTAGAAGTAAAGTGCTTTTTAAGCACACACTGCAGGAAACTATGAGGTAGACCTTGAGGTAAGCAAATCCACCTAACAGTTAGGAAAAAAAGCAGAACTTCAGAATGAGGTAACTGTATGATCATTTCTTCTTGGAATATTTTGGGCACATTTGGGATTGGCAAGGAGAAATGGTAATTTAAATTTCAGCCAAGCCAGCACAACGATCAAGGGCCAGATTTGGAAGGCCCTAATTAATATCCTGCTTAAGTAAGCATAGAGGGAAATGGTGCGAATAGAATTTGATTTGGTGAAACTGTGTAAGAAACACACACACACGCACCAAATCACAAGACTTTAGAGAAGGAAAATTTCTATATGTGACAGGACCAGTCACATACAGCAATTCCTTCTCATCACTGATTTTTTTCTACTGATCATACTAGGCATTATGTATTACACCTCAGCTTCCAACATCCCTCAGAATTCTTTTTATTTGTCAATTTACTTGTAAATATGATATCATACTTGCAAGTATGATTTCTGTACAAAGGAAACTGTTAAGCTCTTGTGAAATGATTACTATGAATACAGACTCTAGGTTCCAAAATACTGAAAGGCCAGTCTTTCCATCCTTCTAATGCAGCAGTGAAGGGAATTAACAAAAAAATCAACAAAGACAAGACTGAAAATTAGTATCCAATCTAGAGAAGCACTTTCTATGAAGTGCAAAAGGGGTTGTTCCACTGCTGGAAGAAGCGGTTTGGGCAGAATCCCTGGAAATTCACATATCTGCGTCGGTTCATACTGAAAGTCACTTTCAGTGCTTACTGCATATACCTCATGGTTATTAAGGTTATCAAGAAAACAAATATAGTTTACTCTAAAATACTCCTTTCCATTGTTAAGCTGTCCATTATGAAAGATCTAACTACAAGCTTTGTCAAATCTCAAAATCTTTTTGACCTATGTGCAGTACTTGGTAAAGTGTAATTCCTGTCAGTGTTTTCAGTTTATCATAGGTCCTAGTTTAAAGCTGACAACAGCCCTAGTTTAATGCTGACAACAGACAGTAATAAAAGTATAGGCAACCACAAAGAAAAGTAGAACCTCTGCTTCAGCTGAGCAAATGGAATAATATAGAAAAATGAAATAGATTATTTATACTGGAAAAAAAAAAATAAAATTAAAAAAAAAAAAAAATTAGACTATTAAGCGCTGAAAATAATAACCTAAGCAATGTAAGTAGCAATAATAGGAATAATAACCTAAGCAATGTAAGTAGGAAAGAAATTTTAAACGTTCATGATTCGTAACGTCATGACTAACTTAGGCTACAGCAAATCACTTCGGTTCATGTGGGAAATAAAATAAAATGTAATAAGATTATTAATGCATTTGTTTACTGTATATTTGTGAATGATGCATTATGCTAATTTGTAAAAAGTAACAGAACTTTAAATAAATTGTGTAAGTTAGAAGGTGTGTTTAAATACAAATGGATTAATGAGCAGATTCCAGTAAAGATGTATTTTGCGGATATTCTCAACAATCACTGGGAGATGAGAGTTTCATATATTACAGTTAGACTGGATTCTTTAGTAATAAAACCAAAGCTGTTCGAGTATATGGAGCATATAAAGAAATTTATGTTCTTCTCAGACTTGTGAATATTATTGTTTAGTGTCAAAATGTCAAGACAAAGTCAGAGAGAGACTAGAAGCGCTTTTTCTTTTTTTTATATAAAAAAGAATAATATATT
Organism: Lagopus leucura; assembly: GCF_019238085.1. Classification (NCBI taxonomy): domain Eukaryota; kingdom Metazoa; phylum Chordata; class Aves; order Galliformes; family Phasianidae; genus Lagopus; species Lagopus leucura. Next base: position 24,263,794 of record NW_024962250.1, on the reverse strand, counting down.
GAAATAATATATATACTATTGAATACATATGCGATATACTGTATGGAAAACGACAACAGAAAACAGAAATCCATCAGTAGCAAATCAAGTATGTCTCAGTGAATTGTCTAAAGACAAAGCCTAAGCAGTCTAATACAGGAAATGTTCACTTCAGATTGAGAATACACTTGAAAAAGAAAACAGTAGGATGAGGGAGAAATGACCTGGGTAAGGGTGTGCAGAGAAATCAGAAGGATGGGAACTTGAAAGAAGACCCTAAACGTCTCCTGGAACAATGGCCCAGAATAATATTCATCACCTAATTTTAGAACACATTTGCAGAAAACTTCTGTCACCAGTATTTGACTAGATCAAACAAGCTTGACCCCTTCCTCTCCATGTGAGGAGCAAGTTAAATGGTACTGGCATCTGCTTGTTTTACACACAGTACTGCAAACTTAATCCTTCCCCTGCAATCACAGTGAATGTAGACCTGCTACCCTTCTATTTACCTAGAAGTAATGCATTTACAGTGAAGTCAGTTTCACCTCTGCTCAGTTATTTGTTTCAGAGAAATAGCTTGAAATGCATGAGAATAGAATGCATGAACACTCCTCAGAACTAGTGCATTCAATGTTTGCCCTAGAGATGGGAAAGATGAGTTCTAGTCTCATCAGGTGGAGGAGAAACAAAAATAGACCTCCCTCTGCTGGATGAGTACTTTTGCCACAGAACTGCTGGATAAACTTTCTCAACTGTTCTGTGTAAAGTCCAGTACTTGAGCTAAGCAGGAGAACAACTGTCTGAATAACCAAAAGAAAGGGCATGTATAAAGAAAACTGTACGGTCTTGTCATAACTGGGAAGCTTCTCAATATGAGAAATTCTATTAAAGATGAAATACTTCCAAGAAATCCATAAGGAGTTAGACGTACTCAAGGTTAGGTAAAAGGTCACAAATACTTCTGGTGACTTAGATTTTGCATTTTTAACCAACACTGCCAGTACCTTCTTCCTGAATGAAATCTTTTATGTACTGATTATGCACCAGTGATTACAGAGGATAAGTCCCACAAACTGAAATGGCATTTAGGAGACTAATTCTCATCAGCATTTCTGAAAATCAGTCTGCTAGTTTCAGAAACTAGACTGAGCTTTTCAACTGGAGTATTTCTTTTTACTAGATAATTCTGGACCACAGTTTATCCATCAAATCAAGAGTACCAGAACATATGCACCCTCTGCACTTCTGCTTCCACCCACTTGCATACAAGCAATGATCTTAATTAGCTAAATTAAAACAGCAAGACACAAACAATCATTCCTTTTTAGACCAAACCAGTTCCTAAAATGACAACTGATGCAAAATTAATTAAACCAAGGCAGATGTAGGGGAGGAAAATGAGAAATTATATATCTGGAAGTTGAAGAGAAGTAATTAGTTTTGGCAGGTTATTTATTTATGTAAATTGAAAAATTAGCTGTACTATGCACAGGCAGCAGAAACAGTATCTGCTTTATTGCCTACTTGCAACAAAAGAAGAAATTTTGGTAAAATATCCAATTGCATTTCAAAGTTTGCAGAACTTCCTCTGGCAGTATGTAGTAGAGTTTCCCACATGGAAACATCCACAACTAACTACAGACAGAAGACAGTATGCCAAAAGACAAACCTAGTAATCTTAAGGTTTAGGATTTTTGTTTCCATGCATTATCTGAAAGCAGACTGTGGTGAGGCAGGGGTTGGCCTCTTCTCCTATGATTGAGACAGGATCAATTACCAAGAATGATCCTGCCCTTTCTCAACAGAGAGAATCTTTTCACTCAGAGATTACAAAGTGAGTTCCAGAAAGCACAAGCTTCTGATTTTAATAACACTGACAAGTAAGGCCAGAGACACACTTGTATACCTCCCTCAGTGGTTCCTATGACCTTGAATGACAATATGTAACATTAATAGGAAGGCATAAGCATCCATGGCCAGGCATCAAGTGGGAAGATACGTCCTCTTAACAGTCCTACAATTTGAGAATGTGTGGAGAGGAAAAGATTACAGTATTTCAGCTGCATTTCAGAGGCAACCCAGGCAAAGAAAAGAGTTGTGTGGAAGAGGATCTCAGAGTCCTCAGCTACAACTTTGTTTTCATTGGAGTTTTTCACTTTGAAATGGCTTATGATCAAGGGTGGCATGCAGTAAACAAGGCCCCATGAAGTAACAGCCACTCTTAAATACTGATTTTCAAAGTATTCTTCAAAGACGGAAAAAGCATTATCAGCTCTTGTAAAGGGAGCCTTGAAAGTTTTCCCTCCATAACCAAAGCTTAATATCTATTTTTGGTCACTATGCAGTGAAAGATTAATGTGTCTTTGTCAATTTTCTCCTATTAAACGTAGTAGAAAGATAATAGCATGAGGTTCAAAAAACAATTCTGAGCCTTTCTTTCACAGACTAAGGTGCATGATGGTAATTGGTTTAGGCAAAACATGCTGCTAGTATTTCAGCTTTATACCTAAGCCTAAGCATAAACACCACATAACCTTTGCAGAACATGGAGAAGGGGCTATTCAGCAGCTTCTAACCTTGCTAGCCCTAGGAGTAGAAAAGGTTTATTTCAAATACATACACAGATAGATGTTGGCATCCTGGTCACCAACATGGACACACTTACATGATTAGCATGAGACAGTAAAAGAATGGCCTGACATTTAGAGAATTCTATCACAATTATAACAGAAGCTTATGTGATAGTAATTAGAAGTTATGGGTTTGGTTTACATACCTGGGACAGAAGGTCAGTAAATGTCTAATTACTCAGTGGCAACTAACGTAAACTGGCAGCTACCTTTAACGACAGGAAAGAAATCAATATTCTTGTATAACTATCCACTGACCTCCAAGATTAGCTTTGAGTAACATTCATCTAAGACCTAAAGATTTACACAGATTACAACAGAAATATTTGAGCAGCACCTTCAGATAGATTTTAGGACTTCAGTTCTGCTTAGTTCTGCTTCAGGCATCACAGTCTCTTTGGAGATATGGCCTGCCACCTCTGCACTTGTTTCTTGATTTCCAGACCTATCAAACAATTAAGTCATACTTAACGTCTAGCACTATCCAAGAAAATCATCAGCCCGAAGGCAAAGCTTGAGGCATAAGGTAACCAAAAATAGCAGTTATCACCACTATTCACATTCATTGTTCAACTCAGAAAGCATTACAACCTTTGAAGCACCTGAGCTGCATTTTAGGTATTGCATTCCACTTTTTCTGCTTGGAAGCAAAAAATAACAGGCAGTAGGACTATAAACTGCTTTGAGGTGTTATAAATACAAATAAACCTCATCCATTTGTTCACTGGCATTAGAAAGATCTAATCATTTATAAAATGCACAGCACAGCCACAGATGATCATGCTGTCAGAGGGATTCTATCTTTAGACACTGAAATGTCCCTTTGACTTAAGTAATGCAGGTGAAAAGGAACAATGCTTTAATTGTGTCGTGATCATTGCAATGCAGAGGCTATCATGTCCAAAAATTACAATCAAAAATAATTTAACACTTCAGAAATTCCCCTGTAAGCAAAAAGACACAAACAGTAAAACAAGATTTAATACACCTGTGTGTATACTTGCTCAGCAAAACAGAGGAGGATTTTATACTAAGTTGCGCTGATTATTTGGAATATTACTTTGAAGGAATCTCTGGTTCGTTCCTTCATTTTCGGATTTAGACAATTCAAGACTTATTGGTGCCCCACTGAATGAGATTCATCTCCTTTATGGAGAAAAGCAGCTGCCTCAGGTTTAGATATATCACATATCTTCCTTCAAGCAGAAGGGAGGTATCATAAATCACACGTTATCTGTCTACATTTAAAAATATCTCTTAATTAGTTAATTAATTAGTTAATTCAATTTGTTCATCAGGATGCGTATTCAGCTCCCAGTAGCATAGTCTTAAACCTATCCTTTTCAGTCCACACTTTTCTGATCGTTTTACTTATGCATTCAAATTAGCACATTTACCAATCCTGCAAAAAATTTCCCCAGATAACAGCATGGGATTTTAAATCTTCATTTGCAACTAATATGATGGTTAAATAAATCTAATTTAAATGAACTACACAGTTCTTAGCCTTCAAGAACCAAAGTTACAACATAGAGGAATTACCTTGTTTACTCTCAGGTCTTATTTCCTTTTTAAAAGCCTGACATTTCAACATACTTTTCAATTCAGAAGATATTTAAAATCTTTCTCCTGGACTGTTTGATAAAGGTTACAGTTTAAGAGTTAGTCCTAGAAATGGTGCTACCCCAGAAGACTGAATTTTTTAAAAAGTGCAAAGTGGGTGGCATAATATCATGGATTTTCATGGAGATTGTCAGCCAGGATATGTGGTCCCCACATGTGATAACACCACTGCCAAGTGGTCATAAAGAAATCAATATTTAAAGGAAAGTCCTTCTCTTTTTACTTCCCCAGTGTAAAATAGTTATCACAAAGTTTAACTGTTTTGAAATTGAGGTGAGTTGATTGAGTTCAAAGATGCGCCAAGCTATTACATTCTGGCTTAGATTAGGAATTAGAAACTTAACTGCTATTTAGATGCCATGATCTGGCTCTGTACTGATGTCTTGTGTTTCTACTGAATTAAATTTTCTTTAATGCTTTTAATTAATATAAATGAACAACAACAAAAAAGTTAGTGGTCCAAAAATAAAGGCTCTACATCAGCATTTTACTTCTTTTCTGTTCTACCATTTTGTCAGGACCTTTGCTGCAGTCTACATAGTGTACAATCATATTAAAGTTAGACAAGACTTGGGAAAAAAAAAAAAAAAAGGAATCTGTAGCATTGAAATATGATTAATAACTCAAAATGATTCCTTTAGAAAGTAAGTTCAATTATCATTCAAGTTTTTTGGCTAACTTATGTCAATACTGTCAGAAAGAGCAACATATGCACGCAAGCCTCTTAGGAGTCATCACTGACACACTGATATAGTTTCAAGAGCATATCTGTTTTTCTGGTTTAATAAATTAAACAAACCTGAAACACCTTGATATCTTATGACAGAAAGAAACATCCAAAAGGACATATTTTTCCTATATCTTCTTCACAGTCCTAGTGGTGCATACAGCTAGTAGTAAGCTTGAGAAAGTCAACAAGGAGGTGCTAAGAAATCACAAAAAATGTAGGGGGAAGCATGCTACTTTGGCACCAAGCCTCCCTTAACAGAGCTATGACAATCTATAAGCAACATCACAGGTGTGGGTAGAGACTACTAGTTCCCATATGGATGCTGGTTTCAATGGAGCTTCCTCATTTGATCAGGTGCCAGTTGCAGCCTATGAACATTTAGCATCTTTACTGCTTCCTTTTGTGAACAACCAAACCTCATGAAAAGAGAATGTTAAACTCCCACTGAAACTCCACCAGTCTTTGCTGAGCCCATAGACTCAGTAACTTTCTCCTAAGGTTTCTTCAGACAGATGTTTTGTTCAACTTTTAAATTATTTATTTTCAGCCTCCTGAATCTAAATGAGGCAAGAAATAAAAAAAAATAAATTAAGAGTCCTTTAGTAATTGCTAAGAAATAAGAAAACTGCCCAACAGAATTCCAAGCAAATCATTGATTAGGGTTCCCAGAATAAAGAACTTAGTTAACTATGACCGTTTGAGAATCAATGAATACCATAAACATTTAAAAAAGAAGTACAAGGAATAGAGACTGAGATACAGTATATTGAAAAATCTTGTAGCTAGGATATTCCTGTGTCTGAAGTTACTAACTAAAAAGTGGGAATGGACAGTAAAGTGGTAACCAGAAATCTAATGTACGTTGGTTCCAGTCCCTGAATTGCTGAAGTGTTCATTCAGAAGTCAGTATTCCAAGCTCATTCAATATTCAGCAGTGAATTTTCCCCACTATAGTTTCCATATCTTTTCCTTGCAAACTATCATTCACTAGCCCTTCAGTAAAATTACTGTCTCCAAAGTCATTCTAAAACTAAAAACAAGCAAACAAACAAATTTATCCCTTATTCATTTATCAAAACCAATCTTCTCATTTATTAGATGCAAGTAATTTGCTTTGCATCACCTAGAATGATAGGAATCACAGAATCACAGAATCACCCGGGTTGGAAGGGACCTCAAGGATCATGTAGTTCCAACCCCCCTGCCTAGCAGGGCCACCAAACATACACATTCAGATCAGGTTGCCCAGGACCCCGTCCAACCTGGCCTTAAACACGTCCAAGGACGGGGCATCCACAACCTCCCTGGGCAGCCCGTTCCAGGGCCTAACCACTCTCCTAGTAAAGAACTTCCCCCTAACATCCAACCTAAATCTTCCCTCCTTCAACTTAAATCCATTTCCCCTAGTCCTGCTGTTATCAGCCCTTTTGAAGAGTTTACTCCCCTCCTGGGTGTAGGTTCCCTTCAGGTATTGATAGGCTGCAATGAGGTCGCCCCGCAGCCTTCTCTTCTCCAGGCTGAACAAGCCCAACTCCCTCAGCCTGTCCTCATAGGGGAGGTGCTCCAGCCCCCTGATCATCTTAGTCATAGGACTATTATGGAGGACAATAGGACCATTTTCTTGGACAGAATTCTGCTTCCATAACCAAGAAACTGTAATTTATGTTGATTTTCTTTTCCCTGCTGTCTCATATCTCACTTACCAGATACATTCAAGTATCTTTGAGGTTTTACAACAAAAAATACTGTTATATAGGTTGTTTTATGAATGACACTGAAACAAAACGATAGGAAAAAAAAAAAAAAAAAACCCACAACAAAACTAAGTTTTAAGATCATTCCTCTGGTAGTAAAATGCACCTAATCAAGGGTACTGAATTGCACAGGCAAATTAAACCAATTCATTCCTCACTTACTTAGTGATTGTGAGTCTTAACCAAGCATCTATATGTAGACCAGAAGTTGTTCACAACATTTCAAACTTAAAATCACAGATTTTAAGGCCCTGATTATTAGCACACAGGGATATTCTTACTGTGGACATAGGAGTTAGCTGTGAATTTCTAGTCAGAATCTTTAAATGTGTAAAGACTATCCTATAGCCAAATATTAAGTTCATCCTTCAAAGCAGGATGGCATTTAGCAACTAGCCAAATACATTTTTCCCTGTGCTTACTGTCAAAAATATTGAGTCATTTAGGAAAATGTATTCAAGAAGTGTATCTGCACCAAGCTGACATTCAGCATGGAAACTTCTGGAGCCAAGTGGTTAATTCTGGCAACTGAAAAATGGAATATTTTGAAGAAAATAACCTTTAAATATTGCATGGTTCTCAAGTATTGTGAAGCTCCTATAATTGGCAGTCTAATCAGGCCCTCCCACAATTAGCTAATGTTTAACAGAAATTGGAAACAGTTAATTCTCTCCTTTGCTTTCTGTGTCATTATGCTTTAAACTGCTATCACTGAATACATATATTTTTAAAAGAAAAGCAAACTTGAATATTAAGCATCAGTAAGAAAATGAAACAGGAATCTGAGGCACAAAGCCTGTACATCTCATGTATACTACTGAAAAAGGCCAATTTGTCTCTAGGTTACTTGTGCCAGCCTAAGCAGAACTTTATGTAAAAAGTCTGATGATTTGATGAGCAGTATCATGCTGCTGACTACAAATTATTCCTACTTCAAAGGATGATAGCATCCTTTTTAATAATTACACAGAGGGATTGAGAGAAGTAGGGGGGAGGCGAATGAAAAACGAGAGGGCAAAGAAAAAGGGAGAGGAAGATGGCTTTTCTGGAATGATTTCCACTATATTAGGATCACCTCTAAATTTTGAGGCAAATTTTAAAATGCTATCTTTCCATCTGTAGGGAAAATTCCTCTAATATTCCATTCTAGAGAGAGCATTTGTTTAAAGAAAAAGAGACAAGTTTTTTTTTAAAAAGTTTTCAAAGGTTGAAAGTTCAAGCCACAGCTTATGTCCATGCCCTGTCAGGATCCAAATCTATGCCAGAATGTTGCCCAGTCAAGCACGCATACAGCAGTTTCTGCCATGAAAGGCCAGCCAGTAGCAACCGTGAAAACTGCTAATCCGAAAGTCTGAGCTTTGACCTGATGGTTTTTAACCTGTAAAAAGGTTTGACACAGTGTTTGTTCCAGTCCAAGGAGGGTTTCCATACTACAGTTGTCTTGTGTCCTAATAAAAAGCTGTAGAAGATCATGCAAGGGCTAGGGTTGGAAAAAAGCAGATGTTTTCCAGGCAGAAACTCCGTGTTTACAAAGCAGTGTTAGCAAGCTTACGGAGGAGTAAGCTGTTCCTCAAGAGGTACCTTTGGTAAAAGGAGGAAGGAGTTTCAAAAGTAACTGTGAGCAACCCTACAGCATTTGCCTGAGATCAGGAAGGCAGTGCCACACATCTCAGCCTCACAGGCACTTATTGTCTTCCTCCACAGCTTGCACCCAGAGAGAGCTTCTTCTCATTAATCTCTCTCTACTGTAACTATAAAGCACCAGCTAGAGATGAAGCTCAGCAAACTCCAAAAAGCTATTATGAGGGAATTGCAAAGTATTGAACATAGCTCAGGATTGTGAGGCCCTTAAATGATAGTAGCATCTGTTTTGGGACATTTGCTGGAAATGTTAGTATATTTATTAAGAAATCTTCTAAATAAGATACATAATTTAGCTCCTTCTCAGCATAATGATGGCCAGCTGCCAACTCCAGACTCAGGCTTGACTCCATGTCAGAGCTACCTGCTGGCCTGGTACAAATAGACTCATTAAAAAACCATTGCTGCTGTGGGCTCAGGCTGTATTTCTTCCACTAATGGCTCAGTTTATGCCTCCCTCTCTTGAACAAATAGAGGAACAGCCTCCAGAGAGGAAGATATTCCTCCTTACACAAATTCCACACATATGAATGCAGGCAACATACTGTGAGGTGAGAGAGAGCAGAGGAGAAAAAGTTTCCCCCATGCAGGAAAGGCAAGGTACATTCAAGCCTGTTGTATCACACAAAATGGGTGCGGAGTGATCACATTATTTATTGATTGGATCAGAAAAAAGAATGAAGCCTAGAGTATGCCATCTTTATATTAGACATATTCAGACACAGATCCATGTGCAGAGCCTGACATCTGAACAAGCAACAGTCAAATCTGGGAGGAAGAAAAAGACGCTGAAGGAGGCAGTTAAGCAAGAACAATATGACTGTTTTCAAGTCCCATTAAGCCTTGTTTCTTTTCTTGATTCAGCTGGGACTGTGACTATCACTGAGTGTAACAGAGCTTCTCAGCAGGTAATTGTTTTCAGTTCTCCTTTATAGAATTTCCTTTCAGATTTGATTTCTTGTTGTTAGTGAAAGTAGTAGCATAGGTACAAACGGCTTTTTGAATCATTGGCATTGGGAGAGCAAGAGAATCTCTCATGTTTCCACCTGGACCTCTTGAAATGTCTAATAACACTACTGCACTTCTTTGACTTAAAGCTTTTTTCTGTCGTAAGGGCTGACAAAAGGCTAATCCTTGCACTGGAGAGCACAACATCAAAGGACATTAGCAATAAATATTATCAGAGGTGGCAAAAAATACATAGTTTAAAAAGGAATATAAAAGCATAGGCCTAAAAACACCTTTGTCTACTCACCAAAACCAAACACTGGTAACAGCACAGAACAACATTTCTGTGAAACTCTACAAGCATTGGTAACTCCTGAAATGACTCTAAAGCAATCCAGTTCACACTCAGGAAAGGAGGAATAGAAGGCAGGCCTCCAAGCTTACGAGTTGGGAAGACTGAACGGCTACTAAGGTCTGTTCATTATTTGAGGGATTCATATTCAGGTACCTGATAAATCAGGATATTACACATTCATATAACTAATAGGCTCTACAAATAAAGTACTGTTCCCACATCTAACTCAATAGCTGAATTTTACATGATTTGATCAGGTTTCTAACTGTAAGGTTAGAAAAAGTTGATATCTCAACCACCTCCAGCCCAGTGAATTGTCTTCTTTCCTACATTATGCTCCAACAACAGTCAGAAGAACATGCTGCGTCTTCCCACATCGCTTCCTCCTGATGTGGACTGTACCCTCATACTTGGTCCACATCAGTACTTAATTTCAATCATCCTCTACTCAAGCATTTCTTGCAAGATATTGGTAAGGTTATTAGAATGTATACGACTACTGTAACTAGCTATTTGCAATATAATACAATAATGCAAGAGCTCAAGTTCCACAGAGTTTGCAATAATGCAATGCTATAATTATCAAGATATTCACACCTAATAGTCCCTGCAGCCAATATTTACTGCGTTTTTAAACCCAACAATCATGCTGCATATAATATCACCCCATGAGAAACAGGAACCAGATCCACAAAGTCTCCACTCCCTCACTATCAGTGATTCAGGCCCCCTCCAGTGCATGCTTTCTTTCTTAAGCCTCCATTTTCAGTACAGCAAAACAACTTCAGTAAACTTAATACCCTATCCCCTCCCAAAGCCTCCTGGTCACACATTTTCACAAGAGATTAAATCTCAGTTTAAACTACCTCAGGTTAGGTCAGACCTATAATTCAAATTTCATACCACCATTAGGCTAATTCTAAGAAAAGGCAATCAGGTGAAATGAAAATCATGTTTTATTTTTCAAAAGAGGAACTTCTTCTCAGATAAGAACACTGAAGCAGAAACCAAAATACCTGGCCCTCAAATTTTGGGCCTGCCCTAGTATTTAGTGTTTCCTACTTACTTGATGTGGACTACCATCTGTAACCTCGACTGTAACCCAAGGCGCCTAACTTTCTTAGAGATCACTGTAATGTCTCTAGGCACACAAGCCAGGCTTGTGCCAGAACCCACCATACTCCTGGCCTTTTTGGATGCTATTTATGATGTGAGACATAGAATCAGCAATTCTTATACACCCTTGCTCTGCAAAAGCCTGCAGTGATAGTCCATCATGCTAAAATTCAGAGATAGAATTTTACAAAATCCACACATACCTTCCAAAAAACTTATAATTTATATCTACCACCTGATTCGCCACACTATTAATTTTGCTCTGAGAGCATTACAATCCTGCTAAACCAAGTTAACACAGAACAGAATGAGCCCCTACAGTTTTAGATTATTTTCTTGTCTGACCATACACCTCGTAGGTGTATACTGTTTATTTACAGACAAACTTGAGGTCTCTAGATAGCCCATTGGTAATCATTTTTCATTACTTCTCCCAAACCTCCCTTTCAAGTCTCAGAGCTAAATCTTTGCTATAAACATACTCTTTAAAATACCTATATTTCCTTAACATAAGAAAACCAGCCCCATTTCAAAGGGAGCTGAACTGGCATACCTGCTAATCATTAGCATTTTTCAATTACACCTGACCTTCTCTTGTTCTTAAAGAGCCTTAGCCACATCTAGTCTATTTAGAAAATAAAAAACAAAACAACAATATATTATTAGTGTAGCTAATAATGGCTGTAGGGAGATGCTAGTTATAGTATGTATAAACTATGTGTAAACTATAATTGCGAAGGTTTAGAAATGTAGTTTGGAGGAAAGATAAGTGAATATATTAAACAGGGAATACCTTCTGTAACATGTTCAGTATGTACTGAAATATTTTTGCCAGCTCCATACAAATAAAAAAGAAAAACTTCTTCAAAACTGTAATAACAGTTTACTAGAACTGGTTTGGTACCCAAGTGAATTGAAGAAATCTAGATTAAGTTTAATTAAAAGACGTTGTCTCTTGAAGCACATGTACAAACTCTTCAGACTATGTTTCAGCGCCATAGGACAAGCTAGCTTTTCCTCTACTGGTGTAGACTAGTTTATTTACCTTTCTTTACATAATCAAAAATATTCAAAACTATAAGCAATTCCATGTAAAGTGAGCATTTGGTTCTTGCATAGCTCAAAAAATTCTATGATTACTGTAGTTCAGTCATCACAAAAGTTTTCATGCATACTGTCAGGTACAAGTTCTTCATTTTAAAACATTAAGATAATTAAGTACATTATTTCCCAGTTAGACACTACAATAAAATCAATGGACTCCTTCTTCGCAGCAAGACACTAAAGCAGTGTTCCAAAGTCTCACTGATTTTAAGAGGGCTTCGCTAGCTCATTAGGACCTACTACTAAAGTAAAATCTTTGTAGGAAGTGAGGGTGGATTTTCAAAAAAATCTCAAAGGAAGTGGCTTTCCTCTAAGGGTTACATGCATTTATAAGACTGCAAAGGATGCTATGTGGTTGAAGTATTACATCTGCTGCTTTCTTATCCTGTTTGTCACTGGGAATTAAAAGCCTTATCAACACAAATGCAAGGAGTTTCATAACTGGGATTTCAAAAGTGAGCATAAAAAAAGCAAAGGCTTATCTGATGTGTGCCCTAATGTTCCCAGCTCTCAATATGCTAAACCTGCTGCCCTCACTCTTTGTCCTCCAAAGGATGTAAATTCTGAGTCAAACTGTAGAAAATTTTCTCTTGTTCAAGATGTAGCAAATTATCCACAGTGATTCTGAGAAGAAAAAATGATATTTCTGCTTTGCCAGCATCTGGAGAGCAGCCCGCTTGGCAAGACTGAAGAACAGTCTTTCTAATTGCATGTTCAAATACTTTAACATTGCCATTCCGTATGGATTAATCATTTGGTTCAAAGCAAACTGCAAAAACAATCCACTATAAGGATGTTGGAAAGAACATCCTTTAACAATGTCAAGATACTGAAGCTAAAAATGCCTGAAGTTTGAAAGCCTCTGGTGTTAAAAATCTTTCAGATCCAAACAGGTTGAGTTCAAGCAAAAAGGAACAAATACATTGCAAAACTGAACCAGTGTTTAATAAGCTACATGTGCTTACACTGATTAGCTGAATAGACTGAGCAGTTCCAATACACATAATGTTATGCACTCAAGTATTCATACAAATAATTCATAGCCACAAAACCTTTTAAAGCTTTTTCATTACAAGGGCATCCTGGGACAACTCCTAAGAAGGGAGTGCAAGCGCAAGGCACTTTACTTTGCCAAGTACTGCAGAATTGTCATAGGAAATCAGGAGTTGTATAGCTTAAATATCCCTCAGCATACCCTGAACTCTGATTAGTAGAAAATGAATGGCAGCAGTGGAGCTACTCAGTTTAATTATCAGTTTTGCTGCATTTCTAATAAGCTCTTAAAGTGTAATTTTGGAAGAGGGAGCTTTGTCCCCTGTAGGGAAAGGTGATAGAAATGAGCAAAATTCTGGTTTGTCAAGCCTGGCCATTTCTCTAGAAGTTAAGTTTGCAGTAAATTGATAGGAGGGCAGCAGAGCAGCATTTGTGTAAATGCTAATGTACTTTACTACTAGTATTTTACACTTTTCTAAGGATGCAAACCATGTTGAATCACGGCTCTGCCAATCCCAAGCAGCCCTACTGAGGCTGGGGTATCAATAGTATGGATATCCATGGTTTCATGGACGTCCATTAGGAAATAAGATCATCAATTAATTTCAGGCAGCCACTGTGGTAACTGTTTTCAGCCAATGACTGTGTTGTAAAGATTGGAGCTTGACTTCACTACCAAATTAGTGCTTCATTAAGTTATAGGAACTATTCAGTCACTGTTTTAAATATGCATATGTAATTAGATTTGCTGTAGCAACAGAAACTAGGATTTTGTTTTCTCTCAGCTCTAGCTACCCTTCCCTCATGCTCTACTTTATCACTGCGCTAGCAAGAAAAGGCACTAAAAGCCTTTCCTCTGGCCAAAAGAATGTCTTGGGAAGACGCATCTGAGGACACAAACCAGTTAATGAATCCTGGTATGGACTAATTTCTGAAAGATATTTGCAGAAGTACTTCCCTCGTAAAAATGGTAATTCATTAAAAAGAAACCTAGGATTCCCTGACCAAAGACAAGGTGGAGTAGCTGGCTCTTTCCAGTACATACCTATTTTCCTTGTCTTATTTGAACATAGGAGATCAAAAAGCTGTTAAGTTAATGTTCTGTGTTTGTTACTCAAATCCAAGTGCAAGCAAGGCATGGGAGAAAGGAGAAGAGAGTAAGAAAGTCATAAAAATCTCCCCTTTGTTTTTCCCATTCCCTCCTCTGTATTTCATAAAACTCAACATCCCATGAAGTACAGTTCTAAAATGGCAGCCCTGGTGTTAAGGAGGCACTGTTTACATTGATATATGTGCTTCTCAAAAGGAATCACATTATAACAAGAGAATAAAGTCACTAGAATAGGTAAAACCAATGCATAAAATTCACTAATTAACATTTTTGTATGCACTTGCTTATCTTGCCTCCTTTCAGGGAAGAACTTTATTCAGTGTAACTGTGCAAGACAAGCTGCACCAGGCCGTTCTTGATGTCTTACAGTAAGTGGCATTTTTGGATGAAAGACTTAGCCATGCAGCAGAATTCTGACAAACTGAGCTTGTGTGTAAGTTACACTAAATATATTTCCTCATTTATGGGAGTAATTTCCCATATAATTAGAAGTGAGTAGGGAGAGCAACTGCAACTCAGAAAAAAAATGCTGAGATTACAAAATATTTTCTCTTCCAAAATACGTAATTTTGGTAACTTCAAATGATCCTTTGTACTTTACAATAATTATAATTTAAATTTACAAATGGAATAAGCATTTAGAAAGTAAAATAAAAACCTTTTCATTTGAAAACACTATATAAGGTACTCAAATTTTCTCTTATCTATTTTTAGAAACAAAGGAACAAGAACAGGCAATTTCCTCTTTTTAAGTCTCAAATTGCCATTTTAAGAATGTCTTCATTCTTCAAGGGACAGGACAGAAGCAGACACAGAAGAATCTGTCTGAAGAATTAAATCTATCTGAATTCAAACTATCTCTAAAAAAAAAAGAATTTTCAAAGCTTGTCTTGGTAGATATTAAATATCTCACTTGCCTTTGCACTGGAAGGCAAAGAGCATACAGAGATGTCTCTTTCCTTCCTCTAGCTCACTGCCATTTTTAGGTCAATATCAGATAAAAGGAGTTGCTACAGGATCAGCCTATCCAGTCTGCATCCTGTATCTTTGTAGCCCTGAGGAGCAAGATGACTAGTTTCTCATTGTTCTTCTCTTCTATGTGGTGCAATGGAAGCAATGCATCTGATTCTGCCTCCCGGTGGGATTATTAGTCTGATGTCTCCAGTCTGTCAACAGAAGCAAGAGAGCTATATTAAAGACTCTTGGTGAAGAGGACTTGTTGTCTACTGAAAACTATTTTTTTATTTTATATATAAATCAATATTATAATTATCTTGTCTCATCATTCTGCCCTAAAAAAAAGAAAAAAAAAAACTAATCAGATTTTTGGGTGCTTCCCCAAATCAAAGCTCCAAACCATCCAAGCTTCATCTTTAGCTAACTTCATCCTTTCACAACACTTTAGTATTATTATATTTAGTGTTCTAATGTTGCAGGAAGCTAAAGCACTGTGATACTTTGATGTTTCTAACGGCTTTGAAGTTCTTGTTTCCTATTACTGTCTTCCCTTCACTCTATACTCACAGCCAAACTATCTCTTGTACAGTTCCCTTTGAAATATAGCACAGGCACTCACTGACAGCTTATCTTACCAGGAACATAAAGGGATAGAGAACCAGGGCAGAGGAGAAAGTGAAAATTAACGAGTTATTTTTCAGCCTGTTCTGAGCTTGCAGTATTCCATCATATGCAAAAATAAAGCTGCATAGCTAAAAACAAAATCTGCCTACTTCTTTTCTCCTCTTTTATAATCTTAGATTGGTTTGGACCAGAAGGAACGTTAAAAGATCATCTAGTCCAAACCTCCTCTCACTGGCAGGGACTAAATCATGTTGTTCAAGTTCCCATCCAACCTGACTTTGAATGCTTCCAGACATGGGTCTTCCAAAACTTCTGTGTTCCGCTGAATTAACACTGTCATTGTAGAATATTCTTTTCCTTATACTAAATCCAAATCTACTCAGTTTCAATTTAGATCTATTGCCCTTTGTCCTATCCAGACCCAGGAATACAGTCTTTCTCCATCTTTATTATAAGGTTCTTTAACATATTAAAAGGCTGTAATGAGGTCTCCCCAGAGTCTCCTCCAGGCTGAACGAGCTCAGCTCCCTCAGCCTGTCTTTGTAGGAGAAATGCTTCAGCTTTCTGATCATCTTCATGGCCTTCTCTGGACCTGCTCCAACAGCTCTACATCTTTCCTCTGCTAGGGGCCCTGGGCCTGGACAAAGTACTCCAAACAGGGCCCCACGAGGGCAGAGTGAAGGGGAATAATCACCTCCCTTGCCATGCTTCTTTTTCTTCAAGCTATGCTTCTTTTTATGCAGAACATTCCTATTTATGCAGCAATCATATACCTCATCTCATACTTTTGAAATATTACAGATGAACCACTTAAAAACCTAAGCTAAGCTATGAAATAACAGTTGAGAGCAGCACTAGAAAAAACGAAGTGGCTGAATAACTTGGGAATCAGAAATTAAGAGAAGCTTAGTGAAATATGAAGATGAAAAACTATATTTACACTGTACTTTTTTGCATTAATTTGTTCTAGAAGACATTGACTAGTATGAAGCCTTCCGCCTGCAAAGGGCTTCATACAGGTGTTCGCAATCGTTAGGGACTCATCGGTCTGTCCATCTACCTCGGTGCACACCAATGTGGTGGGTGGTAAAATGGCGTTTATTTGATCACGACAGGAACTTATATAGCCTTGTACAACTTCGTCTACGCCCCTCTGACTCCCTATCTGGTTACTATTAGCAACTACCCGAGGGTGGAATGCCTCAGGGTCGTCTCCTGGCCAATGGACCTGTGGAATGTCTTGTTTCTTCCTTATTTGGTCCTTCTTGCTCTTCCTTCTTATCTTCAGGCCATTTGTTGTCATGGTTTCGCAGGGGCCGAGGGGCCCCTGCAGACCCTGTTCGGCAACACTAGTAGTTCAGGTACGTATCTTGATTTTCTGTATACTGAGGCCCAATCATTCTTCTGAATGATCCAAAAAGAGGACAGTGGCATTCAAACCATTCTTCCTTTTTAATACCTATGTAAATCTAGGCATTACATTCAAGGCCCTGGGTAGTGAGTCTGGTCAAGCTATAGAGCAGCCATCTCAAAAATCATATCCTATTTGACATGAATGCAGTTTGTAACTGTTCACAGTTTACATTAAGCACATCTGAGAATGTCCACCAAAGCCAAAGATTAAAGTGATGCCTACTTCATGAAATCACATTACGCTTGATGTTAATCTGCTCATTTCTCTCCTGACTATAGTACTTTTAGGCATGAAAAGTACAATATCAAATGCCTGGGGAACTGATAAGAGAAATATGTCTTGAATTAAAAGACTTCTTAAATTAAATGTCTGCAAAATATGATTTTCGAAATTGGAAGTCTTATATTAACTTTTATCTTGATGCCTCAGTCCTCTACCAGACGTTCATACTTGCAAAATACTATTTATTATCCACTCTGTCGTGGATAAGAAAAAGATTTAATAAGGATGACAGTACTATGCTAGTAAACAAGAGAAGGACTAGAAGCAGTTATTCTGTCTTTGTTTAAAACCACTTCTGCCTACGCAGCTGATTAATGTACTTCTCAGGTTAGCTGGAAGCAAGGAATGCATTCACCTAAACTGCAAATTAATCAGCACCGCAACAGAGTTTTCTATGCTACATAGATTAATTATGCTACATAATTAATGTAGATTTAATCTATCTGATGGATTTGGGTAGGATAGCAGTACTGAAACGTGTTTTACAAAATTGAGGAATGTTCTACAGTCACTTCAATTTTCAAAAGATTCCAAAGGATTCTTTCTCTTGGAGAAATTCTTCACCAATAATTAGAAAACCTGTTTATCCTCACTGTGCTATTTTAAAGCAGTATTTCAGTGGTCTTATTTAGGAATTATTATCACAGCTGATTAGTTCAAAAAAATACTGAGATACATAGTATAAGAAAGAAAGGGCTCTCTACTGTTTATCAGGCTATTCACTCTAACTCACTGTAAGTTTAATTTTACTTCACATTGTTCCACAGAGAATAATTTTCTTCCAAGAAAAGCAACAAGAAATCTTTACATCTTCTTTTGTTATTTCTTATTTGTTGGGGTTTTTTTGTTTGTTTTTTATTTTTAACAGACATGCAGGCTTCTGTACACCTCATCTCAGGTACACCAAAACAGTTGTGCATTTTCTACATAAAATGTGGGTCCCCTACTGAATGAGGTGCGTGCCTTTGCAACAGGGGATCCTGAGAAGACAGAGATTTCAAATGCCTTCTTTGTTTCAGTCTTTAATGCCAAGACTAGCCTTCAGGAATCCCAGACCCTGGAGGTAAGAGAATTTGGATAGAGGAAGACTTCCCATTGGTTGAGGAAGATCTGGTCAGAGAACATCTAGGCAAAAACCAATATGCACAAACCAACGGACCTTGATAGGATCCATCAACACTTGCAGAGAGATCTGGAGAGTGACTGCTGAACTACTCTTTATCATCCCTGAAACATCCTGGCAAATGGGAGAGATGCCTGAAGACTGGAGGATGGCCAGTATCACTCCAGTCCTCAAGAAAGGCAAGAAAGAGGATCCAGGAAACTACAGGCCACTCAGACTCACTAGAATGGTGATGGAACAACTTATTCTGGATACCCTCTCCAAGCAATTGGAAGAGAAGGTTTTCAAGAGTAGTAAACGTGGATTCACCAAGGGGAAATCATGCTTGACTAACCTGACAGAATTCTATTCTGTCATCACTGGCTGGAAAGATATGGGGAGAACAGGGGATGTTGTGTGCCTTGACTTCAGCAATACATTTCACACTGTCTCACACAACATCCTTGTCATGAAACTTAGAAAGTGCTGGGTCCAGTCTTGTTCAGTGTTGTCCCAGTGACCTGAATGAAGGGATAGAGTTCACCCTCAGCAAGTTTGGGTGATACCAATCTGGAAGGTTTAGATGACATGCCTGATAGTTGCACTACCACTCAACAAGATCTGGACAGACTGGTGAATTGGGCAGGAAGGAACTGATGAGGTTTAGCAAGAGCAAGTGTCGAGTCCAGTAATGGGGAAGAATAACCACACGCATCAGTACAGGTTAGGGGATGATGTGCTGGAGATGAGCTCTGTGGAGAAGGAACTTCGGGTCCTGGTGGACACGAGTCAGTAGTGTGCCCTTGTGACAAAGAAATGGATGAGGCCAGGCTCTTCTCAGGGGTGTGTAGTGATAGGACAACAAGTAATGGCCTAAATTTTGAATGTAGGAAGTTTCATACTAACATATGGAAGAACTTCTCTATGGTAAGTGTGACAGAGCACTGGAACAGTTGCCCAGAGAGGATGTGGAGTGTCCTTCGATGGAGACATTCAAGATCTGGATGGACACCTACCAGCACAACCTATTGCAGGGTACCCATTTTAGCAGTCGGGGATTGGACTCTATGATCTCTTGAGGTCCATCCCTTTCAATTCTCATGATTCTGTGATAAAATAAACTGTGACTTTAATAATAATTTTAGTTTCTCCTGCCATTAAATTAGTGTTTTTTCAGCCAGCACATCAAAATTAATGCTGATTTTTTACTAAGGACTCTCCGTTTGACCAGTCAGCAGTCTATAGTCTGCTCGTTAATAAATTACAAGAAGGACTAAGATGAAAGGAAGGAAATGCAAATTGTGCTAAGGTCTTTGTTTAAATAAGATTTGCAATAGTGATTTTCTGACTAATATAAGCAAGACTATAAACAATCAAACAAAAAAGAAAGGACAGTTAAAATCAGCAAAATAATGACCTGAATCTAAACTCCATTCAACTCTTAAGTAACTCTGCCTGTAAAAAAAGCAGCATACTGAAAGGAATAGAAAATATCCTTTTCTAGAACTGCATGGTAGCTCTCACGCCTTTTACCTTGTTCTCCTTCCAGTCTAATTCCTGCTCTGTACCTCACTTTTTGATAGATGAGCCAGAGTTCTAGGTTAACAATCAATAATTTATCACCTGTACAGATAGCTCCATTTTTGTCTCTTATATGCAACAAATTTACAACTACCTTATCAGTACTGAGTAGACCAGTAGTCATTTGTGGGTTCACAATGACAGTTCAATTCCTCCTGCTTCAGGAAGCCAATTCCTGAAATTCTACATTCTCTCTAACAGGAGACTGGAAACACAAACCTTTTTTGATTAAAATCAATAGTTATGCTGATGTACTTGCATTTGAATATATATATAAGTGTACACATTCTTTCCAACTGTCCCTTAAGAAAATTCTTTCAGTAAAAAAGGAAATTTAGGATATCAGATGCTTTCAAGAGAAATGAAAATTCGTAACTTCTTTGTTCAGACCTTTTTCAGTCTTTGCTGAGAAAGTTTCTCCCTATACTACTGAGTAACGAGAGAACCTTCATAACAGTTCCTAAACTACATTGTGAAGGTGGCAAACTGCAACAAAATTCACAAAATAGCTGAAAATGAGCCCCTAATCACTTGGAAATGTATTTTCCCATAGTAGACTCTCTATTTGCAATCATTGGGTTGTGGCAGTTGTGGCAGCTGGAATGAAAATACAAGAACGCAGGAAAGGAAAGGATATGTATGCAGTTTTCTATTATAGATTAAGCAGTCAACAGCTTCTCTCTCTGCTGTTTCAGTGAAATCACATCAAGAGTATGGCATTTAGTTTTAGATTTCTTAGTAACACAAAAGAACTGAAAGAACAAAGGGAACCTAGGAAAAAATGAAAACAGATGAAGAGAGAAATTTAAAGACAAAGAATTGATGAATGAACTAATATCAGCATTAAAATTCTTGGAGCTACTTAATTATGTATCAGTCACAGGCAAAAATGCCTCAAAGAATATGCTGACGTACTCCTTTTCTGACTTGACAAGCAAATCATGATTTTGTTGAATTAATTTGCTATTCAAACTTATTTGCCAGATAAATTTAGTGGCTCATCCACAAGTACTTAGCACTTAGCTGTAAGGATTTGCTATTTGAAAATGCAGCTGTGCTGTTCATATTTGATAGGCTACAGAAAACACTTGGTGTGCATTTGTTCCCAAGAGGATGCATGTAACATCTTCATTGGCAAGACTGCCTGCTAAAATATTTTTGGAAAACATATGCAAAAGGGACAAAAAGAGCCACAGAACATTTTTTTCAGAAACACAAGGTATGTTTTCAAGGAATGGTTCTATTTCCTAGACTCATCTTCAAGAAGAAAACATCTTTCAGGTCAGAGCATGTCAGATAGCCAGCACAGTGAACAAAGGGATCTGAATTCTGACCTGCTAATAGAAGAAAAATCCATGCAGCTGTGATGTAAAGCATAACAGGTACTGATTACAGAGTTATCAGCCATATGGCAACCCATTCAAAAGAAGACATCACATGTAAAATAGTAATAAGCATTAAATGCATAGAAATAAAAACTGAACCTAAGCAAAGGAAAACTAAATGAAATAGCAGGAATAATTTACAAATCAACTGTATAATGGGAAATACAATGGCACAAGCATTTTGAAATGAAAGAAAAAAGGCAAAAGTGCCATCACATCAGAAACTAAGACTGGACAAGTATATGCAAAGAAGTACTCCCATTTTTATCATTGTGAGAGAGACAACAAAATAATTCTGTGCCAGATTTGCATTCAGGTATGCAGATAAAATGATACTTACAGGTTTTGCTTCATCTCTACCCTTATTACTAAAGGAGAGGAATCTGCATGCAGTGAACACATTGCAAAGACTTGCTCCTCATTTCCATTTAGAATATCTGTTTAAATACTGCTTTGACCACTGGCTGTATTTGGTGCTGGGTAATACATTTAGAATTACTCCCCAGAATTCTGTTTGTGAAGCACAAGTTGAAAGAAACATATTATATCTGCTTGAATTTGTTGCCTGCTTGTGTTATTTTCTCCTTCAGGTTACCTAAGAAAGGACATAGGCAACTACAATGCTATGTTATGGAAAACAGAGCAGTAACAGCGAGGTGGTGCAATCCTACGCTGCAACTACTGAGGACAAGCCCAAACACAGCATCTGCAGACATGCAAACAAAGGAAAAATACTTCTTACCTGTGGAAGACCACAAGTAGACAGGAATCTCCAGCAAAATACCCTTGCCTCCCATGCCAACCCTAAAGGAGGTCTGGTGCATGCTCCTGAGCTCCTCTGGGTTAGCCCTGCCTTCCCACCAGGTGCTCAATCACTGTTTCAGGCCATGACTTAGCATTTTTGCTGCAGCAACAAAGGCAAAGAAGAACTGGAATATTTACAACAGAAAAGTAGAGAAAATAAGGTTGGGTATTACTCATTTCATCATGTAAAAAAGGCTCGTTTTTATCATTGTCCCAGAACGTGGAACTCCAATTGATGCTTAGGTACCATGCTGATGAGCTGCTTCAAATATTTTGCTTGACAAAATAAATACATTGTTAAATAGCTCAGATCTAAATTAAGATTTATTACAACTAAATGAGACATATTGTTTCTTTCTTAATTGTCTGTAGTAAAACCTTGGGAAAGATCTCTTGTTTTCCTAATGTTGACTTCACTGTAATCCTGAAATCTGTAACTCTGCAAGAGGAGATGATGGATAAGGAGCTGCGAGATATGGTTTAGTGTTTGTGGTAGTAATGGTAATGGGAGGACGGTTGGACTAGATGATCTTGCAGGTCATTTCCAACCTTACGATTATGTGATTCTGTGAGTGATTAAACCCTCGTATAACAAATGAAATTTTGTGAGATGTTTACCTCATGCAAAATAAATAGTATATTTTTTTCTATGTGTGTGCTTTCTTTTTGTATTCTCCCTAATTTATATTTCTCCATTATCAAGATATTTGTACCTATCTTGCTGTATGATGGCACAGATATGACAGCGTCTCTATGCTGTCCAGTGCTAAATACAGAACTGTGTAATATGGAGAAAAAAAATAAAAGAAGAAGAAAAGAAGAAAAGAAAAAAAAAAGCTTCTCACTTATGTTTAGGTTCAAAATTAATCAAGGGAACTTCTGCTTCTGATTTTGCAAAATACATAATTGAATTCCATAACCAGAAAAAAACACACATTTAAGGTAAATTAATGTTCCAACCTCTTTAGACCCATACTTACCAGAATTTCTTGATTTAAAGATCCACAAGTAAAAATTAGGGGTTTTGATGAGTGGCTATCCAAAAGGAAAGGAGTTCAGCATATCAGTGTATGTTCCACTTCAATGATATCTTCAGCAGATTGTTGATAAACTGCAATCTACCTCTGTTTGTAACATTTTTTATCAGACAAGCGTCTCCACTCATACCAAAGGAGAATAAATCACTGTTGCACAGTCCTACCTCTGTAAGTGAGGTGGAATTGAATTTAGTAATATAGTAGCATACTGTTTATTATTGTTCTTTTGTTTTGTTTTGTTTTGTTAAAGCTACGTAAGGAGAGTAAAAGTGCTGTTGTATATCAAAGTCATAGTTCTTATGGAAGTTAAAAATTTACATTTTCTAGGCAGAAGTGAAATTGATGTAGACGTACTCTTTTGTCTGTATAGATTGGAAGATACATTAAAAGCACATATTCAAAACATTCTAAATGAGTGTGAGTGTCTTAGGCTTTACAATACTCCACTTACAAGCTTAGTTGAGTCATAAAGGTTCTATGCCTATAGGAATCAACACCTTCATTCAGAACTGGAACTCAATTGCAATTTTTTTTATTTATGAGGCAAGTCATTAATCTTTGCCAGATCACTACCTCCAGAGGTAATTAACAGTGATCTTATAGGAGAACCAACTAATAAAGTAAGAACTTGAAAAATAATATGAAGAACAAATGTGGTTTATCTTCCAACTCAGGGACACATATCCCCAGAGAAAGCAAGATGCTATGGACTTAAAGAAAGGCAGGTGAAGCAATAGAGGATTATTTTGATCAAACAAACCATCAAGAATTGGTGAATCTAAAGAGTCAATATTTCATCTTGACATAAAGTATACTCCAGGTTGTATTAATTAGACCATAAAAGGATTCTGTTCCATTAGACAATAATTCAGTTAGACAGTAAAACTTTTCACCAATGACTCAGTAACTAACCTGTCCAAAACCTGAAGAAATATGAATTTGTCCAGTTACAGAAGAAAATTAAAGCCCTAACATAAGAAGCTAATGCTTATGACAAATCTATTGACTTTAGCATTCACTTCAATTACTTTCCTCTTTTACTCATCTCTAAAGTATGTACAAAAATATTGAAAAAGTTTTTCAGGGGGGTTGTGAAGATAGAAGAGTACAGCACATTTAGTACAGTTTATATTCTCTCTGAGGTCCTGGCAATTGAAGGTTTTTTATCAAGCTGCAGAAAATAACCATAACTTTATCACTCTGTATAATCCTCTTTCACATCATTTATAAGAATCTAGTAATATGTCATATTGATTCATGCTATAAGCCCATAAATAATCAAGTAAAACAAAGCAAATTAAAATCAATACTTATCAATGTCACAACAGGTTAGGCAACTCATTTCTGACAGTAGATGAGAAGACTTGTCTTCAAAACTTTCCCAGTGCTCTGTTTCTTTAATAGTATTTTAGTATTTACTATAGTTTCAACTCAAGAAAATATCAAAGATGTAGTTTGACAGGTTCTGGTGCTTGAGATTGTTCACATGTGCAAATTCTTTAAACTGGGGCTCACTGATTTGTTGAGCAGCTAATTGTTCTGATAAACTATGTGAGACGTTTATTCCCAGACAGGATAAATACTTTTATCCTGATACTTTTGGATCAAACATTTGTATCCTTTTCTAAATTTTATGCGTGATACCACAGTACCTTCATACCAGTCAGCTAAATCTCTCGGGCACTCACAGAAAGCTATGTAAGAAGAACATAAACAAGAGAAAAGTGAGTCCGTTTGAAATATGAGCAAATATTGGCAGAAATATCTTGCAGTATCTTGATCTTATTTATATGGGGGAAAAATATGTAGTCAAAGGGAAAGATTGGTCTGAGGCATCACAAGAGAAAAGAAAATATAAAGTGCTGCAGAGCTATGATGATGGACAAGAAACAGAATATCCTGATCAAATAAGATTAATGGTCAAAAGGGAGATACACATGTATATTGAACATGTAAAGCTAGATCAGAACAGACAGCAAATCTAAAAATCAAGGAGACCAGTACTGAAAAAGTTCAGCTGATGGTAATCTTTAGAAGTGGTCTTGAAAGTCACTGAATTTGCAAATTTGCAATTGACCTGAATAACTTTCCACGTCTAGCCTCTCCCATTTTTAAGTATCCCCTCCCTATCAATCTGCCAAATTGCTTTGTTTTACTCCTAGAATTAGATTCAATGTTATATCAACATGTAGTAAGTATATAGTTAAGAGTTCAATTAATGTCAACATTGAGATATTTGATATTTGAGATATTTGAGATATTGATGCTGTATAGAATCAGGCTATGCCTAAGTAGCAAATGCAACACCTTGCAATGCATTTCTCACACCCACAGCAAAGTATGTTCAGCTCGCCCCCATCTCAAAGCTCTCCCACAGTGTAACACTCTTTATTCAGTGCAGTACATGCCATCACAGAAGCTCTCTGATGGTAACAACTGCTTATATAGCAGAGAAAACTTTGTGCAATCAATAAGTCAGAAATATCCACTTAACAGGAGGAAAGCATTCCTTCACGTTAGTCATTTCATCTCACCTTTCAGATTAGATCTACCACAAATACCTACAAAACTCCCTCAAAAGACAAGACTGGCAACAAAAATTCACAACTACCGGTGCTTGTACACCATGTCTTTCAATCACAGTTTTGAACTCCCTACCTTGGTCCATTTCCAAAGGCAACTGTACATAGTGATGAGGTAAACAGTTCAATCCCCATAATAGAATGCTATAATGTAAAAATCTCTCAACAGAAATATAGAGAGCTTCAAGGAAGACAAACTAAACTCCTCAGATAAAACTTCTGCTTTCTTTAACTTTTACTAGGTTGGTTGTTTTTCCACAACACTTCTTTAGCACTGTAAGGTATTGTAACATTTTGTTTTCTAAGTCTCACTTTCAGAAGTAATCTTAACATAGTAACAAATTTAAGAAAAAAACATCCCAAGAAAGTTGGATTTGCCTTTGATACCTCTGAGAAGAAGAAATGCAAAAATACCCTTTGTGGAGGCAACAGACAAACATGAAGAATCTCAACCAAAGCTCATTGATCAAGAATAATAAAGGGATTTTTCCTCTATTTTGGAAGACAAAGCATTATATTCTTCATTTTCATTTCTTGCACATTTTTTCAGGTGATATAGTCACTGATACAGCCAGTGATATAGTCACCTCAGCATCGTTCTTTCTTTTTTTAAAAAGAAAGTAGAGTGTGGAAGGTGTTCCTCAGAGGTACACAATAGAGACTTTAGTTTCAGAGACATTCAGACTCCAGCTGTACAGCACACTATCATAATATATCCTCTGCATAATATACAACTCAGGTAGGCTAGAATTCAGACTAGTAAGCTGCAATAAATGTTTTGTAGTAAAACTTCTAGAGAAGGAGATAGATAGCACTGTTGAGTGAGAAAGAAGTGACTAAAAAGCCACACTCATTCCATCAATAAGGAAGGTCACGCAGGGGAGGTAAGCTGTGTCTCACCAGTGGTCTACCTACTTCAATATCCTGTTTTGGGAAAAAGCCCACATTTACTACTTCAAGAGAATGAAAAGCTATTGACTGAGTCCATCACTGTATGACAGAAAATTCTTTTTTGATCTGTACAAACAACATTCTTACAGATGCTTGCTGTTCTCAGCATGAATGAAGGGCAAAGTTCAAAATATTTCAGGAGTCCCTTGTTCAGACTTAATGACATTGCTCTCTTTTACGCTTTCTGTTCTTACCATTTTTCAGATATCTATAAGCTCATTATATGAGGCATTGTAGCAAATGACTACTGACCTTACTGAAAAAAATATAAAGTTTTAGCAATCAGAAACTTCTACAGGTTAGTTGGTGTTCTCTGTTGTTAGCTATATTGCTCTTGGCATGCAAGTTAGCACACTCTAAACTGCAAGCTTGCTCTTGTCAACATACAGAACTAGAGTGCTAATCATTAATAACTCATTCTTAGATAATATTGACAACTGCTTTGCTTTATTATCAATGCCATCTGTGCCTAGCTCCCCAACTTTTCCTTTCTAATCCTCCCAAGCTTGCACTCTGAATGTTTCACAGGCTTCAACAAGCAGAATGGAAATAACAGCTTGAGCTTCTTGAGAAATATCACCAGCCAACTCAGGAAGCCCAGAAAAGAAGGAATAATATGACTGTAGAATCCCACTGAGTTTTCAGCATGTCAGCTTTATGAATGACATGCTGCCAGACGCTACTTCCTTGTAGTGATCCACTGTTGTGAGAAACCAATGTAATACATGCAAAATGATGAACTGGTCTTACTCTATTTCGAGCAGCACTAAAGCCTCAGTAAGACTGATTAGCAGATAAGAGTACCTGTAGCATATTAACACATAAGAAGCTGGGCTGACTGAAGGCTGAAGTGAACAAACATTATTTAAAAAGTAGCTCTCAGTCACTTGATGTGAATACTTTCCATTTGTGAATTGTCAAGGTTTTTGCATTTCAATACAGCATTGATAATGAGAAAAACACTTGTCCTCACTAACTGAACTGCATTCCTGTGAACAAGTGAAAAAATTCAGTTGTCAAACAAACATTTAGCATAACTCATTGATGAGAAGTAAATTTTAAACAGACTTAACTAGCAAAACTAATACATATTAAGATAATTATAAAAAAAAAAACCACGATGGTTTCAATTCAAGCCTCATTTCTGGATTAGCTCAGTTCTGATGAAAATGCAAAGATAAACTGTACAAATAGACTTGAGATTTGATTGTTCTGTGTTAGTGTTTTTGGAAGAAGAAGTGAAAAACAGATTTTCAAAATGAAAATCAAAAATATGGCTTTTTAAAGTACACGTACCTTTGATTTTTCAGTATTTCTATACACAATAGACGTGGAAAAATCCTCAATGTCTACTGTTTCCTCTGGAGGAAAAAAAAAAAAAAACCAAAAACAACTACCTTGTTCCTAAATGAATTTGATCACTTGCAATTTTTAATTCAAGGAAACTGTGATTTCTTCACATGAGCTCATCTGAATGCAAAAATTAAAATGCAAATTCTGTCCAAAGCAGAAAGGTCTGGAACAGATTGCAGAAAGTCTTCTGAATGTCAGTTGAAAAGAAGCTGACAGCAGCAGACAGTGATATCGTCAGCAAATAATAAAGGGAAAGGAGGAGTTTAGGTTGCTTGTTAAGAGTACTTGTCAGGAAAAGAAGGGAGTACATCATGGCCAAAGAAGATAAAGTTCTAATAATAAAGGAAGAGACCAGGAGCTCAGAAAGCCTGCCTGCTTTTCCCAAACACATCACTGATTTAAGACAGTATCATCTCAACACTTGCCTCTATTGTATTCCTAGACAATCATAGGTTCAACAACCTCACTTCTACCATTAAAGAGACACAATTCGGCATAAGGCATCCTTCAGAAGGATGATTAGAGGCTGTCACTTCAAGGCAAGCATTTTGCAGATCTTTGGTGTCCAGGCTGAAAACAGTGACATAGGACAGGAATTACTGCAAGTTCAATGTTTGCAATTATGTCACACAGATGACTGACCAGGGCTGATAACATTCTAGCAAATCCACCATGGAATTTTTTTTTAGCGTGAATAGTGGAGGTTTGCACCAGTGGTGTTCAGTTCTTACCGAACAACCAAGCCTTTTATTTAGTTATTGTTCATCATGCTTCCTTAGCACACTTCACTCTTGACTGTACCCATTAACTGTGAAGAAAATAAGCCAATCAGAATAACTCTGACTGCTGGGGTATCACAGAACAAACCTCAAAAGAAGGAAGACTTGTAGGAGGGATATAATGCTTTGGAAACTGGATTTTGTGTCTCCACCCTTCTGTAACAAGACAGAATCCTGCAAAATCAATGTCTGCTTCATGCTATCCAGACTCTCTAGCCCAGAATAGGAGATGTAATGAAGAAAGAACACACAAAAAGAAGCTGGGCTGACAAGAGCTAACACTGTAACAAGGCACAAAGCACGCCCAGGAGCTACTTCTCTCTGACCCTCATTTAGGACTCTGCGTGAGACTGCAGATGCGTGCTAACAGTGTGAGATCTGACAGGCCTTCCTTGAAAACAGAAGAATAGACGGGCTCTTTTTTTTTGTTTGGTCATTACTCAGTCTGTCTGTAAAACACTGCTTCTCTAGATCATGTTTTCAATACACACACAAAGTCATCGATAGAACTTGTTAGTTTTTATAGGTTAAGCAGTGGGAATACTTGATTTTATCTCTCAATTCTCAATCTCTTTTTGCTATTCAGAGAACTAAGAAAATTAAAAGCCAGCTCAGTCTCTCCAGCAACTAGAAGCATGAAATATATAATTAATTGATGACTTTTTTATAATGCTGAAAACATGAGTAAGATCTTTTTTTAAATAGTATTATGATTACAATATTTATGTACCTGTTAACGATCAGGTAGAAATCTTTAGGAATGGTCTTTTTTATTGTTATCATTGCTTTGGTGTATTTTAAATAAAAGGAGCTTTATTTATAAATTCTAGTAGTTTCTGACATGCATATTTACATTTTTACTTTACATTTCCACTAAGCAATCCCTCTATCCCTCTATTACAGTCCCAAGTATAATGATTATTTCCTCCCTCTAGGCACACTTTTATTATAAAAAAGAAAGGCTTTAGCAATACCATACAAATCTTTAAACATATACCAAGGCTTCTTAAATCATACTGGATAACATATGTAGAAAAGGAAGTGTTGACTACATCTTTATCTGGTCTAGCCCAAATGATGTTTACATATGTTTACCGTGCTTGGAATTTGCAAAGCACAGAGACTGACGTAAGTCCAAAACCAGAAGTCAAATAAAACAACAAGCTGGACTGCAAAGATGGAAAAGTGGTATTTTTTTATTCTCATCTTAATGAAAAACCTAAAGCTTTTTAACACGATCAAACATTTATCTCAGAAACAGCAACTGAAAACACAGCCAGCTTTTGCCGAAGGTAATCTGAAGAGGTTAGTGAAAGTCAGATTGCCTTGGTTAACAAAATACAGACCAGATATTGACTGAATCATCACCTCCAAGTCATTACAAGGAATCTTTTCCCTATCTACAGAAGGGCTTTTAAGTGTAAAGAAGAGCTGAATGTAGGCAAATTGATCTTGCATCAATACGCAGTAGATCTGAAATGTATAGACCTGACCCACTCCAGGGAAGCCCCCAGACCTGACATTTTTGTCTATAGTGTCTTGGAGGCAACTTGGCAGTGTTCAGAGTGCTTAGAAACTTCTCCTATCCTTGTAGCTGCTTATGCCGAGGACTCTTCTAGGAAAGTATTCAGTACCATCTGGCCTGCTGGCTATTAGCCATCCACTATGAAAGCAGATGGACTTATCGGAAGCTGCTCAAGACAGAGTCCTGGAGTTCATACGTATAACAGCCAAGTGCACCCTCAAGCGGCATGCCCTCAGAGTTTGTTCTGGCTTTGTCCAGAGACAGCCCTGACAGTACATCCAGCAACAAATTCAGTAACAAATTACATGGATGGTCAATCGATATGAGTGTATGTTTCGCCTTAGGGCCAGGAAAGTGTCGATGCAGAGACTCAGACTGCAAATAAGTCACAGAAAATTCTCTAGTTCACCCAGCAGTAGTTCTGACTTGCTGGAATCTCCTTGGCTGTTTCATGTAAGTGAATGAAAAGAAAATAATGGTGAAAAACAGGTCTGTAAGAAACCCCAAACATGGATTTATCCAAAGCAGGATCAACTCATGATTTCAATTATAAAAATTTCACAATTACTATTCCAGTGCTTCATTTTCCCTAACTTTTAAAAATAGAAATGCTCTCAGAAAATTAAATTTCTTCCTATTTTTAATTTTCCCAAGTGAATTTTATCTCAGATTAGAACCTTTTTTCAAGTGACTGAACAGAACTGGAAAAAGTAAATACACTCCACATCTAAAAACACTCAGTGGATCTTTTGAAGGACAAAATGAATATCTGAAAGTCACAATATTTTTTCTACCTCAGCTTTGATTTCTGTGGAATTTGATTTTGATTTCTGTGGAATTCTTCTGATTACAGCCATGCATCACAAACCACTTTATACTGTACAAAACACTGTACCAAACAACAATGCTAATGGTTTTCTGTTTGCCTTCATTAGCCAGAGCACCTCTCATTTGCAACTCATATTATAATATGCTATGAAATTCCTTATCCATAAAAGGTTCTAGGATCATCTTTCCCATAGTCTATGCTACCAACGCTCTATCAAAAAACTGCCAATTAAAAAAAAAACTTAGCAGAAATGCTCATATTTTCCATTGTCAAGATTCCGTATTGTCAAGATCTGTGTGGAAAATAAAAAAATAAACAACAGAGGCTAAAAGGACAGGATGCATGTTATCAACTTACATGTTTTGGTATTTAAATCTTATAAAATCTTATTCTTTGGAAACGGTAGAAGCCAATGTCACCTAAAATTGAAAGCATGTTTTTTTTTCTCTCTCTCTTTTTTTTTTTTTTTTTTAACTTGCAAGTCAGCAAAATATTTGGAAAACGCTATTAGCACAGAGCAGTACATCCACCTAATAGGATTTCACTCACGTTAACAGACACCACCTGATGTTTCAGTAGTGAATCCCCTACATCGTTTCTTGATTCTGACCTAATTTCACCCACAACCTGTGAATCTTAATGAATCTCTTACATTAATCTAATTGAAAATCAGTCTTGCCTGACTTGTCATCACTTATATACCAACCCTACCAATGCAATTCCACCTTGTAACAGTTCTATTACTAGTTTCAAAAGCAGTTAACTGCCGTCCATCACAAATCTGGTATCACTGATGATTTTGAAGTCTACCAAAATGTGTGGTAAGTGGTCTGGTCTTCCAGCTATTCCCTTTATTTATTTTAAAGGCTGTAACAACTGAAATTTGATATCTCATAATGCATTGTCACCGAATATCCACCTTTCCCATGTGCTGGAGAAAAGCACTCTTCAGAAGAGTTGTAATAACAAAATGTGTATCTGTGTCTCAGAGAGTCTAGTTCAGTCTGGAGTAGTAGCTTACACTATTAGAAAGATCTCTTGCTTTTACTCATTAGCAATAGTAGCAAAATGTTCTGGAGGATTACATTATGAAATATAATATTTAATGCAATACATAGCACAATGAAGTTAGAGCTGACCAGTAGCAGCAGCAGCACGCATTTCATTCCCATTACCTTCTTACAACTTCATCCTCCAGAGGCTATTATAATAGAGCAGTGAACTGTCTGAGACTGAGATACGCATGCAGTCCCAATTCACATTCAAGTTTATGTTTAGCAGCTGAAATTTCTCATGACTAGTTCTATATCAGCTGATACTCATATAAGAATAGTGGGTTCTACTTACAATCTGACATAACAATGGAGACACTACTGTATACTATGTCCTACTAACTACACTCATCTTTGCTAATGTTTGATTACTGCCTGATGGTAAAATAATGGACACTACTGAGGCTGGATGCAGTTAAGCAGGAAACTAGGAATATGCAAGTCCAGATATCAAGCATTTGCCTATCCAATATGTATCCACCTAGAGAAGTTGATCAATTCTCTGTGCTAAGGCTTCAATCCAAAAAAATTTATGCATTTTGTGAAAGTAAATCCATCCCAAGTGAAAAAAAAAAAATCTTTATTGTGAAAATGCTGTTGAATGAATGGAAGGATATTAAAAAGAAACAGATTTTAACAGAAAACACACAGAAAGATGAAAAAATGATTACATATTTCCATGCCAAAATTTTCCACTTATTTCCATTGGCATAATGTCCTTATTGGTCAGGATGCCAAATCTACTACAATCAGCAGATTTAAGGGCTCTCAGCGTAAGTCTGGATCCTAATTGCTGCAAATTTAGTTAATGCAAAGGGGGACCGACAAGCATCAGGATTTGAGCCTTTGCCCCAGCAGAGCAGCACAAATAAAATCCATATTCATTAGATGGTTGACAGGAGAATACTGAGCACTGGACTGTACAGCAGAATGTCTGCAAATTTGATGAATTGAAAAAAAAAAAAAAATAATGAGCTTAGGGTTCAAAAGGTTTCCTTTAATGTGCATCAAGCATTTGCATGAAATACACGTAACTACACAGAATTGCTATTTAGCAATAATGGGTCATGTCAGAACTGAGTATCTCTTGATCTCCTGTCGAGATGACAGCATGCACCATGAACCAGTCTTCTGCTGACATGAAATGAGTATTAGCAGATTTACCTTTAATGAGCTCATCACACTGAAGTACCAGTTAAAGGGAGCGGGTCATATATTAGTTTGTTTAGTTGCCCTGATGTGTCTTGCTTGTTAATTCAATGTGCAAATGTAGTGTTCTGGATAGGAAGCATCCTAAATCCACTGTGCCTGATCAACCTCTGCACTG
The DNA here is from genome assembly GCF_019238085.1 of Lagopus leucura. Lineage (NCBI taxonomy): Eukaryota > Metazoa > Chordata > Aves > Galliformes > Phasianidae > Lagopus > Lagopus leucura. Next base: position 24,230,223 of record NW_024962250.1, on the reverse strand, counting down.
ACACTTAGAAACTTTATCTTTGCTAGAACTAGGGTAAATCTACACAACTTCAGGGTGTGCAGTTGAATAGATTTAATTTGTGCCAGTTTGGGATATGGCCTTGCACATCTGCACTTCCTCCTCTCACTATCATTTCTGTCCTATTTTTCTATTGAAAAAGTGCTAAGCTAAGCGAAGTTCTGGGCAAAGGGGAAGTTTCTACCCCTGTTATACTGGTATTTCCAAATTTTTTTACTGTTTTGCATTTCCCCTTCTGCTGCATGTTTATATGTGATAGAAGTCACATCTGTGTAATCCTTGTGGATCCAATGATGTTTAGAGCATAACAGGAAAAGTAGGAATGAGGATAGGGATGAGCAGACATCCCTATCATGCACTGATAGCACAAAATCTGCAGAAAGATGCTTATTATGTTCTTTTCAAGGTATTTGAGAAAACTGGGATCAGCCAGTGGGCGTTACCACATCACATAATAGCATGCACACCACACTATAGCAGATAATAAGATACAGAGAACCTTTATTTCCTTTTCCACAGGATGAACTCATGCTTACCTTTTGCTATAACATCTTCTGCACTGCAGAACATGCTTTATGTGATTTCCTAAACAAGAAAGCTCTTCAAGATCCAACAAGGAAGATCTTCGGGATCCTAAGGCTCTGCCACATCTTCATATTCCATTGTATGGAAATTAGTTCGACTGTTTTCTCCATGACAATCAATCCTCTGTTGGAAAATACTTGAGATGTCATCTGAAGTCTTAATCTCTTTTTTCCTGTATGTGAAGACAGTGTTCAGTACCATAATAAAAGTCATAAGGTAAAAAACAAACGTTATATAAACCTTGTATATACATACCATTAACATTTTTCCAAATTTATCTTCTCTGTTGCTATTCTTCTAACATCAAGATCACCTTAAATACTCTGTCTTGGATTTCATAGAAAAAGCAGAATGTGATATAGCTGTATGAACATTTCACAGCAAATGTTATTTTCACTGAAATTCATTTAGGGTTATAGCCTATTTGGTATTTCAAGGCAATGCATCATTTGAAAGTGTTTTTGTAAGGCATATAGATCACACAGTAGAATCTCCTCTTCTTAAAGGTAATCTCAAGCTGTGACTTTGATGGTGAGGATAACTAAAAGGGCTCCTATTACAGTCTTCAGTTTTGTTCACAGAGTTGTTTGGGAAACCACATTACAAATCAATTATTTGAAATAATTCAGCTAAAAGATAACCCTTTCTCTTTTACATTAAGAGCAACTGAATCCTGAATGCACAGGTGTAACCATACTGACAGTTTAGCTGGTATAAAGAAAGGGTAAAATGGTGTTGCATGACAGTACTAACAAGCAATACATCAAAAGTTTCCTAAGAAATATTTACTTATTTAGTGTTTGAAGACTTTTTTTTTTTCTTTTAACTCTACACTTACTTGAAAACTAGTTCAATCGATTACTAGTTTTCTTGATTCAAAGTATATTCTGCCAAACAAGCTGCTTCCCTAAAGTTTGTCACTTGAGATTCTGAAAGGATATATGAAAGGATTTTGCATCACCTTTAGACTAAATTATATTCCATAACCAGCAATTATTTGCAAAGCAGGTAAAACACAAGAAACATTTACAAAGTAATGGCATCAAAGCTTGCTTCCTTCTGAAAGCAAGGAAGTGAAGACAAATGAATTGGACTTACTGATAAATGATAAACTTCACCCTAACAAAAAAAGCATTTAACTTATGGAAAAAAAGGCAACAGTCATCTAACACACTTGCAGAACAGGTTATGTTGGCTACATAGGTTTCCACAAGACAGAGTTCAGTAATATTAAGAATAAACCAACAGGAATACCAGCATCATGCAAGCTCTTAAGATAAAGGGTGTTAACAGTCTCACGTGGAAGCACATGTTGTACATAAAAGCTGTTTTGAGTATAAGGTTGTTGGGTTGGTTGTTTTGTTTGTTTGTTTTTGAGATGAGAAAGTTCTACTGACAATATTACTTACCAACTCTCTTCTCTGTTTCAAGTAAGATGTCCGGACCAACCACCCCCTTGCAGTCTTCACTTTAGACACTGAAAGAGAATTCATTACTCACTTCCAGAGCCTTCATCATGGCTATCTCTACAAGCATTTACCTCCTCACTTGCCCCAGAATCAATTGGTTTTGCACTTGAAAGGTATCACTCTTTTGCAGCTATCAGTATGTTTCCTTGTACTGTTACTTCAGACACCACAGAATAAGTCCACTACCTCTCCTCTTCCCACCTGTCTTAGCTGTGTTTATATTTTTCTTTAATTTCAAGGACTGAATAAAAGAAGAAAAAAAAAGAAAAAGAAGCATCCACTGTTTCTTTCTCTCTTTTGCTTAACAGAAAGTACAAATACGGAGGTTAAGTACGTGTTTTAACAAATACCACTGACAAAATTCTAGGGATTTGTTCTGTTCTTACCCATACACAAACAAAAAGGAATTTGGCTAGAGTAGAGTAAAAACTAAGAATTAAATTCTGTTTCACTCACTGAGTTCCAATAGTTCAATTTATTCCGAGCTACTACTCAACAGTACAAGAGTACAGGACTTTGGATCCAAGAAAAAATGACAGAACTGGTTCACAGTGCAGGAATTTCTGTTGAGATCCATGAGAAATAGACTCTGGGGAAGTACTAGATAGTATCTTGTCATTTATTTCATGAATTTAGCTACCCCCAGTTGCCTTAGAATACATAGCTTTTGATGTAATTCTTTAAGGCAACAACCCTTAGAAGTATTTTTTCAAACATATCTTCCTTAGCTTCTGCATACTTGTTACCAAAATCAATATCCAAGTAATTAATCCTACAATCAAAGCCTTAGGCCTTCTTACTGTCTTTTATCTGTAAATTCATCTCCCAGTCCTCTCCTTTCTCTAATTGCTCCAAAGATCTCCAGAGAGACATCATCCAACTTATTTCAATGCCCTTAACTTCTACTGAAACTGAGTTAGTTGTAAAGTTATGCTGTTTCTCCTTACTAACTCAGTTATTAGCCCTATTCAGAATATGCCATCCTTTCTTCTCCTTTATTTCTTGCTTTTGGCAACTCCTGTATTCTGCTTAAGCTGTTGATGCTTTCCAGGATTGTCTGTGATTCTGCATGAATACAGTGTATATCTTCAAACTAGGTAACCTCTTACTTCTGCAGTTTAGTGCTATATCCATCAAGAATTTGTTTGGAATATCTCTACCTTGTACTTCAAAATCTAAGGGTATTGTAAGATACAAACTTGAAAACTGACCACAAGAAACTAAAAACAAAAAGCAAATCTGTATAAGAGATGATCTGGACTAGGATTCAGAAGATCTGAGATTACTTCAGTGCTGTGACTGGTTTTGTCCAACATCTTCATGAGCTACTTGGATAAAGAGGTAGAATGCACCCTCAGCAAGTTTGCTGATAATGCAAAGCTGGGGGGAGTGGCTGACACATCTGAAGGCTGTGCTGCCATTCAGTGAGACCTGGGCATGCTGGAAAGTTGGGCAGAGAGGAACCTGATGGGGTTCAACAAGGTCAAGTATAGAATCCTACTCCTAGGGAGGAATAACCACTCCCATCAATACAGGTGAGGGGCTGACCTGTTGGAGAAGAACTCTATGGAAAAGGATTTTGGTGACCTGGTGGACAAAAGATTGACCAGGAGCCAGCAGTGTGTTTTTGGGGCAAAGAAGGCCAATGGTATCCTGGAACGCATTAAAAGGAGCGTGGCCAGTGGGTCAAGCGAGGTTATCCTTCCCCTCTACTCTGCCCTGGTGAAGCCATCTGGTAATACTGTGTCCAGTTTCGGGGTGCTCAGTTCAAGAAAGACAGAGATCTTCTAGAGATAGTCCAGCAGAGAATCATAAATATGATTAGAGGCCTGAAGTATTTCCTTTACAAGGAGAGGTTGAGAGACCTGGGGATGTTCAGCCTGGAAAAGACTGAGAGAAGACCTTATCAATACTTATTTATATGTAATGAACAGGATTCAAGTGAATGATGCCAGGCTCTTTTCAACAGTGTCCAGCAAAGAAACAAGTTTTACAATGGGCACAAACAGGAACATAGGAATTTCCATATAAGCATAAGAAAAACCTCTTCACTTTGAAGGTAACAGAAGACTTAAAACCTTGCCCAGAAAGATTGTGGAGTCTCCTTCTCTGGAGATATTTAAAACCTGCCTGTATGCCTTCATGTGCAACCTACTCTAGGGAACCTGCTTCAGCAGGAGGGTTGGACTAGGTGATCGTCAGGGGTCCCTTCCAGTCCTTGTGATTCTGTGATTAACCGTTGAGAGAATAATTTACTATAGGCACAAAATGCTTAGTGACTGTTACAATATACATGCTAGTAACAGTAATTAGGATTATGCAAAGTCTTTGAACAAATACCTTATATTCTTCACAAATTCAATAAAATTTCAGTAAGAAAAAAAATTGCCTTTGCCTTTTAATATCTTCAGTACAAATTCAGAGTCTTTCATTTTAAGAAACCTTTTTGTCATGAAGATTCCTCACCTGTGCGTCAACAGAAGAACAAGGAAAACAGTTTCTAAGAAAATTTCTACAGTGCTGGCATTGTGCATTCCTAAAATGCTTTCAGTTTACCTTATAAGTAAAATGAATCTACAAAATTATAGATTTTGTAATGTTCTTAGCTGACATCAGTCAACTGCATGGGTTTTTTGCAGTAACTCTATGGCATATCTCAGTTTTCCTTAGATTTGTGCTGTGCATTGTTCGAATTTATTAAATATCCTTAGAGCTTCGTTGATGCCAAAAGGACCAGTTACACAAGTATAAACAGAAACAAATGCAGGCTGCTCTGGACAAGTTCCTACCAGGACAGCAACACAGCAGGAGACACTAGTGATCTGTTGGAGAAAATCATCAGTATTCAAACGAAATAAAATCAGAGCCTCTTCAGCCATTTCCAGGTAGAGGAAACAGAAACTAAACAAGTCCCTTGAGGCACATTGGAACTCTTGATTCCTCTGTAGTCCTCTGGCAATTAATGCAGTGGATCTGAGCCTTTGGATACTTTTTGGTTCCCATCAGAGTCACCACAAAATGCCCCAGCACCAAGGACTTAGAATTAAGGCAGACAGGGGGATCTGGGTTACTGGAATTAATTTCAACAGTCATTGTAATTAAATTAAATTGATTGATTTAATTAATTGATTAGTTGAATTAATTTAAATGTCATTAATCACTTCATTTCTCCAATGACAGAATCTGTGGGAGCCAAAGCATCACAAAGAAAACAGGCAATCTATCCATGCTAAATGCAAGGCAGTTAAAGATAAATTAATGGTGCAAACATGTCACATCATTATATTACAAGGTCAAGGCTACCCTGTCAGACCATGACTGCAGCCTCCTTCACTGTTTCCAACATTTTGTAAGGGATAAGCTTCCTGACGTGGTCAGAATTTGGCAGACACACATTATGACTGAATTTAACTGTTAAATTCAAAGCAAGAAACACTTTTTTCAGCAGTGTGTACAGCTTTATCTTAGAATGGACCAATTGATAGCTCCATAAAGATGGTTTAGCATGCAGTCATCCTCATTTACCCTGGGCTTCCTGACTCTGCCCAGGACCTCATGTGAGCCCCAGGGCTGTCAGACCTGATCCAAGGAGATTGTAAAAAGGCCAGGTTTCAGCTCCCCATAGTCCTGCCCTATCTGGCCATGGGTCCTGCCTAGTCAGGTTCAGCAACATCCTGGTCTGGTCCATTTTCATGGCCCTGTCTGGTCAGGCTAGGACTGTGTCTACCTTCCATTTCCCTCATAGAGCCTGATTCCAATTCCAGCTTTACCCTAGACCATGAACTTCTTCAATGATCTGGACTCTGGGCTGATCCTGACTACCATCCCCAGTGCTACTGCCTGATGCTTTGTGCTGAAGCTGAATCATAGGAGGAAAGAAAGTTACCTTATAGCTACAGTCACTGCCAGGGGCCAGTGAAGACAGCCAGCAAGTTTTAGGGTAGTTTTGTTTATTTATTTATTTATTTTTCTCTCAGACTTTCTAGAGCCTCGCAATTCCACAGTTACGATCTAGGTGCTACTGTTCTGTCACCATATGAAGGATCACAGGCAACTGAGGATAAGCTGAGAGAATGTTCTACGCTGAATGTGTTAAAATCAATTGAAACTAACTTTTCATCATATTCCATCAAAGCTGCACATTCACATTGTATATTTCAATTTACTTCTGTGACTTGATCTTTGTCCCTGTTATTTCCAACACTCTGTAAATGAAGCTGTTCATTTAATTCTTCCATTATGTCCTTCATATGTTCTACTTCAGTTTCCAGTCTATGGAATAAACTGTGTTGATTTTCACAACACAAGTATGCCCATTCAATTCTATTATTTATTTTTTTTTTAAGATGTATGAACTGCACCTGTCAGAGCAACTTGGTAACGGTGTTTATTTAACATCCAAATCTTAGCATTGAGTTACTTCACATCTTCCCCTATGAAAGTAATTTTCTGAATTCAACAAAATACAATTACAACTGTATTTTGAATACACGATACTCTTTTCTCTTATTCACCCAAATCTTTGCCTTGCAGTTGTCATTACCAAGTGAATCACATTATCTTAATTCCTTGTGCCCAGTAATAATTTGAATACATTTCTGTGCAGATATCTCAGGCTGGTGCCATTGTTATTCAGAGTAGAGTCACACTTCAAAGCTTTGGACATAAATACAGGGATCTTTTTTTCTTTAGTGGATTGTCAGAAATGTCACACTTAATACTTACAGAGGACTATGTTTTCACATATAATTTATCATTTGTTTGGATTGAATTCCAAATATAGTTCAGGAACTACACTATGTTGAAAAGTGAACTAGATGATTCCTGTGTGGCCTGTAGCCTACAACCTCATATTAACTTTAATTATGAAAACAACTATGCGGTTGTTTTCAGCACTTCTGTAAAGCACACCTTATTACTTTATAATCTAATGTGACATTTTCACAGAAAATAAAAGCTGAAGCAATTTTTCTCTCCTCTTTCATCTTCTCCTTTTATTTTTGTCAAAACTATACTACCTGGTTTGAATTGAAATTCTACCAGGGGACAGCCAACTAGAAATAGGTGCTTAGCATTTTCTTTAACTAGAACAAAACCTGAAAACTGTATAGAGCTATTGCAGAAGTGGAAATATATTCTAATTACTACAAAGTTAAAAGAAAGTTAAGGTTTGGGTATGAAGACAAAGGAATAATTTCAGTATCTGTGTAAGTCCTGGGCTTGGTTACCGAATGCTTCCATACCTAGCATTAGTGATATGATAGCAATATCTTACAACTCATTGAAAGACAGTGAAATTGCATTTGACAAAATACGCGGGGGGTGGAAATCTCAAGTTCAAGTTTGCTTAACAAAACTGATGTCAAAGGAGTGACATATTTCAGTTTGACGATATCATGTTGTCCATTCAGACACAATTTTGAAAACTGCATGTTTCCAGAGGCTAAAATGACCTGTTTGAAGGAAGCAAGGAGAAATTTCAAGCTCTGTGAGAGTTTAAATCCTCCAGAACTGCAGAAAATTGGAAAATATTCAAACAGTTGTATATTCTTCAGCTGTAAGCAATGCATAAAACAATAAAAAGTAAATAAACTTAGTGCATATTCTGCATGACAATCAGTAATCCTTGAATCATTTGATATGCTTTTAGCAGCTTTAAGTGAGCTCAAGCACAGGAAACCATGCAGTTCTATTACAGGAATATGGATGGATTCCAGGTAAAATGAAACACAGAGACTACAAAAACTCATGAGAGTACAGGAGATTTTGCAACTTATAGGAAGCTCAAGCTTGTTACTGTGGGGACTTAGCACTAAGGAAAGATCAGCTCAATAGTGATTGCACACAGACACAATTCTGACTGAGGCACAATCCGCTACTGATGAAAAAATTGGAATTTACCCAGTAAAAATAGTCACTTGGTTGATAATGTTTTAAGATACAGTAGCATTCTGGCAATGTAAGCAAAAGAAGAACTTTACAACAGAGAGCAAGCAAGAAAACAAGGAAGCTCAGCACAGTAAGATGCACACAATACTTGGAAAAGATACTTGGTTTTTTCATCAAAGAAAATAACAATCCCCACCCCCTTCTACCCCCTTTCCAGATCTGAAAAACTATTTAATTTCTTGTCTCACTGGAAAATTAGAAATTCAAAGCAATTAAGAAAAAGTCTCAGGAAGTTTCCATAAAACATTAAGTAGCCTTATCAACCAGAGCCTTCATTAATAAATTAGTAATTTTTCAAGTTCTTAAAATTAAAGTGCTTTTTAAAAATCTCCACTGAATTTCTCTAAGGCTTTAATAAATGGTATTTGTGAGGGAAGCACAGATGCATGAGAATAATAAAACATATTTTTATTGTTATGCCCTGAAACACTTATCTAAATTCTCACAATAAATAAAGAACCTAGGAGTTAACCATACACGTGAAGTCTCTTTAAGGAATCAGATGAAGAATCTATAAAGACAGCTGAAAATGTGTGTGTGGCATGTTTCACCAGGGTAGTTCATGATCATTTATGTCACATACTTTGACTAACAAAAAAAGTCACCATCAAGCAGAAATCATGACTCAGATCCTACAAGCCCACTCAAAGTTTGAGGATGATTTTTCATCTTTTACACTGTTTACTTTGTACCTTTCAGTCATGTTGAAATACAACAGTGGGTTGATCTTGCCCTGCCCACAATACAGATGGCAAGAATCAGCAGCTAAAATTCAAATTACACTTTGTAGACAATAGGATGTACTAGAGGTGATTAGGGCATCCTTTTGCTGAAATAATTATAATTCTGACTTCTTAGAAAAGTTTATCACTTCTTTATTTCTAAGGGAAAATTATTCCCAAACGATTTATTGATTTCTCAAAGACTTCCACCTTGACTTACTCCATTTTCTAGCATCCACCAATAAAGTCTATCTCAGTATATTGAGTATGGCACTGATTCTGAGTACTGAAGAGCTCAGAATATGTGTCATTGCTGAAAATATGCTTGACAGGAATTATACTTTTGCAGTGACGCACAGTTGAACAGAATCAGGATGAGTAGATAGCAATTCTGGAAATAACTTCACTGACATCAATGAGGAAAACAAAACATTTCCCTCTACCTCAAAAAAGATATTTTGGATTAGAGAAGTTGAAAACTTTAAGGATAGATTAACAGGACAGACACCAAACCTTACTGCTGTAGAAGGAGCAACGTAAACACATTCCTGGATGGGTATGGGGAATCATTGGCTAAGCTTTTACTACAACCTCAATCGAAACACTGCTTATGACAAAAAAAGACAAGTTGTTTTTTTTTCATCTAATGAATAATTCACTGTAAAGCTGCAGAAGTATCCAATCAGATGATTATATGGAAACTGTTTTGATCAGGGTAGCAAGCAAACACCAGCCAGTCTCCATGCATGAACTCTCTTACAGTGGTGTTTCATAAGTTGATAGCTGTTTCTTGCATTTTCATCCTTTGCTTTACCCTCTTCTGTAGCATTTAAGAAAAAAAAGGTTATTTCCTCTTTTTCCCTTCTCCTTTTTATTACACTGGTAAAGGTTAAGTAAAGATAAGAAAGACAAATAAAATGGATGTCACACAGTGGTTATTCTGACACAATAAGCTGACACTCTAAGACAGTAATTGAAATTTGTTGTCACAGACAGCTTGCAACTAGTTTGATGATTGTCATTACACATTCTTCTGAATAAAGCAAAGATGAATGCATATTAAACTAGAAAACCTGTTAGCAGGAAACATCACTGCTTTCCTCATTCAGCACTGCATGGCAGAACTGTTCACTAGAATTATAAAAAATAATGGGTTAAGTTTCAAATACTACCGAAGTAGCTGACATCTCTCCCAGATGCCAGTACCTCTGAGCAATCTCTTTTTTAATTGTAGCAATTATTTTACCTTTTCCTGACAAAAAGATATTTTGTGTCATTCAGCTTTCCCACTGGATAAGCCAATAAACAAGTTCAAATTAAACCTATATCCATTCCAATTTCTCTACGCAATTTGAAAAGCCAACTTCAGCTGGAGACCAGGACATGAAGGGTAAAAGACATGCTCTACCACTATTGAAGCCCTACTGCACAAAGAGTAGAAGTTTAGTCAGGCATTCAGAACAACAAAAATAATCATGATAAGAAAAGATGATAAATGAGAGGGCAGGAACATCTCCCTTGGATGTTGCATCACATCTAAGTATTTTATGTAAGTGCTAGTGTTGTACATGCTGTATCTGTGTGTTCCTGACTGACGCATATAGAGTGTTCATGACGGTAGTTTTTCCAGTGTGAGAGATTATGAAGAAAAAAAAAAAGTTCCAGCCTTCAGGTTGCTCAGAATGGCAGTGTAGGAGCCTCCACTGACACCTCTAAAAGTGATCATCCACGTGGCTTCTCTAAAAATCTGTACTATACAGCTTTCTGCATATTACAGATCTCTGTAGAATCAGGGAAGGATCAAAAGAGAAAAAAAAATGCAAAATTATGTGTTTAAAATTCAGTGTTGCTGTAATCTTCCTAAATTAAATAGCTTTTTTGGGAAAAATTTGAAAATTCAACGTACAAAATCTGAATGCTGAAGTTCTTCATTTCTCACACTTTTTTTTTTTTTCCTAATAATAACACTGAAGAAACACAGTATTCTGTGAATCAGCTGTAGTGCCAAAAAAATATGGAACAACTGCTAACATTTTCACATTTCATTGATGTGTAATTGTGTGAAATTAAATGACAAATGCTTTCACACAAAACTCCACAAAGGAGAGATTGTGTACAGCTACATCCAAGATTGTCTTCTAAGTTACTGAATGGCGTCATTGGTTCAAAGAATAGAGTCACAAAAAGAAATTGAGAGATTGGTTTGTTTGTTTGCTTGTTTTTTATAAGTGTTTTCTACTGTTTGCTAACTTGTTACAATTTCTTTGCCAAGACCCAGTTACGAAGAAAAGCAGCTGCTGAACGAACAGTGCAAAAGAACTTACATTGTAGGAAAAGCTTACAGAGAAGCACAAATCTGAGCCATTTGTGCTCTAAACTACTTTTCACAGAGCTGTAAAAATACATTGGACAAGAGTGAGTTTCAGTCTCATCCTCCAGTGAACACACTCTAAAGACAATACCAGAAGTATCATTTTCTTTTTTTTTTTTTTAACTTATGAATGACTTAATTCCTTGGCTTAACAGCCCAAGAAAGCAACATCCTCTGTGTGCTGTAGTACCAACAACTGGTGGTATGATTTCAAGCCAATAAATAGAATAAGCATTTAGAGTCCGCCTATGGAAACTGTCCTTAGGTCCATCCCAACACCATGTATCTGCACAGATAATCAAAAGATAAATGGCCGCATAAATCACAAAGATCTGTCTACTTTTCAGTCAAAAGCACTCTGACATACAGCCTTGGAGTCTTTTCTGTATTTCATGATCAAACATACAGTGCTTCTCCTGGCAAATGACGGTTTTTACCCATTTGGCAGAATATGAATTAAATCAATCAGAAGTATAGCCCAACTCTTATGAATTTAAGACAAGTCAAAGATTCAGCATTAAATGAGGCTTTCATAATTCTCCAGGCAGATCTGGTCTGCTAGGATGTAAGTTCAAGCTCACATGTACTACAAGTAGTCTTAAACATTGCTACAGAGCATTCTAGCACTCCTGAACTTGTAAGCAGTTAGTGAAGGGCAGTGACTATGGAAAGCAGAATGGAAAAATCACTGAGTCTATAAAGTAAGATGAAGCCTCCATTCGTTTCTTTAAAGCCAAAGTTGGCCACAAATTAATAAAATAGCATTTCCATGTTAACCATGGTTTTTATGGATTGCAATTAGATCCAAACGTAAAAAATCAGTTCATTCATAAACAAAGAAACCGTGAAGGTTCCCACTGGCTTTAACCATGTAGAGTTGGCTGCTACAATATGTATCAGAGATGAGCAGCAGATAACAGTATCTTTTTCAACTATCTTAAACAGAAAACAATGACTTTACAGCTTTTAAAGACTTCAAATCCCATAAAAACTGAGTAACAGCACAGGCTTTGTAAAAATTGTAGATAGGAAAGAAATTGGCCTATCATTGTACTGTATATTTACTTGGTGCCTTAAATACTAATTTAACTTCAGTACAGTTGGAAAACTATGATATTGATGCAAATAATGTCAGCCAATATAGGTGTTCAAGCATACATTTTTAAATTAATGAAAAGTACTCTTAGCTTAAGGAAATACAGATGTCAAGAATTAAATACCACATCTGAATTATGTGTATTATGTGTATTGTATTCAGCAATGACAAATTCAAACTGCATTTATTACACTGCAATTACACATTAATTAATGTTTATTTTGGAGAGATACCTTGCTTCTATTTGGAGCAGACTTTGGCAACAGCAGGGAACACAATAACAAAAAAAAATACAGAGCTGGAGAACAGTGGTCAAAGTCTGAATTTCCTTTACTGGAATATTCAGGTTGAAATTATATCTTACCGCTATTACTATATGCATGGAACTACTACTGAATACACAGTTTGACTGACAGTAAAGTTTTAAAGATCTTATATCTTAAAAAGGAAGACAGTTTACTATCACATCCTTAACAGGATGTTTCCTTAAAGTCCTAAATGAGAATAGGATGAAAAGGTTTGGGACCAAGGGAGTCTTCAAAGATTAAAATCAATAATTTGGAAGGTGGAAATATTTATATAACAAAATATGTATATAACAAAAAGAAGACATAGTTTGGTGTATTTAGTACTGAGGGACCGGTACTATTCCGAAACTATCTAGGGTGCAGAACAACCAGGGAATCAACCCCAGCCAGCACGGGTTCATGAAAGGCCGGTCCTGCTTGACCAACCTGATCTCCTTCCAGGACCAGGTGACCCACGTAGCAGATGAGGGAAAGGCTGTTGATGTAAACTTCAGCAAAGTCTTTGCCACTGCCTACCACAGTATTTTCCTGGGGAAGCTGGCAGCCTGTGCTCAGGAGAGGTACATTCTTCACCGGATAAAGAACTGGCTGGAGGGCTGGGTGCAGAGAGTTGTAGTGAATGGAGTTAAATCCAGCTGGCAGCCAGTCATGAGAGGTGTTCCCCAGGGGTCAGTACTGGGGCCCACCAATATTCTTACTGATTATATGGATAAGGGTTTCAAGTGTACCCTCAGTAAATTTGCAGACGACATCAAGTTGGGAGGAAGTGTTGATCTGCCTGGGGGTAGGAAGGTCCTTCAGAGGGATTTGGATCTGGATCACTGGGCTGAGGCCAGTGGCTCAGCCACAGGCTGGGGCTGAGTGGCTGGAAGATTATGTAAAGGAAAAGGACCTGGAAGTATTGGTTGATGCTTACTGCCCTCTACAACTACCTGAGAAGGTTGCACAAAGGGAGGATCAGGCTGGATAACAGGAAAAATAGAAGAGTAATCAGGAACTGGTATGGGCTGCCCAGGAAGGTGGTTAAATCACAAGTCATGGAAGTGTTCAAGAAACGTGTAGACACGGTACTGAGGAACATGGTTTAGTGGGGAAATATTGGTGGTAGGTTGACAGGCGGAATAGCTGATCTTAGAGGTCTTTTACAAGCCTAACGATTCTATGATTTTAGGGAAAAATAAAAGTGGAACCTTATTTATCTAAGTTGTAATAAATTCCTAAAACTAGTATTCAGTAGGAAACTGGTCATGGCTTTGAAAGGAAAATAAGTTTTGATTCTACAAGACTGCCATTGGGACTTATATGCCTAGGTGAACTGCAAATTCTGAGCCCAGAAAACTTTAGTTACTTCTTTACTTACCCAAGGGGCTGGGCTCCTACTGCCTTATTCAGTATTTACTTCCTTTTCCAACCAACAACATGATCAAGCTCATAGCTTAATCATACTCTCTCTACAGATTTTTTTTTTTTCTTTTTCTTTTTCTCAGAAGATTGAAAAGAGGTGGACTTTTGTGTGGATTTTCAATAGTTAATACTTCAATTTTACCTTTTCCAATGAAACAGCTTATACTTTATCTGAATACATTAGTGACATTGTTCATTGTTGCACAGTGCCTCAGCTTTAATTCTAAACTCATGTATTTCCTAGGATCAGAACAACCTTATTCTTCAATCCAGAAGGCTGTATTTCCAAGTTTTAAAAGTCTATTAAAAATATATAATAACTTAGGTATTTTTAATACAGTGTGTGTGCAGATATAGCCTCATACAGGGTGCAAATATCAAGGATCCATACAAAGAACATAAAATATACAGATTGCTAAAATCCTTTTATTCTCTCCAAGGTTTTCAAAATAAAGCTTTACAACTTTTTCATAGTATATATAACAACTAGCTGAACTTCCTTACTGCCTTGTTTGCAGATTATTATTTTTTAGGCCACATTTTTGCTTTATGGGGTACCTTTTCCAGTTGCAAGCAACTGAAGGGCAGAAAAGATACCCAGAGGAGCAAGGAGGGCTCACTGAATAGAGTCATAGCAAAACCAAATCCTTTTAAAGGACTTGTCTTTAGCAGAGGAAGCCTGAAAGATGGATGGAAGCAAACAAAGTTGTTTCAATGTGAAGTGTTCCATTAAATGCTTGAATGGCCCTCACTAATGCATAAAGCTCTCCAGAATGGTGCTGTGAGTCAGTAAAGCAGGTGCCAGGCTTAGGGGCAGACACTGGAATGCAATTGCCAGTTAGGCTGCCTTTTTCTGCCTGTTCAGGATAATCACTTCAGTGCCCATAATGCATCTTTGTGAGAGTTATTGCCACAAATCAAGAGTTTAAAACCCTTTAGCAACAGCTAAAACTGTTCAATTTGGAGACAGGATGGAGAACACTGAGGAAATACAAATAGCAGAACAGAAGCAATTCAGTTCTGCTGCAGCCTTTGTGAGAAATAAATGTACTGACCTGGATTAACGGGGCTAATAACACTACACAGTGCTTTGTTCTCTAGTAGTTTCCATCTGAGCCTCTCAACATTTGCTTGAGAGAGAGAAGTATTTATTTCTCTCCTCTGTTTGGGGAGCAGAAGAAATGAAAGTGATTTGTCCAAAGCTGCACAAGTTTTAAAATGAGCTGAAGTCATAACCCCAAAGCCTGACTTCCCTTTTTTAAGCTCACCAACACTTTCAAAAAGGCAGCATGAGATACAGAAGGTTTTCAATACCACATAAACAGCTCAATTCAGGGAAAAAAAGAAAAAAAAAAAAAAAAAGAAGAAAAAAAGAAAAAGAAAAAAAAAGTTGTTGATTGTTTTAAGCAAAGCAAATAACCATAGAAATTTGCAAGAAAGAAAGTGACAAAGAGTTTTACATAATAAAAACTAACTAAAAGTTCTAACTTAATGTAGACATTTATACTGTCTATATCATAGTTGGTTTGTGAGGTTTATAATTGTTTAAACAAAAGAAATGAAGCAGCTGTTTCCACTGAAACAAAATGAAAAGTAGATTTTAATTAAAACCACATTCTGTGCATAAAATTTCATTTGTAATTTCTTGCAACAACAACAAAAACTCAGTGTCTCACAGAAACTGATGCCTCTGTCTGTAAAATTTTCTTCAACTACATTTTTTTAAAATAAGTAAATTTGCATCATGATAACTGACAATGACTTGTACCATTTGTTCATTGTTCTGATCCATGATACCAGTAGCTTAATTTTCTACCAAAAGTGCTATGATAATCAAGTCCAGCTAAGACTCTCAAGCATTTCAAAGAGTGCTGAAGAAAGAAATAAAAATGGAGACCCTTTGTTATATACCTAGTGATTTCCAGAAATAATTTACCTACCAAAAATCCCTCCAGAACAAAGCTTCCATTGAAACAAACCGCCCCTTGTCCTAACACTGGACTGAGCCTGTCCAAACTACATAAGAACAGTAATGGTGAACTGCAAGCCACAAGACTTGTCTGGTTTTCAAATACACAAATATACAGAATGTGTTTTCCACATACCTTGCTGAAGTCTTTAAAACTTCTGCTCTGCAGTTTTCTTTTGAAAAGAAAATTAATATGAATCCATGCAAATTAGAATGAAAGACTGAAGTTTCTGGTAATCCCTGGTAAGATTATCCAGCAGGATTTGAATACTGTCTGCAGGTTAATCATTAATCATCTAGGAATCAGCTGATACTTTTTTGTTTTGTTTATATTAGGAATGGTTCCATTGCAGCTCCTTGGGGAAACAACAAAATTTTCTCTAATACAGTTCAAATGAAGAAGTGTAGAACTCTCTAAGAATTTAGATACTATATCCGAACTCCTCCTGTGATAAGGGAAAAAATAATTTTACAATGAATTTCCATTAATAAATCTCCAAAATGCAAACAATAATTTTGATTTTGTACCTTGCATGGAATTACCAGTTTTCAGAATTCTTTGGGGAAACTGACAGTAAGGATCTGTTACTAAAATACATGTCACTCCACTAAAACCTTTTGAGCACTAATTTTATAGCTGCAAAACAACTTGTACTCACTGGTCTAAATCACATGATGTGCACAACCCTGCTGAGCCTGATCAGATCACTGTACCTATACACCATCTTCATGATATCAACAATTCAGTTAGACCAGATAGTTTCTTAAATGATCATTTTCTCATGAGCTGCTATTCCTCTCTTATCTAGCACCCTGCTGTGTGCACTAATGATAGTTACTGGTCTTCTAAGTTGGCACCTCAATGCTCTTCAGACAAGATGGAACAACATCTGTCCCAGGTTTCTTTTCAAGCTCAAGGTGGCTATTTCATCTGAGCCAAAATCTTTGAATGTTCTTAAAAATAAATAATATCCTTGAAAATGAAGAAAGTACAGCAATGATCAGTGATTCCCAGTGTGGGATTTTTAAACACTTCATTTTCATCTTAACCTGAAGTATTTTATGTATTTGAAATAAAGAAGATAATATGAGATGAACTACCTTTCTGTCTAGCAGCAGTGTGTCTTGCATTAATGATCAATTACACCTACCTACATCTAAGAACAGATTTGTGCTAAGAAAAGTATTAGGGTTTGAACTTGAAATTATGATGAATAGAACTGCAGCACTTTCTCATCTCTTTTTACTTCTATGAGAAGATTCCAAGAGAAATATAATAATTCTATTTTTAACACAAAGTAACAGTTTTACAAGAAAATATACCAAATAACATTTTCCAAACACATGAGAGGTTAATTCTTAGCATGCATCAACTAGGGAACCAAAGAAACCGGGTCTGGGGGCTTCTGAGTTCACTTTTTCCTCTGTCTCACATCAACTTCCTAATGTCACTTTGACTATGCCTCTTTTCTCCTCTGCAGAAAGGGGACACTACTTTATCTTTGTCAGTGCTACAAAGCCTACTCAATAGTATCTGTAAATAGCATTCAGTACCTTCAAGTACAAGACACTCAGAAAGCTTTGGCCCAGTAGTTTGCTGCTGCACAGAAGAAAGGTACACTCCACTCCTAACTATCCTTTAAGATGTATAGATTCTAGTGATTTTTCTCCGCCACTAAATCTCTAAGTATAATTCAGGCTTAAACATTTAGAACAGAGTGTCTGTGTAAACACAATTGAAGTCTTTATTCCTATTTAATGCAACAACGCTTGTCCTCTGTTTCACAATAATTTGAAAGAAAAAAATGCTAAGGATAGGCTTCCCTAAGAAGGTAAGGACACAGATAAGAACTGCAAAAGCAAGACTGGGGAAAAAAGGGTTTTCAGAAATGTTTCTTCTATGAAACTAAACATATCAAACACTTTTATTACCAGAATAACACAAGTAATTTGATTTTTTTCATATGTATTTCTATAGAAAGATGGCATTTTCTACTATAGAAGTCTTAAAGTCTAATCACAAGACAAAACAAGAAGCAACTGCTAGAAATTAAAACCAAAATAAATGAACACAATAAGAAGCCTTTTTAAACAGTGCAAATGGAAAA
This sequence comes from Lagopus leucura, assembly GCF_019238085.1. Lineage (NCBI taxonomy): Eukaryota > Metazoa > Chordata > Aves > Galliformes > Phasianidae > Lagopus > Lagopus leucura. The sequence goes on along the minus strand of NW_024962250.1, from coordinate 24,212,224 downwards.
TCTTCAAACAAACTACCCAAAGAAGCAGCAGATTGCCAATATCTGGACGAGCAGTTTTTTGAGAAGGTAAGCTTCAGTCTAGTACAAGGTCTACCTTGTACTAGACAGAATGAAATAAAAACTGTGAGCCTACTTGATCCATGCCATGCACAACGCTAGACTGAAAGATCTTTTCTGACAAGCAAATCTGTGATTACTCATTATCTCTAGAATAATGCACAGATTCAGGGCAACATCCTTCCTAAAAACTCAGTCAGATGTGACTCCTTTGTATTTTAATGAAATTCTTAATTCAAAGAAAAATTCACAATGGCAGATCACTTGACAATACTCTCACAATGACTGATCCATGATTTCACAGCTTCTGGACTTCCCCTTGAAAAAAGTCATCTCCTATTCCCATGCTGTCAAATTAATGATGGAATACTTTTTCAGGCAAAACTCCAGCTTTTCTCATGGAATAAGGCTTGAATGGGGAAAATGACACATAGCCTTTCTTAGAACAAATTAATATCTACATTTTTTTCTTGAAATAGCACTCTGCACTGTATAAACTAGATTAAATACAGGTGGAGCCAACAGTGCTGCCTACCATTACAGTAAAAATCCTCAAGCAGTCCTAGAGGCTGCAATACCACATCACTAATGCAATCTGAATTTAGGTTTCCATGGCAGGTATCTACCAGGATGTTAACCATTAATACTGTTTAACAAGGGAAAATAAATTGACAAAAGCCATTCAGCTCTATCTGAGAATATACTCAGAGAAAAGTACTTAGTTGCATTAAGATAGTATTGAGACATTCTTCTCTGAAATGTGTTATTAGCTTCTTGGTTTGAATCAATCACTGCAGTTTGGCAGGGAAATTCAGTGGTTTCATTTTGTAATCAGAAACGTGGCCTCATGTATTTTGAGAAAACTTCTCCTTTGGCTAATAAGTATCTGAAAAACTGCAGCTCTCAAGCTCAGCAGGGACATATTTTAGCTATTTAAAAGCTCCAAAGGCCCCAGTTACAATGATAATTTTCCATGCACTTGGAAGTTTTCTTGCTGAGATTCTGCATGCACAACAGCACACTTACTAAGTAGAGTCTGAAGGAGTCTTAGGCTACATACAAGCATTTTATGTACCTGATGAAGGTAGTTCTATGTGTCCATTCACTATTACTTTTATAATCTTTCAGTGATATGTTGCCATGCTTAGATTCCTATCATTTTTCCTCTATTCACAAGGAAAAATAAGGTGGTATTTAATGTCAGAAATCGCCAGGGTTCCCAAAAAATGGCTGTATTAGAACTGTGAGACCATGGCCTGAACCAGCGATTGAGCACCTAATAAAGAGGCAGAAATTTCTAAACTAGCCTCTACTACAATACAACCATCATTAAGACAGTAGATGTATTCAACTGTCATACACAATGACAAAAATCATTCATTAATTCACTGAATAATGGCTGCTTGTTGACTAACTTGGACCAAAAAACCAAATATACACATTCAAAATTGTTTGTGGGATTCCATGGAAGAGCTCCAAAATTATATATCATGGAGCTCAGCATGAGAGAGGCCATTTATGAGGATGCCTTTGAAGGTCTGGATTTAGTCAAATTTACTGGAGGGATGAGAGATTTATTGCTTCAACAAGCTTCCCTACATCAATATGGGACATTAATATAAATTCAAAATCCTTTAGTGGATTCCAAGGCCACAATTCATCAGGCCACCCAATTAGTGGCTGATTTAGGAGATACAGAGCACCTAAGATCTAGGTGCAATATTCATACAGTACAGAAAAGGGAATTACATCTTCAGGAATTCTAAGCCTGAAGACCCACTTGGAGGGCTACACAATCAGGACCTCTTACAGTTTCCCACAGGCACATGTGGAATGATTTGATACAGGCTGGGGTACAGTTTAGTAAAACTGACAAACAACCAAATCATGTCCTCCTAAGTCTACGGAGACAGCTAAATGAAAAGCAACATTTTACACCATCCCCAATGAAGAGAGAAAGTATCAGAATTATAGATAACATTCCTTCACAGGTGTAAAGGCTAGAAGACGTACTGATACTGTCTGAAAAAACATCAGCCACACCAGGTGATCTGGGCAGCTATGGCTGGGCCTCCAGAGAAACAAGACTTGGGAATTTCTCAGCTTATGGTGTGAAGGGGAACCCAAGGTCCCCAGAGGATTAGAGATGCCAGAGGGGACTGGAGGACTTGTGTAGAACTAACCATATATTTGTCCCAAGGAAATATTCAAAAAGTAATGGCCCTGATAGATACAGGTTTTGGGTGCCTACCTCCTCAGGAAGACAAAATGTCCATTGCACCAATCCAGGAGTATATATTGAGCATGGACATATGTGGGGACAGACTTTCCAAGCCAATATTGGAAAGCTCAGGTTATGAACTAGGAGTACAAGTGTTCAGGAGGTGCAATTGATTCTGCAGGGCTATACAAAGTATGAGTCCAAGCGAGCGCCCCAGTTGTGCAAGATTTACTAATATGAAACAGTATAGACTGCTGAGAGGTCAGGAGGAAAACACAGCAATACAAGAATGGGAAAAGGTAGGGATCATAAGATCAACACACAGCCCTACAACTCCCCTGTGTGGCCAGTTGAATAGAAAATTAGAAGCCTACCATTGTGTCCTAGACTTACCAATACATTCTTTAGAATTTCCACTGTTAATGAATCACAAGACCAATTTCCATTCACACTGGAGTGTAGGCAGTGGACCTTCCAGGTTCAACCCTAAGGGTCCATACATTCACCAACCTTTTGTCATAATTTGTGGCCTGTAACTTGGTGGGGTGGAATAAACCAGATAACGTCAAATTATACCATTATACCAATGACTTAATTCTAACTTCTGCCTTTCTAGAAAAGCTTGAAAAGGCAGTAGGCTTATTATCAACCTACCTACAAGAGAAAGGGTGGGCTATCAACCCATAAAATGTTCAAGGGCCCAGATTATCAGCAAAATTTCTGGAAGGGGAAGATGAAAGTCTGACCTAATACCATTACTGATAAAGTACAGGCATTTCCAGTACCAACTATGGCAAAACAACCATAAGAATTTCTGGGCATTTTGGAAGACTGGAAGGCATTTATATCCCACCTTGAACAGATCCCGAGGCCTCTATATAAACTACCTAAGAAAGGCCAATTATGGGATTGGGGACAAATAGAACAGGAAGCTTTCTAACAAGTAAAGATAGCTGTTAAACAAGCACCAGTGCTTAACACATTTTATCCTACTCTCCTGACTGAGCTAGATGTACCTGTACCCAGGAAGGATTTGGCTGGGGATTGTGGCAACACCAGAGTTCTGTTGAACCCCAAATGAGTTCTAATCTTAGTTTTTGTGTGGAGCAGAACAACAACATAGCGTGATTGAAAACCAAATATTGGCTATATACTCTGCCTTGCAGACAGTAATGCCAAAAAAACAAACAGCAGTGGTAGGAGTAAAGACAACACCACCTGTTCAAGAATGGGTAAAAGATCTCATGCATTCTCCTAAGACAGAGGTGGCCCAGGCCCAAACAGTGGCACACTGGGTTGCCTATCTGTGGCAACACAGGCACTTGTCTCCCTCACCATTAAACGAACTACAAAAAATACTTGGCCCAGTAATGTACCATAGTGATGCTCCTGGAGAAACTACTCCTAAAGAGGAGTGCTGTACAGGAAGGAAAATACCCTTTTCCAGAAAATATCTGGTACCCAGATGGGTCCAGCAAGAGGAATCTAAGTGATAAGTAATTGCATACCATCCCTTACCTGAGATCATTTGAGTTGAAGAAAGGGATGGGCAGAGTAGCTAGTGGGCTGAACTAAGAGCGGTGTGGATGGCCATAACCCAGGAATCAGGAAACAGTGCACTGAATATCTGCATGGATAGCTGGGCAGTCTACCAAGGACTTACGCTTTGGGTTGCACAGTGGGCTGCTCAGGATTAGACTATCCAGTCCCAATCAATCTGAGGTAGAGACATGTGGTTGGATATATGGAATGTGGTTAGGCACAGAACATTATATGCATACCACATATCGGGACAGCAGCCCATGCAGTCACTGGGGAATCATGAAGCTGACACATTAGCTCAGATAAGATGGCTGGAGGATTCAAAAGCAGAGAACACTGCCCAAAGGATACATAAGAAGTTGTGACATGCTGGGCAAAAGATAACATAGGCAGTGGAAAAAGCATGGGGGCTGCCTGTTCAGATGTCAGATCCTGTCCAGTCAAAGCAAGAGCAGAGCCATTTCAGTAATATTCGCTTCATAAGCAGCATTTTCTGTTTAGGGACAGTACATTTTAGATATTAATCCAGTTACTGACTCAGGCTTAGATTTTAAAGAACCCCAAAGACACAGTTGCAGATTTTATTTTTATCTTTTTTTTTTTTTTTTTTATCACTTGTTTTTTTGTCCTATCAGAGCCAACAAGCATAATACACTAGGAAGCTAACTGTTTCTCTGTAAGATGAGAACTATATATTCCTTCTAAAAATAGCATTTTTAGTAGTCTAATTTCTCATCACTCTCTTCAACTACCAGAAAGGAGCTGCAACCAGGACAGCATTGGTCCCTTTCTCAGGTAACAAGTGATAGAACATGAAGAAATGGTCTCAAGTTCTGCCAGGGGAGATTTGGACATTAGGAAAAATTTCTTCATGGGGAGAATGATCAAGCATTGCAATGGGCTACCCAAGTGTTCTGAATATTCAAACAAAAAAAAAAGCCTTCATATTTAGAGGTAGTGATAATGGTTGAGACCAACAATGGACTCTAGCTATATATGTTCCTGCTTGGTATTTTCTGTGTGGTGAAACATCACCCAATAAATCTTAACAATGAGTCTCAGTTTGAGTATCATGGTAGGGCCACAGCCTTCAAAATTCTTAAAGGTCAGCTATTGGACCCTGAACTCAACTTAATGGGCTGTAAATTAATAAACATAGTGATGGTAAAAGTAAGGAGACCAGAAAATTAGGCAGGCACTACAATTCCAAAACAGCCTTTAGAGATCAGAGAGGAGGATGAGGATCAGAAGTAAGAAAAAGAAAAAAGAAAAAACAAAAAGAAAAAAAGAAAAAAAAGTTAGTTTAATATTCAATGTCATTGAAAGTATCATGTAGAAAATAATGAATCCTGGATCATACTAAAATTCACACTACTTTTTTTTAGGTAACAAAGAAATGAATAATTCACAGTACACTTCAAAGTTCAAAACTACCACCTCTCCCCCAGACAAAACTACCAGTCTTCCCCAGAACAGGCAGTAGTGAGCTAACAAGAGGACAAGCAATCACAATGCCTTACACAGTTCAAAACATTGTTCTTGTAGTTTCAAGATTTCTCTAGTTGTCTGCCAGAATGAGATCTGAGATATGTCGACAGCCACTGTCCTCAGACACACATACAACTTATCCCAGCTTTGCTTCCGTTCAAGTATGTAGAAGTCAACCACAACACTGACATGACATGGCAGCAGTAGAGTTTATAAAACATTTAGAGGTAACTTCATGGGAGACAGGAGGGTGAATTATATCAGATTCAGAACAGGGGAATACACAGACTAAGGGGTTTGACCCTGCAAACCAGTATGTTAGTCTCAAAATCACTCCAAGCAAACAAATGTGAGCACAGAATTCTAATAAAAAGGAACTAGCTAAGCAATAAAAATAATAATTGTTTCAGAAGCAAAAGCCTCAATTCCTGCAATTTCTTTATCCACTAAAGAGAAAATGTGTATTTGGAAGATCTAATCTGTTTCACAATTGTTGTGAGATATATCTAAGATCAGAATTACAGTACCATGGAACTCCAGGAAAAATTATTTTATGAATATTTTAGTCTAGACTTAAAAGCACAGGTCACTGGATAAGGACGAGATTTCCAGATAAACATTTATACAAGTTAGATGGGGGAAGTTCTGACTTAATCTAACATACAACACTGCAAATCATTTTCATGAAGAAGGAAGGATACAGAGTTAAGTAGAAGATGACATCCGAGATTAATTAGCTGATCAATTTATCTTGTACAATAATGCCTACTTTCAGGTTTGTTCTCCTCCTTCAGCACTGTTTTAACTTTTCAACCTAAAGAAAACCATACTCTAGTCTTTTCAAAGGACAAACAGATCACCCATGTCTGAATTTATTCCTCTCCATTTGTGTGATAACCATCTTTTCACTGTTTACTCATTAGCAGAATTTTCAAGGACAAACTCAGACCCAAAATAAACAGGGGCAACACCTATTAAACTGTGCCCAACTGTTACATTTGGTCCACATAAATACGGTTTTCTAAATCTAGCTAACTCTATTTTACATTAATCCCTTGCACAGCATTGCCAGAAAGGCCAAGTAGCAAAATTTTAATACTAGGAAGAATACATTGTGATTCGTCTATCCTCAGTTATTCAGCAGCTGCTAATCTGGTACAGTGTAGATGGTGCAGAAGACCTAGGACAGTGATTAAAAACCAACTAATCAACAAACAAACAAACAAAGTGTCAGGAGCCAATGTAACATGTTAAAGAATATTTCCCTATAGACCACAGGATTGGTTCCAGAGCTGAAGGTCCTGGTGGTTTTTTTTGGTTTTTTTTTTTTGTTTTTTTTTTTTGTAAATAGAGGTCCTGTTATTTTCACAAAATGCTAATTTGTACCTACTGCACTCTATATTTATTAAACAGATGATTTATTTTTAATAAATTTTCTGCTGCTGACATGAGGAGTGATGACATGAAGAATCACTGAAACAGAGATCATGTAGGTTCTTCATTTGTCCACATGTAAATTTTAGCCAGCGTTTTTGGAAAAGCTCATCCTTCTTATCTCCAACTAAAGGCACACCAAGAATATTCCAAGAATATTACCACCGTTAATATTAAAAGTGGAGCTCGATCATGAAGCTAGATTTAAAAATATATATATAAAAAAATTAAAAAATATATTCTAAAACAAAAACTCTCATGTGTGCATTTGTATGAGCAGATGGAATGGGCATCCACTTTAGTTCAACCACTGATCTCATTTTAAAGCAATTAAATATTCCTGCAAAGCATATGTGACGCAAGAAGTGGAGCTATATGCAAGTGAATAAAAACTGGAAATTAGAAACAGCAATTAACTGACAAGCTCACTATCTCCATTGTCCAAGCTGAGAGATTTGGAAGACAGAAATATTTATTAGATAAAGGATTTCTTAACCATATCCTATTACAAAAAAGAAGATACATTATAAATTCATAATAAGTAAATATAACTGTATAAGCAGGAATGAATCAACATAAACTTACAGAAATGTTTCCTAATGCATAACTGTCCCAACATTATATGTAACAATTTGAGCCTTAGTGGCACTCCCAAGAGTACTGTAAAATTCCAGTCCTCAGAGACGAGCTAGATAGACAAAACTCTCTTTCCTTTTCTAAGAGGATCAGACATTCTCCACGTACAGAAAGCGCTCAGGATCTGGATCTGATACACTGCCATCTCTGGGATTATGTAACTCTCTATAAAACAGAAGCACTGTCAGTCTGCCAACACATTGACTAAACAAAGTTTGTAAGTGTGAGGTGAAATTTTATTCTCTCTGAGAGCTTAGAAACCAGGTAATGACAGTGTCAAAAAGTCACACAGGCTAGAAAGAGAACTACACAAGCAAATATAATCTTACCACCTCCATTTTTTCCTTAGTCTTGCTTTCCAGAACCATTTTTCCACAATTAACACCCCCTTACAGCACCAAGAATTAACAATTCTTATCTTTTTCTTATTATGACCATTATCTCTAAAACATTATCTCTGAAACAGGCCATTATACAAGTTTTTGATATATTTAGCAGAGTATAATCCATCTCCTCAGATAATTAATAGTGCCAGAAGAGATCCTTGCAAAAGCATGTCTGCTTCTTTTGGTGAGTGTAGTTTTTCCTCAGCACACTCTTGCAACGAGTATGTTGAGCATTAAATGAGTTTCTGATCACTCAAGACAAGGTCATTGAGGCCATCACTGCTGTCCAAAGCAGAATAATGGAGCTATCAATAACATTTAGATCAGGGTTAATAAGAGGAAGATAATGAGTGAAATAGGAGGTCACATTGCAATGTACTGAAAACTGTTTGGCTTATAAAGATGTTCTACAGAGAGTCTGGAGCTTTTTCTGTCTTATCCATAGGGAAAAAAAACAAAACAAAACAAAACAAAACAAAAAAAAATACCCTGCTTTTTACTGTTTTTACTGCATTTAGACTGATTTTGTCTTCATCAAATGTTCATTTTCCTGTTGGCTTCAGCCAAATAAGAACCAAATCCTGCTGTGTAACTGAGTTCCTGCAGTTTAGGAAAATAAAAAATATAAGGTCAGATCTGAGTGAAGAGTACTGTTGTACAGAAATGGATAGCATTGTCCCACATTCCACTAATTAAGGACAGTGAGATAAAAAATATCTAACTTTTGTTACTCAGTGCATTGGACAAGCACACTTGTTTCATCCTCACAGCTTGGCAATGATTCTGATTCATGGGGTTAGCTTATCTTGGAGGTCATGATAGACTGTGGCAAAGGTATAACTCTATAGTCCTCCAATAACTCAACATCTACCACTTTTTTCCCCTCCCTGAATATAGGAATGAATAAAACATTAGATTGTGCTTACCATCTACATACTCTAAAAAGCAACCACCTCTGTGGAAGAAACAAGTAAATTCCTGAGTCTTGTGCCCAAGAATATGGAGCATTTTCAGCTCTCTGAGCCCAGCAGCCCAATCCAACTCACCCTAATAGAGCAGTGACAGCAGCATGCCTATCTCTGCTCTGCAGTTCCTTACACTCCAGGAACATAAGTGCTGCTCTGCAAGAGCACTGGAGAGACTTGCGAAGTACCCTGGAAGCCTTGCACCTTACCCTAAGCTCAGGTCCAGCCTCCAAGTGTTGCTGGCAAGCCCACTGGCTGCAACCTGAACTGAAGCTAAAACGTTTATATGGATGGACTGACATACTGTAATATCTGGCAGTCTGTATATGCATTGAATCTTTCAATAAAAGATTTCTTTTCCAAGTGTTTCAACTGTTTAGCCTCTGAATGCTGAAATGCTTAACCTAATACCAAGTACTGGGCTGGCTAGGGTGAGCTTTGCTGGGTTAATTCAATCCTGCTAGCAGTTTACCTGTAGAGTTTCTCCAGCTTCTACCTTAGCCCTTTTCTGCCTCTAGATACGTCCTGTGCTTTAAGCTCTAACCGTCATTTAAGACTGACTGGCTGACTCAGCAGCAGCTCCACTTCACGAGAAATCTCTCACAACTGACACCAACCCTGTTAATGCATCAGTCTGCTGTAGAGACCACTGACTCCCGAGTTCCAGGTCAGATCCCAAGCTGATGTGAAAAATTCCCTTCCTGCATTACTGGATGGGAGAAGGAATCCAAAAGCATTATACAGACTGTAGGAATGATCACGGCTGAGATAGAACTGTTAAGATGGCCTTTCTCATCTCTAATTACTGAGAGTATCTGTCTTGTCAAAATCTACAAACTTTGTGAGTAATGTATGAAACTAAAAAGAAACAAACAAAAAAAAAATTACATATTTCACACCTATCAGCACTCAGGAAGTGTGCTTTGCAACCAACACAGCATATCTGGACAGAATTCAAAAGTTGTTCCCTGCTCCACATGCTGTTCCCTACCTTGCTTTTATTTTGTTGCCTGGTGCAGCTAACCACGTCTCTTTATTCTGAACAACGTGATTATGCTGAGGTCTCAAAATATTGCTGAGGTTAATCAGAGTTATACATTTGGAAAACACTTCAGTAAAAAGAGTTGCACGCCATAAAGATGTAGAGTGAAATAAACTGTTACAAGGCTGTTTTTCACCTAGGTAAAAAAAAAAAAAAAAAGGCTTATAAAAAATGGTCAATCATGTCTCCTCTCATGCGGCACTATAAGACTCTCATGTGAATGAACATTTCACCACACTTAATGACTACTGAGCAGTTTCAATTTCTTATATGTCACTATTCATGGCAACTTAGTCCAATAGGATGGAACAAGGGCTTCTTCCCCTACTTCCACATAACCCCACATTTTTCTGCTACCAGTGTCACTGTCAGTATCAGCATTCCCTAAGATCTGCTCTTTGGAGTTGTGTCTATCTCAATTCAGTGTATTCCGGCAATGAAACATCTGTTCTCAACAGGGAGCTGTTTTTTTTCAGCTTCCCCAATGTTGTATACTCGCATAAAGAACAGCAAGAACTTCACCAAAAAGTTATTTAGGCAGGTCAGTCTCAACACTGCCCTGTTTACTGTACTCCTCAATCTCCCACAGACTTACATCTGCTGCTTGCCAGCCAGTGCAGAGGCAACAGGAATCCAGAAATGAAAACAAATGTTGGCAGTTGATTTACTGGTGTGGAGGATGGAACAAAACCTAAGAAAGTGATAAATACAAAAAAGATAGCATTCTCTTTCCCTTAGGTATACATGCTTACTCATACACATCCATAGGTAACACGTGGCTGCTTTTCACATAAGAGCAAATCACTACTACCTTTGCAGAAATGTTTTAATGAACATGGGTAGCATTTAGCTTTGTAAAATTATCTATAGTGTTGATAAACATATATTTCCTGGTATGTCTTTAACTCAACCCAAATCTGCGTGGTGAAGAGGCTGCTGGTATTCTGCTCACTTGAATGTTTGCTGGCTAGCTTTCCTGATTCTCTTGCATCTTGATAATTATTTACATTACTTACCACATCCACCTGACAGCTAAAACTTATCCTCTCCTCTTTTTACACTATATAACAACATACTGGGTTGTTTTTTGTTTTTTGCTTTTTTTTTGGGGGGGGGGAGGGACGGGAAAGGGGGGCGAGCATGTGGTCAGAAACACCAGCAGCATTTTTCAGGATCTATCTTCAGTAAAATCCCCACTCTTGGGAAGAAATGTACCTGGCTAACTAATTCTTTCAATAGCTACCAAATTAAAACAAGTACTTCACAGCTAAGCAAACCACAGAGAAGATTCTCCATTATAATGAGGTAAGTTTCAGTGCAACAACATGAACGTCAACAAAAATAAAAACAGAAACTGTATAGCCTCCTCTGGCCTCACCATCTTCATATTGGAAGCTAAGGTGCAAAAAAAAAAAATAAAAAAAAAAAAAACCAAACATAGGAGACTACACCAAACTGTTTCCTAGAAGATTTGCAGTCCAGATACCACTGTAGAATACACAGTGAATAGTCCATACTAGAAGGGAAATTGATAGACTTTTCCTTCCTTCCTACTTTTAAGGCAAAAGTCTTAGCTTTATTTAATCACTAAAAAAAATTCTCATAAAAATATAATGACATATTTGGCCACATTGCATCTCATTTCTCAAAAATGCTCTCTGAAAATATTGCACCACACATTTTAAAAGTAACAAGACTACTAACGGAGTACACACAAGTAGATATTTGCACGTACAATCCAACATGCCATCTCCAAAATATAATCCCAGAATGAACATTGCATGTTTGTTTCTATTCTCTTTAATGTTTTTGTTGTTGTTGTTAATCTTTCTTTTGCTGCTGTTAGTTTTTGGATGTCTTTGTTTTTTTTTTTGTTTTTTTTTTTTTTAACACTTTGGTATTTTAGCATTGCCAGAGGATTATACACCTCTCCCCAATATCTCTCAATTCTGCTTTTCTCTTCCACTCAAAGAAAAGCTCAGTCTTCAATATGCTGCTTTCTTGGATTTCATTCTGAAAGTGGTTTTACCTCAAAAGAGATCTCCCAAGCAAGTCTACTTGCCCCAGCTTGCATGGTTTTTGTACTGCATCATCTTTGGCCTTTCACCAGGCTTGTACAGATAATCAATGGACCTTTCAATCATCCATCTCATTCCTTCTTTCTACACTAGCCTGGCTGAGTTAGAGTGACAGCCTGCCTGGCCCCTGGGAAATTAAATTGTCAATCCTAATCCTGTAGAGCTGTAAGAGGCCACTTCTCCACCAACCCTCTTCCTGGTGCTGTCTACACAGCTGGAATCTCTGCTCAGAAGAGAATGAAGAGCAATCAATAGTGTCTCTGAAGAAGATGCCACCAGCAGCACGGTAGCAGTTAACCGCTGCAGTGAACCACACGCTCCTGATTAAGATGCCCAGACAGGGGTCGATTGATTTGTCTGACTGCACAGCATACTAACCGTGTGCCTTAAACTCAGCAGTTTCCCTGTCCCACTCCTCCCTCCTTCCTCACTCTTCTCCTCAGAAAGAAGAGTGCATGGTGCTGAACACTGTGCTTAAATCCACAGATTGGCAGAAGCAGCACTGTTTGCAGATAGCACCCTGTGAACAGCTACCAAAGTAATGAAACACATGGTTAGAACTGCTAGAGACACACAGGGAGGAGATAAAAGGCCTGTTAGATTACACTTAGCTGTTTCCCTGGAGATGAGTACAAAATAGAATATTTTTTTAGGGCTGCATTCAATCCACTTCAAAATGACTGAAGCAGTTCCTCAGGAGACAATTCCAGAACCTAGTAGACTTCGCTGCTGCTAATTGTGTTTTTTTTTTCCTCTTAGTGCTATTCAATTCAATCTTTTCTGAGTTTTGTTCACATTATTCCATGTAAGATCCCCTTCATTAGATCATTCAAAGCCTTTCCTCTCTTATAGTCCTTTCTGATGTTTGCTGTTTCAGACATTTGCCACAGGAATGATTCTTATTGCTATCAGCTATTATCAAACAATGCCACTGTATCACAAATACCATGCAAATGTAACCTTTAAGATGCTCTCTAACACAGCAATTTCAAGAAGAAATAGGAATAGTAGTAACATAGAAGGGTTGGAGATTTATTATACACTGTACAGCTGTACTGAAGAACAGAGCCTGTTAAGGAATCTGGTTTGGGGAAGACACTGTTAAGTTCTGGGAGGACATTTCCTGTCTGTTACTAGCACAGAAAAATCTCTACAAGGGCTATCACTAATTACTATAGCCTTGTATCAAGACTCTAATCCTTCTTAGCAGTTCATACAATTTAAGTACAGTCTTTTGCAAGAGCTACGCAAAGTCAACTATGAGTAGTCAGCAAGCAGCCAACAGATCAAAAAGGCATTCTGCTTACTTTGCCCAAGCAAGTTGCTGTTACAGACACCACCAATTTCAAAATCTTAAGGATACAGAAGCAGTAGTTCTGGAGCAGCAATCAATACAGGATTGATTCCCAACATCAATTACTCACAGGAGCAGCAAGCCTGACCCTTTACAACTGTCTTCCAGCACAGCACAAGTTTTGTTTTTTTCTCCCTCCCCCTCTTCTTCCTGATGACAGGAGTAGCTCAGTCACAACCATCTCCCAGCCAATCATCATTCCTGGAATCACATCTTCCTGACAGCCCAAAGGAAACAAAAGGTCCCCTTTGCAGGAAAATGGGAAATGATTTTAAGTTGAGGGAGGGGAGATTTAGGTTTGATGTCAGGGGGAAGTTCTTTACCCAGAGAGTGGTGAAGTATTGGAACAGGCTGCCCAGAGAGGTTGTGGATGCCCCGTCCCTGAAGATGTTCAAGGCCAGATTGGATGGGGCCCTGGGCAGCCTGGTCTGGTATTAAATGGGGAGGTTGGTGACCCTGAATGTGGCAGGGGGGTTGGAGATTCATGATCCTTGAGGTCCCTTCCAACCCTGGCCATTCTGTAATTCTGTGATACTTCCTTGCATCATGTCTATGCCAAATCCACAGTAAACTCTCCCCATACAAACAGCCACTGTATCCACCTGAAAAGAACTGAAGTCCTTAGAGAAGTGCTTAAACAAAACCTAGTTATAAGTCTTTGGCCCGCTATCTGCTCTGTTCCTTGACAAGTAGTTTCAGCATGTATGTTTCCAAATCCTCTAATCTCAGAATCAGATGCAATTTCAAATGCAACATACTACTAGGCATATTTTTTGGCATTTCACTTTTACAAGGATTTGCATCTCTAAAAGAATGTGTTTGATCTTTTCCTACTGTGTGCATCAGAATTTCTTTCTTCTTACAGGGTAACTATGTTTTTTTCCAAGATAGTTGTCTAAAAGTGATGGACTCTATGGAGGCTCCTTTTAAAGAGACCTGCTGTTTCATGCCTAGTAAATGATTTCATGCCTATTCAATGTACCTGTCTAGCAAATTTTCCTCTTGTAGGCCAGCAAAGACAGCTGAATATGTATATGCTTTCTCTCTTTTTTCTTTTAACACTTGAGATTTTCCTTTTTTGCCTTGGTATTCTCCCAAAAAATACTGGAGGATGGGCTTTCTGTCAATTATTTGGGTATATTTTAATATTCTGTTATTAGTAGCACTTACAGATTTCAATGAAAAGGTGTTTCATTCAGCTCATGTCTCAATGTAAAATCAAGTTAGTGCAGCACTAAACACTTTACCCTTCATTTTCACCCTTTCTGTTCTCTGCTCCTTCAATCAAACATCTATCCAGAGCTCCATAACCCTATGCTCATACATATGTCTAATTCATACTTGAAATTGGCTTTTCAGGCCAACAGTAAAGTGAAAATGCAAAGCAAAATAATGCCACTGATTTCTGTAACCCATAACATTAACTAAATTCAGAGGTACATCTCTATAAGCAGTACCACTAGAATATTAAAAAGCAGCATATATTATACCCTCGGGATCCATCTCACATCTCAACTACCAGGTGGGAATTTCAACCCATTATATGTTCCATTAAGTAGGCAATAGCCTAAATGGTGTGGAAAGATGAATGTATTTTCACTTGATGTAGTCTCTCAGACTGAAGAGATTCCAGTGGCAGGCAGGAAAAATATCTTACCATCAGGGAGGGAGGAGAGCTGATCTTTTAACAAAGGTGGGATAGTTTTAATTCTTTTGTGTGGCTATGCTAGAGTTCACTCACATACAGATAAAATTTCTAGCTTTTCTATCTGAGAACTACAAATTACATAAAACTTGGAATTGACAAGTGAAATCTTCATCTCACCGAACTTAAAAGGAATCTAACTTCCATTCAATCAAGATTTTTGTTCATAAGGATGTGAAGAGAAAACTCTCGAGAAACAAAAGCCGCTTGTCAGCCACTTGCCAAACTAACTCTGTTGTATCACATTGGTTTTGAAATGATTACATAAAACTCCCCTGAACCTCAACATTTTCTTTGTAAACACCATATACCCTGAAGTTTCTAACACCTCTCTTCAATTGTGGTGATGCTTGTCTTCATCTCTGCAGCAGAACTAGATCTGGCACTGAGTAAGACCGTATATCTTCTTTGACAAGCCACATGAAGGAGTGACTCCTTCTTCCTCTAAATCATTAATTCTTAAACTTCACACACAGCATAACAAAATAACTGAAGACAAGCTCCTTAGGGAAGCTTATATGGCAGCACTGAATTATTCTATATTGCAGTGCCTTGTCCACCTTTGCTTTGAGACCTTTTCAACTGACAGATGGATATTAAAAGCTAAGAGTCCAATTTAGCTTTGCACTGTGCTCACTAGTGTTGATGAGTTAAGATGCTTAAGATTACAAAAAACCAATTATTTCTCTCTTGGTTTATAAAGGGTACTGACAATCAATCTACTTCTGAATTCTGAGTGTTTCATATTCAAACTGTATGTTTCAATACCACAAAGAGGAAGAAGTTAGGTTTTAAAATGCAAAGCAATGTTCCTGTTTCCAAATACTCTAAATCACTGATACTTAAGTTAAAGCATTTACTTGACCTGTGTTCACCTTCCTACTTTAAATTCTTCTGCTGCCTGGAAGGGAATAATTAACATATCTATTCCACATCAGCATTTTTATTCAGCCTTACAGAAGTTGTGTGAGTATAATAGTATTTACAGAATTCCCAGTCCTGGATTTCTTACTCTGATGCTACCTCCTTTCTGCATAGGTTACAGTGATATAGAGAACCACTTCCCTGAACGGGTCCTTCCATAAGAGTTTAGAAGAAGCCTCCAGAAGCCTCCAGACAAAGTAGTCAAACGTCCTCCAGGGTTTGCTTAACTCATCTGCTGAACAAAACTCAGAGATGACACGTCCAAATGCAATTAAAAAATACTATTGCTCTTATTTCAATGTGAAACCTTTACGATGTGATTTCTCTCTACGGTTAAATCTATGGCAATCCAAAATCCTGGAGAACATTCTGACGGAAATTCCCTACACCTACAGATGGAAGGGTATAAGTAAATTAATTTCTTTTCAATGCTATTTTTTGAACAGGAAAGAGAATATATTTGTGTAATGAGGCTATTTTCAACATCTCAGCAATTACAGATGAATCATTCTGCATTTCCCAAAGTGTTCCAGATCAAGTTTGTCAAGCAGAAAATTTGTCTAAAAAGCTGTCCTGTGGTAGTGATTATCATTTTCTACAGATGCTGAAATATCAGGGAGCCAGGCTGGAGTGGTTTGTTTTCCCCATGGGAAGGACTCACGCATCAGGAGGGACAGTATCCCATGGGAGGAATCTCACACAGGAGCAGAGGAAGAGTATGAGGACTGACCACAATTCCCACTGTCCTTCATGCTGCTGCTTGAGCTGGAGACAGAACAGTTGGGAATGCAGTGAAGTTATCAGAGCCTGGGAAGACAGGCATAATAAAGGAAAGTATTTTGAGTTTTGACTATGTTTCTCATCATCTCAATTTACTTTTAACTGGCATTCAATTAAATAATTTTTTCTAATTGTTTAGCAGGATGTCAGCTACCATTGCAGAAGTTCCATCACACTGCCAGCAAACCAATAGAGCACCCAACAAAGCTGCTGCTCTGTTACAGCCACTACATCCCAGTCAGCTAATTTGTGACTAAACTCCTTGTATAAATACTTCTGTGTGACACGTAGCTGAAGGATGGGTAGCAGCATGGTTCTAGCAGAACGTGCCAACCTGACAGCCCAGACACAACAGGAACATGGTGAAAATTAAACCACACACATTAAAGCATCTAGTGTATAAATGAGGGATCTTGCTATTGGTTAGTGTCAACTACAAATAATACTCTCTTTAGAAAACATGGAGAAGCTACAGGTGCCTCTTAAACAGAATCAAGAATTATGAAAGCTTTTGGCAAAGAGGTCAGCAACTGGGATGACAGTATCAGGGCATCTGCTTGAAACAGTTCTTACTAGATTCACCGAAAATTATGCTTTTAGCACAAAATGTGTTATAAACGTATTCAACTTCAGATAGATTATATTAACTTTTTCATATCAGTGACAAATATGGTCACTTCAGTAGGGAAAAAACATGTCAGTGCTTCCAGAAAGCTTGACACTGACAGCTGTACAAAAGAATTGATGCAGCAAGCACCAGGCCAATAAACAAAGGAAAGATCACACTGTATTCACTGATTGGCAAGAGTTTGCCAAATGATATATCACAATTGTCTCTCCTGCTGATCAGAATTGTACGTTATTCACTTATTAAAATGAGAATTTTAAAGCAGGATTATGCTTCTCGATAACTTTATCTGTCTCTCCTTCATGTTGTCATGTATGAGGTTTTAAAAACTAGTATAAGATAAGAAAATGCCTTTTGACAAATGGACTCCCACTTCAAACTTCATAGGCAGATGCTAATATGTAAGCCCTTACTTCAAGAAGTTTTTGATTCCTATTGACAATCTCCTTAGACCTCGGCTGTGCTCTCAGTAATCTTTTCTCCAGAGAGATTATGAAATCCTTATACAGGGAGTTCTGTATTTCATCCTACTACAAAGAATTAATGGTGATTCTCCTACTCATCAATGTATATACAATATACTATAGATGTAGGAAATCTATCTGCAGTAAGTACATAAACTTTATGTGCTTCATATGCTACATGTGTATATACTACAGAGAGAGTTTTTGACAGTCTAGGTCATTTTAAAATTTATTCCAACAATTCAAGTCATGCCTGTGCAAGGTTATGATTACCACATTCCTGAGAGAAGAATTACCACTGCTTAAGGAAAAATAGTTTTATCTTTAAATGCTCACAGAAATCCTCTATAACAATAGAGAACACATTAAGGTACATAAGGAAGGCTTAAGTAAACAAGAAAAATGTTATACAAGTGTGAAGAACAACAAAATACAATTATTTTAACTATTTTTCCTCTTTTACATTGTTAAAGAATTTTAGCATATAGTTGACATTCTAGGTGTTTTAATACAATGCTCCCCGCACTGCTGCTAGTAGCACGAGATGAGCTCTTCAGTCACATCACTGTTTTCATGCCCATACCTCCATGCTTCATAAAGGCACCATCATCATTATTTAGGTTATAATGGCACTGACTAAAGTCTGGAGGGCACAACAAACTAAATTGTGCATAACTGTTAACAAGAGAACCCTGTACTATCTAGAGATAAAACACACCTGCTGGTGCATCTTCTAGAACAGACTTATTTTCTTATTTATTTTCACACAGTACAAGGCTTTCTGACTTACAAGGCAGGTACTGAAGATGTATGCATGTCTATCTTCCACCTGTTCTAAAGGAAACATTGAATTTCCTTTTATCCATACAATTCTAACTCAAATGTCAGACATCTCTGCAGCACAAAGTAGCAAGCTGTTTTATCAAATTTTCTTAAATCTTTCAGAAAATAGCGTTCACTTCCACAGTCCAGACCTGACCTGCTGGAGTTCTGTTTTCTCTCTTTGCAGGAAAAGCCCTCCCTTGACCTTACTGGCAACAGGACTCCAGGTCTGTTTTGTTCTTTGTATTCATTTTACTCTATTAAATTAAAACTGATAAGAAGAAAGTACAGCAAATTTTAGTGACGGTCTGTTTTAAATCCCCCCGTCAGCTGCTTCATCAGCCATTGCTTGAGAGAGCTTTCTATTCTTCAGAATTTTCTTGTTTTTTTTTTTTTTTTTTACCACCTTTTAGGGACATCCAATTTTGTGTCTCATCAAGTGAATGTTTCCTGTTAAGATATTCAAAGATCTTTCTCAAATGGTTGCTATTCAGTCAACTGAGAGCAAATTGAAGCTTCCTCTGTTAAGAGAGAAAAGCCTGGATGAGTTGTTTTAAGAATGGTATATTCCTTTTCACACAGCTGGACATGTTTTCCTTCAGTAGACTAAGGCTTTAGAAGTCTCTATTTCTATACATTCATTTTATACTTACCAGTAGCTTTTTTCAATACACAGACCACTGGCGAATGTGAAGGAAGAGCTCTTCTCTCAGTCTACAAACTTCTGGCATTAAGGACATCTAAATCCAGCAGCAATTACAACAATGTTTTGAGGAACGTTTTTAAAATCTCCTGGAAGAACTAAATGCTATCAAGCACGTGTTTGTTTACAGCTGTAATTTTCACCTTACCCCAGGAGTTTTTAAAAAATAAACATGCAGTTTGTGTTCAAGTTAATGCTGAAAACTTCTTTATGTCTCTTTTTTCTCTCCTGAGGACAATGTTCTGAACTACCCACCTGCTATCCAGTTTCCTGCAGTGTACATACTTTATAAAGGTTTTCTCAGTTTCATTACCTTCATAACAGACCACAGCAAATCATTTACAATAACTCATATATATTTCATGACTAGAGAATAACTGACTAATGAGAACAAAAGATAAACCCACTACAGTATAAATAAAAGCATAAAGAAAATCTTTATACAGAGGTTGCCAAGTGTTACGCTATTGCATTCTACTCTATTCTCACACCTAGCAATGTTCACTTGGCATTAGTCAGCAACCCTTTTTCGTAAAATAACTTTCACCGAAGTTGGTGGTCCCTGAAAATTTATAGAAGAGGGATATTTCCAATGAACATGGATTTCTAAAAGCCATCACACTGTGATTTATCTTTTAGATTTTAATTCTTTCATGAAGATTTCTGAGCTAAGGTTTTATATTAAGTTGTCTTTCCTTCTATTGTCTGTAGTGTTCCTCTTAAAATCAGACACCCGCAGTGACTCTCTAGCTTTTTTTTGCTTTTTTTTTTAAAAAAAAAAAGTTTGATGCCCTTAACAGTTGCACCACAATTTAAGAATGCATAGTCCAGAACCACTAAAACTGTTCTTCCTCCACTCAGAGCAGCCCTTCTGCCTTTTACACAATCCTTTCTTCCTGACATTTAACCATAATTTTTGGCCCTTAACAATGCTATGTGATGTGCTTATTTTCTGGGATCTCATTCCAGAACCTCTCATAGTGAGTTTTCTTAAATAATCACTCACTAGTTGGTTTCATTCTCCTTTGTGATTCATGAATGTTGAATCATCTGTCAAGGTATTGGCAATGATCTTGTTTTTATATTTAAAAAAGTGCTAAGTGATTGTAAGCAGGGGTGAAATGGGCTATGAAAATGTTTTTACTACTAATGTGTAACTGTCTTTGGCATGCTTCAAAGACAGACAAACCATTTCATCATATCTATGGTTGCATAATGACCCTGGTAATTACTGGAAGGGAGAATAGTAGAAGCATTTACCAGGATCAAAGACAGCCCTGAAGAAGAAAAGGCTTATGCTTCAGCCAAATTTACTACATGAAGAATTTTAGAACAATTTAGTAATCTGGCATTTAGTAGGGCTCTCTGATTATTTTTTTTTAATTAAATTCATCTACCATTCTGATCATGCAAGTGGAAAGAGATGCGTCACATTTTAATGTTGTCAATTCCCAAAACAACTGATAGAAGAAAATAACGTCACAGAATCACAGAATGGCCAGGGTTGGAAGGGACCTCAAGGATCATGAATCACCAACCCCTCTGCCACATGCAGGGCCACCAACCTCCCTATTTAATACTAGACCAGGCTACGCCATAAAAAGTTTTGAGATATCCAATATAATATTGCTTGATTTTGCTTATAGAAAAAACAGTGTATCAAAACAACAGGAATAGAGGTCATCACTAGCTTAATATCTGTGGCACAAAAGGATAAAATTACTCATTTTTTCAGATGGTACTAAGGGGCATTAAGGGTTGTGACAGCCATGTTTTCTATAGAGATAATCCCCAGTCTGCAATTCAAGTTACAGCCATTTCATTCTTCTTGAGCTTCTAATGCATCCTACTGGCACATTCTCATCTTCTGAGACTATCTGAATTTGTGAGTATCTCATAATAAGAAAAAGTATTACCTTACACTCCCTAAAACTTTTCACTTCATTTTAGAGTAAGAGGAGACATAGGCACAGAAAAATATGTATATGTTAAAAGAAATGCTGTAAATTTCCTTTCCATTTATATCATGACCATCTCAAAAGAAGGACTCTCTTACAATTCCTCGACCCGAAATCCGTACTTCAATATTTTCTTTGTCTTCAATATACTGTGGCCAATGGATAGAAGCCAATTAATACTGTCTGCTATTTCTGATTTGAGGAAGAATCACTATGATGCTTTAAGAACATAAGGCTGTAAATAGCCATAAAGACAGATCCCTGGGATATGCACTGAAAACAATTATTATCTTACTAGTACAAATTTTTAGCTCCTTCTTCTTATGAGGAACTTGCATACTAAAAAGACAGCTCTTTATGCAAGTCAGAAGTCTTATTCCTACGCACAAGAAATTCCACCTTTTCTCTCCAGAATATCGATGCCAATTCTTAATAGCTCATGTTCTTTCCAAGCACTGACAGCAGATCCACAATACCTTGGACAGGGTAAAGGATCAACCTAACACTGACTTTATTTAATTTTAAGTCATCCATCTACAGTACCACCCCATTTATCTCTGAAATCCCATCATAAAGGCAGCCTGCAAAGTTTCACCCATGGAATTCAGAGTTTCTAAACAAAGCACTTAGAACCTCTGCTTCTTTGCATACCAGATCTTCTGAGGTTTTCACACCTTTCAGCACCTTTCCAACAGTGAAGGAAACAGGTGAGTTTTAATGCATGCACTATGAAAGTGTGCATCTCTGGAGCTCTGAATTCAGAAAAGTTCTCATAAAGGGCAAAACGTGTTGCCTGTCTTCTGCTCACAATTGAGTCATCAAGAATATTCCTTTACACTAAATTGTTTCAAAGAATCTGCCCACATGAGTTATGACTGATGATAACAATTCCCTTTGCAGTGATGGCTTCATAAGGAAAATGACAGGACTTCTAACCTGTTTATCAGACAATGAAACACATGTGCACGTGTATAACATAATTAGTTACCCACAGGGTTCAATGAAACAGACCTATGGTGCTTCCATGATCTATGCTCAAACAGATGGCACTGGAACCTGCACATGTTGTTACAGTCACACAGTTGTATGTGTTTGACATGACTCTCACATTTTACTTCAAATAACTTTTTTCACATCCAAACTGCCATAGTTACAATTATCATGTATCTCGCCTGTACAAATCTTGGGCTATAAAAAACTCCCTTTTACAGAACCATGACAACATTTGATCTGTTAATATTTTCTAAATGCAGCTATGTTGCTGACTGCATTTTTAGTCTGACTGCTCCAGTGTCCTGACTACTTCTGCAGTTTTTTTCCCACTGCTGTTTTGCTGCTATTTTTGCATCTATTGGGACACCAACAGAAAGAGACAGGACAGCACAAAAGACACAGGTCACTAAAAATGTTATTTAGATTTGCTATATGCTACCTTCTTTTGTGGATTAATGTCCTACAGGAAATAAGATTTACAACTCTGCAGCCTCAACTACAAACAGATATAATTTTAGGCTGAGTTGAATTCCTCTGTTCTTCTAAAGCAGCTTACTGATCCAATAGAAGAAATCAATGTCAAAAAATCCCTTTCATTTATTTTCAATAAAAGATCAGTCAACCTATCAAACAGTACATAAGACTGTAGAAAATAACCTTGCAATCATACATTTCACTAACAAACTGTGAAACCATTTAGTCTAGGGCTTCAAAAGGAAGTTGGTTCAGTAGGTCTCACACCAACAAAACCATAGACATCACAATGTATCCTACCTCTTGCCACAAACCACAGCATGCTCACTTCCTACATGTTTTTCATTCTTCACCAGTACTTCTGGTATGGCCACTCATCAACCTCACCAAAGCTTTTCTATAACCTGCAAGGGGCTGGATCTCCTCTGGCCAAAAGACCTCTGTGTCTCCCCTCCTCAGCCAGTTCTCTGCCTTTATTAGCAACAAAGGAGATGCAATGAGGGATTTGCAGAGCATCCCCTCCTCAGCTTCCCTCAGAGCAAACTAACCTAACATATTTACCTAATATGTCATCTTCAGAGCCTTTCCTAGTGTTTCATTGTGATGTTATTGTTCATCAGCAAATATCCCTTAGCTTTACTCAGTTAAAGCTCCTACTTCTTTATTCTTCCTAGAAAAGAGTTTGCCTCCTGAGGTCACCATCAACAGCATTTAGTCTGTTTTTAACAGACTAAAATTTAAGACTTTTAACAGACGTCATTTAACAAATGATGAAACAAATTTCAAACTGAAGGTTCTAGACTTGCTTGAGTTGAACAGGTTGGGTCACCCCATTCAGTTATTCCTACTCATTTTGCCTAAAATGTCTGTGTTCTTTTCTTGTCCTTTACCCATACTTGTGCATATCTTTTACACAAAGCGCAAGCTGTACAGTCTGCCTCACTGAAGCTCTGTTGTTACTATGAATATGATTTGATGGCCCTGATCATATTTTTTTTTCTTCAAACTTTTAACAGAGTATGTCTCAACAAGTATTACAGCAAAAATCATGTTGCATATAACCTTTTATTTTGCAGCACCTGCTAAGCTAGGAGTCTTGGGAATCTTAATTGATTACATGAAATGATGAAATACATTTCCCCTGAAATGTATGCGCAGAAACGTGAAATCCTGAAAAACTTAACACACAAATGCAGAAATATCTACTATTTATCATGAAGTCCTGAAATATCTTTTTAAAAAAGCCTGAAATCAAGCATGTCTAAAATAAATCTACTTCAGATCTTTTGATTATTTGTCCACAAAAGTTGACACTTCTCCCTTTGTGATACCTCATTCTACTTCTGCGCTTACTAAGGAGTTTTGGTTTAACCAGAACTGTTACTATTAGACTTTTATTATAGAACTACAATAGATAAGTAAACCCTAAGATGTACAATATGGTAAGCATTTGTCTTAAGTATTTATTGATTTTTATAATATTCAGAATTAGGTGAGATAAAATAGAGGATACAAACAAAAAATGCAGGGATAACAGACACCTCCACCAAAGGTTCTCCTGCAAGTGTTTAGAAATTTCATTTCCTACTCCAGTCTTAGCCACAGGTAGTCCCTGGCATTCCAGAAAAATGTCTGTGCTTCTTGATTAACGAGCAAATAAAATGCTAGTATGGAGTTCTATATGAAAAATAGAAAAAATGAACCCAACACTGCTAAGCCACATACTGTTTCAGAGAAAAGTATTGCAAAATATTAATTGTAGCACTGCTGAGGGCAACTTTACCTTGCCTAATGAATTACTCAAAGATTCCTTTATTCTACCGCTACAGAGAAAAGCCTTAAAGCAAGATATAAGAAATGATTAGTGAAGGAAGCTATACAGCATTTTTCTATCTGAACACATATAACCACAATTGTAAAAATAGTTATAACTCTCTTACTGCAGTAGTCATTTCAGGAGATCTTCAAATAGAAACTTGTAGACAAATTTGAGGGAGGTGTTCTCCTATTTTAAAGTAAATTAAGTCACACTGCAAACAGTGTGAAAATGTGAGAAGTTCCCAGAATGTTTTTTGAACTATTATTAGTTAGCGCCATTATCCCTCACCCCACTGCAAGCAGATTTTACTATGAAACTTGCATTTTTTTTCCATCTTAGCAACAGCATATGCATTTCTCAAAAAATAAACATTTCTGTAATTAAAGGATGTGACTGTGTTACTCTTACAAAGAAAAATAACCCATACTTTTCTCTTCCAGCCAAGGACTATAAATGTAAAGTTGTTAAATGAGAACAGAGGCTCAGAAAACCAGAATAGAAGAAAACACCATTGTCTCTATCTGAAATCTCACTATATTTGTGACAGAAGTAGGAATAGCTGATAGCTCCCTAATAATTACTATTCCTAGACAGAGGTAGCTGTTATTTCATGATTGTCAATGGTATACTATATATTTCTATCCTCACATCAGAGCCTTGTTTTTTTCCTGCTCTCGACAAATCGCGTATCTCAATTTACATATTTTTTAATCTGCTTTTGGCAAAGCCAGAACCCCCTCTGAGTGCACATTCCTGGCCTGGGCCAACAGACTTTATTTTATGAACCTTTAACAAATATAGTGTTTGAGAGCTGCTCAATATCTAATAAAACGACTGTCACTACAAATGTTGTCTGCATTCACAGATAAGACAAGTGCAAAGGGATAAGGTAATATGTTCTAGAAAGCTGTGAGGCAGACACTTGAAACCAGATCTCCTGAGTGACAGACTTTATATGATTTCTTCTCATTGTTATGGTACACTTATGAGCTTCACTGTCACACTGGAACCAACATCATCTCTGGCATGCAAAAACATCAGTAAATTCACTTAGCATGATAACCTGGATATTCTCAGGGAAGTATGTATGAGCCACAAGTTTTAACATAAGCCTCCTCGCAAGTTTTGGTAGTAGAAGGCATTTAGAGTGAACTACTAACATTCATAAAGTTCTCTGAGATCTTTAAGTCCAAATATTTCGTTTCTTCCTCTGGCATGTAATGATCTCAGACTTTAGGGCAGTCAGTGGAACAAGCAGGGGAGAGCTGTTACAACTGCAACCACTGCTGAGCCTGCTGCAGCATCTCTTTCCCCTGATTCTATGTAATTGAGACAAAGGTCATTCTCTTATGCTGAATTTTATATATATATATATATACATATATATTCATTTATTTCTCTTTAGAGACACATCATTTCTGAGCAGAAAGTACCAGCGAAACAATGGTTTGCAAGCTCATGAGTATACAGGTCCATCTAGAGCCTTTTAACTGTCAGTCACACCTATGACACTCTTGAAACAGTAATGTGTTTGGAGAGTTCACTTGGGTGAGCTATCCATTGAAAAACAGCATCAAAAAGAGACACAAAGGCCATGGATCTGATGCTGTTTACTGCATCTCTCCATTTCTTTCTTCAAACTACCAATACTACTGCCACAAAACAGATAATGAATCAAAGTCCACGGTTGCTGTCTTCTACCTCTCTTTATCCAGTAAAAAAAAAAAAAAAAAAAAGGAGCTGAAGAGATTTCAGCTCTCCAGGTCTCTGTTATCATGATGAACTTATAAGCTGCAAAGAGAAGTCAGCTTAGTGCTGTATCCTTGCTATAGCTCTCCTAGTCAGCTTCATCTCTGAGACACAAAAACAGTGCAGAAGCAACAGGAGGAAAATTTGCATGGAATGAAAAATGGCATAAGAGGTTTTTGGGTTAAATTTCTTGACAAGACTGGACCTTCCCCTTGTCCTGCCTATCTAAAGTTAGCTGCTCCTCAATTCCCAGGCAAACTACTCTAATGTAGCACTATTTAAAGGGATGGCAAAGTGCAGTTCTCCCTTTATCCCTTGCTTGCAGTCACAGGTACTAATTCCTTCATCTGATTTCACTCCCTACTATGAGCACTGTGCCTCCTCACATACTGTCATACATTTAAAATATTTTTCTGGAGCTTATCTGCCAACCTGCCTCTCTCTCTGCTACCCTAGAGTCTTTCTGAACAAAACTGTTGTCAGGTGTCTTGCCTTATCTTAAAATTACCTGCTCCTTCGGGCAGGTAATATGTCTCTTTCTATGTGTCTAAAATGTGTGTGATTTGATTCCACTCTATAAATGTTTCAGTGTAACAATAGTACCGGAGGATGTTCACGTATCTCAAGTGTCAGGCCAAATAAAAGACGAACATTTCACATTCTAAATATTAGCTATCAGAGTCTCTCTTCCTTGTAACATAATTGAAAGACATTATTGTAATTGGTTAGCAAAGCCACCAAAGTTTCAGCACAGGACTTTGCAAAATGAAAATGAATGAAGTAGTTAGGGAAATGACATCTTAATAAGAATAATGAAATTCAACCTCCCAGTGCAAGTACAGTGAATAATCCATTACATAGGGATCAGATGAGATACAAATACCTCAAGGATATAAGATTATTGGTCTAGCATCATCTGGTTTTGTGACCGCAAAACAGCAAACAGGCATCTAGATGATGTGCAGTACCTAACTAGAGATTTTGCATAGAGAGTAAGAAGAGAATGTAACCTGCATTGTCAGGCAAGATCTCATCCTACTTTGGATGCAGTTTAGTTGTGATTGTTGTTTTTGGTTTATGTTATTCTTCCTGTTAACACAGAAGTTACTGTTACGGTCTGAATCGATTTTTAATTAATTCACTGAATCTGAAACTCAGTTCAGCTGGATGTTAGTTTAATTCCCAGTCCAGGCACAGTGTTAGCCTCTTTAAAACTCATTTGCTTCTGAGAACAAGTTACAAAGCTTCTCTTTACCACACATGCTGAGAAGGCATTTGTTAATCTTCATGACATGCTAAAACACAGTATCACTGCTGAGTAATGATATTTTCAGACAAAATATCAAAGATATAGGAAAAGAAAGCATCAAGGCTGGAGTCCAGAGGATGGGAGCTGAGGAAGGGCTGAATCCTGGAGGACTCTACTCCTTCCAGGGAACATGGCTGAAAAGGCACAGAGTTTTCAGTAGATTGCCTCTTAGTTGTAGAGAAATTCCCCATGTCTCACTGACTTTGAATTGAAAACTAACAGAATTAATAGGAGTCCTGATTCCTCTTTGTTTAGCTAGTAAGAAACTCTCAGCCAAACTACCAATACTACTGCCACAAAACAGATAACGAATCAAAGTCTATGGCTGCTGTCTTCCACCTCTCTTTATCCAGTAAAAAAAAAAAAAAAAAAAAAAGAGCTGAAGAGATTTCAGCTTTGCAGGTCTCTGATATCTTGATCAACTTATATTCAGGAGAAATATCTATCATAAAGACTGCAACATCCCTGATTCTGCCATATTCCAGCATCTTAACAGTATGAGCCGGAATCAAGCAGGGAGGCAGGGCAACACAAAGGCAACACAGGGAGCCAAGAATTCAAAGATGGACAGAAGTCAGGGATTGTTTATCTCCTTTTATGGAAACTTCAGTGCTTCCCTAAAACACTAGTCAACATGCAACAGAACTGGATTTTGAACCCACATGTCACACTGGACTGATTTTCTGGATTTTACCCAAACAATCCAGCAACCCCAACAGTGGACAGTAGAGAAGGTGCTCTGCAGAAACACACTGAGTTATAGATACCTTATGGTTATGACTTAATGACATATTAAGTGTAGCTAAATTGAAGGGCAGCATGTAACTTGATGCTACTACTAAACATTTATCGTAACCGTATTTATCCTATAGCAGACCTGCTAATGGTACCTGTAACACATGCAGCAATGCTGTATTTTGAGTGAAGTCCCTGTGTTTCTAGATAGTAAGCACAGCTGGGGAAAAAAGCTGCCCATATACACACATAGCTTCATTATCAAAAGTACATGATTGGTCATTGTCAGTCTGAGCATGCCATCACATATCTTGTAAGATTTTGGTAGATTTCTGTCATCTGACCTTCATAACAAGTCAGACAAAGGCTCCTGATCAGACAGGCCGATGGTCACACACACAGCAAAAGTCTTCACAACAGCCAAAATAATTAATTGAATGTGGATAACAGTGTACACATGATATACTTCAGACAAATACAGATGCAGAGTACTTAGCTGAAATAATCAGTAACATAAACTCTGAAATCCACACTCCCTCCCTTGCTCAGCAGTAGCTAAACCCCTTGGTGTCACAGTCCAAGCCTCCTTTACTCATAATGACTTCAACAGCAGATTTTAACCATAGAGTAACTGCAGCAGCTAACCTGCTGCTCATGCAGGCTGTGCATTGTTGTCTTGCTCTGGCCAGCACAGACAACTTGCTACTGGAAACCACAGCTCTCCACGTATTAACAGCCACAGCCAGAGAAAAATGTCTTTATCTAGGCAAGCTATCAAGATATCCACAGTACATACACATGGGAATAATGAACAATATAGAGAGCACTGGACATCTATAATCCTATGTATTAATCTTTTTCAATAGCAAAAGTACCTTTGGATTAAGCTCTTTAAATACTGAAAAGGAAAAGGTAAGAGCTGAAGAGAATTTGCTTAATTCTATCACCAACTCATCACGCAAACCTTGGTGAAAAGAGGAATATTATTCTTTCCACTTATTGTAACTGGTGGCACTGTTCACTTCTGAGCTAGAAGCTGACTGCAGAAGACCAAATCCAGAGCAGATCTGAAATGATTTTGAGCCTTTCACCTCCTCTGCAATAAAATAATCACAGGCAATGAAAACTCAGGAGACACTTGCTAGTCCAAGAGCAGTATTATGGCAGTTTCACATATAGATATGTGGAAAATTAGAATCATAGAATCATAGAATCACTAAGGTTGGAAAAGACCTAAAAGATCACCCAGTCCAACCGTTCACCTATTCCCAATAGCTCCTACTAAACCATGTCCCTCAACACAACATCCAGCCTTTCCTTGAACACCCCCAGGGTCGGTGATTCCACCACCTCCCTGGGCAGTCCATTCCAGTGCCTGACCACCCTTTCTGAAAAGTAATACTTCCTCATGTCCAGCCTGAATCTCCTCTGCCGTAGCTTGAAACCATTCCCCCTGGTCCTATCACTAATGACACGAGAGAAGAGGCCGACCCCCAGCTCACTACAACCTCCCTTCAGGAAGTTATAGAGAGCAATAAGGTCTCCCCTGAGCCTCCTCTTCTCCAGGCTGAACATTCCCAGCTCCTTCAGCCTCTCCTCATATGGCCTGTGTTCCAGACCCCTCACCAGCTTTGTTGCCCTTCTTTGAACACGTTCCAGGGCCTCAATATCTTTCTTGCAGTGAGGGGCCCAAAACTGGACACAGTACTCGAGGTGCGGCCTCACGAGTGCTGAATATAGGGGAACAATCACCTCTCTGCTCCTGCTTGCAACACTGTTTCTGATGCAAGCCAGGATGCCATTGGCCTTCTTGGCCACCTGGGCACACTGTCGGCTCATGTTCAGCCGAGCATCAATCAATACCCCCAGGTCCATTTCCTCTACGCAGTCCTCCAGCCACGCCGCCCCAAGCCTGTAGCGTCGCCTGGGGTTGTTGTGGCCGAAGTGTAGGACCCGGCATTTGGCCTTGTTGAAACTCATCCCATTGGCTCCAGCCCAGCTCTCCAGCCTGTCCAGATCCCTCTGTAGGGCCTCGCTACCCCCAGGCAGATCCACACTTCCAGCCAATTTGGTGTCATCTGCGAATTTACTGAGGGTGCACTCGATGCCCTCATCGAGGTCATCAATAAAGATATTGAAGAGGACAGGCCCCAGCACCGACCCCTGCGGAACACCACTCACGACCGGTCGCCAGCTGGATTTAACTCCATTCACCACCACAATTGACTTTCTAAGGACCAAGAGTTTTGCTTTGAAGGGAATATTCATGAGTATCAGTTCTATATATGCTCTCTTTTTAATGGTTGGGATATTTTCCTTTTCATTAAACAGGAGAGGGTTAGAGATGCTTTATAAAACATAGAAAAATCAATTTGTGGGAAAATTTGTACAAATTTAAACAGGTTATACTTTAAGGGAAGAAAGGGAAGTTCTTATTTTCCTAAAGTATTTCTAACTTCAAGCCTCAGCTGCTGCACAGTATCCTTCCACAATCACTGGAAAAGTGGTCAGCATTATAGCAGAAGCAGCCTGTTACATCCATATTTGCTTTTAGGCAACACTGCTTCCTGAGGTTTCTGTTTGCCTGATCTACTGCCATCCATCATGAATGTTACCCAGATGAATCATCTCCATCTTCTGCAGAACCCTTCTTTATGTTGCACATTTTAGTTAGTTCCCACTTAAGCCATGTGCCTTTCATACAGATTACATTAATGTCTGAGTCATTATATTTGTTCAGCAGTTAATGGGAAACATTAAATGGACTGGAATAAATAAGACTAAGTGAAAGAGACTTTAACTTCACTTTAAGTAGCTTCACTCATCCAGCCACAACCCCTCACTTTCCATATGTCTGCAGGTATTGCAGAAAACAAGCTGAAGAGAGGGAAGGCTTGAACAGGAAGATAACAGGGGGCACCACTCCAAGGTAGCCAGAGGCTTCCCCCCAACTGCGAGTGCAGGCAGCAGCAGTGCTATTTGCAGTCCTGCAGTGGGACAGCTCAGACCCTCAAGTGGCTGCAGGCTGCTACCTTTAACAAATACAACAGTTTGGAAACTCCTTCTCTATTCTAAAGATTAAGAAGAAATTGTTAAACTTGGGTTCCTTTTTTGGCTCTGTTATTGGGTTATCTCTGTATCTTAAATATTCATACTTCCTTTTTAGAATTATTTTAACCTCTCTACCCTTTTTTTTCTGCCTTCTCCACTAAGATTGTTGCTAACTGAACACAACGTGTACCCTCTACATACCTGCAAGCTTCCTTAATGGGCATCCTTTTGCATACAGTTAAGTACTGTAAGGCATGAAATATGAGTATTCAAGTTCTGTAATATCTTTCAAGTTTAACCTGACTGAACACTGTACATCACAAGCAGTCTCAGAAGAGCTACTTGCCAACTCCGCTCCTGTCTGCTCCAAAATTTACATTGCTACTGTATTACTCTGCACTCTTGTATCTACCTAAGGTAATCTGAAGGCAGTGAGTCACTGAGGAAAAAAAAAAAAAAAGACGACTTCACAAAATATAATTACCATCAGGAGAAAAAGATCTCCTTGTGAATTCAACTATTTCTCTCTGGTTTAAATACCACAGCATCCTCTTCTCATGTTCCCTACAGCTGCATCAGCTTACAGCACCTGGAAACTGTTCAGCACGTCAAGACAGAGCTATGCTGGATCCGTTTTTATACCTTTCACTTCCATGCTGTTGCTATTTTTTTTCTTTTTTTCTGTTGTTGTTTTATTTGATACTTCTAAATACCAGATTCAAACAGTGGGCTCAATTCAATAGCCCGAGTTGCTTGAGGGACCAAGAAGAGAAGCTGGTGTGCCCCTTTGAATTCCAGCCTCACTCCATTTGACCATCTTCAGGGCCTTCCTCTTGACCCACTCCAACAGCTCAGTGTCCTCCTTTTAATTAAAGCAGATAATTAAAAGCATTATCCACCATTTTGTTTTGGTTGGTTTTTCAAGTTGCTTTTTTTGCTATTGCTGTGTTTTGTTGGTTTTGGTTTTTTTTTTTTTTTTTGCACCCAGCATTCTTGGTTCAGATCCCCAGAGCATCAGTGTAGCCATTTGAATACAAGTGCTTCAAGAATGACATCTGTATTTCTACTGTTAAATAAATATGGTTCATAACAAGACTCTCTCAAGGCTGTTCAGACCTATCTCGCATACAGGCACATTGCCATATGCATCAAGCCACCAATACCACGATGCTGGTATCAGCATCTCAGCTCCTTGAGTCACTTGCCACTTAATTCTGCAAAACACGCTCAAAGTTACTACTATTCTGTAATGTCTCCACAACAGAGCATTTTTTTCTTATTACACTGTTAGTGATCACTTGCCAGCTTGAAAGAGAGAATTGATGTTGCTTTTCAGTGCTGATTACAGATGAACAGGCATTCTGTAAGAGTGTTTTCCTAGCAGCTCCAGCCACTGCATTTTCCTTCAGACATGGTTTTATCCCATTTCCAATTCCCTTACACATCTTTAGTTATGCTTTCAGTTAATATTTTTACTAACATATATTGTTCACACTGAATTTACTTCCTTTTTCACTGTACTATTTCCAATCTTTCCCGGTTTTGGACTGAAACACAGGCTACAAGCCTTCAGCATATTTTCCTGCAGTACCTCAACCAAACAATTTCATACTCTCAAGTTTTGTTATTAAGTGACTACAATTTTTGCCATTTTCATCTCTATACCTCTAATAACATTTTCATGTACCCCTGATTTCAACATTTATACAAAAAACTAAGCTTTGAGTTTGTTTTGTCCCATATCTTTCTCTAAATGTTTGAAGAATCCATTGCTGTCCTGTGCAATATCTAGCTCAGCTTGACTTCTCCAATTTCCATTTTTCCCTATGCTTACCAGCTTGTTTTGCTGATTGACTTTTTTTTCCACTCACTTCCAGAAACTCTGAGACATATTTATTTATATTCTTCTCATTTCTTCTTATCCTAATCTGCTCTCTCTTCCTCGACATAAAATATTGAAAATTCATGTCTAAAAATCTCCAGATAGTCACTACTGGCCAACATTTTGTCCAATCACAATGTCTAAACCTTATTTTCCATTCCTGAGAAATAAATCAGCTATTGTTATTGAGAAAGCCAGATCCTCTAGCGACAGAGATCCTTAGTTTTTGTAAATGAGAGTTATTTAAGAAAAGAAGGCTATTGTTTTATTTCTGCAGTGGAAGTAGCTGTACAGATCTCGGAGATTTTCTCAATACAATTTTTGCTACCTAGCCAGACTTTATCTTTCATCTTCTTTCCAGATTCAGCTATCTTTTGTCACATTCTTTTGTACTTCTTTGTATTTATCATTTTCTAAATGTTCCTCCTGGGAGAGAACAATATAGTGCTGTCAAGTTTGTGTTATATATCTGTAAACCAATCTCAGATACAACAAGGAAAGTTCCAGGCTTTTTTTTTTTTTTTTTTTTTTTTTTTTTGCATATTTTAAAACACTTCTTAACCCTTTTTTTCCCTTTTAAATTTCCACACAGCAAGAAAACTCAATACTAAGAATTGCTATTATTTTAATTATGTAAATTAGGAATTTCGTGGATGAATTGTTGGGACTAATGTCTTAGAATGGAAATAGCCATTGCTAGAGGGTTAATTTTATTCTTTACATTTAAGCTGATCAGTAAAATTTATGCAAATATTACTTTTACTTCTCACAGACTTCTTCAAAGTGTGTATTAATAGATCTTTTTACCTGTGAGAGATAGTTAGGATAATGAAGATGTGTGGCTATTAATGGCGGCTGTCCAGCCATTGTGTTTAGAACAGTGAAGTTAAATTTGCTGATTATTCTGCCTTAAGGAACATTTTAGATTCCTTAGTCTTTAATGTTACTTTCAAATCCCCTTCAAAGTTGTTTCTAATAATCTTTCTGGAAACTTTTAACTACAACCAGAATGCTTTATCACTTGGCAGTAGAATCACAGAATGGCTTGGGTTGGAAGGGAACTTTACAATCAACCTGTCTGCTACAGACAGAGATACCTCCCTTTAGATCAGGATGCTCAAAGCCCCATTCAGCCTGGCTATAAGAGAGCATTCAGGGTAACCTGTTCCAGTGTCTCACCACCATCACAGTAAAGAATTTCTTCCTAATATCTACACAGAATCTACCCTCTTCCAGTTTAAAGCCATTTCCTCTCATCCTGTTGAAACATCCCCTTATAAAAAGTTGCTCCCCCACTTTCCTGTAGGTCCCCTCCAGTTCAGAGCCTGTTCTTCTCCAGGCTGCAGAGCACTAACTCTCTCAGTCTGTTCCTGAAGGGAACATGCACTAGCCCTCTGACCATCTTCAGGGCCCTCCTCCAGACCTACCCAACAGCTCAACATCCTTCTTGTGTTGGAGGCCCCAGAGCTGGATGCAGTACTCCAGGTGGGGTCTCATGAGAACAAAACAGAAGGGCAGAATCACCTCTCTTGACCTGCTGGCTAGGCTTCTCTTGATGTAACCCAAGTGAAAGCTGGCCTTCAGGGCTGCAAGCACACGATTCAACTCATGTTGAATCTTTCATCAACCGACACCCCAAATCCTTCTCCTAAGGACTGATCTCTGCCATTCTCCGCTCAGCCTGTAGACAACAGATGTTTCCAATTACTGACCTGATACAAACATCAAAACATACACCAAGCTGTGTATCTTTGTTCACTACAGTAAGCTTGTGAATGACAAGCTGTATACCCTTAGTTAATGGTAGCAGCTGAAGACCATAATTTCTAGTGAATTCAAAACCAGTAGTAATGTACAGAGACTGAACAGTTCCAGGCTCCTGTCAAGCTTTGCAACCATTAGATGTAATCCAGAACAAGTTTCATCATTTCTATCACCACCCATGTGTCAGTTACACATTTCAGGGAAAGAGAAAAGATCTCAAGGCAAATAATTCTAAGCATGGACATTAATTTCCTCATTTCTGGATCCCAGTTAAATCAATCTGTGAAAGGTGACTACTATCTTTTGAAAGTACCCTGTTCATGAAGTCAGACTTCCAACACTCAAGGTGGCAAAAATCCTACCAATTCATGTCACTGTAGATCACGTATAAACTATAGCCTGAACCGTAGGTTAGACTATACATTGCGCATGGTTTGTTCTAGCTGTGCTTCACTATGTAAGCCAAGAAAAACTCAAGCCATCAAATCCTTTTGTCATGTAACAATTGGTTATAATCTCTAGTCCTATCATCCAGTTCTTAGCAACACTTCTTATCTTTCATTCAACGTAAGCCACAGAAATGACAAAAATGTACTCAGCTTGCTCTTTCTTTCCCACATCACAGCTCAGAATTCAAATATGTCTCCCAAGGCTGGCATGCAATTATCCTCCAGTGTCAAAAATAGTATTCTTTCTAATCATTAATAGGAGGAAATGAAATACCAAATATTGTTGTCACTGTTACTATCATTTAATTATCATTTTAATTGTTCTATCAGGGTCTGCATCTAACTTTGCTGCCTGCCTAAATTTAAGGTAGCCTGAGAGGAACAGGTGAAAACAACAGGAGAAAACAGCACTTGAAAGGTAATGGTATGGCAGGCAGAAACACAGGGAATGGAAGTATACAAACACACACACTTTCTATGACCAGAATAGGGAATCTTTTGTGCAGTTTATGAATTCTCTGTGAAATAATGAACTCCATGTCCTTGTTCTTGAAAAGCTGGAGACTCCATTTTCCATATGAAGTGTAGTCCTCTATCTCACTGCTTCTGTCTGAAACAAACATTTCTAAAGCTTAAAAAGAAAGTGTCAGTAATTTATGCAGCTCTCTTTTTAGGCATACAAGCTCTATATAGCAAGTTGGGTTACACTTCAAAGTAGTAATTTTTTTATTTATTTATTTTACTACAAAGTCAGCTGCAAAGTTCTGTAACTATATGAGGCAAGTGATGCAGGAGTCACTACCTGGAGAACAGAAACTCTCCTGCCTTAAGGAGTTGTTTTCATACGCTAAATGCTCTGCAGTTGATAAGGGCAAGGGAATTAGACCAGGATTACCCTACCTTCCCACTCAGAAGTAGAAGGATAAGATCAGAGGGCCTTCCAGTTACTTTATTAAAGACCCTTCAGTTTTGTTTGCTGGGTTACATACTGCTACTTTCAAGCCTTCTGGTCCCATATTCTGTGTCTACCACAGACTCACTGTAGCTGTTGCATACACCTGACTTGAAAAGATCTTTATCAACAGCTTGCTTTTGGGGAGAGATGTTAGCTATAACAGAAGAGTGTGAACAAATAAATTCTTAACCTGGAAAAGAGGACACTGTGAGCTTCAGACCCATTGGGGCGAGTACCTCAGACAACTCCCTGCTGGCCTGAAGCCTGGAGCAAGGGCCAAACTAACTTCCAGAGGAAACATCCATTCAATTCAAGGTTCAAGGGTTGAATTCTTTCTCACTCACAAAGCAAACTCATCATACTTCTAAACCTATTAGCTTGAAAGGACATCATTTTGTCTGTGGGATTGTACATCCTGATATAAACAAATAAAAACATTTTTTCCCTTCGTTATAAGCCACACTATTGAGATTGTAATTAAAACTAAAGGGATGTTCATAAGGAAGAAAAGCAGCTTCTCCGGGTTTCTCTGCTCTAATACAGAAGAGCAGTTTCAGAGGCATAAAAACCCAAGTGTATGATTTACCTTGGTTTGTGAGTGAGTATGTGGGGAGTGAGGTGTTAGAGAAACCAAGAATAAATCTGAGCACTGTATTTTTCAAAGAAATTCTCTTCTTGCTTATGTTTTGAGAGGTAAGCAGCCAAGGCTCCTATTAATCACTCATGTGGAAGCATAACAGCAAACAAAATGAAAAGCCCTTCTGGATAATTATTACAGAGCATGCAGGTGAAGTGGGGGGAGAAAAAGAAAAAAAAAAAAAAGAACCAGAGATGTGCTGGGAAGAAAAAGAAAAAAAGCAAGCAAGCAAGTAAGAAAGAAAGCAAGCAAGAAAGAAAATATGTTTAACATGCCAACCTCATGTGAGCCTCTCGGTTTCCTATAGCTCTGGCTCCCACCATGGACTGCTGCTGCCACCTACTGTCATCTGCCGCACCTGAAGCCAAGCTTCCTCACGATCTTGGCAAGGGGACAGGGTGGAAAGAGATGTCAGGATGTGAAATATCTTTTGTACAGTGAAGGAAAGATAGCTCCAGGAGAGAAAGGGATTAGAGAAAGTATCACAACTAAGATTAAAAGCTCCAAAACAGCTTTGTCCATTGGATTTACAATATAAAAAGGCCACACTCAGGATGGAGGCATAAATGAAAATGCTTTTTCTTTCAAAAGCAAAGTGAAACATGCACCTGGATCCAGCTCCCTGTCATGCAGTGGCCTAAACCTATTCCCAAGACCTTTAAGGTTACTGGTTTAAGTGATATGACCAATAGCTATGGTAAGATCCCATTGGACAATGAAATGAGCTGCACAGGAGGAAACTTAAGGAATGAAAATAAGCATAAGTAAATTCTAGCTGCTTAATTCTGTTACATCTCATATGGGAATGAGAGCTTTAGAAACTGCTGATATAAATCCCGCACTTGATCCCAGTTTTAAATTCACATGGGGGAAAGGCTTGGAAAACAAAGGAGGCTTCAGTTATTGCAGATATTTCTAAAGAAAATCAGAAGAAAAACATGTTTTTACAATGTGTACTAAAAAGAGACTATAGAAAGAAAAGGAAAAACTACTGACAGTAGAATGATAGCACGTCTGTTATAACCCAGCACGAGATATGCTGGATTTCATGACCCCTGAATTTCACACTCCTTATTGCAGGTGGCAGCAAAAGAAAGCCAGACCCAGATCTTCCTGATCTCAGCTCATATTTCTTCTCTGCTAATTGACATTAACAGATAGCTGTCTTCATTATCACTACTTATTTACACAACACTTACAAAGGGCTGAGAAGCAATTATAAATTATCCTCTTCCCTCCTCTGTACAGCTCTTTGCAAGATTGTCTAAGCCAGCTTAGGTTAGTAGCCTGCTGTTACTACCTGTTCAGTAATGGTTGGAGAATTTTAAGTTGATTTAGCTAAGCCAATGCTAAGGTCACTTTTTTGTTCCTTATATCATCTACATAGCTACACTACACCACATGGACACTTTCTATAAAGCTTCACATACCAAGAGAAATGTGTTAATGAGTGACAGTGAGCCAAACTCAGCCACACTGGTGAACCACTCAGAATCTGAAGTCCAATCCAGTGCTTCTTTGCAGAAAGCAGGATAAATCCAGCATCAGAGAGACTGCATAAATAAAGATAGGCAAAGTACCGTAAAAAGGGCAAAGCCTCTTTTTACAAGTAAGAAATAAACACAATTATGTCTTCTGCCATTCCTTAGAAACACCTGCACTGCATGGCGGGTCACAGCGCAATCCTAAAGAGCAATGGCAGATCATAGAATCATAGACTCACACAGGTTGGAAAAGACTTTAAGGATCACTGAGTCCAACCATGACCTAACCTTACTACCCTAACGCTAACAACCCTCCATTAAATCATGTCCCTGAGCACCACATCCAAATGAATTTCAACAGTTTGAGTTTCTGTGTTTGCTTGCATCTGAGAACTGAAATAAGTGCTCACCATTTAAAAAAAAAAAAAAAAAAAAAAAAAAAAACAAAAAAAAGAGAGAGAGAGAGAGAGAGAGAGAGAGAGAAGCTTCCCCTGCTCTCTCTTCTAAAATCTGGCAGATACAGTTGCAGGAAAAAAAAAACAAAACTGTTTACATGCCCTATACTATTACCTCACTGCATAACCACTAGACCATCACACGTGCCATG
This sequence comes from Lagopus leucura, assembly GCF_019238085.1. Lineage (NCBI taxonomy): Eukaryota > Metazoa > Chordata > Aves > Galliformes > Phasianidae > Lagopus > Lagopus leucura. The sequence goes on along the minus strand of NW_024962250.1, from coordinate 24,173,129 downwards.
AAAAATGAAACAAATTAAGGGGCATTGAACACTCTGAAATGTAACAATAACAACAAATCAGCAGAGAAAGTTTCTTGTAGGTGTTTCTATGACACACAGGGCAAGTCAGTGTGATCAAAATCTCATGGCTACTAATTTTAAGCTGTGGTAAAAGAAAAAGTAAGTATGCTTGAACATAAACAAAATACTGAGGGCACTCAGAATCTTCAGACAGGATTTATTCACTCTGCTTTTGTAGTCAGCTTACATTTTTGTGTGTCTTTTCCCCTCCCTACCCTTCCCTTCCCCCCCCCCCTCCCCTCCCACTGCGTTTACATAAAAGTGGATGTGCTTAGAAAAGAACAGAGGTAAAAAAGGAAGGCTGATGTCATATAGAATAGATCTACTTCTGCCTCTCCCCTGTTACACAGTTTTGGCTTTTTCAAAGCTGTCTCTCATATGAATTGATTTCAGGAATAATGAATTTATGATTTTATATATTAGATAAAGGTCATATTCTTCCAAGTTAGTAACAGTTGGATTATAAGGTGCACTCTGCTGCTATGCTCTGATCACTCGCAGTGTTTCACAATGACGCTTTTCTTAGAAATAAAAGGCTATCTCCAATATATTAATTTGTTCTTACTGACACTCTTTCTGTTGCTTTTTCAAGAGCTTATGACAAGCTCTTGATCTTATCTCATGCTATTTCTTGGAATTGCTGTATTCAGAAAAGTACCTCTGTGTTTCTCTCCAGAAATGGATGCAATTCATTGATGACTGAAATGATCCTTTAACACATACAATAAATCAATATTTCTGCCTTTCAGTGTCAATAAAGACTGCCAAACCTTTGAACACTTTCTATGTAAGGTGCACAGTAAGTTCAAACAAATGCTAAAAATAGAAACAAAAATGGAATAATCTCTTTCCCTTCCCCCAAAATTGTTCCTTACTCAGAGCTGAAGATGGTCATTGGCTGTGTGATTATTTTGCTCCTGGAATGGGGCCATAGGCAATTTATTTCTCAGCACTTATCTGAACTTCATTTCATTCTAAATATCATTCCAGAGTTCTCCAGTTCTAAGAGGTACTAGCTTCCCTATTTAGAAAACTTACTTGTATTTTTATCAGTCAGTTTTCCTCTAATCTGCAACAAATGTAAAGGAGTGGGAAGAGGAAGTGGAAAAAAAAAAAAAAAAAAAAAAAAAAAGAAAAGAAATAAAATGCAAAAGGCAGCCTAACTATTCTGCATCCTACAAAGGAACAGATGTTTTAAAGGGTCAGAACTGGATCTGTTCCCCTGTAAGCGAGGTGCACTCTAGAACAAAAGTATTGCCTCCTTAAGCAAAGATGTACAGCAATCCAGCACCATTACACTTCATTTCTAGCCTGATTATGGACTCAGAGGGAAAAGTACCCTGTTTCAAATAGGAGAAAGATTTCCTGGAGAATTCTCAGACTTCTTTACAGATTTGCACTTCCACTACTGATCAAATCCTATTCCTCAGATCAGACCTGTGTGTGAATGTATGTACTGAAAAAAAGTCCAGGCTGTTAACATCGTGAACATCTGCACTACAAACATCAAACAAGTTTTACACACACAGAAGTCTAGGACAGATTCTCTGCTTTAAATGAAGACATCTCTATTCCATGAGCTGAAAGAGGAATTTCACAGGCTCTCAGGTATATATCTGGTTTGTTTTTACAACTGCTCCAAGTTCACTGATTTTAAATGGACTCTCCTAACAACAGAGACAAACATATGTACTGGGAATTTATGGGTTCAGATCCTTATCGATCATCTCTCTTTCCTGTTGGCAATTAACATTGTTCAGACCTCCTGTCATGTTTGGTTACAAGTAGGTCATAGCTCTAAAGTTAAATATATAAAAATATCAATATCTGAAACACAACCATGAAAAAACATCAGTGGCTCCTTTTTTGGTCGAGCTTTTCCTCATCTGTAGATAGCTCCCATGAGTCTGCTACAACCAAGTAAACACTTATGTTTACACAAGTTTGTTAAGGTGTTTTTTGTTGCTGTCCATGCTATCTCATTATGCCCTGTGCAGCAGAAATTTGGGGGTTATCTTATGTGCCCAGTACCACGGGTGTTCAACCTTTCGGCTTGCCTGGGCTGCACTGAGTGAAAAAGAATTGTCATGGGCTACGTATTCATAAGTTATTCTAAAAGTAATTATTATTCCCATGGAAACTATAGCAGAGAAAAAGGGCACAATAACACTGTTTGGTCAAGCAAATTCTCAGCTACAACATACCATTTTTCAATACAGTCACCACCATTAGTGCCTGCATGCCGTACTCGTGTTGGTCTGTACCAGGGGAGGTGAATCATTGTCACTATTATCACTGCTAAAATTCACCACCCACCACTTTGTTGTGCACACATCCACTGGCTGGTCTCTAAAACATTCAAGCAAGTGCTGATGAATGCCAATCAGTGCATTTTTTCTACATGGAGAAATTCAATGACACAGCTTTGCTTCATTCACGCTTCCATGCCAGATGCCATTTCGCCAGACTGCCTCTCTGCTGCCATCTGTCGCATGACAACAAACATAACGGAATATTGGTGAAAAGGTTCAACCTCCACTGCCATACCATCAACATTTGCCCCTGCTATCACAGGCCAACATCATAAAGTAGGATGCATTATTTTCAGAGAAGCCCTCTTAAAATATACATAATATAGCTAATGAATATCAAATAATAAAGCCTATTTTAATTTTTATGGTTTTTCAATAAAACATAAAAATGAGAGCAAGAAAAATCATAAAACTAGTGGGAGACGCAAAATTGTTTTTGTGAAACTAACACATCAGTCTGGTTTGATGGCAGTGTTTGCAATTCTTAGCAATTTCTCAAGGTATTCATAGACATTTTGGATGAAATTTTACTCCTTCTGTACTTCATCCTTCACAACAGTCATTCACAGATGTATACACTACCAAAAAGCAATGACACAAGGCATGACTGTGAAGTAATGGTAAGAAAGATCTTATAAATGTCTGATAAAGGGGCATGATCAAACTTTCAATTGCAACTCAACACATTCCATTTGAAAATTCACAGATAATGTAATGTTGACTGAAAAACAAGTTGTAAATTAAAAAATTAATTTTTTCAGCAATCTTGAAACCTACTCTCAAATTCCTTTGTCAAAACGGGAAGCACTACAGTGTATTTCTTGCTATTTACAGGACTGTGTTTAGCCAATGTGTCAAAATCCATAAACTTATTTATCACAACTTAAGACAGCACTCCACTGCTTCCTGTGCCCTGGTTTTAGCCCATATAGGGTTAATAGTGATTTTCTGTTGGCGCTGCGGGGCCAGGCTGCGCTGCTTGGTGAGGCAGAGCCACCACTAAGATAGTATGGGGCAGGGGGTGAACTGCATTGTGAGTTGTGCTGGGATGCATGCAACCCATATGCTGCAGGTTGGACATGCCTGACCAGTACTGCAGACAACAAAAATTCTGATGTGACTACATTAGTGTAACACAGTTGTCCAATTTAATATGTATTTGATGTAACCACTCTCAAATACTGAGCTAAATGTACACAGCACTGGGTTTTAAAGGAAGTCTGGAATGCTGAATCCCACTGTCATCTTATTTATACAGGCTAAGCACTCTTACTCTGTTATTCATCTAAAGGAGCCTTCCAGAAGTCATTACAGTAAGTTCAAAATTACTAAAAAGTGATGTTGAGCAGAACACATTGTCTTGCTGTAAAGCCTGCAAATGCAACTTTTATTCTAAGATAAATTAAGATAGATACTGTATTCCATTTTCCATCATATCATGCCTTACAAAAGCAACCAAATATGAAGAAAGTGTATCACAACATAAATAATAGTCTATCTCCACTTGTCAACTTCTTCCTGCTGGCAAATCAATAAAAACACTTAAATTATTTTTTTAAACAGTGGCATTGTCATGTTGAAACCTTGCAGTTATCTGCTGTGTGTACCAAAACCTATATTTACTTCAGTCAAGATGGGAAAACACTGTTAAGGTTAATATGTGGAAAGAAGAGAGTGCTGCCTCACCACACAGTATGCCTTAGTGGGTAGTCCTCGAAGGTTCTATTCCAAAAAAGACCAATAAAGGCTTCAGTTCTGACCACTGGTGTTTCCACAATCATATGAAGTAACTCAAATATCAGTAGTGCGCTACAGCCCACCTAAGCAACAGGTTGGGAAGCAGGAGGGGAAAGCTATTGTCAATTCAGAATAAAATCCTAACATCAGTGTTATGGACAAACTAGCAAGTGCAGTCCAAATCTTTGTGCAGCCATCCCTGGAGCTTCAAAGACTTTCAAAAAGTCTTGAGATCATCCACTTCTTAAACAAAATGTTTTTAACAGCTATACTGATGAGAGAAATCCTCATTTCTATCTCAGTGTTTCTTTATAGCCTATTTAGTTGAATACGGTATTCATGAGACAGCAGCTGAAAAAAATTTTAAACTAATTTTATCACAAACATTTTCAAAAGGTTTTCCCATTCTCTGGAGCATGCCACTGCTCTCCCTCAGACCTTTCTCTTATCAATGGGAAAAAAGTCACATTGCAAACAAAGTGCTTTAAATTAGCTTCTAGTACGATAGCTTCTAGCACAGAAAATGCCTACTGAGTACTATTATCACAATCATTAATCATAAGCAGTGATTAATGTGCAGTGCAAAATGGGTAGAGAGATAGTAAGGTGGTGGTCTAGTAGCACCAATTCCAATCTTTCCTTACTTATTTTGCAGAAAAGTCACTTGAAAGCATAAAAATCTTTCATTACTTCTGACTTTACAAACTTCTGTTCAGTGTATATTGTTACCTACTACCTCATCTAGCCCTATGCTGCCCAAGATGTAGAATTTACCACAATTTTATCGAGGGACAGAAATATCCACTTACACTTAGATGAGAAAGGAATGTAATGCCTTATGTTTATGGACTGAGTAGCATAGAAAAATTTAACCTTCATTTCACATTTAACTGATTTAACTATCGGTACTCATTGTGAGGTGGAGGGGAATCTGGTATTCTGAAGAATATGCAAGACAGACATCTTTCTGCAGGATGTCTAATAGCTGACCTTTTGAGATGGCACAGCACAGTACTATTTTTATTTCATTTACAATTCAGCACCTTTCTTTTCATGTTATGGTACATAAAATAGAGATCATAATTTTAATATTGTCCCTTCTCTGCAATGGAGCTTTTAATTAGATAGCCATGATTATACGTACATGTAAAAAGTATATTTATGAAAACATCAGCATTTATCACAGGGAAGCAAATAGCTTTACAGCAAGATTCTCTCTGTCAGACACGGAAAGACATTAAAGAGGTACAGAAAACTTATATAAAACTTTTATTTATAGAATATTAAGATGATGTATTTTAAAGCTTTAATGCAGAGAAACACACAAAAATCATCAGAACCTTATCCAGCTACTTGAGAGTACAGCCACTGCCATTGACTGGCACCAAATGCCCCACATGAAGCCTCGCACAAAACGATTGTCTCAAACATAAAGACTGTGGTGAAAGGCCGAAACCTCAAATTGTTCCAGGTTCTGAGAAGGCTTACATAGCATGTCACAGCAAGACAGGACGGGATAACATGCTTCTTTACTCATGTCAGCCTTCATTTCAAGCTTTAACTGTTCAGGCCTTGAGGAAAAACTTTCAGGAATATTTCTCCCCTAGTAGAAGTGAGCCTGGTGGTACATACGAAAATGTTTTGTTACTTAAATGAACATTCTTTTCTCATTTGAGAAGCTATTGCCCTTCACCTGCCACAGCCATTTGCATAGTCTAATCACTAGTGTGAAAAACAATCACCTTCGCTTTGAATTTTGAATTTCTCAGCATACTTCCTTATGAACTTTCAGGTACATGTTTCTCCTGTAGAAAGATGTTAATATTAGCAAAATTGCAAAGAAATTATAAACAAACAAGGAAAAAAAATGCAAGCTAAAGAGGAATGCTTCTATAGGGTATATGCTTTTCCCAGAGAGATTATTCAACAGCCTTGAATTCTAGAAAGAGATACAAAGATTCCTATATCTCTCCACCTGCTCATCTCTTACTGTACCTATTACTTTTATCATCTTAACCTGTCTTAATCTCTGTTTACTCACGCAAATAGTAAGATGAGCTTTATTTCTTGGGGTTGCCTCTCTTTTCATCAGGAAGAAGGGTAAAGCTCGTCTATATACATACAGAAATGCAGATGAAAAGAGAGGCAATTCAAACTGCACAGGAGACCTATACTTGTACTCTCCCACCGCAGAAATGAAAGACCAGGAAAGTAACTTTATTTTTTTAATGGCTGAATGTTTAGCTTTATTTGAGGTCAAATTAAAAGATTTCTCATTATGCTAATGCTTGATAGCCAACTGCAGCACTTAACACTGCAGTTGGTATTAGCTGCTTCTCATCTCAACACCAAAAAAAGCATCTGCAGCAGAGCAGATCTTTGAACTGTTCTCTACAAGGCAGAAAGGCTTCAGCTCCTTCTGATGTAGTTATATTTAAGCTACAAAGAAAAGAGAAGCAAAATCTTCATTTTAATCAGCTATGACATGAAGAAACTAAAAGAACAGATAAGATGTAGTGGAAAATGTCGCTTTATAGTCACTTCCATGATTATTACAGTACTTAAGCTCCTTCTATAACATTTTAATGTTAATGCTAAAAATTACTATGATAAACCTGTTTCGCTGCAAGTTAAAAGACAGTAAGGCTTATATCAACAGTGAATAGAAAAACTGTAGTAGGTAACAGGCCTGGAAGATTATTCAAATGCATTCAAGCTAATAAATATGAGTATTAAAATTTATAACAAAGATGAAGTTCATTTCCTTATTGCACACATATGCCCACTTGTACACACATTATACACAGATACACACAAGCTCACAACTGATATTCCAAGATGTGAGACAAATGCATGGGCAGCATCTCCTCTGTCTAAGCAGGGAGGGCCACTTCTCTCCTCCTGTAAATTCGCTGAAGACAGGCATATCACACCAGGGAGAAGCTTGACCCAGAATGTCAACAGTTTTGAGAAATAAGAGCTTTTATTTATTACACAATTATTCACACAGAGGGATTTGCTTTTCTCTTTCAAAAGGATGTGTCATTCAGTTTGACATCTAATGCTTCTTTTGCAGAAGCTGCTTTCTCAATTTGGGTGATGGCAGAACAAGCAGTGTCAGGCCATACATATTTGATTTGCCTGTGTTTGCAGTAGGAAAATAAAGTTCTCAAGCCAGCCATATCAAGATACATTGCATATCCTGGGAACAGTGAGAAGATGAGATTCCTCCAGGCTGAGTGAAAAAAAGATTGAGATGAATTGTGATTATCTCCTGATCACCTACCCGTTTCCTGGTCTTTTTAGATCTCATTCCTTTCTTTTCTTCCCCATTTAATAATATTTCAATCCCATTGGCTAGTGCCAGCACACCTTCCTCAAAACTTCAAAGGCAGGTGAGAAGATTCATCTAAGCCAAGTTGCCTCAGAACTGCATTATTTACAGAAGGTATCTGTATTTTTCTTCTAACATCGTATATGACAAAAGAATGCTATTTGAGCATACCAGTTGAAACCTAAAACTAAGAGAAAAAGCAGACCCAAGCAGAAATAACCATATTCCTACCATGTCTCTCAGGTCTTAGCAGATAGTTCTAGTGCTTAGCAGATAGCAGATAGTGACTGATGCTGGATCTCTCTACTGGCAAATCCTTTCTTTAGAGTCGAAATTCAGACCTCATATAAACTACTAAAGCAAACTCTTTCCAAGTCTCTACGCAGCTACTTTCTACAGGAACTTCACTCAGTGTATTTATCACCCACCTGACAAATCAGAAATTTAGATATAACTGTTAAGTCTACAACTTCAAAAAACTGCCGAAAAAAAAAAAAAAAAAAACAACAACAAAAAAAAACAAATTCAAAGACTGAATACTGAGTGGGACCAAATCCCCCTGTAGGCACTCTTCCTTTCCAGATGTCATCTTCCTATTTCTCCTTCAAAGAATGCAGTTACTTAAAAACAGCAAAAGACAGGACAAAAGCAGACCACAAACATAAGACAGAGATTCACTGCGTCAATACCCCTCACTGTGCCCCTCATTGATGGTCACAAAGCAAAGCATAACTCTAATTTAAACTACACTGATTTCCAATCTAAAGAGTTTGTATGGGGACCACACAAAAAAAGAAATAATGAAGGTAATGTTTTTGGGATTCAATAAAAACCAATACAGAATAGTCCCCAAGAAAATCCCATCTAACTTCCACAAGAAAATTATATTGACGTGGAGTTAAATCAGTATCTTTGAAATTAAATCAAATTGACTGACTACTGAATTCATAGTTATGTAAGTATACACCGTCTTCCCTGTGTAAACTGAGAAACAACAAAAAGATTATTTACAACTGGTGAATCAGTATATCAGCATATAGTGCATACACGTGACTTTTTTTTGGTTTTGTGGATATGTGAGCTTCCTCCTACTATATGGGATACTTTTGTCTCTGTCTGCCTATGTGACAAAAAAAAAAAAAAAAAAAAAAAAAAAGGGCTTTTATCATTATGTAAGGGGAATCTTAAAAGCATCTCAGTCTTAAAGCACAAGCACTACAGTGTGCCAACAACCAGCTGAGGTTAGGAGGAAAATGTTTACAGAAATGCTGGGATGAAGTTATTTTTCTTATGTAGCGTCTCTGGAACATTCACCACACAAACTGTTCACCTGTATTGTCAGTTTCCGGCTTTTAACACAACATCTTATATAACCCTTTGAACTGCAGGGCACACAAATCAATCTGCACACAACACATACCAATCATTGTGGTCACTGATGAAGACAACAAAAATAACTGAAAGAAAAATAGTTTTCAATATGTAGTACTGGATCTATACAATGGCAGTGTCTTAGAAAAACTTCCCATATAGAGAATTATGGCTGACAGCAGAGTATTTCTGTCAACTTAAATAAAGAAATAAATAAATCTTGGAACATGTAAATAGTCACCCTGATCAAATTCATTTAAAATTCATCTCATAATTAAAGATTTTAAAAGAAAAAGATATAGATTTTGTCCAGTATAATATTAAAGCATAACGGGATCCCTTAGGTCCCAATTAGGAAATTGATTAGAAAATGTTTGAGTTATAAAAGCTGCAGGTAAGGAGAACTGCTCTCTACTGCCTTGAATTAGCATACCAATGGGACCCCAGCTTTAGTTTGATGGAAAGGCAGAGACCCAGCACGTTTTTTGCCAGACAAATATAGGGGGTATTTTGAGCTCTAGTGCTAGAAAGAATTACTTACGCAGGCAGGCATGACCAGCAACAGTGAAAAAAAGTTACAATACAGAAATGCATTGCATGAAGTATTTCTTAGTAACAATGCTGGAGAAAAAGATACGAGTGGAGCAATGTGAAAAAGAACAAAACAAAGCAGTGCCCAGTAGGTTTCTGACTTCGATACGGTAGGACCTTCATCTACAGCATTGATCCATGCTATCCACAGAGCTATGGCCTCAGTTTCATCATATGACAATGTTCTGTTGCAAACTTAAAGTTGTACTACAACAGCCCTAGAAAACAGGGTTAATTTCTATCGTGTTGAAAAATGAGGAATACTGGTTGCAGCTGATTTTAAAATGGAGCACACAACACAGTTTTGGTTGGATATTTTGCTCAGAGCTTTCTAAATTTAAGCTGACAACACCTAACCGCTTTGATCCTGAGAGTAAGTTACCAGACCAGTCAGATATGTACTGAACCCTAAAGCTGTTTGTCACTTCTGCAGAACTTGCCAGTGGACTAAAAGGCATCTCCCACCTCCCCAGTCACAGCCACCACACCTGCCTCAGCTCACTGCTGCCTGCACATCCATGTTCACAAATCCTGCCTTTCCACCTATTCCCCCTGATCTAACACACCATCCTTCACGCAGAAGCAAAGGGAAAACCTGTAGGATATACTTACAGAAGCTGGTAGCGAAATAGCTAAAATAAGATGCTTGGGAGATGCTGTATGAAGTGTGCTGTATGAAGTACATGACTCCGAGGGATTGTGAAAAGAGTACAGAAGCTTCCACAATGATGAACATTACATGAAAAGAGGATGAAAGAGATTCATGTTTGGTGGCAATGGTGTATTTTCTGTCAAGTGTACCACTACTATTCATTTGTCAGGAGGCTGGGGAGTTTGCACATTATCAGGGATTACTGTAGAGGATAAGGTTTACGCAATCACACAATGGCACTGAGATTCCTGATGACAGAGGTAAGAGGAAAATAATTGCTTTTTATGGCTTTTTTTAGTATCTTGCTCTACTGCTAATAAAAACTGCTAATAAAAAATAGCACTGAAGTAGAAACCTGGTTTGTTGATTTTGTTGTTTGTGTTTTGTTGGTTTTTTTTTTTTAAATCCTGGGCAACTATGAAGTCTAGAGGCTCATAATGGCAGAGATAAATACTCAAATGGGGATAAAATCTTCCCTGTTTTTAATCTGAGGACTCCCTTGTCTCTGTAGCTTCTCAGATTATAATATTTCCCTTTCACACATATGCTTTTCTTGCAAAAAGATTTTCCTCGGGTTCTGAAGCAGCTCTTCTCCCAAAATGTATGCATGAAGAATGAAAATGTAAAGAAAAAACCAAAAAAGTCACAGTTATAGCTCCCACAGCACACATCTCAGCTCTCCAGAGCGTGTAGAGTATTCTGTAATACTGAATTTGCTGCTAAACTTATCCTTTGATTGCACTATATGTACAATACATTACAGTGCTTTTGACTAGTCAGCTTGCTGTAGTCTGTAGGGAACAATTTTCCATCTGCTGCTTATCACGCCATTAGTCTGGCCACACTCTGGTCTCTTTCATGACCTATCAGAGGCTCTGGAGTAGCCTTTAATGGAAAAGAGCATTCTGATGATGGAAGAACGGACTAATGCTTTCTCAGTACTTCCCTGCACAGAATTCTGCAAGGGAATGGTTGTATGAAAGAGAATACATGCTCAAGAAAGAATATATAATAAGTCACTCAGCTGTGAATACAGTGACCTCACACTGTGCAGCTAGTACTACTCTCTGGTCTGGTGTAGCACAGTCACAGAAGCAGCAACCGTTGATGCTCATCTCTCATTAATTTCAAATCCTCACTGAAGGTTTTAGAACTTTTCCCCTTCTCTGAACTCCCTTTAGCAGATCTCTTGAGGAACCAATCAATGATAAAACTACATTAGTTCTTCCCACTCTCCAAAGCAAGGAACAACATCCCATCTTCATGAAACAGTAGGAGGAGGTTGTGCAGCTAAGGAATACCACACCAGATTTGAGCTAAAACAAAGCATTTTCTGTAGTACCATGACTATGAATCACTAGGCTTGTCAACACATACTCAACGGCATTCACAGACTACCTAAAGCCAATACCCATCATCACTTTCTTTAGAAATGTCACCTAAAAATATCAGATAATGCCTGCATCCTAAACCCAAATTCTGAATGATTCTGTGTCTCAGCTGCCCTGCATACAAGGCACATGTGCCAGAATTCTTCTCCCATGCATGGTTCTCCAAGGGCAACAAAAGAACCCACACCTTGTATCTCTGAGTGCAAGATAGAAAGACATAGCATTACCTATGTCGGCCACATGTAGGAAATGTAACATGAGACTCCTCACGCAGCAGTGAACATTCAGGAAGATTCCCCACAGAGAAAAGCTTTGTGGAAATCCCTGCAGTATCGTTAACTTCTAAAACTGGATATACATTAAATGAAGACACAAACAAACATCCATCCTGGACAGACAAAAGGTTAGTCTAATTCAGTATTATCTCTTCTGGGATATAGTAAACACATAGGGAGCAGTATAAAATTAGGGCAAGCATATAGCAATACTTCCCTTAATTTTTGCTTATGCACCAGATACTTGTAGCTTCAAAACTGTGCCTTTAAAATATGCAATCCATCCCTCAATGGGAATTCAGGTCATGAAAGGAGAACAAAAAGAAAGCAGTTGCTAAGAGTGGATGCACACATTGCCACAGCAACATCAGTGAAGATCTTGAATTTATGCACAGGGGAGTCGTTGTTTTGCAGTTGGAGGAGAGGATATGCTCTCACGCTAACCTTGTACAGACCCTCATGTTTAGATAAGCCAACAGTAGTCCTTGCCTATCTTCTTTACACCTAAGAAAAGTTTATGGAATTAGGTGATCTCTTATGTAGATTGACCAGAGTGAGGCAAAGAACAGTTTTCTTCTCAAACGGCTTATATTCACCTACAGTTTTTTATTTTGAATAAAATGCATTTGTGTCTAAAGTGTATTAATCTTTACTGCACCGTGAACTAAGATTCTGTTGACTTCTTAAAATCCCTACAATCCATGACATTGGTCAGAAGAGAAATTATCACAAATATTTTGCTGTATCATATTAATCTAGAATTTCTATAGCTTTTCTTTTTCTGCTGCTTCAAAACATTTTGTTTAGTATTGCATCTTTTTTCTGCTACAATTTTGTAAGCAAACTTTTGACTCCAACCCAAACAGAAAACTATATTGAAATAGTTTGTATTTATGATGCAAATCATGCAGTTATCTTCTTTTTCAAAGTTTCAGTGAATATATATATATTTGGAGAACAGGAAAACAAAATGATGATTTGATTGTCTTCAACGTTACTTCCTTTGATGTTAATAAATTGCAAGAATCAAGTGACAGCAGGTATGTTTCCATGAAGCTTATTATAAGCACAGTAGAGAAATGCACATGCTTATGCAATTAAATAAGCCCACAGACCTGTGTCCATTTATTTTATCAAATTTTGTAAAAAGCAAAAAGGAAAATACATTGAGATCAGTGGGGAAACAGAAGAAATCAGAGCTTATTCAATCAGTTCTTCATAGCTGTTCAAAAACAGTTCTAGAGAACAAATCTCAGGGAAGGCAAGCTCATATTTTGCTATGCTACCTCACTCAAATTTATATTTCATTAATCCTACATGGACTGAAATGTCCAGAGTACAAAGTGGCATGTATAGTATCATCTGTATTACTGAAAATTAGTACTCCAGTTAGTGATGTTTTGAAGCTGAAATATGTTGTTTGCACAAATCTCCTCTAATCCTGCTTTTCTAGTAGTAAAGTGAGTCAGTATCAAGTGATATTACTATTGATCTATCATCATAAAGATGGCAGTACTTCTAAAAATCACTTACGAAGGCACACAGGAAACCATCACCTCTGCAGCACTGCGTCTAACCACTGCTGCAACACTGACTCACAGGGAAGACCATCACATATGTTGCTGAAATGTAGTGCTAATCCACATGGCACCCGACGGCACACATAACTGAAAGCAAAATTAAATATGTTAAGTAGGACGTTAGAGAATTTTGAAAACCAAAGCACTACAAGTGGGTTTTCCCTGGGCTGATCTCTAAACAGCCTTATAACAAGCCCTATGTCACCCTATGAAATGCACTGAGGAGGAGCTTCAGAAAAGGCAGCTAATTGCTCTGTCTAAAAAAAGAACACAAAGGAAGAATAAGGAAAAGGTATCAGGTTATTCCTGCATGAAGTAGAGACACTTTCTTCACTTTTTTTGTTGTTTTGCATTTTTTATGAGATCTTACACAATGCAATAACAAGTACTCTGTACTTTAGAGTAGCACATTTGTTTCTTAGGCCACTGCTTCAAGCAGCAATAAACTCATTTTTTGCCCAGCTAGTTCTGTTGCCCTCAATAGTCTACTTAAGATGCATATTCCCTTTAAGTCACATCCCCTGACACAAGTAGAGCCTGTTCCCTGTCCGGGTGCAATAAACTGACTGCTACTGTCAACTTATTCAAAATTTTGCAATGGCAGCATTGCTCCTAGCAGCTTGTTCTATTAGTTCCTAATTTATATTAATTCTATATGACGCAGTATATTAATATGTCTCTTCTCCCTTGATTTTTGAAATAAAAAATGTGATTTATCAGTGGCATTTTTATACTGCCAGTATGTAATTGCACATAGGTGAATAGTTAAGTTCTGAGGGAGCTTTATGAAGGGATCAATCCTTTTATTGCTGTAGTAATGAGCTTCTAACGGCCAGCTGAATAGATCTCCTAGCCTTCCCATGGAAGCAAGTTTTAGCCATCCCCTTTCTATCTACCCATTAATCATTGGTCTTCCATGAACAAGTGCAACCAACAAAACTGCGCTACTGAAAATAGCAAAAAATGAGAATCATTGCATCTCATTAGCACCACTACAATATGAGGACTGCTGTGAAAATAATGTCTCCTATTTAAGACGCTGGCCCATGACAGAGACAGATGTTGGTATGGCAGAAGTTGAAACTTTCTGGCAATATTGCATTGCACATTGTTAGCATATGACAGATGGCAGCACAGGGGCAGTCTGACAGAACAGCATCTTACGTGGAAGTACATATGAAGCAAAGATGTGTCACAGAATTCCCCCACACAGGAAAAAAAAAAAAGTGCACCCACTGGCATTCATCAATGCTTGCTGAAATGTTCGTGAAGACCAAACAGTGGATACAAGCGCAGTGAGTGACGTGTTAGCAGTTGCAACAAAGACAGTGGGACACCTCCACTGGTACAGTTTTTTTTAAAGGGCATAGCATGCAGGCTCTTGGTTGCTGAAGAAAATGCAGAGCTGATACTGGTGACAAAGCTGAACAACAGCATTTTGCAGCTGAGAATGCACTTTACTAAATAGCATTGTGGTGCGTTTTGTATTTGCTGTATTTTCCATGGTAACAAATAGGAGGTATTACTTTCAAAGTGGACTAAGTAGAAATATAATAACAGTATGCAATTCTATAACATGGTGGAAAGTACAGTGATTATAACAGAGCAAAGTCTTTGGCTGCAGCAAATGAGAACAAGCCCAAACGCAGCAGCCATAGATACAAAAAACAAAGGGAAAAAGTGGCTTACCTTTGGAAGGCCTCAGGTAGGCAGGTATCTCCAGCAAGATATTCTTGCCTCCACTGCCAATCTTTAAATGAGGTCTGTGAAAAGGTGGATCCTGGTTCCACCCATTCCAGTCATTCAGGTGCACTACATTCACCTAACCTCACCTGGGTTGGCCCTGCCTTCCCACCAGTTGCTCAATCACTGTTTCAGGCTGTGACTTAACATTTCTGCTATGCAGTACAAAAAATTTCCTTACATAGCTTGAAAAGAAAACATGGAAAACTCAGGGCCATGGTAAAGAGACATTAAGCTCATCTTCTGCACGTCGCTGACTCACATCTAGGACATAATAATATTGACCTACAGTCATAAAAAAATACCAGCATGTTTAAAACCTCACTCTGGGGAACCAACTGGACTTTGCTGTTTGCTGTAACTCCTACAGTTGGTCACTGGAGAGCAATAGCAAGTTCCTTCTGCCAGCCAGAGAGCAAACCTGCTGATATAACTATGTTCCTAATACTGGAAAAAAAAATGAATGAAATTTTATGCCAAAGAGTGTTCTGTGTTGAATAAAAATGTCAGGACAAGTGAAAAGTAGCTGAGACTGCTTTGTCCAGGTGTAGGAGCTTAACATTTATTAACTGTGTTACCTGTAACAGAAAAATGATGGGTTTGTTGTCCAGTATGGTCTGTCCTGCCCTCCATTACAACTCTGGTAAACTGAGAGATAAGCAGCAGATACCTCTTTGGGACTCCATTAGTATCACCAGTAAGACTTTGCGGTATCTTAAATGTCCTAACACACTTACTATACCTCCCACTGTAAGGGTGACAGAAATGGCTCCCACTAACTTAAACAGGCATAAATTGTCACAAATCTGTGTTTCCTCATCAGAGGATGAAGTCTCTTACATTTGGCATCAGAAAGCCACCCAGATTCATCTAGATATCCAGTACTTAGGCAACTGAGAAGGCATCTTCCCTCCCTATTATAATACAGTGGCTTATGGAGAAAACTGACTCTAACTTCAGGCATACAGCTGGAGGTTCTTGGCCATATTTGGTGAATATGTCACTTTTTACAGGATAAAAAAAAGAGGTTTTTTTTTTTCCTTTGGTATATTTTAGACCACACCTCCATAATAATACCTTTTTTTAGTTCCTGCCAGCAGGAGACTGCAAGAGGCTTCCCATACTGCCAAGAGAACAACTCACAGAGTCAGCAGAAAACAGTGATCAAGTGAGCTACTCCCCTTGGGCCTCAGGGTGGACAGGAAATGAAGCAGGTGGACACACACTGAAAAATCACCAATCAAACTGCACATTGTGTTCCAAGGCACATGCACAGTATGGTCCAGCCAGGATGTTATCTACAAATTAAACAGGTCTCTTTTATCACTGAGGTATCAACTATGAGATGAGTCTGTGATTCAGTTCCTGTTCAGGCAACATGTTTATTTTCCCTTTGCAAGAATCTGTACACTATCTTATAGGCAGCAGGAGCACTAGATTAGTAGAAGGTTGCACACAATACTCACGTGGTCATAACACCATAGGGCAGGCTAAACAACAGTAGGCGTACTGCACGTAAAGTAAATGATACCGTCAGGTCACAGATTACTTCTAACCAAATATGAAGATTTGGATGACAGTAACTGAGAAGTTCAGAGTGTTGAGGACCTAAACTTGAGGGAAGCATGTAGAAATCTGGCTGTTCAATAAGCAGAAGCAACATCTCATTTCCTGGCAAAAAATAGGTTGTTATAACCTACATTTTCAGCATGAAATCTCATCATCAAAAGCAAAGAATGTTCTAACTACTGCAGAATAGGAACGAATTGGATAATTAGTAATCAAATCAAATGGTTCCTTATTGAAAGGTTTACATTTAGAGAAACAAACACTAGAGTAGAATTCCTACTCTCACATGCTTCAATTGATTTCTTGATGTCAGCTCCATAAATTTGCCTTTGCATCTGACACACATTCCCTCCAAATTCTCAAGTTACCAATAGCCAAACGTCTAATACAAGAGAAGGCAGAATTCTTAGAAAAAAATTTCTGAACATTGCAACTTGCATGTACCCCATTGCTCATGGAGGCTTACACCCAGTTCCTGAGATTCTTCTTCAAACAGGGCAGGGGTGAAAATGTTAGGCAAAGTGCCATCAGCACAGTGATGGCACAGCAGTCCAGTCTGCCATTTCAGAGGCTCTACTTTGCATGGGAAAGTGCAAGAAAAATCCTAAACATGCAAATTCATTTATCTTCTTTGTAATCAGTTTCTCCATAAAATGAAGAGAGTAGATGACAGCTCTGGAATTGCACATTTACTTTTAATTTCTGCATCGAGATTTTCAATTTCTTTGATGATGTACAAAATAATTTTCTCTACTTTTGGTATGTAGAAAAAAGCAAATGATACATATGAGTAAACAAGAATATGCAGTATTTAATTTTGCTTTCATTCACATATCCAAGAGCAACAGTAGTCAAACACTTCTGTCAGCGTTACTACTTTGACATTAGACTACTGCTTTTAGTGGTAACCCCCTGCATACCTATTTTTGCAATAGTCTGCTTGCTTTCCTTAGCAATGGCCACAGTGTCTACACTATACTCTGGATTTACTGTTCTTGTAATGAAGAGCCAGTCTATACAGGAGATACATGGCCTGTCTGATAGTGCGCAGTTACTCCAGCATGCCTGAAGCATGTGAGTGCACAGGTCAGTACCGCCTTCTTTAGTGGAAATACAGATTGTACCAATCAATGGATACAGATGCTGAGAAATATATATTTGACAACTTTCCACAGATGATATGTTAGGAGTCCTGTGCATTCCCTTGCATTTGTGGTAGGAGCTGTACTCATGATGACCTCAATACTGACTTACCTTCAAGACAAGGTTTTTAAATAGATAGCCATTCAGGAGCTACACAGAGCAGCACATAGTTTCTGTTGATTTCCCATTCATTTTATTTCTATTGTTAACCAGTCAGAAAAAGAAAAAAAAAAAAAAAAAAGTTTCTTCAAACAGAAATGTAAGACTTTGACACTGGTAAACAAGATTAATAAACAATTTTTGCTTTAATCTTTCAATACGCTTTCTCATTCAAATTAGAATGAGAACTGGCAAATGCAAAATTTTCCTTTCTGTACTTTGATTAACAGAAAGAGATCTCTTTGTAATGGCAAATCAAACAGAAACATCTGACAGGTTACTTCATATAAAGACTCTTCTGTTCTTATTTCTACACTTCCTAATGTGCATACAGTTGTGCTGTTGGGTTACCAACTTGTGTCACAGGACAGGCACAGAATCCACCACCCTCACAGAGAGCTCAAGAATCTCTCTGTTAATGAGGCATACTTTGGAAATGGACACAGAGTTAACCTTGTCAGAATTATTCATGACCCAACTCTAACGTTCTGTCAGTGTCAATTACACCAACACAAAAAGAACATAAAAAAACAACTTACACCAGACTGGAAAAGATGTAATTTTTGCACTATTGCTGCCAGTAATTGTGTAACAGAAAATTATGCTTTAATTTTCTAATTTGGTGGAATTTTATGGCCAATTTCACAAATTTAAGCAACTGCAGGAAAGGTAGCAAACAAGCAAAGCCCTGTCTCCTAGAAAGTAATCTGTCTTTGGCAGTCAATTGTGTAAGGGCCAACTTAAATGTCTTGAAGGAGCCTCAGCAATAGTGTATTAAGGAGCCTGGGTGCTCTGACCATAATGGCAAGAACACCGATGCAAGTCTCTGTCAACCACCACCACGGAGAGCACAGCCAGTTTAAATGCAATGAAGCGCATTGCCAGTAGCATCTGAGTTGAATAAACAAGTCTTGCTCCATCAGTCTTTCCTTCTTAAGCCTTTCATTTATTGTCTAGCAAATTGGAAGGCATCGGGATTAAGAAGCTTTGTGGGTCAGGCAATAGGAATAGTGGACATTGAATGAAAAGAGATGTCATTTAGAAAACAATATCAGAGTCCTTATTACAATGAGTAAATTAAAGACTTGGCCCACCTGCTTTCGAAGCACCCACTACCTGCTACTTTAGGACAACTCTCACTCTGCCCCTACTTCAAGTAGATAGTAGTGTATTTTAAAACAATTAGCAAATAATATCGTTGGCATGCAGCTGAAATGCCAGAAAATTAGTGTCATCAATCACTTTGTAATATCTGCTGCAATATCAAATAAAAATCTCATTTCTGTATTATGATGAAACTAAAAAACTGAACCGTGTTGCCATTAACTGAGATAAAACCCAATCTACAGGATTTCAACCCTCATTTGAAATTCAGTTTATTACAGCATCTTCCATTATCCAGTTTCATTATTTAAACAATAATATGCAATAAAAATACCTCAAGGTTAAGCTCACAATTTAAGTGATTTAGCTGTAAGTCACAAGCGGAATGGTCCAGCATCTCTCTTTCAAACACAGATTAAAAAACTGTTCCATAATTTGGCATGATTTACACTCCTGTGTGAAGTCTGGTTCTCATATATTAGGGATACATTTCTAACTAGAATTGAGAATCGTTACATGGAAAATGCTCTGTTTTACTGTGTATTCTTCTTTTACACCTGGGTACAGATCTACTAGTGCTGCAGCCACTAAAGAACCTGGCACAGTTAGCATATGGAGTTCACACACCCAGGAAATTACAGGTGAGAAAGAAGTTGTACTGACAATAGGCTGACAGACCTGGAAATAATGTACATGGATACACTGTTCACTCTTTCCATACACAAACAAAGAGCAAATCAAAGGAAAATAGCCAATTGCAGGTACAGAAGAAACAATAGGAGATTCTTCCTCACATTGTTAAACTGTTGAACTCACAGTCATAGGACATGGCCTCTGCTACATCTTTACAAGGGCTTCAGGGCAATTGGACTAATTCCTAGAAAAAATATTCATCATTATTTAAAAAGTATGAAGTTACTATATTCAACTCATGAAATCCTTGAAATACTGGAACAGTATTCCAGTAAGTTGTTAGTCTAGGCATAATTCAGTTCTTACATTTACAGCACCAGGAGCTGGTCAATACAGATATTTTATGTCCTTATCCAAGTACCAAAGGGAGAGAGATCGTATAAAAACTTCAGTAGACAATATAAGGGAAAACAAACAAATGGGGGAAAAAAAATGGATAGGAATAAAGTAAATTACAGAACTTTGTGCTAAGAATGCATGCAATGTGATACTACATGCCTGTGGTTACACATGAATCTTAAGTCTCTCCAAATTCTGATGGACCCTTAATATTTCAGCAAATTCAGCTGTATACCTAGAATATGAATTTTAAATCAATAGTATGTATTTGGAATTCCATTTTTCTGTGTAGGAGGAACAAAAATATTTTCACTGGTAAATAAAAAAAATGTCCAAGCTTAGCATTTTTTTGTCTAGGAAAAGACTGAGTGAATCTGCATTCAGAATGACTTAGCTTTCCTCTATGTAGTCTACTGCCAAGACAATGTTATTCCTGAGAACAATAGCCATCACGTTGCTTAGGGGCTTAAGGAATTTTACTGTTACCACTTTCAAAGAGCGAAGAAAAAACTTCATACAAACTAAAAAGACAGGCAAGGAGTCAGTTCTACAGGCATATATGTTTTCACACAGTTTATTGTGCCAAGTCTTTAAGAAAATGATCCTTTACAAAATGTTACATCCCTATGAAATAAAACTGAATGTTGCTTTTGTATACACCTTAGAGTATGTTTTCCAAAGGCATTTTCCCACACAAAGTGCAAAAAGTTCTGGCAAGGTAATCTACCAAAATACAATGCAAACAGTTACAGGGGGAAAAAAGTATTATAAGTGAACCAATGGGACATTTTCTATCAGTGTTTTTTAACCACTTATTATTCTATAACATCCCTGCAAAACAGAAAACAAGAGGTGATACTACCCTTAAATAGACTGAGCTAAAAAGGGCTAATTCTGGAACATCCATCATAGGCTTCAGAGGCTTTCCAGAACATGATCTCAAATGCTTTGCCAGAGATCATTAAACCCACCAGAAACAGGGACAGTCCAGAAACACCTGCACTGTGAAATTGCATCTGCTCATGCACCATGCAAGGTCATGCATGGGATGAATCACACAATAGCCTGAGCAGCAAAATCCCCAGCTGCAACACAGTAACCTTCCCAAACCCTGGGGCCCAATGCTTGAGTCTCAACTAATTAGCAGTTTCCAGAGCATGTTGGCCAACAGTATCTTGTCAGTGGGATCTTAGAGTGGCTAGGAAAAAAAAAAAAAAAAAAAAAAAAAACCACATCAAGGGAACAAGAGCAGAAAGTATAAGTGATCAACCTAAAGGATCTCATTCTGATTCGTGAGATCTAGTATGTCTGTGTTCCTGTGCCACAGGACTACATCTCTACTAGCAGTGATCTGCAAATGCCAATACAGTGCAAATCATAAAGTCATCACCATCAACCTGATACCTCACAGGAAGACTTTGGTTTTAGGAGAACGCAGAATTTAAACTTCAAAACCTTGCGAGAGAACAAGATGATAACAAACTAGTTAATATAACGCAAAGACATACGTATGAAATAAAATATGCAAATAAACGACAGGACCTTAAGACATTATTTACAACAATCCCATGAATACAATATTTAATTGCATACACATTCTTCTGAACACTTACTCCTTTCAGTGGGAAATGCAGGCCATTTTGAAGAAGGGAGGTTGGTACTAACAGCTTCAGACAGCTTTCATTTTTAACCCTACATATATGCAGCCACTCACTGGCCTTCTTCAATGCTCTTAGCATTAGCAAAGTACAACATGCATGCACACATAAAGAAAGCTAACTGCAAAGGGAAAAACCATTTGCTAATATTGAGTGGTTCACTAAAAAGAGAAGTAACAATACTGCATATAAAAGAAAGGATCAGGGTAAGCACAGCATGAAGCCACACAACTTAGGCTACCTTTTTGCTTTAATTCTCTTCTAGTTGATACTAATTTACTAGGAAAAAAAGAAGACAAAAAAAAAAAAAAGAAAATTAATAGCCAGGACAAATCTATTGGAACATCACTGTATTTAGTGAGTCCAGAGTAAGGAGAGAGGTTGCAGTAATTGACTTGCACTTTGCAAGTTTTTTGGGTTTTTGTTTAATACAAAATGGAAAAAAATACACAAATATATATGCTTCCTTGTATTTTTGTTCAGTCAGTGCTGTAGTCTTGGTGTCCTTCTGTTGTCATTAGATATGACACTACAGAACACCACCAAATTATACTCTCAGTTCATGGGAAATTATACTTCTCAGTTTATCGTTAACACAGTGGGAGACAAAATTATTTTAATGACATCTTTAAATATCACTGCTAAGTTCATTTAATTCTGTGTTTCAGTCATATCTTTACATCTTCTAGAAAATATATCCACTGTCAGTGTAGCCAGACTAACATACTTACTGGACCACAGTTTGTAGATGCTTATCTTCAGTACTGAGTCCAGAATCTGGGGCATGACACTACTACTGATCACTAAGAGAACTTCTGGTTCTCTCCCATTCTTTGGCTTCTCAAATCTTCCCCGCCCCTTCCCAGGAGGCTGTAGGTTGATATAGCACTCTATGACTCTCATCTTCTTTTGGATGACAGCATGAAGTCAGAATTCAGCCACAGACAAAGCAGCAAGAAATTAAAGCAACAGATGCCGGAAGATAGATAATGGCAATGTGCACTGCAAAGGCATTGACTTCAGAAATGTTTGGCAAAATGTCATATTACAATAGCAAAGCAATTTCAGAGATCAGTCTTCCAAGAGAAATGTGTCAATTTTCATTTCTCTAACTCCTGTTTCATGGTTTTGGAAGAATCAACCAGGATGAAATTTATTTCTACTTTACTCACTTGTAGATGCGTAATTAATAAGTAATGGAAATATAATTGGATTAAGGTAATGTGATACTAAAAGCATAGATGTGTGACAAAAAAAAAAAAAAAAGTAAATTCTATAGCTAGAGAACACAGGGCCATTATGCTAAATTAATTTACTCTTTAAGCAATCCTGTGGTAGGTCCTGCTTCCTCAGACAGAAAACTGGATTAAACAATGGTTAAAGAACAAAGTTCCACCTTTTTCCCCTAAGAGGATTCAACCACTCTTTTTCAGACTTTCAGTCCTGTTTCACCCTCTCTATTAGAGCCGCCCACACCATAGCCCTTCAGGACAGTGCATGCCCAGTTTGGATCTGTTTCCAGTCATGGAATCTTTCAACAATAAAGATATAAAGCTGAGAGCAGGTCAGCAGTGCAGGCTGCTGAGGAGTAGCAGGCTCTGTTATTCATGTCAAAGAGCAACTTAAAACCACACTTAGCTTAGTCTAGCAGAAATCTTCCACACTGGGGAAAAGTGCACAGGGCAGGGAGCATCAATGTCACAAAGGGGCTTGGCCCTGCAGTCATTTATTACCACTCAACAGTCACAAGTGAAGGGACTAGAATTGCAGATACAAGTTTTTCTGCTTTCCTCACAAACAGCGAATTTATGACAAAAATATTGGAAGGAGAGAAAATACATTATCTGTGAACAGTATCAAAGGAATCTCTCTAGAAAATAAATACTATGTCTGCACCTTTTTGAATATGAAGCATTCGTGCCTTTACAGTTCATTCAGTAGAAAAAAATCCAAGCCACTTTTATGTGAATGACTGTATTTTATACCTGAGACTTAGAATTACTGCTTAGCAAAGGAAGTCATCAACCTGCTTCTAAACTAGGACTAACAATTAGCCCTTACCAGTTGTTTTCCAAATGTAAAGAAAAGAGATAACTGATTCAAACTAAGTCAATTTCTATACCTGCCCCAGCGTGAGACCTCTGCAATATGAGCAAAATATGTCAAGTGCTCAAGGAAAGGCTTGCCTGTGAATTGCAGCAGAAACACAAATAAATAACGTATTTCAGAGATCAGCTATAGAAATCATTACTTTTTGATTTGCCTTTGTGCACTTAATCAAAAGCCTAAAATGAGGAAGTGCCCTCTTGTAATTTAAATAAAGAACTGTCATTTTTCAGACAAAGATCCTGCAACACTTGATGATTATGAAAGGTTAGACCACTGCAGTACACTGATGACGTGCTGACTGAAAAAGGCTATCAGGAAGAAAAGGAGAATGCAACTTGAATTCCCCCCTACAGATGTTACACGTGAACATACACCGTGTGGGCTCCTTCTGGAAGGGCATGAAAGAAGCTACAGTTATAGAACTATATCGTGTGGGGCCATTCTAGCACTTGTCAAAGGTGTGCCTGTCTGTTGTTATGACATTAATATATATGCTAATCAAAAGAGAAAGGAAATCAAGCTACAGATTCATGTTAAATTGAAGCCAGGAAATTTATTTACTCTTCTATATGCTAACTTGGTTTCACACATCCATGAATGCTCCCCCTCCAGCATCCCTAAAATTCATGACAGCATCCAAGCAATTTAGTGCTGCTACAACATATGTAGTTAGCACAGGCAATCTATTACCACATTGCTCCTTCTTAACAAAGTATTTAATGGTTCAATTAACAACATTTCACAGATTTCCAGAATTGAAGGGGTTGAAAGGAACATCAAAAGATCATCAAATCCAAAGCCCTTGCTAAAGCAGGTACCTTGCAACAGATTGCACAAGTGGGCATTCAAACAGATCTTGACATCAAGGTACACAACTTCAAGTCATGAGCCTGAAGTTCAAAAGTAGCAATTCTACTTATTGTTCTCTTATTGCTTTGCTTCTTCCACACAAGATCTTGAACTCTCCCATCTCATGATCACTACATCCCAAGCTTCCCAAAACCACAACATTCCTGACAAGCACTTCCTTGTTAGTAAAAACAAGGTCAATTACCACACCTATTCTCATCAGCTCCTCCACACCACGATTCAAAAAGTTATAATCAACACATTGCAGGAACCACCTGGACCTAATATGCTTGGCTGTATTGCTTATCCAACAAATATGAGGTTGGTAGAATTCCCCATGAGAACCAGTGTTGGGGGTCATGAGACTACTTCCAGCAGCTTGTAGAAGGCTTCATCTACTTTCTCCTCATCAAGTCACCTATAGTACACACCCACAACAGTATCATTTATGTTAGCCAGCCTCTTAGTTCTTACCTACAAGCTTTCCACTTGTTCACTGTTTGCCTCAATACATTCCTGTTGCTCTCTCCTATAATGAGCAACTCCACCACCTCCCCTCACCAGTCAATTTAACGATTGCTCTTCTGTAGAGTCAATGAATATACAGACATTATAATTAAGAAATATACAGGAAAGTTAGGCTAAACAGGTTATTACACTAAAGAAGAACGGATGGAAAGCTTACCCTTGTCCTAGGCTCGCTGAGAAGACTCCAAGAGGAGTAATCTCTAAAAGAAATGTTCCCCCTGTGGCAATCTGCTCTTAAATGGGGTCTAGGAGAGGTGGAGCCAGGCTCCATCCCTTCCGATAGCACAGAAGAATTGCCTTCACCTGTGCTCTCAGGGCTGACTCATTGCTCGCCTCAGGCAATCAATCAGAGGTTCAGGCCATGATTCAGCAGTTCCCATACATCTTCCAATCTCCTCTTTTCACTGGTGTTTATTTCATTCTATTCATTCTCTCTCCTCTTCTCAAACAAATGTAACTAGAAGAGATCCAATTTGCTGAAGATACTGCTTTATAAAAACTTTGCTAATGACTAATTCTTGCCTAGAAACACTGGGGTGTCAGCTTCTCACGTGTCAACAGTTTTCTATGAAGCCTCATCATTTTATGTGTGAACTTTGATCCATATCAGAGAATTAAAGACTAACTCACAGAGCTTAATGTATTAATAAGAGGCAATTCAGAGCAAGCTGAAGAAATCTACTCATTTGTCTGCATGTCTTCTTCTGTATTTGTCAGCAATATAACATATGTCTTTATCGTGTGACAAACATTTAATCAAAGTCACTGCCTTTAAATGAGGCTTTTTTTATCTAGTTTAGCTGCTATTAACCTATGTTGCCTTTCACTCTCTTGGCCTTAGGATAGTCTTTCAAAACAATGGGCAGCAGACGTTTTCAGCTATGCTATGTAAACACCTGTCTGAAGTGGACAACAGAGCTCACTACAAGCTCTAGGCACTTCCACCTAAAAAATCCACTCTTCTTATGTATATTTGCCCTACAGCCCCTATATCTGCTCTGAAACAATTCTGTATTCTGATCTCTTTTTCCACCAGTATGAGCAAGGTGAAAATACTTCTTTCAGTACTGTTGGTGTCACCTGGGTTCACTTAATATAGGTCTGCGCTGATGTTCAAAGGGAAAATAATGCTGCTTTCTTCTCACATACCAAAGTATTTTAACCCAAAGACTAGGCATATTCTCAAGCATCTGACTGAACCTCCCTGACTGCAGACCTCAGCTAAGATCTGCCTTTGCCTGATATGCCATTTTTAATGGCAATTTCAGATCTCCTTGCTGATTATTTGGAAGACAACATTTCAATAGTTAAGGGAATGAGACAAAACTCAGTCCTCTGTCATAGACATCAGAGAGGACTTGGCCTTGTTTGAATTACATCCTTCCATTCCACTTTCTTCACCACCTCTTCCAAACCTTCTCACTCATTTGCTCACTTTGCATCACCTGGAGACTCTCAATAGTATTTACAAACCATAATGACTAAATTATTTACTCCCATACTTACTGATAGAAAATTATCTGGACTGCAAGTCTCTTTAGTCAAAGACCTCATTTTTTGACCAAGCAGTTATGGACAATCACATTTAGCTTCATTGATGCTTTCAGTTATCTCTCAATCACACTTCCTATGCTTTTCCAAATCACATGATTCACTTCTAACATTCACGTCCTTTTTATAACTTTATGTATAAAGACCTCAAAGCTCTCCAGAGAAGTTAGTAAGCCCCCTCATAACCAGCAAGGGCAAAAAGCATCTGTCTTTAGTTTACAAATGGAAAACAAAATATTCAGAGGTTAAGGGACTTGTCTATGTTGGTGCAAAAGCTCAGAAGAAAACCAGGCCAAACCACTTCTTAATTTTCAGCTATACAAAACACGTGGAATCTGTGTTGTGCTAGGTGTAGGTCAGAAAATATGTTCTGCATGATTAAGATACGAAAACTACAAGCCTGAAAATCTATCATCTCATTTGAAAGGATCACTGCAAAACAGCTAATTCATGATTTAATTCACAATCCCTAAGAGGTGATTTTCTATAATCGTACTAAATTGCTATTTTGCAGGTTTCATAAGAACAAGATGAGCTTCTGCTAACAGGGACAAGAGGCTGTCTCTGGGCAACAGCTCTTCCTCAGAGAGTTTCTCTGAAGTCATATGAAAGAGAATCAACTGAAAGTATCAAAGAGCACATAATATTAATATTGCCTCTGAAAACATACTGCTCCTCAGAAACAATAATAATTAAAAGAATACTTTCCACAACAATTAAAAATGCTATGATATTTCACAATCTATCTCTTCAATGTGCTCTGCTTGTTAGAAGGCAGGACTGACCAAGTATTCATTACTACAGAAAACTGCTAAAACACAAATAAAAAGTCTTCACAGGAGATAACAGCCCAGTTAGAACCAGAACATTTCCATTTTCCATCAGACTGGCTTTGCAATGTGGAGAATTATTATTCTACGCATATAGCACCAGAGTACCATATGGAAAGCTGCAGCTGGAAGAGATCATATAAGGGCTCTTGTGAGATTTCAGTAATTCAGGAGTTATAAGCCATTGTTTCCAACTCCTACATACAGTTTTACCTCCAAGATTATATGAAACCCAAGGAAAAACCTGACCAATGTAACTTGTCTTCTCATCTCTGATTGAAGTACGGCAAGCAAGAAACCTGGTTTGATATTCTCTTTTCAAAGCATCTATATTTTTCCCCCCTGCATTAGTAATCTTTGCACTTTTCTAACTTAATAAATAAACATAAAACACAAAAACATAAATGCACTTATCCTTTTTTGTGAGGAGCTGCAGCCTCACCAGTAACAAGGATAAAGCAACTGTGTCCATTACAAGGGCTACAGGCATGCAATCTGACACCCAGATTTTACCAGCGTTTATATATTTATATCTGTATTGACAACAGCACATGGAGGCAAAGTCAATGATGCATTCCAACTTTAAATAAAATGCTTGTTATACTTTTATCATCACAGACAATGGCTCAGTCAAGCTTTAAGGAGGGCACAAATGGAAACTCTTAAAGATATGATACACTAGTGACATTTTAAAAGACAAACACAAAGTATTAACCAAAAGAAGCTAATTTAACAAAATAAGGGTTTGGCAATGAGTGTTTATTTGTCTTGGAGGATTTTTATTTTTATTTTTTTTAAGGGTAGCATTCATTATACTCATTTTCAGCTTGGCTACATCCCTACTGGATAATTTTCCAGTTACTACCCTTATTAAAAAGTACTACGAATATTTCACAAGAGTAGTCCCAAACGCAGGAACTCAGGACTCAGCAATACAGTGCTATGTACTATGCTATCCTTCTACAAATTGTTCTATAAATATTAAGGAACAGAACATTACTACAATTTACCTTGAATAAAGGTAGACCACAGCTATCCCAGCCTAAGTACTTCATTCCACATTCCCAATAACTGCAGCTTCCTGCTTGCATCCTTCTTTTCCTAATATGTTCAAAATAACTGGAAGTGTCATTTACCTTGACTTTTTATTGCTTATTTGTCATATAACTAATAAGCAAGGCTTCTTTTAAAATCTAAGCATGATAGCGAATACCACACCCATAAAAACCGGTCCTTGGTTTTCCAAGGTGCCTTTGATATTCAAGGAAGGACTGGATAGCCAAGGTAGAGTCTTCCTCTAGAAATGCAGACATTAAAATGGCTTTCCTAAATTCAGAGAGAACATTACACTGCACTAAAAGCTTTAAAAATGGACCTCTGCAAAAGTCACTGAAACATGGCCTTTAAAAAGCTTTTTAAAAATCATTTTCTAATATACTACATCTATTTATTAGCTTCAGAGGAAAGTTAAGAGGAAACACAGACAAGAAAAGAAATCTGGGTTTTCCAGTTTAATGGTTGTTTCTAACATTATTATTTCAAGACAGCAATGTTATTAAGAGGTTCCTTTTCACAAATAACACTTTATATTATCTCCAGTACACTTCAGCTTGGTTCTCAGCAGCTGCATATCCAAGGCCTAGAGTAGGGGCTGGTTTGCATGCTTCTTTTATCTGCATTAGAATGACTTCCAGGTGGAGGAATTGAGAGAGAAATTGTGATGTTGTCCAAGTTGGATCTGTGTTTAGCATCAACCTGAAAAACTGGCTGTGATTACAAAACTGTATCTTTCCTGAATCACAGATGATAAAAAGGTAGTATATTGTGTTCTGGCTACTACAGGACATCTGATCCTGCCAATGAACTTGTGTTAAGGTAGAGAAATTCTACATCAGAGACAACGTAGTAAACCTATAAGCAGCAGCATTTCCATTACTTAATGCAACATTTCTATACACCGAGTAGCAGCACAAAAGAAGAACGAGCAGAAAGAACTTCCAGAACTCGATCTTAAACTTGTTCCTCCTCTCTATTTCTGTTCAGCCAGCTGTTTCACACACTATTTAATTCTAAGAGGCCATACGCTGAACAGTCAACTATACTAAAAAAAGTATTGTTAACCATCTATAAGCTGAAATTTAAAAGATTATCCTACTTGGATTCCTGTAGTGGGAGAAGAAGTCAATGCATTTGCATAATTCTAATAGAACTATAGATTTCTGTTTATAGCAAGCAACTTCTACATTTGAAAAATACGAACTTTTATTTAAATAATTCAGTACTATATATATTTTTTTACAAAATATTTCTACTGAGGAGAATTACAGGTGAGGCACAACACTGGCAGAACTTTCTAAGATCCTACTCCCAGGCGCTAGACCTCTTTTATACCCCCCTCAATATCATATATTTTGAAACATTATTCTGTACATCTCAAAGCATGAATAAAGTTGAATAATCTTAATAACATCATAAGAATATCAAATTTCTCTTTGTGAAAGCATAGGGCTGTGTTAGAGGAAGTACTGTTATAAACTTTCTAAATAACTATATCAAATATACATTATTTTGAACATAATCACATCCTTTTTCTAGTATGGGAATTATTAAAAATATTTGGTGCAGAATACACTTATTTTACAGTTGTTTTTTTGTTTGTTTTACCATTACTGTCTCTTTTCTATAAGTTATAAGCCTCAAGCATGAAATACAGAGACACGTTAGTTTAAGAGCTAGGTACTTGATAGGTAGCTGATGCCATAACTCCTACATTGTAGGTCATCTCTCATGTCAAATTGGGGCACATGACTTTTTTCTTCAATATTTCTGGAAGAGTCTGCCAAACGAACAAGTTTAGTGCACGTTATTTTTAGACCCTAATTCTTTTTATATGTAAGCAGACTTGAAAATACAAGCTCTCAGCTGAGTCTTAAGAGCCATTCACCCTTAGGAAATAATACTTTTAGTTTACCTATTCTAAGACAGGACAGGGGAGAATGGTTTTAAACTAAAATAAAGGAGATTTAGGTTAGATGTTAGGAAGGAATTTTTTACTCAGCAGGTGGCAAGGCACTGGAACAGCTTGCCCAGAGAGGTTGTGGATGATCCACCTCTGGAAGAGTTCAAGGCTAGGTAGAATGTGATCATGGGCAGCCTGATCTAGTGGTTAGCAACCCTGCCATGGCAGGGGGATTGATTGGCACTATATGATCTTTAACCAAAGATCTCCAACCTAAGTAATTCTGTGATTCTACAAAGGCAATATCAGAGAATCGTACCTAATGGAGCTGTAGTAAAATGACTGCACTCAGCACCACCAGCGCTTTTTTCTTTTTCCTCCTGTTTGAGCTCTACTGCTCAGAAATGCCAATGTGTAGGAAAACACTTCATTTATGGAAATTGTCAAGGGGATCCAGTGCTTGGGATCAGGCTGTAGCCACCAAGCCAGGAGACAGACCAATGTCAACAGTGTACAAAAACAAGGTTGGAAA
Source organism: Lagopus leucura (assembly GCF_019238085.1). Taxonomy (NCBI): domain Eukaryota; kingdom Metazoa; phylum Chordata; class Aves; order Galliformes; family Phasianidae; genus Lagopus; species Lagopus leucura. The sequence goes on along the minus strand of NW_024962250.1, from coordinate 24,142,060 downwards.
CTCAGAAGCTAAGGTAGATATCAAGCTGAAAGTCACAAAAAACCCATTGCCTAAGGCCCAAAAAATGTGGTATCAGATGTGGCCATGAAGACTGTTCTGCAGAAGAATGGGAAAGTCAGTCAAGAGATGAGCTCCAAAAGTGAAGGAAGAGAACCACAGCAGAGAACAAAAAAATGTAAGTGGATGCCAGAACAAAGAAGGAAGGGATAAATAGTGACACTGCTCACATATACAAACAATGATCAGCCCAAAGTAACTGATGGGTTAAATCTTGCATCCATCTGGACAAAGCACATCAGGCCAGTTCAAAGGTGGCTGTGCTCCTCAGACACTTTGTTTATCAAGCTGGAACCCAGCTGATGACACGAGAGTTTGGTTCTCCAACTGAAATGCAAAGAGTAGTTGCAACCTTTAAGCAATTCACATGACTTTCAGAGCAACTGTGCAAACGCAAGTGCTTGTGACTACATTTTACTGAAGCACGCTGAACAAAAAATTTGTTCACTTCCCAATGGAGATGTCACAAAGTCAAGATACAAAACAAAGTACTGAAAGTTGAAAGAAGTGTTGCTGTGGGATTTAATATCGAAACAACAGCAATGTTTGGGACCCTCCTGTAAGTAGCACGCAAATTATACATTTCACAGTCCTGAAAAAATGCAATTGACAACAAAATTTTAATACTCCATCAACAAATGATATTGATTGATACTGATTTACAGCATCCTGTACAGCAAGCTTTAAACTGCTAGTGTTTTACAGTGAAACGACAAATAATTGCAGAGCAAAGAAAAGTCAGAGTAAAAGTATGCAGACTTTTATTATAGCGGGCAAAAGGAGATTTCAGAACTGCTCCGGGGGTTTTATCTGGAGTGCTGGGAAGAACAGCACCTGACTCAGTGGGATAAGATGCAGTTCTGCTCTCTAGACATCAGGTAGTTATTTGTTCTGTTTGAGGTATTGCTGTAACTCATACACTCCCTGCTCTTTGAGGCCTGAATCTTTGCAGAAAGCATAAAGCACATCTCTTTGGGCCACTACAATGAATGTCTTAATGAAATTACTCCATTTAGAGTCTCTAGTTCTCTGGGAACTGAATACTGTGAGTACAAACTGCACATAAGCATGATTACACCTACATTTATACTCATCACAGATTAAGCCAGATAGACTTCCAATACAGGAAGTCAGAACTTTCTATAAACACAAATGCCTCATACATAAATGTTTGGTAGAGTGGTTCATGCCACAAACACAGAGCAACTTCAAGACTTATTTAGCCAACTTCTCAGCCTAAAGCAGAAAAGGCAGGAATGCGTAAGTTGCCTGATAGTTCCTTACAACTGTGCAGAAGACAAAATAATCTCTGCATCACAAATTGACAACAGATAACACTAACAAAGAGAAAGGAGTTCATAACATTCTCCAACCATACGCCTGGGATTGAAAAAAAAAAAAAAAAAAAGTCACAGCATGAAGAGACTTGCTAGAACTCTGCTGGTAGGACATAAAATAGAGCTGAGTAACTTTAACAGCAAAAAAAAAGAAGAAAAAAGTAAAGAAAAGAAAGGAGAACATAATGGAAACCTCGTCTGACTTTAAAAGCTGAAGAGATGAAAGGCAAAAGGAACTTCGTGCGTTTTCCACCTTCTTGTTTTTGGTCTCAGATGCACTGGTGTCTCTCTGCAAATGTCAGCAAGTCAGAAAGCAAATCAAAAGAAACTGGTCTGACCTGGTCAGTGTGCTTTTGAGAAGAAATAGATTTACCAAGGGTGAAATGCCACCATGCCACACAGATAATGAGGAGCAGCAGATGAGGAGGAGGATTAATTTTATCAGCTTTGACATGACAAAGCTGAAGAAAGAGCTGGCTCTGTTTACTGGGGCTCTCATTAGCAATAATTCATATAGCAGCACTTTGGACCTCAGCTTTGATTTCATCTTTGCCATATAGAATGAGTGTTGTTGGATGTGAGATTTCAAGGAGCTAGTTTTAAAATGTGAGCTGCAGATTACCAAGATATTTCCTCAAACCATTTCTAGAAAGACTGCTATTTTCCCAGAGAAAGAGAGAACATTGTGAAGTTAGAAAAAAGCAATGCATAAGTGCTGCAACTTGTGAACTACACCTAAAAATACTGATTTATATTTTAAGATTATCTAGGTCAATAATTTTTTTTTAATATCCAAATTTTATCTTAAAATTGTAAAAAGTAAGCAAACTATATCCATTCATACACATAACAATAAATGCTTTTGCAAAGTTTTTAGCTGTTATTTGGTTGGTTTTTTGTTGTTATTTTGGTTGGTATTTTGTGTTGTTCTTTGATGAGGTTAAAAAAGGGAAACTTAAGTTGACAGAAGTATAAAGTAAGATTTTGAGATTTTGACAATAGTCTTTAGATAGTACATTTCTAAAGGAAGTTCTGGAAAGATGTGAACTAGTGTAATTAATCTGATGAATAAATAAAGGACTGAAAAGTGCAAGCTGAAAAAAAACAGGCATCCAATTACTTTTTAGCAACACTCCTATTTCAAGGTCTTCACTTTTAGTGGGAAATAAAAATAGGATGGATGTGTAAGCAAGAAAAAATTAACTTGTGAAAAAGACTGAATTAATCCTGGAATGCTTTTGCTTTTCCTCCTTGGACTTCTTGTTTTGCTTCCATAAATATTCATATAACCACATTTACTATGCAAAGTGGGTTTCATAGCTATGCACTGGTATTCAGAGAGCAAACGTTACATTTACTCAATATTCGTATATTTGAGTAATACTCAATATTTGAACAATATTCAAAATTCTGAAAGACTTGAAAAAGCATTACCTGGCTTATTTATGCTAATTAATGAAACTCTAATAGCTAAAGAGTGAAAACAAAAATATTATTTTTTTTTTATTACAGATACATTTAGAATTCATTTAGAAACTGGAGACTGCTATGCTTGTTACTGAAACAAGTTATCCGCTAGCTAATTATCACTTAGGAACATTGTGACAACAGGACACAAAAGAGAATCTATAAAGCTAGATAACAAGCCCTAGCATTAAATTTTGGCTGGCCTTGGACTAGGTATACTGTTAGTTTGTCTCCAAAAAAATGACATTATTTTCTCTTGAAGTTTTGTATTATTTTTCTGCTCCATTCCATGCAAAGTCAAATGAAATACTGGAAAAACAAAACATGCTGGAAAAGGAAAACCCACAAATGAAGCTCTTACTCTTCTGTGTCAAAGCCATTCAGAGATGCCAAAAGAGCTCAAAGGAAAGTTTGTTCAAATGAGAATTCTCCTCTGAAGATCTTCAGATGCATCTGGATGAAGACTTGAACCATTCAGGGTTTCTCTGATCAGAAATGAATTGCTGGGCAATCCTTACTCTCAAGAGTTCAAGTCACAACCTGGAATGTCTTTCTGTGCTAGAAGTGATAAAGCAACAAAAATAATAGCTTTATCAAATTAAACTGAAACTGACTCAAGAGAAATTCAAGATCATTAATTGGAGCACAGTAAATTTTTCAGGATGCTCAGTATCTTAACTCAATTGTTATTTCAATGCACTTCCACCAAAGCAAAAGATACATTTTGCATGTGTAATGAATGAAGCTGCAATCTCTCTTTATCAGGGTACATCACTGCTGACTTTCATTTGGGGGATGCAAAATTGAGATATCAACAAAATGACAGAATTACCTCCATTCGAGTATTCTGGAGGCAGACTAAATTGATGGAAATTCACAACAGTTTTGCAGAAAGCAAAGAGAATTTGCTGGCTGACAGCTTTTAAGCATAGATGTTTTCCGGGCACTAGGGAATCATACACTTTGCTGTCACTTCAGTATGTCACCATTTCAGTCATTTTAATCTCTCTCCAAGGCTGGAAACATTTGTGAATGAGATAGTGTAAGAATACACTGCCTAAATCCACTTTTACCCTCTCAGACAAGGTATAAGCCCCAACATGACTTGAATCTGCTAATCAATTTAAAGTCCCTGTAATATCATATAGACATGAGTCTTACACATAACCCAAGAGCCTGTTCTTATTCTGACTTAGAAACTCAAGCTAAAAAGAACCATTGGAAACTCTACAGTGTTTTCAGATGATGACTTAGGGAACTAATGCAGGTTGGCAGGTAGAGATGGGAAGAAAGTTTGAAGGGAACTGGGCACAACTTTGGTTTTACAGGGTTAAAAGCACTCAAGCATAAATTTGGCTAACAAAGGTCACTAAGAATGAAGGAATTTCTGCATTACTTCTTTTCTGTTCTGAGTAACACCAGTGTCATGGTTTTGTGATTTTTGGTTTTCGGTATTCCACATCATAACATCATGTGGGGCACTGGGAGTTTAACTGTTAATGATCAAGTCCTGGGTACCTGCCCAGAAGAGAAGAACTACTACATTCCCCAGGGGACTTTGCGGTAACAGAGAAGAGATATAACTCCTGGCAAGGTCACCTGATGCACTCTTTCTCATCCGCTCTTCTTCGTCGGCTCTCCTCCTGTCTCCCTGCTGCTCAACTGGACTGTGCATCTCACCTCAGTGTTATGGTGAGGCCGATCCACCTGTCGGACATTCTCTCTCTCATTATATTTGATTTATTGGCTTCAATTCTAATTACATTGTATTATAGTGTGCTACCTTGAATTCCGATAATATATTTAGTAGATTAGTTTATTTCTCCTCAGATTGTTGCCGCTGTTTTTAATTGTTTTGGGGTCCTCTGTTCCCTTTTTCAGGAGGCACAGATTTTGCGAAATCCCAGTCACGGAACTGGGCCGAACCAGCCCGTAAACCATTGACAACCAGGGAATAACCAAAAGCAGCAAAGAAACACAGAGCAGCATCCCTAAACTACAGGGACAGATCAGCAGTTCTCATGGAGACAAGTACAGTTACTTAGACACTGAAAGAGAAGGGTTCTTTCCCTTGTTGCATTAAAACTTTCAGTCACTATATTGTACTGTCAATCTTCCTAGTCTTTTAGGAAGGTAACAGTTCAAATCACTGTAATTCTAATCCTTAGAATTCCTTATGTCAAATTAAAATGAAACAATACTGAGAGCTGGGAAGACATTTATAAGGTAAAGAAACAGGTGGTTTAAGAGCAGACTGGGATGTAGGCAGCACTGCCCAGTGTGTGCTGAGCAGTGGCTCAGCATTGTCCGCTGCCTGGCTGCACTTCCCATGAAGTGCTTTTAAGACTTCATTCCACCAGTGCTCTCTCACTGAAATGAGAGATACAAATAAGGGCAGAACTTGTTTGCAAAGCCCAAGGGCCTTCTGCAAAGAAATGCAATGTTTCATCAAGCATAAAAAATGAAACATTCAGTACTGTTTGTCTCTTCTTTGTACTTGCAACATCCTTGCTATGTACATGTACTTCTTTTTGCCCCTACAACAGCTCTTTCTATTATCACCAGCTTTATCTTACTGAGCAGCAGCCCGTGTTTTTTTAGGCCAAAGACACCGTGTTTTCTCAGAAGTCTTGTATTTCAGATGGGGCAGATGGGGATTGGCAGCAGGTGTTCAGATTTTTTTTGGTCAAAGATCATTGTATGCGGCTTCAAAAAATACTAGTTTTCTTTCCCCCCCTCTTTCCATCAAGTTACATGCCAAAATTTCTGAAAGCCATTAGACGTGAACAGATTTTAGTGGCTTCTCAAACATTGATTCCTTATCTTCATAAATTAGAATCGGGCAAAACCAAACAAACAATAACAACAACAAAGATAATCCAAACATGCTGATCAGATTTTTACATCAATTCCTTTCCCCTGTGCTTATCATATTGAGATATTACCATGAATATGCTTCCTGTTAGATTTAGTCATGAAAACAGCTATTTCTAGAAAATATCATAGACTACTTTGAATTAAAATTATAATTTGCCAACACTAGAATTTGCACTGTAACTCAGTTTCTTCTACCAATATAAGGAATAAAACAGTCACTCACATCTCAAGTGAACCAGCGGGGGTTCTGAACACAAGACATATGAACCAACTGACAGTGGATGAGTTTCAGAACCAGAATTACTCGGAGAAATACGCCATGAAGGAATCAGAAAAAACAATCAACTTCAGAAACTTTTAAACATGAAGAGTGATAGATTCTCTACCTACTATATTCATTTTAACTGACCATGCAGAGAAGAAAGACTTTGCAGAAGATCAGTTGAAGCCTGAGGTCTTTAATTGGTTCAAAGGACTCCTTCAGAGAGATGAGTAAGGGCTAGAAGAATACTAGATGGAAGCAGGACTAAGGCCAGTGAGCTAATTAGTATATGATAAACAAAGAACACTCAAACAGCAGCTGCACTTATTGGAAAGAAAAGCAACAAATGGAAGGAAAAAATGGCAAGATTTGATGCAGGCATTAAATTGATTACTGTGAACAGTAAGGAAAACAAAGGCACCATAAGCATTACTGGACATTGCACTGAATGGGATGGGCTGTTCAGAAAAGATAGATGTCACTAAAGTAACAGAAAGCAATATTGATAAACGAATTTAGTTATGTCAAATGAGTCACAGAAACAAGCAAGTCAGGAAGAAGAAATGTGTCATTATTTGAAAAAGAGTAGAGGTATAGAGACAACTGCAAGGCCTGATCTCAATAAGGAAAAATATGAAGGAATGAGTTCTGCTAAAAATAAAGTATAGAGCAGGGTATGAAAGTATTTATTAAGGCAAGTGGTTTTCTAGGAAAATTACAGAAGATCAAATCCACTGGATTTAGGGAAAGCACTCAGTATGGTTTGAGATAGGAAAATGTTATCTAGCATAAAGAAAGTACAGTGTATTTCTAAACAGAAAAATGAGGAAAATCAAGCTATCACGACAAGAGAATTGATGATTACATCTCTATGGGTGTCTTATGTAAATCACATTCTGGTCACACAAAATGGAGAAGAATTAACAACATAAATTAGAAGTTTTTACTTGGGGGAAGTTTTTGGAGGAGAAAGATTGCTTTGTTTGAGGATTTTGCTTGTTTGCTTGCTTTTGCAAGACTCTGCTGGCGTTAACTTTCAAAAGCATTCAAAAAAAAATAACATCTCATAGTAAAATGCTGTGCTTCTAGGCTTGTAAGCAGAACTGGAGTTATGTGATTAAATGGGACAATTATCATTTTCAAACAACTAAGCAAAGAAAAAAAAAAACAGTCTGAGAGTATCAGCTTACTACTTATCGAGAAGAGTGATGCTAAAAATGACAAACTCAATTCCAGGATATGTACAAAGCACACTTCCAGTGAAACAGAATAGTATTGTAAACCCATTGTACAAGGCAACAGCACAATAATGTGATTCAGTTCTATTCTCACCTATTCAAGAAAAAAATAATTTAAGATATAACAGAAACAGAGCATCCCTGCAAGGAAAGGAGAAGTTTGAGCATCTGTAAGGGTGAAGGAAAATTAATCATTTAGACTAAAAACAAAAAAGCCCTAACAGACTATCTGTTCAAACCAGCAGAAAATACAGATGGCGCAGAAATTTAAAAATAAGTAAATAATTACATATATCAGAAATACTAAAATAGTGAGGTTCTAGAACAACCAAAATTTGGTAGGAATGCCAAAAAAATTGCATGGATTTAATGTGGAGCTAATATATAACAAACATTTTCTGAGAGGACTTCAAAGACTCAAGCACATGGCCTTTGGCATGGCTTGGGTATGCCACATCTGTTTCATTAATCCAACTTAGCTTCTCCACAGTTTACCAATTTACATATGTCTATGTAGGTGCACTCACACCTAGACTGTGCCCAACACAGTTACTGCTAATTTTGACTCTGTCATCAGATTTTCTGATCAGGCACATAACTTAATGCATTGAAAAGTAATTTAAAAATACGTAACAGGCTAATAAATAGATGTTGTATAAAAATCATTTCATAAAGGAAAATACACATATATGTATCTTAAACACTTTGTTTCTCATACTAAAAGATACTTTTTGTAAGTAGGAGAAGGCCAAACTGGAATCAATGCTACATTTTCTGTGTTCTTCATCAAAATCGGTAAAACCTAAGGTAGGACAAACACTTCCATCAGCCACCAAAGAATCATGAAATTTGAATGCTAGGCAGAACAAACTCATCTGCTCTGGAAGAACAGGCTCAGATAGATAAGCGAAACGGTATCTCTACAGCTGGAGGTCTATGACAAGAAGCTGAGTACCTTGGGTCCCTCTCAAAAAAGAAAAAAAGATACTTAACACTATAATACTAGTAATACAATGAAATTGAGACTGATGGCCATCTAACTCCAATGATTTGGTGACTGCACTCTTGAAATCTTTATTATTTGTTTTCTGGCACATTAACTGGATTTCCATAACGGCCAGAGAAGTCCATGTGATCACCATTATAAACAGGTGCACTGAATTCTTACTCATTTCTTGTAAAAGAAAACTACTACTTCTAGATTACTATAAATCCTTTTCTGTTAAAGCATCTCTGCATGACTTGTCTGTGACAGCAGAAATACTATAGCTCCCTGTGAAGTTCTTTTAAAAGCTTGGAGAAAAAGCTTCTTAGCACTGAGAAAAATGTGGTATAAAGAGCTCTTTTCCACATCCCAGGCAAGCAATAGGTATCTTCAGGCAACAGTGTGGGAGCCCTTTTTTTAGTAAGTGGCAGCGAGCACATCGGTCTCGGCACTGAGGTTTGCAGCAACTCTCAGTGTTCAGGAAGTGATGTAATCTGCAGATAAGAAACAGATATTGCAAACCCTCAAAGAAAAACAAATAAATATAGACAGCATGAAAGCCCAGGCAGTACCATAAGAGCCTCCAAAAGTTTCCTTAGTCAGGATTAATTTCTTTCTGCAGCTGTCACTTGTAAATCTAAATATGGCACTGATGCGTATAAGCTGGTATAAGCTGCTTTACCACTGTATTGTGCACCAACATTACATTGACATCTTACACCTGAATGTACTTTTCTAGAAGCTGCATCCCAATTTTTTATTCCTGATACTCTGACCAAGAGCTTCAACTCTTCATTTCCTCCCTGCTCAATGCATTAATCTCATTTACAATATGAGATCAAGTTGAGAGAATGCATGCATCAGGTTACTGAGTCTCACTCTGAAGTTTGACAAAGTAGAAAAAGAAAAAAGAAAAAGCATTTTTGTTAACTATAATCTGTACACACATTTTGTCTTCACTTGTTTTTCGATAAAATTCCCTGCAATGATTTCGAGAAATTGCTAGAAATCCAAATTCAGAAATCTTGTTACCAAGTTCAAAAAAGGGAGTATTCCCCTGAAAGTATTTTTAAATTTATCTGTGTCCTGACAAGATTAACTGATAAAACAGTTGGGAGAACTCTGTACTTCGAATTTTGCTTAACAAAAAGCTCACTGGTTCAACAGATACATTCTATAAAATTCATTCTAATAGAATACCACCCACAGCTTCCTTGTGCAGAGGGCACTTTGAAATGTGTGTCGATGGCATAACATCCAGGTCCTAAAAGAATTAAGGTCTTGAAGTCCTTGCAAATACTTTAAAAAACTGTTTCCCACTGTCATCTCAACTAAGCAATTTCATCCAGCATCAGTTGCAGTTGTGACTTCCCTAAGACTGCCCATGTGTTTTTGTATTCCATTGGTAATAAGCATAGCAGAAACACCAATTAGCATCACTAAATACAGTAAAATTCTTGCTTAGGTGAACAATTAATTTAATTAGATTGAAAGTTAATACAAAATCTCTTTGCTTGGAAGTAAGCTGTGTTATGTGGTGGTTCTTGATTCCACAATTCCCTTCACACAACTTTTTTTTTTTTATTATTAAATTGTTTCCAACATAATTGGTGAAGAAATATGTGAAAATCATATTAATTGAATGGCATTTTCAAAGGCAGTTAATGCTAATGACTCCAAGACAAAAAAAAAAACTACAGCCAGCTCTGGATGTAAAACAGCATGGCACTTAACCCTTTGCTAAGTATGGTAATTTGCAGGAATTGAGGTGGCATTTTTGTTTCACTGAGTTGAACAAGGCTAGACAAAGGAGAAACAGTTAGTTGTTAAGCACATAGTTAGTTTAGTACTATCCATGTCAAAATAAAGAGACAGATACAAAATAATTCACGCAGGAAACATTAAAAACAACACTATTACCAATTGAAACTTGTAACACAGGGATACCACTGGGAGCTTTAAAGCTGTAACTGATCCAATTGACTAAATTTTGAGCTCATTATCTAAAGTCACTTGCATGCTCTTAATTCTTAGCCTAAAATCTATTATTTTCCAGAAGCATGTAATGTATTTTACCTCAAGAGGTAAAATAATACAGGGAGTTCTTTTCTTCACCCAATGCCACCAGTAGACCAAAAACTTGCCACAGCACTTGAGCAATTCTTGATAGAGAATCACAGACTACCACCCCTGGCCTTACAATATCTGTTCAGCATCTTCATACAGGCAGTGACTTTATACTCATAAGAACTGTACTTTGTAAAATATCTGCTCAATCTCTTGACTCTTTGGCAGACTCAAAAAGTTCTTTGGAGTAAAAGGAAGCATTATTAAAGCAAACCCTACAGAACAAGCCCTTTACAGAACCACAGAATATCAGGGATTGGAAGAGGTTGAAAGATCATCTAGCCCAATTCCCCTGCTGGAGCAGGAATACCTAGATCAGGTCACACAAGAATGCATCCAGGCGGGTTTTGAACGTCTCCAGAGAAGGAGAAGGAATGTCTCCAGACTGCCCAAAACCTCTCTGGGCAGTCTGTTCCAGAGTTCTGTCACCCTCACTATAAAGAAGTTTTTTCTCATATTTATGTGGAACCTCCTGTGTTCCACCTTGCAGCCATTACCCCTTTTCCTATCATTGGATGTCACTGAGAAGAGCCTGGCTCCATCCTCATGACACTCACCCTTTACATAGTTATAAACATTCATAAGGTCACCCTTCAGTCTCCTCTTCTCCAAACTAAAGACACCCAGCTGCCTCAGCCTCACCTCGTAAGGGAGATGCTCTACTCCTTTAATCACTTTTGTGGCTTTGTGGTGGACTCTCTCAAGCAGTTCCTTGTCCATCTTGAACTGAGGGGCCAAGAAATGGACATCGCACCAGATGTAGTCTCACCAGGGCAGAGTAGAGAGGCAAGAACCTCTCTTGATGTACTAACCACACCCCTTCTAATACACCCCAGGATGCCATTGGCCTCTTGGCCACAAGGGCACAGTGCTGGCTCATGATCATCCTGTGTCTACCAGGAGACCCCCAGGTTCCTTTCCCATAATCTGCTCTCCAACAGGTCAGTTCCCAACCTACGCTGGTACCTGGGGTTGTTCTTGCCCAGATGCAAGACTCTACGCTTGCCCTTGTTATATTTCATTAAATTTTTCCATGCCCAACTCTCTAGGGCTTGCTGGATATCTCCTCCTATTTCTGTTACTCACTTCCCCTAACTGGGTGGGAATAAATTTTCAGTATTTCTGGAGTGCTAAGAAATAGGTTATATTCACATTTCTCAGCATGTCCACAAAAGCAACTACATGACTTTAGCTAGCTGTAAGTTTAATTTTTTTCATATCTTATGGCCCTTCCTCTCTTTTCATTGCATCAGGAAATGTTGGGCTTGACTTTTCCTACTAGGAATATTTATGGCTAAGTGATGGTTAGGACAACGGAGAGCACAAACTTCACTTTTCACTCCTCACCTTCTACAAGAAGGTGGAAGTATTTTTGCATATGGAACTCCTACAGAGCAAGTAATGCAAGATACTTCTTATAATCAGGACTGAAAATCCTCTCAATTCTTTTAGTCCAAAAAAACTCTACATGTCATTGCAGAGATTGATTACTGAAATCACTATAAAGATTAAGAAATGAGTTATGTCCAGTAGTTAACAGACAAGACTCTCTATTAATTCAGATTAATGATCTAATATACAATTTGTTGACAGAAATAATTCTCACCAATTGTGAGAAAATTTGCTGTATGCAATGAATAATGTCAGGAAGGTGATATGCCCAGAAATCTGATAGCAGTGCTATTCATATATCTGCAATCTGTGGTAATAGATAAGTGGTACATGGTTGCTTCTGATGGTGAATTAGTGTTGATGTCTTTTACCCCAGGTAACAACAAAGAAGAACACTATAAATAAAAACAGCATCTCAAAGTAAAACAGATATTCTTTTTATAACAACCTAGCCCTTTATTCTCCAGGGGTTAGAAGTCTAATATATTGATCTCCCACTGCCTAGGAAATTTGCTACCTTGATAGAAGAGCTAGCATTTTCACACAGATGAGCAATCCCTACATACTAATGTAGAACAGAAACAAGGCCTTTGGGGTTGAGTTCTGTTTTGCTGAATGTCCACAAAGGTTGAAACACAATATGAACTCCTAAACTATAAGTGGGTTAACACACAAGTATTTGTGTGAATAATTCCCCAATCATTCTCATATGCTTAAAAGAAAATTTCCTTCTCAACTTGCCACCAAAAAGTAAAAAAAGTACTCCAACAGAACTTGAGCTTCTACCCCTTTCCCATATTTCTGTTGTACTGCTATTTGAAACTGAATTTGACTGATGAAATAATGTTCAAATTTTCTTTTGTTGCTTTCTTATCACTTCTCTATACTCCTTTATGACAATGCAGCTTTTCACAGGTTGAAATCTTGAAATGCTGCTCAGAAGGAAAAAAAGGAATAAACCAAAAATGATTCTTTTGTTTTTTTTTTCCACTAGCAAGAAGTAGAAGAAAGTGACAACGAGGAAGAGGATGAAATAGTTGAATGTCACTAATACAACATCTCTAGTTTTAAAACTAAATGAAAGGCAAGGATAGGAGAAAGATTACAAATGTTTGAGGAAAACTTTGCAAGTATACATGAAAGACTAATCTCAACCATTGATATTACAGAGACAGTAGGTATGCTGGCTACTACTGAAAACAACATAGGATTCAAAAAAGGGGAAAATATGTAGCACTGGCAGTAGCAAATGAAGGCAAAGGCCTTCATAATTTAAAAATGTTACCATATTTACCTAAACGTGTAACCATACTTTTTGATATTAAAAAAACAAGTTTAGTATGATTCCCATTGTTACAGTAGGAATTAATCTCTCCATGGTACAGTATGAATTATTGTTCCATATTTTTAATGAAATTTGATTATAAAAAACAACTTGACTTTGTTTGTTTGTTTTACCTTATTGTTTGCAAACAGTCTGGAAACATAATTAGTCTTTCATAGACATTCATTTGATTGCAGGAAAGAATATGATATTTCTTTTAGAGCATGCTTATCAATAAATGTATAATGGTATGGTAATGGAAATATGTTAGAGACAGTCAAATTCATATACAAAACCTACTCAACATAATTAAACCCTAAAAATAAACAAAGCAAAGATTCCAATTTGAGTTCTAAAAAGTATCAGTTTTAAACTAATTACTTTTGGAGACCTTGCTAATAAATCTTAGTATTTCTCAAGAAAGAACAAATAGTTTGCAATTTCGTTTTATTAAGCTGTTGCCAAGTTCTGTGCTAATTAAATCCAGGCATCAATAGTAATTCCTCCAAAGATCTGAAAACATAAACATGCAATAAAATAAGTAACTCTGTGTTACCATGAAACAAGATGAGCCAGAAGCAAGGAGAGAGAACTGAGGAATTGAGAAATATAAGAAATTCTCTACAACTGTCTCTCATACAGATTTGTTCAATGTTTTACAATGCTTGTTGCATTTTGCATGTATTTCACACCAACAAACCTCTTGTTGGTGAGGAGGGTTAGGGGCTGGCAGCTGAGTTGCCTTCCTAGTAGACTGATAATGTTATAAACAAATGTAAGGAGGAAAAGTCCTTAGAATCTTCCTCTGCTTTCCCTGCAACATATTAATATCTTCCTGCATCCACTGTATTAAGTATTTATAGTAAGAGAATCCTAGATCTCACAGTTTAATAATACAAGGTTGGCCCAAAGTAAAGAAAAATTGTTTATTATGCTTGAAAGAAAGACTTCAGAAAGATTTTTTTTTAAATATGCTGTCTTTCTTTTTCTTTGTAAAAGAACCACCTTAGAAATTCTGTGTATTTCTTATCATAACTCAATACAGCAGCAGCAAATGTAGGCCAAGGACATCAACAACACTGCAAAAGACCAGCCTTGTATCAGAATGAGAAGAAAAACATCTCTCAGAGAGACAGAGCAAAGCAAAGGACAGAAAACAGGCCAAAGGAATATGTTCTATTTATATGTATAGAAGTGACTGCAAATAACTAGTCTCAGAACAGGAGTGTTATTTCTTAACACAAAAAAAAGGTTAAGACTTGGAACCAACAGCCACCTACAGGTTGCAGTATCCCACAAATTCTTGTGATGTGGACATAGAAGGCGATCGCAAGACGACCCTTGCTTCTATGCTCCAAAGCAGCATGATGCATTATGCCTGTTCAGCCTCTATAATTAACCAGATATCCAAGAAGAGTAGCAAGATGATCTTGAAGATCAAACAGCTTAGAGTCTTGTATTAGTTCATTACAAATTCCAACCATCCAACCACCTCATGTACTTCTGTCATTTAATTCTAGGCTTTAAGTTCTTCTCATGTTATTACTCAGCTTAAAACTCTGGTGCTAGATAGATCTCTTCTAATCAGTCAGCGAAAGTGCACAGGCCTCTGCATATTATGGAATGGATTGCAGTGAAAAACTATATATTTAAAGAAACTAATGCAATTGTACACTTAAAATAGGTGAAAGATTTCAGCAGGAAATATCGCCTCCCATACATTACCAGCTCTAAGCATTTCAAGAAAATTCAGATTCTCATATTAACAAAAACTTAGTGTTTAGCATAGGAACGGAGTCCTGCTTTTCTGAAGTACCTGGTGGTTTTAGTTTGCTTTCTAACTTTTAACTACAGATTTCCTTGGTCTTCCATTTTTAAAATAAACTCCAAGAGCTTCAGCAATATTCTGTGTTTGAACTGTATTTTGCTTTGTTCTGAATGCCAATGCATTTCTAAGCATTAAACCTGCCACTTCATTCTATGCACGTTTGTTCATTCAGTTGGCTTGGTGTATAATGAGGCTGTTGGAGTTGATGTTTTTGGGTGTGGTTTTTTTTTTTTTTTTTTTTAGCATCATTAGGTTTTATGACTTCTAAAAGTTCCACATAGCAAAACATTCACTTTGATACTAAAATGCAAAAAAAAAAAAAAAAAAAAAAAAAAATATACCAATTAATAGTGGCTCCAGAAGTGACCATACAGGTAATCCAGAGGAAGTTCAATGAGGGGATGTATTTTCCCATCACTGACCTTTCTATCACATTTGTCTTCCAAAAAAAAAAAAAAAAAAAAAGTTTGTCTGCCCCTCTGCACCCATCCAGTGTAAGAATACATTGTACCACATTCACATGCTCGCAAGCTCACAGTAGTCAACTTTAAAAAATTAGCTTTGTCGCCAAACACCAGGAGCTCTCATCAGGAAAGAAGAATCAACCCAAGTTTACAGTAACAGAAAAAGCAGTTGTTAGAATAAAGAACTGTTTGCAAAAAGCAGTCCTGTGACACAGTTGTTTATGATTGTGTAGCACAGACAAATCTTTGCAGGTATATAAGAAACCTTCCTCAACAGCTGGAGGGTAATGATCCAACATCATACTCATCTAAAATAAGCTGCTACATGGGGCTCTGCAGATTTGATCTGCTCCTGGCATGTAAAACTTTCCCCAAACATCTGGAATACATTTGTGATCTGTGTGTGGAGTTAGACGGGTGGAAAGGACAGAGCCTTAAGCAGCAGCACAGAGTGCACTCTAGCAATTGCAACAATAGAATTCTCACCCACAGCTGATGGAATAAAATATCAAAGCTTTCTTCTTCCACAGGTGTTAATGTATCTGACCAGCATGGCACAAAGCTAATTATCTGTTACATCGCATCAAAGACAAGGAACAAGAGAGGGCATAAGAGCTGTGCAGCAAATACTTAAGACTTGGAACACTCAGAACAAACAAAACATAAAGCTCACAGCGCATCCCACTGGCTGATCTAGATCTAAGAAGTATGAAAAAGGTCAGCACACAAAGATGAAGAGTGAAGGCAGAGTGCTGCAGACAACTAACTCCAAGAACATTGACATGGGAGCAAAGAGACCTCATTAAAAATATTTTTAAAGGATGTTAATGAATTTTTAGAAAGGTGTACATTTTCAATAGGTCTTATTAAAAAAAAAACCTTCTTTGGTCGGCTTTCTTTTAAATTATGAGGAAGAAACCACTCATGGGTGGCATTGCTTATATTTCACTAAAAATGCAGAATATTCAGATACTGAGAGCCCACCAGGGTTAAGACTTATGGTCCCCTCTGGATGTAGAGTTTATGCAGGCTGCTGTGAATTGTATTGGCTTCAGACAGGTTTGCTCTCTAGACCTTTATGGACTAAAAGCCTATCACAGCTGTGAAGGACTGAATTCACTGACCCTAGTGGCACATTCCTATACTGTCTCCAAGCACAGTTTCTGAAGTATAAATCGAACTTCTACTGTGACTGCATAGACAAGAGCTTTGAAAAAAAACAGAAAAGGTAAAGTTGGACATGTGACTAAACATACTCATGCAATTTTATCCATGTATCACCAGTACAGCCTCTTTCGTATTTCTAACTATTCTGAGTTCCATAATCAAGGCCAGGGTTAATGCAAGGCCGACAGATGTAATGTAAAACTTGAGATTCCTTTGGGTGCTTTTGTTATGTTTTTTTGGTTTTTTGGGTTTTTTTGTTTGTTTGTTTGTTTTATGTCAGAATGCTCTATTTATCATATCCCAAAATCTCACAAAATAATTGTATACACTGTAGTGTACACCTCTAAAGAGAAATTCAGCTCTTATTAAAAAAAATACTGAAAAAAACACAGCAGCTCATGTTCAGAAAGCCAACCAATCTGTATACACACTTTCCCTCCATGAAAATCTCTCTGGTACTTTCTAATTTATTTTAATTACAAAGTTCTCTCTATTCAGGGAAAAAAAATGGTTTTGTACATCATGCAATACACATAAAAATAGCTACACAGAAATCTCTTTTTCCCCTAGACTGAGCTTTTCAAATATTTGTCAGCAGGTTAAAAATGCTTCTTACAAAACCAATTAAAAGTAATGCCACAAATAGTTATGAGTTCAGTTTTTGCATCATAAGCATTTTTTGCTTGGACAAATATACTTTAAAATGTTCTTTTGCATTCTCTCTGTATTGCACTTCTGCAATATTCTATTCTTAATACTCTTAATACATTGTGCCAATTTGTTAAGCTATTACAAAAAAAAAAAGTCCATGGAGGGCCAATCCATTAGGTTAGTATTTCCTTCTCTTCAGTGAATTCTTCTTGCAGCTTTTGAAACGGCTCAGCCACTGCAGTTAGAAAATTACCCAAGTCCAAAGACCCTGAAAAGTGCTTCTTAGTAAACCACAACAGCAAAACATTAGAGGCTTAGTCTCCTCTCTGGCGACTGCCAGGGCAGCCCTGAATCACATTTCTCTCCAGTTCACCTTCATTAGCTCAGGACTGGATACAGGTGCTTCTACCAGACAGAGACACAGAACTGTGCCACATGGAAAAGTCAGCAACTATTTATTTTAAAGGGAAAAACATAATAATTCAATAATTTAATATTCAAATGGACAGACTTCCCTCAGGTATAATCCAGCAATATAAACAACCAAAAATTAATCTTAAAAAGATGACCCATTAATGCCACTATCTCATCCTATCTAGCATGTTTTTCACGATTTCCCCTCTACTGATCAGCAGAAGTTCTATTAATTAACTATATTTAACACTCATATACTAGTACTATGAAGCAAGCACATACTATTATGTCAAGTTGCTAAACACAATTAAAGCCATTTTGTAGCTGGAGAAACCAAAGTACTGAAAATAAATTCAACTTGTCACAATGCAGGATCTTACTGAAATCTAGCTTATTTTGTCACTCCCTCCTCCAGCATAACAAGGCAGAAGAAAACTACCACTAGTGTAAGAACAGGAAGAATGTAGTCTTGCTTCAGCCATGTCTTAAGAACTGTAGGAATGGAAAAGCATTACATTAGGAAGAGTGGAAAACTGCATCTGATGAAATGAATGTCAGCTACTAGGCACTGCAAATCGAAACACTCTCAGATACCGAATTCTTCTATTAAAACTCACTGATTTATTGTTATAAAGTATATATAATTAATTAACCTTGTAATTGTGCAGCCAACTCCAAAAATTCTACACTAGGTTTTAAAACTGGAGGAAAACAAAGTTTTTGTCAGTCATTTTTCCATACTGTGGAGACACAACACGAGATTAGTGAGAGAGATTCACAGCTTCAAAAGCCAATCTTCCATGCATATAGGGAAAAAAAAAAAAAAAGGAAGATCCTTTGATCACCCATGTTGGGTGATCATTTTCTACAGAGTACAGGTAGTAAAATTCTTCAGCTAATTATCTCCCTGTGAGATCACAGGAGCCCTTTTCCTTTGAAAAACTGTTTAGTAAGTCTTCCTGCTCTTAACATTATTCCTCTACCCTCCTGCTTTCTCATCAACACGAACGGCAAAGAGCTAAAAGCTTTACTTTACTACTGGGTAGATACCCATACTTCACATGAGGTTAGTATTTATTACTTCATTTCTGTGAAAATGGTTTGTGATTTAGAGGCTGTGAAGTCTGACTTACCAAGTGCTGGTGAATCCAGGGAACTTCTTGCAGAAGTAAGTAGCCTGACAAGTAGCCTGCTCTATGCACTAATAACAGTAACATAAACCTGTCCCATATACCCATCCAATACCCATAATGTCAGCTCTGTAATGGCACAGGAGTGTTGCCCATGTATCTTCTTGAGCTCTCTCTTAGTTCTACTGTGTTGTGAATTCCATGACTTAACTAAAATTCATTTTTACACGAGGCTGATGAAATAACTTGTATGTGTAATAGTTTGTAGTCAAGCAAACGTTATTTCCAAACATAAACCTTAGGAGGTAGTCTGTTGACTTCAGTGCTGAGCGTGGTTTAAATGCCAAAGCGAAGCATGATTAGATAGATAGTCCCTTTACACTTTGGGTAGTAGTATTAATTTATCCAGTCTTTATAGACTTTGCCCTGAAATCACCCACATTTAAGCTAATTGTTTCAACTCCCACTATAATCAGTGGAGATAATATGACCTGTAATTCATCCAATGCATTTCAGAAGTGTTTAAATAAGGCTACCCCACTGAAAACCTTCAGGGGCTCTGATGCATTGAACACAGAGAGGAATTGAATGATATTGAGATATCAACAAATTTACTGGAGGAGACAGAGAGCTAGTGCAGTAAGACCCTCCACTATCACACAGTACAGTTACTTCTGCCCACTCCTCTAAGACAGTCAAATTGGAGCTATATATATCCAGAAGAACCATAAAATATATAATCAAAGCAACTGTGGACAGTGTTACAGCCCAGAAGGAAGCTGCTTTAGTGCAGACTGCTACTTCTGACGGGCATCACTATCACCACCACATTTGTCCCTAAGAACAGAGTAGAGACCATGTCTTTAAAATCAACAGAATATAACTGAAATCATCAAGCCACATACTGGTTTATTTGTGGTAAAAGCAGACTTTTAAACATGACATTTGAAAGAAGATGCTTTAAGATCACTCATTATAAAAAATGTACCACCTCAGGAATACATGTGAATACATTCCCCAGCTCACCCACAGCCAATAGTTCCCATTCTGTTAAAGAATAAAGCCCTTCTAAGCCCATTACAACAAACAACTTTTTTGATATGTTATTTTGATTTTAGAACAAAGAGTTTCTGAGCAGAATAACATATTAGTTTACTCTTATTAGACATACTGCTGCCTTGAATGTTTTTCATCTCCCAAATCTGTTTAAGATACACCCAGCATCATTTACATACTTCTTGAACAGTTGTATAAAGACCAGGAATGTGCAGAGGGGCCAGGAATAGACACTGAGAAACTAGGAATTAATGCAGTAAGGCTCATAATCTTCAGTCATATGACTTCAAGCATATTTTCTATTTCATTTATCCTTAGTCTTAGCTGAGTCCATATTCCTCACTTTTTTTTTTTTTTTTTTAAGATTTCTTTGAATGCCTCATGTTTTCTCAAAAAATGTTCCTATAGGTAGAATGCCTTAATCTATACACCAGAAACCAACAGACAACAAAAACTATTGAGCTCATAATGCATACAGCTCAGGAATACTGGCATTAGTACAAGCACAGGCTGCAGGAGCCACTGGACTCTAATCATTTCTAACAGCAGAAATATAGTTAGCACTATAGCTCCCTACTTTAATCCATTACACTAGGTATTATATCTACTACAGATAAAAGATGGCATCCTACATTAACAGCCCCAAGACAGAAAGCCCTTTACCTTCCCATTACTTTGAATAATTGTATCACTAAACTCAAGAGTCACTTAGAAAGCATTCAGTACCTTTTTGTTGTAGTAATTCTGCTTATTACAAGGAGGACACATTAGACACTTGCACTGTTATAAACTGTCATTGCAGGAGAGTCATTGATTGACTGGGGAATGTTTGCCTTCCCCCAACTCCCCAACCCTTTATCACATTTGTATACCCTAAGTGGATTAGCAGGATCCATAAAGCCTTCAAAATGAAGTTTTTGTTTTCTGAATACATCTTTCTATCCCAAATGACATTTTTCAAGAATTTTTTTTTGCATTTAAGGAAATGAAAAAAAAAAAAAAAATCAAACTAGGAAATTTACAATTCCTATTGCCACTGGAAATTTGTTCCAAAACTGAAGGTTTTGAGGAGGTAAACAGTGAAAGCAAAATGATAACAAAAACTGTGCGAACTTGGACTTTAATACATTTTACTGCATCCCTTGGCAATAAAAAAAATAATTGGAAGATAAAGAGAAGCATGAAATTTACCTCCCTCAACTCTGTAGAAAACGATGCTTTAGAATGTGTGTATGGCATTTATTTCCTAGTCTTGCTCTATTTTCTGACAGTGTCCTGAAGGGTTGATTCCTGTCCACCTGTCCCCTTCACTTGCATTGTGAAGCATTTTACTTCATGATTACTTCTAATCAATGTCAGAAAAACTATCTGCAAAGTGATCATTAGCTTGATTACAGGTGACAAAGCCCAGCCTCTAACATACCAAGGTCATTACAAATAAAAAAATGATCTGGGCAAATTATCTTTTCCTTTCTTTAAAAAACAGCACACCTGAGAAGTACAGAAACAAATAGGGAAAGAAAGCATACCTACTGTACTAGAGCAATCTACATTACATACTGTGTCCTGACTGCAACTGTTTGTCACTCACTATGACTTACCCAAACGCTCCAATGAGCGTTCGCTCTGTCCCTCACAATGTGGCTATGCGATGGTTTAATGGTGTAGGCCACCCTATTCATACTTTCTTACTTGGACTTTCATAGTTGTGACTGACCTGTTAGGAAAGAGTGACTGTACTGTGCAGTGTCTAACTGTGCATCCCTTGCCTCAAACATTCCTCCTCCATCCTTGCAAACTATCCATGCTGCCTTAATACCCAAGGTTTGCCAACAGGCATTTTCACACTTATACAAACAATGCTGAAGAGCACAATAAGCTCAGTAAAACACAGAACTGAATTCTGAGGCCCTAATAAAAGTTTATTTCATTATCAGTAGCAGTAGTCACCATAATTTCAGCTGCCCAATAAGGTCCAGACTTCTTTAATCATTAGCTCTTAAATTAGACCAAGTCCTTTGAGTTCAGTCAGAGTAAGCAATAAACTGTAGAGTTCCTCAATGCTGCCATATTACACAATTGAATTCCACTCTCTTCACTCAAAGTAGCTTCCCTATTACTTGCTTCTGATATGTTTTAGCCTCAGTTTTTACATACTTCATTCCTTTCCCATCAGCTTTCCTTTTTCTAAACCTTTTTTAAACCTTTAAACCTCTAAGATCTTTTCTTTTACAGCACATCATATTCACCGCTTTGGTATGCTTGGATGACAGGGAATGAAAACACGATGTGCACTGGAAACATCAGCAATGCCTTGCATAGGTGGGAAAAGAAAATTTCAATATAAGCATGATCTGAAATGAGAAAAAATGAGAATCTAATATTTTAGCCCCCATCCCAGTTCACATCAGATAAAGAAGTTCTGAAGTACTCTACATAAATGCAGGGGAAGAAGAAGATGAAGAGGAGCACTGACTTGGGACTCAAAGAAGAGCAAGTCAAGCCTGAAAAATATCAGAAGGAATTTAACATCACAGTTCACAAACAACAAAACTTGGTTAGTTGAGAAAGGAAATTCTTCCTTATTATATCTATTTAGATAGTTGGAGAAGTGTTCAAGTGTCATGGTTCTATGGTTCTTGTTTGTTTGTTTGTTTTTACTTTGGGTTTCAGTATTCCACATCAAAACATCATGTAGTGTACGGGGCATTAAAGTGTCACTGCCCCAATCCCAGGTACCTATCCCTGTAGATTACCGAAGTCATGGGGTCTGGCCCTTCTGGGTGGGGGAGGGCGCTCTCTTGCTGCCTTGCAGTGGGTGCTGGAGGGTGCTTTCCTAGCCGTTCCAAGCTGTTCAGGTTTGAATCGGTCCCGGAAACTCTCTCTCTCATCTTGTCTGATTTATTAATCTCAATTTCAATTAAATTGTATCTATTGTGTTATCTTGTATTCCAATATTATAGTAAAATAACTTTTCCTCCATAGATTGTTGCCGCTGCTCTTTTCCTCCCTTCCTTCCTTCCCATTTTTTGTGGGACTGGGGTGGGGGGGGGAGGGCGGAGGCCTGTCGCCCCTGACATGGTCATAGATTGATCTGGTCAACTCCGTGACATCAAGAAAAGAGAGTAAGCATGCAGGGGCAAATAACATGCAGCCAACAAACGGTAGAAGAGAATTCTCTTATGTAATAGCTCCTCTCACCACCCTGTTGAAGGGATATGAAAGTTCCCAGTCTTTTTCTCCACTGCTATCTACTTTTATGACCCTGTCAAAGCCCAGGAATCACTCAATTTCAAAGCCCAGGAATCACTCAATTTTTAAAAAATTACAGCTATTGATTTCTCTCTTTTTCCTGTCCTTCTTGGAGAATTATAACTTAGGAAGTTTCTTTGGTTAGTCTGCGCTTTGTTATTTCTCAGACTTTTCATTCTTCTTTCCCATTTGTTCCTCATTATTCCAGAGAGACCTTCATTGAAACCACAAAAAGAAATACTGACACTCCTAGTCTTTAAAAGGTCAACCACTGCAGTAAAGAACATCCACTGTGGTTTCCTTAACCTAGTGGAGAGAAAGCACACACAAAGTTCATATGCTCTTTGCAGAAACAGTACACATGGCCCTCTCAGAGAAAGCTTATTTGGAAAGTAGGAGCCATATTATCCAGTTTAAGGGAACAAGGATCATTTGGGAATGAAATAAATCCAAACATCTCCAGCACAACGTTACAAATGAGATCTCCAGGTACAATCAACTTCATTACCTAACTACAGCTTCCACTACAGTTCCCAGCCTTCTCATGGCTTATGTAAAAGACATACAATTTACAAATATTACCTCTCTGCTTAGTGTAAACAATTCACAGACTATGAACTCAAAGACTGATTGATGTCCATGATCAGAAATTGTCTTAGTAGGCTTTCTATTTTCTGTCTTCTCAGTTTAACTGACATTTCCTGATTTCAAACTTCTTTTCCACCACGTCAATTTTAAGGCACAAAGCAAATGCTTTTTCAAGAACATCACTAACCTAAATTACTTGTCATTACATTGTTTCCCAATGAGCCACAACAGACTCTACCAGAGAACTAAAATCTACGGTGGAATTCATTTAGGCTATCTTACTGGGGCTTGCTATAGAAGCCATGCAATGTACCTTGACAATCACTCAAGCTATAGCCTTTAGGATTTCAAATAATTGTCCACAGTACTGGAAGGTGCTAGAATCAGAACTTTTGCTGAAATTAATAAAAGCTGGAAGTACTCTAACAGAATCAATGAAATCATTTTGCATCTACAATTGTACAATTGAGACCAAAGCCAAAGCTATGATTGTTTTTCCGTTGTTTTTCTTTTTTAATGCAATAAATGGAGGAATCTAGAAATGCCAAGATGGTCAAGTTACTGTCTCAAGACTTTGTTGAATTGTTCTGATCATTAAGTAGCAAGAATGTCTTATTTTTCAAACTCAGACTCTCTTGTCAGTATAAAACTGCCAACAGCAGCCCAGATCTCTTTCTTGCTTGCCTGATGATTACTGATTTTGACACATGCTGGTACTCTGGGTTGTGAATAATTCAGGGATGCTGAGTTGTTCGGTGACAGACTCAGAGGGTAAAATGATATCTGACATTGCAGCCTACCTGTTTGTGCTTCAAAGCAGAATTAACAACTAGAATCTCTCTGTTAAGCCTCAGGAACAGTGAGAAAAGGCCAGAATCAAAATGTCTTCACAAATACTGCAGAGTACCCCCAGTTCAAACGAAAGGAACATGGCAAAGTAAGTTTCCCCAGCACTGTTCAATAACTTAGATTTCTAATTACCTGATTACTCTAAATTAATAATTTAATTGAATTCTTGAACAATGCTGCTTGGCTCCAAGTGATCCAGTTGTGAAAAAGACAGATTTATTCTCTGAAAAAAGAGGAATTTAAGATTACAACAGCTTTCTGCTGAACCCAGCTATTCCACAGTAGAAGAGAATGGTTATTGTGTTCCACTCTATCATTTGCTGTAGGCAAAAACGTCTACAGATCTGCCAATTGAGTCCTTCAATGCTTCTTAATTTGTTCAGACAAAATCCTTTACATTACTACAACTCACAGTTTGAGTTAATCCAGATGATTTTATCTGAATTAGCAAATTGGATAGTACTTTCAGAAACTATTCCAGGAGGCTGATAAAGCAAGATTGTGCTCAAAAATTAACACAGTCTCTTCAGTCTGACGGCCCCTCTTTGGAGAGGAGTTTCCATGTGATGATCTCTGTCTCTGTGCTGTATGCTGTTTCCATCTTTTGCTGTGCTCTTCTTTCACTAAGTCTAAGGAAGTCCTAGAGTGTTTTCTTTACAGTGTTTCTTGACCTTAGAAATACCAGCAGTGGTCTAAGGAGCATAGCTGATGACAGTTAACGTCCTGCATAAACACAGGTGAATTACAAAAGCAATATCTACAAAGGGTGTAGTGCCAAGAGCCTGTAGACCAGTCAAGAGAATCCTGTCGGGCTGTAGGTAGAGTTTTCCCAGGGGACAACTACAACAGTCTCAGGACTACAACAGAAAGCTTTGCAAAGATCAGGTTGACATGAACCCACAGATTCATAGTTCAAGGAAGTATCTACAGCTACAGACTGACAACAGCGATCACACCACTGCGGGAAGTCTGGCCTTCTGAGTCTCCATCATTAAGAACTTTTCCTTATCTCAGTAATATTTATGTTGACTTCACTGGGTTTTGTTTGTTTGTTTTTTTTAAAGGGATTTGGGGACTGGAGTCAAAATACACCTCAATGAAAACAATTCCCTCTAGTGTTCTGGGTTTTGGCTATACAAAACAATTATTTTCCAATCATTTACATAACAAAGACAATCAAGTCCCTCTTTGCTCAAAGCCTATAGGGAAAGTTTCTAGCACAGAGTTTCTGGCCAGAGGCACAGCAAATCCATCCAGCCAGACTAAAAGACAGAGGGAAGAAGGTATTTGCACTCCAACACTCTCTACAGCACTACAGAGCAGGCAGTGCAGCAGCAAGCACTCAAATGTCTTCAAAAGAAAATAGGGACACTTCTAAAAAGCTTAAGCTTCACAAAATCAAAATGGAGTTCTGTAAACCATGAAATGCACCTGTGATTAACAAGTAGTAGAAATGGCTCACAGTTAAAAATCAGTAAAGCATTCCCTGAAGGGAGTCAACTTATCTGCATGGAAACATCTCTCCACAGCATTAAGAATATGGTATCATATACAACACAAATCTTAAGGCAAGTCAAATACCAGTCATTAAGTTGACAACTGATTTTACTTCCTTAGAGGCGAATAGTTACACAGAACCACACACAAAAAGCATAAATAATGAAAAATAAGATGTATAACCTGCATCCAGTTGCTTTTCCCTGGTTGTGAAGTTGCAACCTATTGTACCTGGGAATACCATTGTGTCTCAAAATAGGACAGACCAATTGAACTTAACAGTCACCAAGCTAACCTAGTCACCTAATAAGTAAGGCATTTCTAATAGCCTAAATGCATTTTCTTTAAAAATGCAGTGAAAAAAAGCTGTCTTATCTTCACTGCATACAGTTGCTGAATTGATTTTCATTTTTTCTCTTCTTCTTTTATTATCATGCTATCTGAAATGGAAATGCTGTTATCATTAGTTGTTTCAAGACTTATACTGTTAGCTGGAATGACACTGACTCTCCCATACCCTGAGAATGTCAGTTTTGCACTGCTTACTCTCACTTACTGGATGCTACACACTGTCTTGCTCACATCTGCTTATGCAGGAGTCCTCAACCAAAAAAAACCCTCATAATAATAATCTATGGTTATAGAAGGGCTTCTAAGTGCAAGATGACTTGCTATTTTTCAATTTTATTTCTTTATAAACACTGAGTAGGACAGAAATCATTTTTCTTGGGTTTGATAAAGAGTCTAGAGCAAGCACATTAAGCTTTAAGTTAGCTTATTTATGAGTAAGTTGTGCAAGGAAAGTAAAAACTTTTTTATTTTTGAAATTTCTGGCAAAAAGTAAGCATAACCTCATCCTAATCTTCTCACGCATACACACACTGTTCCCCATTCTTTTGTTTATTACTGTCTATCCCAAAACTGTGAAAACTCCAGGAAATGTCCTATGTAATGATGTTGGTACTTAAAGCTGAAAGCTTGAAGCCAATCATTTGATGCAGTAAATTCCAAAGGAATTTTAGTCTTTGCAGAAACTTTGCAGACCTGTCTGTTCCTCATGAAGCCTCTGTCTCCAATTCATTTCTTTTCTAAATTTCCTATGAATGGTTCAAAATAGCAACATACTGGTTAAAAGTTACCTTACCTGACCTCCTTTTAACTCTTCAGGTGACATGGTGTTAATTTTTCATGCCCAACAGGGAAGCAGCACATCTGTAACACATTTGGAGCCTTTTTTCAGGCTAAGAAAAAGATGAATTTAGGTCTGAGAAGTAAATATTTCATGACGTGCAAACAACACGTGAAGAAAAGCTTCATACCATAGATTCAGCCAAGAGAATTTTAATTTTTCATGTTAAAATGGAAAACTGTATTTCTAGCTCTATTTTCAGTTCTGACATAGTGAAACTGGTGACCTAAAAGTCACCTTTTTTTCCTCTGCTTTAGTTCTGTATTCCTGATATACCCATAAATGCCACTGGGACCACAATCTCACAAAACATGAGAAAATCAAAGAGGTGCAAACAATGTTCATGTGGCTGCAGAACTGTTGAGCTGACTGAAGTCACTTCCAAAGTGAGCCTCTCATGATTGACTCTGTCCAGCCTCTGTCAGCTTCCGACAGTGTAGGTTTGACAGAAGGACTCTGAGCATAATGGCAAAAAGACCCACACAGGGTTATTTTAGACAGCATAACACTAAGCAGCTTTTGCAATGCTGCAACTAAATATGAAGTATTCATCTTCTCAAAATAATTGCTAATTGTTTTTTCTTGCCATGATTTCATATCATAAGCAAATCACACTATGCAGATACAGTCTGTTGGGAACAGAAGCAAGTAATAGAAATGCACAAGGCATTGACTTCAGTTTGAGGAGAGAGAAGATCCCTGGGAAGCAGTAGCAGTTGCCATGTTCTGACTTTACTTCTTGGAAGGGAAGGCCCGTGTAGCCCCATGTAGGAAAGGCACAAAGGCAGAGGCTGGCAGGATCTGCATGGAAAGGCAGGTGACAGTAAAGTCAATGGCAACTGAACTTCTGTATCTCTCTCCACTTAATTTCTTTGCTTTTGTATACTAATTTTGTTTATCAAAATATGTATGTATATTTCTTATTTGACTCAATATAGTGTTAGCATCTTTTCTTTGGAAGTTCTACTTATGGAAAATAAAATACAAGAAATTTTGAAAAATAGGGAAAAAAGCAGAAATATCAGCTTTTCATTGGCAAAAAAGCAAACAGCAAAGAAAAATAAAAACATACAGAAGTCACTGCCTATGTATTTCTGATATACAACCCACTCCAACATCTTTCAGATGTCTGTATATTTTGTAAGATCTTATTATTCCACTTCTGTTTGACATGAATACTCACTGAGATACTGAGTACTTGTCTACACAGTATTACATGCAGACTGATGTAATAATAAGTAGTATCTAAGATGGTCTGCATAAAGAACAGGACAATCATCACAGTCCTAATCAATCTTACTTTAAATAGAAAGACACAACACATAAAGAGGAAGGACATACACTATATTTTTGGGTCTGTTCTGTCTACTGCATTGTGTTGCTTTTTCCCTACATGCCGTCTCACAATTTCAACTGAAATTTGAAGAAGAGAGATTTTTTTCTAATGTAAACATTTAGAGGAAACACAGTTGAACTAAGAAAGCAAATGACTTGAACTTTGGACATTTATCCAAATAGGAACCCCCTAGGATGCTTTGGTATCTCCTCACTCAAGGTACTACTTTGGAATAGAATTTTTCTGATAATCTCAGTTTGCCTTCAGTTCTAGAGAACACTAAAGGTTATTTTCTTCTAGTATTCTTTCATAGGTGACTTCTGTGTAGAACATACAGAAAATGTTTGTGAATCTCAAGTATTCTTACAAATGTGAATTGTAAAGAGGCACGGCAAGAAAACAAATAAATGAGTGTAGGAAATGCAATTAATCCCAGTATCTCCTATTGGCCTGAAGATGATGCTTCTCAGATTTCTTTACTTACTCAAACATGGCCAGGTCAACAAGTATTCTAAAGCTTCCACTTAGTCACGT
This sequence comes from Lagopus leucura, assembly GCF_019238085.1. Taxonomy (NCBI): domain Eukaryota; kingdom Metazoa; phylum Chordata; class Aves; order Galliformes; family Phasianidae; genus Lagopus; species Lagopus leucura. Next base: position 24,113,039 of record NW_024962250.1, on the reverse strand, counting down.
CCCCTACCTCACATAATAGATTCACAAGCCAATGCTTTCAGAGAAGCTCATTATGCTTGATTTAGCACAATGATGTAGGAACTAGTTCCTGTCAAAATATCCCATGAAAGAGCTGTGCAATGTAACACCTCCCCTACACACTAAGAAGTGTGGGAGACAAAGGTACTATTTAGGACAATTATAAAAGATAATTTAACAACGGGTTATACTAGGTAATTTAACAAAATAAACTACATTTAACAAATAAACTACTACTCTGTCTTCCTTCTCCATATTTTTAATTTCCTTCGATGCTGATTATTAATGGTTGTCTGATTATCAGTGGCTGCACTTAAAAGTGTGGTAGATCAAAAAGCTAGTAGAGTCCAAAGCCTGTAAATGTTTATGTGGATATCAGGTTTAACTACTCTTACATTATTTACTTCACTTACACAAAATGTTCTTAAGAGCGTTATTCAAACGGATCAATGAACAAAACAAATGGTTGTCTTTAGCCAGCTGCTGCAGTGGCATACATTAGCACATAGCAACTGAGTGCAATACCTTGAGAGAAGTGAATTACACCCTATTCAAATAATAGCACCTCACTGACCTATGGCAGTAACAGTCAGCCTAATGTCAAAGCATTCTGCAGCTTCTCTCACATGGCTTTGCCTGGGGCTATTCACAGGGCTACAAGTCAGGCTAAGGTGTTATCATCAGATCTCACCAGCACTGCCGGAGTTCTGGTCCTTTACCCTCTCAAACAAAATGGAAGTAGTCACTGAGACTCCCCAGAAGTGCACCATGGCAGCCATCCTTCCAAGAGCAGACGGAGTGTAAGCCTTCTAGACAGCAAAAACTGATAGCTTTGGCTATTATTCCATCTCATAACTTTTCACTTCATGGTATATCCTAACCATAAGAGCAACCAGAGTAGTGGAAGTGGGTTCAGTAAGTAAAAAAGTAATAATTACTCAGCCCTGTACAGCTGATTACACATGTAAGTGAGACAAAATAGATCACCAGCTATGCCCTACAGACTTGTGTCCTTTGGTTAGCATCTACTTTGCCTTGTGCATTCAGCAGGCTCTGAGAAGAGTTTTATGTTCCCAGTATAAATACTTGACATGGAGTATATTCAAGTTCACAAAAGTGCTGATACTAGAGACTCAGCTATACTGTATATGTAGCTTGGACAGTGCTGTCAGCCAAGCATGCAGTTGACCTATCTACTAATTATTAACTTCAAATAAAATTAATACTCAGCCAGCTATAAGTTGTCTAAGATTTTTTAAAAGTCATTTTCATGCTTGGTTGATAGTTCTAACTGGGGACTAAACACTTCTATCCAGATGCTAAGTAAAATATAGTGTAATTGTGTACTGCAAATGTGAAATTCTGTTTGTTCCAACAGACGGAACCAACTCTGAAAGTGACAGAAGTTCATATTACTTGGTTTCTTTCATCTTATCTCATCAGGTGTCAGCCAGGGGACCAGTACTGCTATGTATCCCTGCTTTCTTTCCAATAACTCAAAAAGAACTGAACAACTAGTACTAGTAACCCAGACAGTATTTGAAAGAGAGTCCTGTGCTGCACAGTCTCAGCTGCACACACTAACAACACAAACAGTCTTATCTATACAGAACCTTTCTATGCTGGATGGGTAAAATGCAGAACTTCAACATTAAGAACCTGCAGCAGTTACCTCCTACTAACAAATACCTTGCTCCTAACAAAGAAAAAGGAAGACAAACAAGAACAGGCATATTACAGACAGACTTAATCACTTAGAACTCCTCTTGTCAAGCAGCTTTATGAAAGAAATTATTTTGGCTCCCCAGGTGCCTTCAAATCAGATGAAAGGGGATTTCAGCTCAGAAAGGTGCTGACCAGTGACAATGTCCTCAATGAGTTTTTTTAATTTCTACATTCACCATCCTGTAGTTCACAGCCAGTGACTGAAAACAGAATGACAAAGTCAAATAGATAACTAAGGAATAGCTTTGATTTTGAAAGTCAGTGGTACAATGACAAGTGTCTTGCTCCAAGGTCAGGACAAGTTTAACATCCAGAGTACAGAAAACACAGTATTTCAGTACCAGAAGAGGACAAAGACACATGCAGTTTTATCTTATGATTGCTTAGGATACTGCTGAAATGAGATAGAACATTTAATAAAATATGTGCTTTTATGGACAATTTGTTCTGAGCCTGGTTAAATAATAAGTGTGTGCTATTTTGAACAGAGACAAATATGTTTCTTCAATAATAGTGCTCTGTTGCTATTAAAATTTTTGAATGATAAATTACTGGCATGAACTTCAATGCAGAGAAGACTGTTTAACAGAGAACATACTGCAGAAAACAGTGGATTTAGTAAGTGCCAAAACAGGACATTCTATTTGGATGCCAAGTAGTCTGATGACTTCATTGCTAGCCAAAAGCTGCACAAACCCTTGGTTCTAGCTGCACTTGCAACTGTATGCAGGAACAGCAAGGTTAGATGCACTTGCAGTGCTGCACAGTGTCTCAGTGCACCAGGCAACACTACTGCTGAGCACAGCAGTCACTAATGAAGGCAATGCCACTGTGCAGCAAGGCATTCCAGGTACTAGACTTTTCACCTACATAAGCAATAGTTAGAGTCAATGACAACTGGATTTCTTTCACTCACATTGAAGCAACACCTAGAAAATATTTTAACATCAGAAGTAAACAGCCTTAGAAAAATCAACTATTATTTTAAAAAGAACATACTGAAAGAGAGACTCCTTTGGCACAATTCAGATACAGTCTCTTAATCCAAAGGAGCGGTAGCATATGAAAATATGGCCCATCCAGTTTTAATATTTTAATGCATGCATTCTTTAAAAATAAATAATTGAACTGTCAGCTCTAACTGCTTCATTACTGCTCACTCGTTTCCTGCCAGCATCACAAAAATAGTTCACAGAAGGGTTTTGCATAAGGAAAGAGCTCTGAAGGGAAAGGAGAGGGAGTTACATGTCAAAGGGAAAGCACAGTAGACAGCTTAGAGATGGCTGCAGATGAAATGGATCAGAGAGCCAGTCAGTGCCAAGATATGAGATCAGACATTAGAGAAGTAAACCCTACCTGTGGCAACATGGTATGGAAGGTGTTAGAGTGTAGGCAGCTGTTTAAGTAAATTAAAATTAAAGAGGAAAGAGGAAATTCGTCTTTCTACAGAAAGAGGAATTTCACATCCCGTGTCTCCTGATTGTGAAATGACCCCAAACAAGCCAATTCTCAACTGATAGATTATGCTAATGAACATCCTCCAACTCAGTATTATTGCATCTAGGTTTCTCATCTGCCTGATCAACAGAAGAAAGTCTTACAGGCTTATTTCTAATAGGAAATAGGCTGAAAACTACCTGCTTGGCATCTAATGAATCAGCTCTTATTTTCCTGCTATTCTTTTGCTACAGGCTGTGAGACTGACTATCCAAATATCAAAGCAGCTACTTCAAGAAGAAAGTAGTTAGAATGGTCTGAAGCCCCATCTCCTACTCATTTGCAGCTAGTAATGGCAGTCCTATGATCCCACTGAAAAGGATGCCAGTGCTGCATCTTCTAATTTTTGAGAAAGCAAACAGCTCGCACCAACGTTACCCTATGGGTGTCAGGGCAAAGAGCATGTCAGAGCTTGCCACTTCTGCTTCTCCACCTAATGACAGGATGAAGGCTCCTGCCAAACCCCAGGCTTATGTCCACTGTTGCTGCGTGCCCAGAGAAAAGCTCAGGAATGAAAACAGGTAATCGATAAACAAAACGGGAACCTCCCAGAGTAACTAACCTCTGTTTTGCCAATTGTATCCCGGGTTGCATCAAGAAAAGCATGACCAGCAGGTTAAGGGAAGTGATTCAGCCCCTCTACCCTGCTTCCTTGAAATCCCCTCTGTAGCACTGCATCCAATTCCGAGGCCTACCACCACAAGACACTGAGCTGTTGGAGTGGGTCCAGAGAAGAGTCATGAAGATAATCAGAGGGCTGAAGCACCTTCCCTACAAGGATAGGCTGAGAGAGCTGGGGCCTCCAGAACCTGCAGGGTGCCTACAGAAATGCTGGGAAGGGACTTTTTATAAGGGTATGTAGCAACAAGATGAGGAGAAATGGCTTTAAACCAGAGGAAGGCAGACTTAGACTAGATATTAGGAAGAAATTCTTCACCTTGAGGGTGGTGAGTCATTGGAGTAGGTTGCCAAGAGAGGCTGTGGATGCCCCCTCCCTTCAGGTGCTTAAGACCAGGAAGGACGGGGCTTTGTGCAACCTGGTCTAGTGTGTCCCAGCCTATAGCATGGGGGGTGGAACTAGGAGATCTTGATCCAACCCAAACCATCCTACAATTTTATGATTTTGCCTTCTAGCAAAGGGCATTTAACTCTCTCCTTTGCTCTACAACAAATTCAGATTTTTCAATAAAGAAAAATAAAGATTATTTTGCAGCCCTTCTGATCTCTATTATACAGTGAATTGTGATTTCTTCTGACATCAGGCACCATTGCAACAGTTTTGACTTGCACCCAACAACTTCAATGAATTAAATTCTGCATATTATACAAAAGTAATTGCAGACCTTCATACTCCACAACTGCAAGCTTTGGTCATATTACGTGAATGTTTATCAGGTTTATAAATATACAAATACAAATGAAACTGTCATAAAAATAGATGTCAAAATAAATGGCAGAAATAAAATCAATGATACAACTACAGCAAATCTTTGCTACTCTCCTCATAAGTGCCTACAGTAGTAACTTTACTAAATCTGAACTGTCACTGTATCAGGTCTTAGCTCAGTACTGGCACTCTAAGCATCATAAAGAGTGTAAAAAGTGGGATACTTATTCAATTGTGTCTGACTATGGGACCAATACAATTGCACCTAATAGGCATACTAGTAGCGCTGTTCTTGGTCCAGATAATTCAGCAATCAATAACTGACAAATCCATATTTTTGCAGAAACGTCATACAGAAGTTTATATAAAGTCTATTCTAGATGGCTTGAGAAACAAAAGCTGAAATCCAAATTTATCAAGTTGATAACAAATCCCTCATACCACAAGATAGCATATGGTTATTACATACAGCTATTGCACAGTCTCATATATATCTCCTTTCTGTCTATATGGAAAATAAGTAAACTTTAATAAAAAAACTACCATATGACTACAGTGAATCAAACTGGTTTTCTAGGACCAGGTTTTTGAAAATGATAACTGCAAAACAGAGTAATGCTTACTGTCATTCTGCTATTCTCAAATTGTCATCACATCCCTCCACGGGCAAGGATCTGCAGGGAGTTTCAAGGTGCAACAGTATATCCAGATACACCAAAATCCAGGAAACAGTCCTCTTCAGCATGACTTGCCCAGGAGATTTCTTGGGAAACATCTGTTGAAATAATCAGAAAAAAATTAACAGAAGGTGATGGAAAGCTTCAAATCACTGTTTAACATATAAGCACTTTCATTTTGGAATTTTGGACCTTCATTATTCTTTACCTTAACTTCTCTTTTAAACTGCATTTTAGCTTTCAACAGAGCTGTATGAAGAAACATTGTTGTGCCTTATACAGTCCTTTCCCCCTCTCTACAAATTTTCATTTCCCTACAATAACATGAGGAACTGGCTTTCTGTTAATTGCTCAGTGAAACAGAGTGCCTCAGGGCTTTATTAAGAAAGATTTCTGAGAGACTGAACCATGTGTGACCTAAATTGGCTTTCTAAGTGGTTTCTGGAGGGCACAGAGAAGTGTTCACAAGCATAATCGCCTTTCACCTTGACATTAATTATATACTTTACCATTCAAAATAAGTCATGGTCATGAGCTGAAGCATTTATAAAGTAAACATGTCAGAGAAGCAAGATACTGTAAAATGCACAAAAATAGTCCATTCAGCACTATTAAAAAATCCTTCTCTTTTTTTTCCCCTCTTTACCCTCAATTTCAATTGTGACCTGAATAGAAAACAGCCATTGGGCTCTCCAGGAAGGCAACAGATCTTCATCCCTTTAAGTTGTTTTGTTTAGAAATAAAACGAGTAATAGAAGGAAAAAATGACCTGCACAGTCCTTTTCTTCTGCATATGAAAATAAAAAGGCCTACTAATTTGAAGAGCTAGTAGTGCCACAAGGCCTCATAAAAACATCCTGCATTTCTTTCCCTTTCTAAATCAAGGATATTTGTATGAAGAGAGGATCTTTATTTCTGGAAAACAAAAAGCACAGCTGTGTATTTTTTGCTGTTTACAGGACTGTGTTTAGCCGATGTGTCAAAATCCATTAACTTATTTGTCATAATTTGAGATAGCACTTCACTGCAGCCCTTGCCCTGACTTTTGCCCACATACGGTTAATAGTGCACTGATGCTCTGTTTGTGCTGAGGCACCAGGCTGTGCTGTTTGGTGGGGCAGAGCTGCTGCCATAATCGTGAGGGGCATGGAGTGGGCTGCATTTTGCATGCAGCTGGGCTGCATGAGGCCCATGAATTGTGGGTTGGACACACTTCCCTTACACTTTTTCCTGGCCATGTCCTGACAGATCCTTTTTAAACAGGCTTGAGACAGATGATTCTTTGATTTGATGTAAGATGGCTGTTCTTACACACTGTCTGTATAATACATCCATTCTCTGTTAGCTCTTTTATGTTTCTTCACATAAGTGAAAACTAAGCTTATTGAAGAGCAATTTTGTTGATATCTGACATACTCAATAAACTAAGCAATATTTCACAAGCCTGGAACACCACTTGTTTGATTCACACTGACATTAGTTATAAGTATAATAGATTACATTAATACTAGGGGTAATATTCTAAAGCTATTTCTTCAAGATGACAATAACAATGTTTAGATAAAGAGTTTCTCAACTCCTTCAGAATACTACTGCAGACAGAAAAGAATTATGATGACACTGACAAAGCATATAGAATAATAAATAACATTAAGGAAAATGATTAATTCTTGAGTAATATTTTTTCTTAGATGAAGTTTTCTGTTACAGACTACAGTTTAAATCTTCAGTCAGATCTCCAGAAAGGCATCCTCATTGTCCAAAGTAGCTCTTCTCTAAAATAGTCACAAAGAGGCTTGAAGATTTTTGGTGCATTTTCAATACTTCAGCTTACTTACATGCTTGCTAACATTAGTTAGCAGGTGCTAATGTAAAATGTCCACGGACTAAGAAGGTGCAAGAATTCCCACTACAAATTACTAGAAAAATTGTTGCATTTCACTTATTTTCTTTCAAATTTAACTGATTTCTAGTTCCTTTCTAGGAAAAAGAATGACTCTAGTTTATCAATATTTAGGCACTTCGGATATCTACCATATGCCCTATTCTTAATTTTTTTTCAAATTATATCCTTCTGCTTGCACTGTATTCCTCCATTTTCAAATTGTTAAATAACAGCTGATGAGTCTCATATGCAAAAGCTGATTCAAATGCATTATGTTCAGCTGGCACTGCTGTATGTGAGGGTATCACTGACTGCTCTGAAAGCCAAACCTTTCCATATCTTGCAATAAGAATTGTTATCATCCAGCAAGCAGTAAACATTCTAGAGATGACTAAGCCACTGGCCCCCTTTGTGATGTTTTAATGATATAAACCAAACACTGTCACCAATAATAAAGACTCATGGTATCAGGTTACTACAACAGTGATGCAATTATTAAATTGCTCACTGTAACAGGCAAAATAAGCAAAGCAGAGTTGAGATAAATAAGCTTAAACGTGTCATAATGAGGAGCAGCAGCTGGAAGAACTAGATTTATCCTGGTAATTAATTTAGACAAAGTGATCAGGCAGTAATAAAAGGCCACAGGGAGACAGAACTTCACATCATAAAAATGTATTATCATTAAGTATCGGGTATCAGATATTGCAGGTGTCTTAAAATACCACACCTTCCACAGAAACATTTTTGAAGTAATGTACCGAGCAAACTGTAAAAGAAGGAACAGTGTAATTAATCACTTGGAAAACGCTTACGTCAATTCCAAACAGGTACAAGAATACCCTTCAGATTTCTTTCCATTGTTCTACTTGAGCTAAAGGCTCCCACAACAATGCACAGGTCAACCTCATTAATGAAAGATCCTAGCAACATTCATTAACATAAAGCAGCGCTTAGTTTCAGGGATTTACTGGTACTTCTAATACTCTTCATAAATTGTTATATATCCTTTTCAATTCTGATCCTGTTAAATTCACTGGGAGCCTTTCTACAGGCTGCCTTAAGCCTGATTGAGATGCACAGACTCCACAATAAAGGAATTCAAGTGAAAGCAGCATAAGTAAAAGGCTTTGTGCTGCAAATATATGAAAGATATAAAAACCAAAACAAGCTAAACACGGGTATAAGTTTTGTCCTGCAAACTGAGGAAAATGAAAGACATTTTGCAAAAAAAAAAAAAAAAAAAAAAAAAAAAAGGCAAAACCCCCCCTGTTCTTCCCAGCTGAAAATCCAGCTCTGTGGGAACAGTTTAATTTTCATGGGTCATTTTGTAACAGTTCCCCAGCTAAGAACAGTAGTTGGTCAGCACATTAGAACAATGTTACCTACTATAAGGGTGCAGGTCCCACTGCGGCTACATCTGCAACTTCCCCAGCTTGAGGAAATTATCAAGACCTACTGGAACAGTTACATATTTGCTATTATCACTCAAATTTGCTCAAGTGAGTCTTTTCCAACACCAGTTATATTAGTGCTTTTGATCTTTGTGAAACATGAAAGGAAAGCAACAACACTGCTCATTTACTGTTACAGGTAGTGCTTCTAATGTATTAATGTGCTATAAAAAAAAAATACTTATCCAATGGCACCTTTCACATATACCATTAAAAGCACATTCACTTGCAGATGTTATCTAACTGATCCAAATTCAGATCTGTTGCCAGGTATTAAGAAATCATCACTTCCAATCATTGACTAAAAACGATTTCAAAGTTTCATATGAGCATTTCTGCCTTTCTGTACTTGCAAGAAAAATTACATACATCTACCAGTAACACCATAGATCCATGTTTAAGAAAGAAAATTCAGTAAGCATACCAGATTATCTTACAAATGTTGATAAACTATCAACTAAGTAAAGGAAGAGAATTAGAATAAATACTGCTGGAAAGAGATCTCTCTCCACCATCCTTTTGATGATTCCATCCCCATTAAACTTACAGTGAACTGAACGCACAGTGAAACAGACGAAAGTATTTCTTTGTACTTATTTACCAGGAGTCAAATTAATCAAGATTTGAAGAGCCTCAACTCTGACAAAAACTTTTACATATTCTACTTGAAATTTCTACTCAATCAAATCTGAAGCCATCTACCAAAAAAAAAAAAAAAAAAAAAAAAAAAAAAAAAGATGAGTTCATTTCGCAAGGCAAAAATTTATCAAAGATCATAAATATCAATATGCAATATGTCACTAAACTGAGGCCAGAATAACATTTAAACACCACACTCATTGCAAACCTTAGAATGTGGAAGCCTGGTCTACTGCTGAACCATTAGATCACACCTGGGCACACTGGAGAACGCACAGGAGTTGCACTAATTCCATCATGCTAATTTAGTGCCTCTTGTATCTTAGACACAATAAAAAGCACCGATGAAAAGTAAAACTCATTCACTTCTTAGAGGTCTTTTCCACAAGCACATGTACCAAACCACCTAAACAGGCGGTTTCAGAATCTTCCATGGAGCCTTCCTCAGCTTATCCTCTCCATCAGTGATATCACATACTTCAAACAGTAGCAACGCAAGTGTCAGTACTTAAGTGGGTAGCAAGAAGCTGAGTATAAGATAACATAGTATGAAGTTTAAAGCACACTGGGTCATTTCATTTCAGTGGAGTACTTTCCTCTGACAATGCTGCCAGTGTCAAGCTTGTAATTATTTACTGATCATCTTTTAAGGTCTCTTATGGTCCTGCTACTTATCACAGTAACAGCACAATACAATCTAAAAGAATAGGGTGTGAGAAACTGAAAAAAATCCTCAACTTATATTTTTGGATCAGACTGCAATTTAAAGTAGAACTGACAATTCCTAGCAGCAGCAAGGCTGTCTAATCATTCCAGTAAAATTCATATTTCAGTACAAAAACTCCGTCAAACTGAAAACTGTTTGGAATGAAGTTTTTCATAACAGGGATCCATTTTATAAACAGGTATCTGACTCAGGCAGACTGCAGTTTCACCCATACTTGGGAATATACACTAGGTTTTACCTGCTCATAGAGTCCTTTGGCATTCCCTATTGATACTACTGGCAGGAATTTCGTAATTATGTAGTAGAAAGGGAAGGGGGGAGGGAACAAAAAAAAAAAAAAAAAAAAACACAGATCAAAAGGAAGCAAACCTCTTTTTTTTTTTTTTTTGCATCAGAAACTACTATCAGTAAGAAAAATTTCAATGTAGGAAAGAAACATTTATTTCATTTGCACAGCAAAGATTTCTCATCTGACATACTGTAACAGATGTAAAATTTCTGCAATGCTGATAGACTAGCCTCAAAACAGGCAGTGTATTTGTTTCAAATTTGGTGAGCTCAAAAGACTGCAAGGAACAAATGAGTTACAGGGAGTGAAGTTACTAGTTACTATTCAGTCTTCAGAGGACCCTGAAGGTGTGATGTGGATTGCAGTGCTGTATGCTGTACTGCTCTGCTGCACATAAGGAAGAAAGGCTGTCAGGCAGAAGACTTTCACCAACACAAAATTCCCTTGCAGACTTGAGAGGGAAAAAAAAAAAGTATGAGGGAGGGGGAAGGGAGCAATCCAGAAGTGAAGATAATTGCTAGGAATAAAGAATAGAGCTGTTTAGCATTTCAAACAGGGCTTTTGTTCACTGCCTTTCAAATCTATCAACAAAACCAGAAATCCTCAAGCTACAGTAGCATCTGTTTTGGTTTTTTTTTTTCCAAAGGAGATCACCCTGATGGATTGTAATATGTTGAGCTGGTATGTCAGTGTGGGCTCACCCGAAGCCACGAGGGAGAACTGTCAATTCTAACAAAGATAAATACAGCTTCTAACTCACAGTGTTTCATAATGCCAGGTGCTGTCCGTTGGTTTCCCCAGCATGATGGATTTTATGGTCAGGTGTGGTGACATCTCATGACCTAAATAGCTTTCAGAAAAAGGCTGGTCTGTTTTGAATGATGATTGATTATATGCCAGAACTCTCTCTGAAAAATGACATTTCAGACTTGCAGTATTGCATGGATACAGGTAAGACCTTGTCAGTTCCTGGATTTCTACTTGGTAAACTTCCTTACTGCCTTACTGACTGCATCCAATTGTATTTTTTTCACAACTTATAACTCAGTCCCTCATTTCTCAATCACCTAAATATAAACTGATAATTGCATCCTTATCTGTACTCTGTGGCAGGATAACACAAAGAAAAATGAGAACACTGAAGTCAGAAATACTGCTAAATGAAGCTACCAAGCATCACCAGATTTCAGCTACAGATCATGGATTTTGGTTAGCCAATTTGGCAGCAATGCCAAAGATACTAACAGTTGATAATCTGCTATAGCATGTGTTAATCTAACACAAACTTTAATGAGGTGCTAACTCCTTGGCAGAAAGTAGCTAAATACTTATAAGATTTACTGGGGAAAAAATAAAAAAAAAAAAGTTGTGAAGATGCTTCTGATAGCTTCTTAACCCAAGACTAATCACTCAGTATAAGAAGTTTAATCACTTGAAAAAAACTGTATGGGAACTGCTGAGTCACGGCCTGAACCTCTGATTGATCACCTGAGGTGAGCCATGAGTCAGCCAGAGGAGCACAGGTGAAGGCAATTCACCTGTGCTGCCAGAAGGGGTGGAGCCAGGCTCCACCCCTCCTGGACCTATTTAAGAGCTGGCTACCAGAGGGGAAGGATCTCTTCTGGAGATCCTCCTCTTTGATATCTTCTAGTGAGCTCAACCCAAGGGTAAGCTCTTCTACTTATTCTCTTTTGTGATCCTTGTTTGCCTTACTCTTTTGATTATATTGCAATTATAACATCTTGGTTATACAGCTTTGCCTTACTCTTTTGATTATATTGCAATTATAACATCTTGGTTATACAAAAACCTATACAGTATTTCATTTGTCAAAAACACATTTCTATAGGTCACTCTGAAAGTAATGCCCTCTATTTTTTTCCATGGAAAATACAACAGCTACAAAGAGCACAAGAGCACTGTTTGGTGGAACAAATTCTCAGCTGCAAAACTGAGAATTTGTTCATCCTATCAGTTATGCATTTTCACCAGCAATCAAAAAAAGCCTGCAAGCAATGCTTGTATAAATCTCCATCATTAGGTTGTATCTTTAATTTCAGATTTATTTTTAATACAGTACTGCCTGAAGTTTCTCCTTGGGTCCTCTGTAGCATTCAGAAGATACTGCAGATGAAGCAGCTACTGCTTGTTTCAAAATTTTAATCCTCTCCTAAACACCACTGATTTCTCCTTTACCTATAAACTGTTAAACAAGGTCTTGTTCCCTTTCCTAAAAATTAAGACAGGAGATAAAGGAGAAGTTACAGGTACAGCTCTAAAATCCACACTGGCTATCTGAAATTTTCCATCTTCTTTTGAAAGGAAAAGTATTCTTTCTTCAGGAGAAAGAAAACACATAATCCATTACCAATCCATCAGTCAGGTGCGGACAGGTCTTTTAATGTTTCCTGGGTGCTTCTATTAACCCTATGCTAATACCTGCACCGAATGCTAAGCACTGAATATAAACAGTAATAAAAGCAACTCTCAAAAGATATGACTAACTACACTTATTCTAGGATTAAAAAACCACAGAGCAATTGCTCTTTCCCAGATAAGCCATAGTAACAAGCCAAAGGGGTTATACGAAAAGATTTATATTTCTGTCACATTCATAGGTCTAAGCAATCTCCCAGCAATCATAAATGCAGTTCTATTTATTTTAAAAAGTGTTTCAACCTGAAAATTTCTAAGTGAATTCATAAAACAGTGAATTTTCCTTTCTCCTTTGTTGATGTTCTGTGCACCCCCACCCTGTTACAGATAAAGTTTCTAGACCTGTTTCCTAGATGCGCACACACAAACCTGCATTGAGAAGTACCACCACTGATGTTGGTCACATACTCTCATACCATCAGAAGAAAATGCCAAAAGCAGAAGAGTGACAGAGGACCACAAGGAAGGAAACATCCACTAGCACTAACTCACAGAGGAGATACCCACCACCAATCCCAGGAGAATGAATTCCAGAGTATGTCTTCCACCTGCTCTCCTATACTGTTGAAAAGTCATTATTCAGTTTAAAAGGCAAAGGGAGCTTAAACATGCTTAAATACTGAAGGAATGCACTTCCATTGAAGTAGCTACTGTACCACAAGCACTGATCTCTTTCCTGTTTAAAATAACACAGTTCTTTAGAAATAAAGTGACTGCCTGTAGATCCAAGATTAATCCAGGCAAACATTATCCAAGCTTTTCTCACACAGTTTTTCTAACATGCTTGCCTCTGACCTGCCACACTTAGGCTATATTCCAGGTCTTCTTCAGTCAGATTTCATGTTTGCACCAGGCCTTGATGTTGCTGCAGTACAGAATATTTGTTCAATACAGCATGAATCATGCCATGTTCTTTGCTACTGACAAACACTGGGACACAAACTGTGGTTTCCACAGAGAAAAGATCCATGCAAGCAGTGTCACATCAACCTCCCCAGTAAAATACTTCAAAGCATACTTGAAACCCAATCCTATTATCTTTGTACAGCAAAAGTATAATAGAAGACACTGAAAATACTGCCTAAGCAAGGACGTCCTGAAATATTCTACAAAGATTTTCAGCATTTCAAGCCAAGGTACACAACTGGCTCCTAGCATCCACTATTTAGCTATTTTAAGTTTGAACATTTTACAGGACTGAAATAATGGCTCAAGATCAGCCGTTTTTTTGTTGGATATTAGCAACTCTGCGAACTACAATCCTGTCTCCTGAATCAACTACATTCCAATCCACCAGGCAACTCTTGCAATGCCAAAAGTACCAGAATCAGCACCAGGAGCATTTAAGATGACAGACAAACGCCCAAACCAAATCTTCATGAGAGGCAGTTCCTTTGAGATGACTCACATCAGTAATTTAGATGCAAAGCAATATCAGACAGTACTACTTAATTCTCATGTATTTAAGCAAATGTTCTGCTACCAACAGCTAAAAGGTTTCACTGAGAGCTGAAGATAATAATCTCTTGTTCTTCTCCTACCTTAACAGCCAAAAAACTTCTTCATATGCCTGATTCCCCTGTACACTTCAAAACTTTTTAAAGGATTCCCAAATCAGACCATGGGAGCATACACATGCCTAAGCAATTTTTCACAAGAAACAAATTTAATAAGTAAATTTACACACAGACCTAAAGACATGCAGTTTTATGCTTCTGTCGGAACTCAACATTTAAAAACAGTTCCAAATATTCAAGATTTGTTTCTTTAAGAGATGGTGAATATTTTACAGACAAATTCTTCTTTACTAGTTCATGAAAATTGCAAAGAAAAAAGAAAACAAAAAATATTTGCTTTTATTTGTTACAAGCAGAACTCTCACTGCAGGGCATTTAATACAAGAGACATATACTTTCATTCTTTTAATATATGAGACATATCTTCTTCTGTAAGTGAAGAGTAATGGAAACTTTTTAGAAAGAGTTTGTTCCCATTTAATTAAAAAGGGAGGGAAGAAGAAATAAAAATACTGACAATACAAGCTTCTTGGTACCTTCCTTTATGCCTGGTGACAGAAGGGGCAGAAGTCCGACTCTGCCTGCTTCAGAAAGTATTGGTTAACAATACCTAAGAGAAATTCCTCATGCTATCACCACTCATGACATTTAGTAACCAGTTCTTTGTTTTATTGACAATATTTACCCTTACATAGAACCTAAATATGCAGCTATATTAATCTGAAATATTTGATACATGGTTATTATGCCTTATATGTTTTCTTAAATACATTGCTCTCATCAGAGCTTTCTAACATTCAGTCTGTTACCAACCTGTCAACTTCTGACACTTCAACGTGAGATCACCATATTGCTTCATAAATTCCACTGCATTAAAAAAAAAAAAAAAGTAGCAGGAAGAAAGCTTTTAAAGATATTTGGATAATCTTCTAGCTGCTCCAATTCCACAGACACAGTACACTTTCTGATTTCTGGGCCACATAGAGATTTGGGAAAAAGGAAGACAAGCTGAAAAAAGCAAAAGTCAGCATCAGAACTGCAAGCTAATGTCTAACGGGAAATGAGTCTTTCTGAAAGGGCAGTGGAAGTCCCATGAATGTTAAAAGCAAATCTAAGCAAAGATCAGCTTCAAAATTTAATTTATTTAATACCACCTCTAATTCTGGCCCCAAAAGAAGGAAGAAGTACCTGTATCCATTTAATCTCAGCATTATTATGAGATACTGAAACATGATGACCAAAAATCTAAACATGATTCTGAGAGGTTTCAGGCAAATACTGACAACAAACAGGTGAGTACAAATGTGACTTTGATCTGCAAGGTGATGCAGTTATTACTGCGTATGCCCTCTGATATTCACACCTCAGACAATGATACAACAGAAATAGATGTTCATGGAAGGGCGATAAGAATGGTTAAGAGCTTTGAAATGCTCACGTACAGTGACATGGAAATGCCTTCAATTGATGGCCTTAAAAAGGAGCTATAAAGAATGGAATATGATAAAAGTATATCAAATAAGGAACAGTACAAGTAAAGGAAACAGGGAGCTTCTTTTCTCTGTTGCATAATCAACATAACAGGGAGATGTGCACTGAAACTGTGAAAGGTGGAAATTGAAAACTAGCAAACTGAAATCATTTCTCATACAATGTGCATTCACTTCCACAGGAGGCAGAGGATGTCAAGAACTTAAAACTTAGAAAATACTATTAATATTCCTTATTATTCAGAATAATCCTATATTCTGAAACCACTGAGATGCACGCACTGCCTCAGAGCAGTGGACAAGGGGAGAAAGACTTCTTGGAGAGCCAGACTGCCCCAGCTGTGTGTACTGTCCATCTCAGATCGACCCCACTTATGTTCCTCTAAGCTAACAAATCTGCACAGAAAGGTTCCCTGGTGCCTGTGCCTCACCTTGCAGCCTTGCCACCACCCAAATTGTGTAACCTACAATATAAGAGCAGACACTGATATTCAGCAGTGCAAAATAATCTCTTGGATGAACAATTTTCCTCTCACTCAGCAAACCATTGTCAGCTTTCACTACATAGAAAATGCAGGCAACATCCTCAAAAGGAGATAGTTAACAGATAGGGCAGACAGCCATTGGGAAAGGAGAGACACCTATATGAAAGTCTGCTAGAGTTCTCTTTCTTAGAGTTTCTTGACCTCCCATCAATTACAGTTCAAATTTTGCTACCAAATTCCCTTCAGAAACCACCTTCCTCTATTTCCCTCCCCTCCATCATCCTTCAAACCCAGTAAACTACAATATCACAGGCACAAAATACATCAGCAAAGAGCATGACTCCATCAAAGCTTAATAACCTCGTTCCCAGAAAGAATAATGGAAGAGGGCTCTCTTTGGCCATATTCATCAATTTTTGTTAAGCATTTCCCTCAGAGCTGTCAGGCCACTCATTCCCCCATCTAGCTAAAGAAAAGCCCTGGTGTGGGGCACTGCTGAAAGGCCTTAGGAGAATGAGGGCCAACAGTGTGACCAAAATCACCAAAACTCAATCTCAGCGAGGCTATTAAAGAATACACTGCTGGTTGCTACGAGCCACTCAGACAGATAAACGCTCTGCAGACTTCAAAACACCTGGAGAGAATTAGATTTCTCTAAGCTGCAGATTGCACTTCTCCCTTTTTTTTTTTTTTTTTTTTTTAATTTTTCCTCACAGGTTACTCTGTACATCACTCAAGTGATTTTACCTCTTGTGCAGCAGGCAGACGACACTGTGCTAAGCACAGAGGCCTGGCACCCAAAGGACTTCGGTATTATTTCAACATGATTCTGATTTACGCAGAGCAGGGATGTCTGAAATATTCATTTGATGAGGATGACTACAAAGCCAGCAGCTAACAATCAGAGTCAGTCTGAAGGGAAGGGATGGAAAGAATGCATTACTTCTTATTTGTTTGAAATAGGTGGAGTCCCCTTAGCCATCTAGGGGCTCTGAGATATGGCAGAGATTAAACTGACCTACTCCTTGATCTAATCTGGTGATTACCATGTGCTCAGGAGATCCCAACAGTAGAAATAAGCTAAGTGATACATTTTTCTAAGTCAAGAAACATATGCCAAAACCTTCCCTTTCAAAAATGCAGAACATTCACTAGAAAAAACTTAAACTGAGCCATTCTAAATGTTTGTGAGGCAATGTTGAATCCATCAACTTCCTGCTGGTTGGCAAAGATGCCTTGTAGTTAAACAAAGTAGATAAAATAGAAAGAAAGTGAAAACAGAACTTTCTACCTCAACTGCCAATTGACATTCTATATAACCTATTCTTTGGATTATCTGGGTTACTGAATGTCTATGCCAGAGACATTCTAGAGACAATTCAGGTCAAGTTAGACTGTTTTGTATCATCTTCTCTCCAGTAATGGCACAGGTGAGTCAGGACTAACAAAACCTTCTAGCTTGATCTGGCACCACATTAGCTCTAGGGAGAACAATACACAGATGCCCCAGTGCTTTCCTAGGTTGTCAACCAAAGGGAAACTGCATTTCCTTGTCTTCACCTCGTAGGATATTATAAAGACATTTCTTCCACTCTCAAGACCTAAGAACTGCGTATGTGTTCAGGCAGAGGACTGAGCCCAAGCTGTTACGTCTAAACAGGATTGTGCCAAAGCAGAAAAGCCATCCTGGAACCCAGAGCACTAGGGAAAGCAATGATGAAGCCCCTGTCTCTGAATCTAGTACACCTCAGCATAATCAGCAGTGATCAAAGCAGTAGGTCCCAAGCCTTGTTTATTATAAAAAGGATAAAACTCTACACTAAATTCTATGAGACATCCATACAATCATAGAATCACAAGATTATAAACAACTTATAAGATCATCTAGTCCAACCGTCTTCTCATTGCCACTGCTACCACAAGCTACTAAACCATCTCTCGTAGATCCTCATGCAGATGCCTCTTGAACACTGCCAGGGATGGCAACTCCACCACCTCCCTGGGCAGCCATTCCAGTGCCTGACCACTCTCTGAAAGAAAGTTTTTCCTCAAGTCTAAGGACTGGACTTCCATGTTCTCAGATATCCTGAGCATCCTACACTGAGTAATGAAAAGTATTAAAAATATCTACAAGTATAACAAAAATGACATCACATCTGTGTCATCAGGGTCTTATCCCTAAAATGTAAATTATACTAGACACCTTGGAAGACTAATGTTATAGCAATCAGTTGATTAATGGACCAATTCCATGACAGGCACAAGTGAATTACACTCCTACTGAGTTACAGTACAGATAAGTCTAGTTTCAAAGCTCATTAAATCCATAATAAAACTTGCTTAATCTAATATTTTAACATATATATACCTACAATATAGAGAGACAAGAAGAACTGTTTGTAACCTGTGTACTGAAAGGATAGGAAATCCTGTAGGAATAGATACGTAAAAATCAACCTTCCTTCAGTAACATAAGAAATCTGGAAAATGCTTCATGACTGATGCGATTTACATTCTTCTTTCCCCTCCAAATCCTCAACTATTTTACAAATTATGTCTTGGGAAGAATCGCTTTAGTGCTTGCTGAAAAAAAAATTAGAGCCAGCAGCAACATTTTAAAGAGCATACTCAATCATAACACAATATTCAGGCTCTACTACAACTTATTACATCTACATCACACCAAAAATAATGCCTCATTTATTTCCATGGAAACTATAACATTTCAAAGAGCACAGGAACACTACTCAATACAGCAAATTCTCAGCCACAAAACACTTTTTCAATACAGTCACCACAATTAGCTATGCATTTTCACCAGTGATGAACAAGAGCCTGCATGCCATGCTCATAAAAATCTGTACCAGCAGATTTCAACTGTTGTCATCATCACTGTTGAAATGTACCATACCACCAAACAGTGTGCTCACATATGCTGTTTTTTTCCTCTGTAAATATTCAGCAAGTGTCAACAAATGCCAATGGGTATCACATTTTTCTGCTTGGAGGAATTCAGTGACATCCCTTTGCTTCATTTGCACTTCCATGCCAGACACCAATCTATCAGACTGCTCCTCTGCTGCCATCTGTCACATGGCAACAAAATGTAATGGAGTACCGGTAGAAAGGTTCAGCCTTTACTGCCATACCACCAACATCTACCTCTGATGTTGCAGACCAACATAATACAATAGGAGGCATCACTTCCAGAGCAGAACTTGCACAAGGTCTGAGATTACCACAAGCAGATACATCAGGCTTCACAGAAGATGTTTTGGTTGCTTTGAAAACGAATTTATTTGGTAATACTGTCAAATCAAGATTCATACTCAAATCTAAACTTTACCCAAATTAGGCAGCATTTGAATCCAAAATTTGCTCCTGCCTATTAGCTCATCATACAATTCAGAAAGCATTAGTTAAAGGTGTTTCCACAGGAGGCAACTCCATACGCCATACTAATTACTGCTTTCTTCATGACCATATTTTTGAACTGAAGTGCACAAAGACGTTATGTCAGAGAATTAGAAGAAGGCAGACTGAATCTCCAATGACTAAGCAAAATTATTCTTTTGGTTGTTAAAACTCGACAAAAAATGTGAATGAAAGAATACAGTCTCTGTAGTACTCTGAAAGTCCCAGTATCTTGTGAACCATAAAATATTGTCCCAGTAAAAAACTTTAGGTCCTTGCAATGGCAATAGAGCAGATGTGAAAAGCACAAGTGAGGAAAACTGAGGTGTAGAACAAAGAACTGAATTGCTTAGGACTGCACTGAGTTAGCGGGAGAACTAGAGACTGAGCAGAGTGTACTCTGTACAAAGGAAATGAGCAAGCTCATGTACATGAACAGAAATTCTAACCACCTGCTACCCACCCACTTAGTAAATACATTCCAGAATTTATGTCACTGGAGTGCTGTGGTTCTGTTCTTGTGGCTTTCTCTCTAAATTGCACTGTGATGATCAGAGCAGACTATTGTCCCTCCATACTGTTACCGCTCATTTAGATGTAGGCAGCATGGTGCTGAGCTGAACCAAGAATCTGGCCCAAACACTAATGACAAGGTACAGCCAAAAGTCACTGATTACTGTTTCACAGCCTCACTAAAAATATCCTTTTCTAGCTGCGAGTTAGTTAAGTCTCAACTTTCCCAGAGAAAGTCAAGTGAGAATGAATGGCTGCCTGTCCAACATTCCTTGCCTGAGGGCTTTGGTCACAGTTATTAGCACCATGATCTGGCAGATGAAAGTAGCTTTAATGAAAAGACATTGAACAGCATCTCAGACTCCCAGCTGTTTTGTGATGCAGGCAACGAAAAAGACTTGCTAAAAATATCTCATCAGAAATGTGATCCAACTAAATATAACTCAAGTTTTTTGGTTTTGGTTGTTTTTTTTTTTTTTGTTTTTTTTTTTTTTTTTAATGTGACTTTAACAGAGCATACATGGAGATGAGACATCTTAGCATATGAGTTCAAGGGCTGTGCTACGGTTTCCTCCAATTAAGTCTACTTGCAGCCATATGCTAAACAGAACAGCACTGAAGAAAAGACCAAGAAAAGCCATTTTTTGTCCTGAATCTAAGCTGAAATAACTGGAATTGCAGCACTTTTTTTTTTTTTTTTTTTTTTTTTTTTTTTTTTTAAGTTTCTCAAATGCATTTTCATGGATGTTGTTATATTCTTCCACAACAACAATTTCCTTCACTACACACTTAGCTGTCACTCTACTTAAAGAACACATCGACTGCTAAGCAGCATACAGCAACAGCATGTAGGTCATTGAAGCAGGAGATGAAGGAGACTGATCCTTAAGTAAAATGTTTTTTTCTTTTAAGAAACAAGAGACTCAGTACAAGAACTGGAGAGTCCAACAAGCAGAGGAGCACCTTACTACATGCTGGACTGTAAATGTAATTGCTTTCTCTATCTATTCACTCCAAGTCAAAGAAACAAGAGCCAGCCATTTCCCCCTCTGATAAGTGAGAAAGGAAAACTGATTAGAGGAGATATGAAAAAGGCTGAGGTACTCAATGAGTTCTTTGCCTTAGTCTTCACTGGCAGCCAGCACTCTTGCTTCTCTCATTACTGAAACTCTACATGGAACTAGGGAAGAAAAATCCCCCTCACTATAAGAACAGAGCAAGTCCACCTCATAAAACTGCATAAGTTTATTGGGCCAGATGACATGCATCCCATAGTCCTGAGGGAGCTGGCTGATGCGACTTGCAAGCCACTTCCATCATACTTGAAAAGTCACGGCTATCAGACAGAAAGAAGGGATGTCATCCAAAGGGACCTTGACAAACTCAGAAGATAGGTCCATGTAAACCTAAGAAGGTTCAACAGAGCCAAGTTCAAAGTGATGCACTTGGGTTGGGGCAACCCCAGGTATGTATACAGACTGGGAGAACAACTCCTCAAAAGTAGCCTTTCTGAGAAGGACTTAGGGCTCCTGGTAGAGGAAAGACTTAACGTGAGCCAACAGCGTGCATTTGCAGCACAGAAGTCCAATAGTGTTTTGGGCTGCATTACAAAAGGCATGGCCAGCAGATCCTCTCCACACTGCCCTCATGAGGCCCCACCTGGAATACCACAAACCAGATCTGGTGCCTGCAACACAGGAAAGAAGTGGAGGTTTTTGATAGGGTCCAGAAGAGGGCCACAAAGATAATCAAAGAACTGGAGCACCTCTCTTATGGAGGCAGTCTGAAGGAGATTGTCTTGTTCAGTCTTGAAGAAAGGCAGCTCCAGGGAGAACTGACAGCAGCTATCCAATAAGTAAAGGAAGACAGTAAACAGTAGGGAAATCAACATTTTATACAAGTAGTAACAGGACAAAGGGAAATGGTTTCCAACTAAAGGAGGGGAGATTCAGATAAGATGTCAGGGGGGACTTTTTCATAGAGAAGGGGAAGAGGTGCTGGAACAAACTGTCCAGAGAGAATGTGGATGCCCCATCCCTGCAGGTGTTCAAGGTTAGGTTAGATGGGGCCTTAGGCAACCTGATCTTCTGCTTGATCTAGCAGTTGGCAAGCCCTGAAAGGAGGGGTGGAACTAGATGATCTTTTAGGTCCCTTCCAACCCAAGTCATTCATGATTCATTACAATGTCTCTCCTATGACAAAATGTGTTTTTGCAAGATCCCTAATGTACTGCTAGTTTTCTGAACTAATAACATTAGTAATAAATAGAAACAAAGTAGCTAGCACATCTCCAAGTTAGAAGCAGCAGCCAGGGCTGTATCACATAAAAGATTCCATAAAGTATTTGATAGTGGCAGCTATCCAGTCCAGACATATTTCAATCCTATTGTTCCTGCAGGAGTGACTGTGTTTACTTCAGACCATCCTTATACTTCTGTAACAGCACATGTAAAGCAAGAATCCCCTCAAGACAAAGCAGAGAAGTCAAGGGCCCCCAACACAACACCAGAATATCTAGTTGTGCCTCTTGCAAGTGAGAAACACTAAGGATAAAATATGAGTTTCTGGTCTCCACAGGACACTAATACTGACAACGAAGAAAATAGAATTCCCAGCAACTATTAATTTTACTCATCCCTTTCAAATTGTACTGACTAATACAGAACAAGATGCAAACACACTAAGAAATTTATTATAGAAGGAAAAAAAGCCTGCTGTGGGTGGACATCATCCCCAAAAAGTGCAAGCATCAAGCAGTAATTAATACTTTTCATAGAGTTTGTTGAGAGATTCCCCCACACACCTTATGATAAACATCTCAGAATCATAAGCAAGTCCTGCATTCCTTGGAGACCCAGGAGAGAGGAGACACAGAGTAGGGAAATGGGCTGTAGCTCCTTCTAGGTGGTTGGGATTGGGTGGGGTTTTATTATTATTATTATTTTTTTGTAGCTTTTTTTTTTTTTTTTTTTTTTTTAGACAAGACAAATGTATATGTTTGGTAAAGAAAGACTTCAATTCCAGGTTACTAGATTTTCAAAAAGCTAGTTACAAATCTCACTTAACATCTACAAATGGACTTAATTGGTGACAGAAAAACATAAAATTCAGGCAAAGCCATCCAGTGTTGTACTAATCTGTTCCTTAGAAAGAGATAGAAATCAAAGGAAAAAAAAAAAGTGTTCCAACTCAGAAAAGCACGTCTTCCTTTTGAGCAGCAGCTGTTAAGACTGAAGGTTAAATTAAAATATTTTATATTTCTTTATCAAGATCTTAAAAAAATGGACTATTCAAATATGTACTTTCATTCTGTAGATATTCAGCAGTACAAACACATTAATCAATTCACATCAGACCACTTCCACAAGCAGTACAGTAAGTCACATCCTAACAGTGAAAATTCTCCAAGGTGTTTATTTAATGCGGAACTCAACTGTAGCTTTTCCTAAAAGCTTTTTGCTTTTTCATCTCCCAAGACATTCATAAGCCTATGATGCACACACCAGACATTTCAAACAAGAATGAATCTCTAGATTCACAATAATCATTCAAGACTGAAGGGGCATTACTCTGAAAGCTCAGACAATTCCATATAAAAAGAAAAGCTTTACTCCTACTCAGATTACAGAAAGAATTCCAGAATTGCTGTTATGACAAAAAGTTGCAAAGTGCATGTGCTTCCTGCCATCTACCTCTTTTATGACAAGATTCCTTTAACCATTTTTCATTTGCTTTCTATAAGGCATGTGCAGTATTGCATATACCATGTGAACATGCTCAGGTTAAAACACATCAGTTTTACTTTCATTCCTTCCTCTACTGCTGATATTAACTCACTCATATGACCAGAGTTGGAGTCAGGCTCAAAGAAAGAAAGACAAATTATAATTACAATTATTGCTGAAATACAAAGTAAAAAAAATAATGAAGGTGGAAATGCAGCTTTGATAGCAATGGAAGGTGCAACAATATATTGCCATCACTGGCCCCACTGACAACAGCTCTGGCACCATTTCCACAACAGGGACTCCCAGGTATATCAGCAATGCCTGCTCAGGTACTGAATGGAATCTAGACAGCAATCAGCCAAAACTATATGCAAAGTCAAGAAATTGATTTGAGTTTCTCTGCTTAATAAATGTATTACTAAATATATTAGGAGTTGTTTATTGATCCAGCAGTTAAGAAATACTTTTGGTAATAACCATTTCCCAGAAAGGGTTGAATCTGACCTCCAAAAATCACCTAGATCTATCTCCAGCTAAAACAAAAGAAAACAAACCAACAATCTTCTGTTTAACCACCGCCCAAATCACAAATTTCTTCCACTGTATCTAGAAATTATTTTAGTACATGCTGGAGAAAAATAGATAAGTTTAGAAATAAGATATTAAAAAACAAGATTTGGACACAGTTTCTCAGTTGCACTGCAGAGGATGTATGAATAGCCATTCTGCTAGCTGAGATAGCCTAGAGATCGACAGGCTGATGGGTTGATCAAGGATGTGTTTATAGGAATCTCAAAAGTTCAACAAAGGGAAGCACAAAGTCCTGCAACTGGCAAGAATTCCAAACTGGAGGGACACCCAGCCGGGAAGCAGCTCTGAAGAAAAGGACCTTGGTGTCCCAGCAGACTCCAAATCGAACACAAGCCAGAAACATGCCCTTGCAGCAAGAAAGGTTAAAAGTATCCTGGGTTGCAACAGGAGGAGAGTAAAAGGGATTTTACTCAGCACTTTTATTCAGCACTGGTGAGGCCACATCTGAAGCTCTGTGTCCAGTCCACTTCTGTGCTGCGCAGGTGACAGAGCACTGACCCAGGTTGCCCAGAAAGGCTGTGGAGTCTCCTCCTGGGAGATTTTCAAAAGTTGCCTGGACATGGTACTGGACAGCCTGCTCTGCATGCCCTTGCTGGAGCAGGGGTTAGACCAGATGGACCCGGTGGTCCCTGCCAGTCTCAACCATTCTGTGAGGTCACTTAGCTTGCCAGAAACTGATGGATGAGCTAAGTAAGATCTCAGGGAAACAGACATTTTGGTCAGATTTCCTCCTTGGCAGGCAGCAATACACCCCTTAGCTTCCTTACTGAAGAGTGTATTTAACAAGTATTATTGCCTTTTCAATTAAACAAAAACATTGATTAAACATCATATTTTTCTCTTCTGAAAGCTCAATGAACATCAAAAATAGGTAATGAGCGCACTTTTTTCTATCTTCTTTTAAGAGTCTTTCCTTAAAACCAAAAATATGGATTTTCTTATTGAAGGTAAATTCAGGTTTTCAAAGGATGCATAATTTAGATGCTTTTGTTTTATTTTAAATTATGAAACAGTTTTCATCTCCCTTTCAACCTGTTCAATAAGTAGTAAGGGAAGGAGATTACAATTTTTTTGCTCTTCAACAAGTGGGATCATTTCCTTCTGATACAGTTTCTAACTTTTGGCACAAGCAGACAGCACATATTTGAGCATTCTCACCTTCTTTCAGGCACAAGAACTTAGAGCTTGTTGGAAGTGTCCTCCTCACTCTTAAGATTCATCCTCCTCCTCCAGTCCACCCTCAGTCAAATCCCAGTACCTTTCACAAAATCTGGCTGCAATAATAATAACTCTTCCAGATGCACTGTGAATTCTTCATTTCGTTTTTCCTCCAGAACATACCATACTTTGGCACTGCTTACAACCAGATGTTAAATTACTCAGGTTTCCATAGCCTACAACTTAAATCAAGTGCCATAAGAGCAAATTTGACTTCTGAAGTGGTTTGCCAGTTACCAATTTTCACTTAGTATCATCTGGAGCAAGGAAAAAGCTGCTGTATTACAGGCAATTTTCTGCCTAGACAACTTTGTGTGAGGAAGAAGAAAGCAAAGAGATCAATGAACATTCTTGTTAACTGGATAATTCCCTTTCTTGAGTTCTAGAACAGACACACACTTCCCTCTCCCCTCTATGGAGTAAATAATGAGCCATCATTAATTTATTTAGGAAATCTGTTTTCAGTGAAACCTCCCTTCATTAATTTCCTCAACTCTCAGCTGCCAGCACCTAGAATATTCAAGGTCAACATGCAGTGAAGATACCTCAGGGCTTCCAAATACTCACTAAGGCTAATTTTAAAAGTCATCTATCAGGGCTTTGATTTTTTTTTTTTTTTTTGCAACCTGTATCTGACATGGTGTGTGTTTCCATGCAGGTTATTTTTAGGTGCTTATTAGCTAATAGTGATGAACAATTTTTCTCAAATTTTGCTTCTCCAACCTTAGGCTACACTATCCCAGTGACAAAAAGATTAGCTGAAAAGATGTTTAAAGAAAACACAGTTTGTCAAATTGCCAGCAGAAATGCATCACTCTGTTGGCATCGCTATGGACTGGATGATACCAAACGCCCACCAAGACAGGATAGGTATCAGTACAAACCACAGTCTATGGACTACCTGCAAGCATATGGTTCGAGCAAATCTGATGCACATACACTGATATAGCCACATGTAAATGATATGCTACATAAGTCACCTCTGAATTTCACTCATACTGATTTTTCTCCCCTTTAACACAAATTGGCTTTAACATATGGCAATTAAAACTAACCTAGCCAGTGGGAAAACACCTGTGTAAACCTCTCATTACCTGACAGCTTATACTACTCATATCACATGTTAAGAATTCAACATGTTGTCTGAGGTAGATTATTTTTGTGATGTTCCACAATCAATGGACATTCACCAAATCACTTGCCTCTTTCCTTAATTCCAAGTTTTAACATTACTGATTAGCTTTGTGGAACAACCAGTTTCAAGACATAACAGCCAAGATGTATTTTACCTAAAGCTCCATTCACAACTGACTGAAAAATACTATTTATAATTTATAGCCACTGGCAGATCTACATCAGAGAGCTCCTTGGAAGCAATTATCTGTTATACTTTGCTGAATGGAGTATACAGTATGTTCCCAAAGCTTAAATTTTTACAGAATTTACTGATTCCTTAAGTTTGTTATTCAAACTAATTACTCTGATCGCATTCATCAAGAGGACCACAGGCCTGGTATTTTGAGAATTTTAATCCTGAAACTAACAGGATTCACAGGAACTAATAGATACTTAAGATTTTACAAGGAACTGAGCTTCTCAAATTCTGTCAAAGCAAAGTCCTTACAACGAAAGTAGCTATGAGGAATGAGAAATAGTGTTCCTATGCAACCTCTAGTCTATTCCGCTAGAGATTAGTAATACTTCTAGCAGGCAGAAGATGCATATATACAGAAAGGAATGCATATTAAGCCCAAAGCTGAAGCCCAAAGATCTAGGTCTTATTCTCAGGGCTATCAATAATTCATTAGTGACCTTTGAAAGGTACTGGAGTATTCTCCAAATAGAACTAATAAAATACTCATTCATTAACAAGCTTGCTGAACTCATTAAAATTAGTAAACTGCTTCAAAGTTCAGAAATTTTAAAGTTTGCTTCCAGCAATAACCTTAACAGTTAAGCTTAATTAATCCAAAAATCTGCTCCTTATTAGTAATGGAGATAACCACAGCTAAATGAACACACGACTTAAGAGCAGAATAAATGTACCTATTTTGTTAAAAAGGTCCTAGAGAGGGTAGGGAAAGGGAAGAAAAAAAGACTCAAAAACAAGGATTTTAAAGAAGGTAAAAAGAACAGATGCCACAAAGAATTCTACCCCATATGTGATCTTAAGATATCTAGAGTATCTTAAAATGCATCAAGAAATTAACACATTTAAAATGGTCCCTGTTAGAGAATAGAAGAGCAAAAGGAAAGGAGGGTTGCAGTGCATGATGTTGCATTTCTTTGCAGCAAAAAAAAAAAAAAAAATGATGCATGAGCCATAAGCAAGTATATTATTAATCTCAACACAGCAAGAAGAAAAATAATCATAAATAGCAAATTTATTCATTATTTCTACTTTGACAGCTTCTTCACTCTGCTGAGATTAAACATCACATAAAACAGCACTAGAAATTCAATCACTGATATATCTACTCCAGGTCAGTCTGCACAACAGAAACCAGCACAGGTCCCCCAGAATAAATCTCCCAGTGTTTATATTCCTATTAACCTTGAAACATTCAGTCTGGAGCCGGGCAGAGGTCAGCCATTCCAGTGTATACAAGTCTATGAAGATGTTAGGATATTCCTATCAACTTCACCCTTTCCAATTCTTTACTGAAAATTTACAAGATACCATGCCTAATTTTAAATGCCTACTTTCCTTTATTAATTTCCCTTCTATTTTATTTTTTGAAACCGCAATCCATGTGGAAAGACATCTCAAATTTCATATTCTGAAGGTAGATTTCTAGTACTAGTAGTAAGGAAGAAAACTTCACAGAGATCACCTTACAAGTTTGGAAACAAGACAAATCAGAAACTGCTCAGCATACATAATAGTGGGTTTGTTTGTTTTTTTTTTTTTGTTTTTTTTTTGTTTTGTTTTTTTGTTTTGTTTTGTTTGTTTGTTTTTTAAGAAAGTCAACCCTTCATCCTCTTTTTCCTGAGATTTTATTGCTGAGTACAACTTCATAGAGTATGGAACATCCTTTTGATCATTTTGGGTCTGCTGTTATATTTTGCTCCCTCCTAAACTCCTCCCCAGTCCCAGCCTACTCTGGTAGCAAGACTGGAAGAAGGAAGCCTTGATACAATGCAAGCACTTCTCAGCAGCAGTCAGAACGCTGTTACCAACAGTCTTAACTCCAAACATAGGGCACCATACTATATTTCTGCTGCAAATAAAATTAACTTTGTAACTTCATCCCAGGTAAATATACATAAGGAAAGTTTTAAACCTAGTTTGGAGTACTTGCCCCTAGGAGTTACTTTTCTTTGTTTTTAAAATGGAACTGCAGGGATCCAACTGTACTCTTCCAGTGTCCATACTCTTCTTCTAAGGAGAAACACTTAGAGCCATACCCTTATTTTCAAACACTTATCTGCAGAGTAAGTACAGCAGAGCATGGATAGGATGGTTTCATAAAATGAAAGGGAAAGTGGGAAAACCTTTCATTCTTGAAGGTTTGTCTTAGACTAATGCTTCCATTCCTTGGGAATCCTCACCATAATGTTACTTCTCACTCAACCTACCTTCTTACCAAAACCAATAAAGTTATAGTTGGTTATAGTTATAGTCCAATAAAGTTAAAGTTGGTTCTCCTATGCTCTGCGCTTCTTTTTCTCTTACGTTTTCAGCCTCAGCTGCAAATGCCCTCCATCAGTGGTTCAAGGCCAGATTTAAGCCCAATTGCTTTAAAAGAGCAAAAGGAATGATTTAAGAGTTTCATCATCAGGCTTACATAATTAGACTTCTTAACTCATTGTCAAGGCCTGAAACCACCTTTCATTCTTCTAAGGCAGCTGTAGGACAAGTACTTATAAATATGCTCTACAGCCAGAATCATTTCTGACAAAAGCTTCAGAAGAAAGATATCTCCTAGCATTTTTCATAGAGTCCAGATTTGTGTTTATAATTTCAGTCAATGTAGTCCTAATACCCATGCCAGAACACTTGTTTGGATTTTATTAACCCCATGTGTATTAAGTTGAAAATTGCCTAGTGATCCACTAGAATAGAGAGCAGTATATAAATTGCTTTATTATTTACACCATATTTAGGGCTAGTTTTTAACCAAAACAATTAAATGGAAAGATAAACCCTCACAAATACACACTCCAGCATTTGTCAGTATCAATTAAGCACACTAGATCAAAGCAACTGAAGAAACAGAGCAAGTCTGTTTTTAAAGTGCATCAGATATCCCCACACTGAGTTGACAACTGAGTATGTGCCATCAAGCTTTGCCAAACAAAACCAAAACTGATCCACTGTGGTCACTGATAGTTAGTCTGCAGTAACTCTCTTAGATCTTGAGATTGGTTTTCTAGCTTTTTCTGAAATTTAAGTGCTGTCTTCAAGTGTTGCTGTGGAAACATTGCTTCCACAAATTAGTTGACACTAGAACATCTGATTTATTAAAGAGTCTAGCTTGCTGTACAGAAGTAGCATTTCTACAAACATAAACAAGTAGCTAAAACGTTAGTTTCTGTAAGATCGAGTTAATTAGCACAAGTACATTACTGAATTCTCACAGCAGGGACCTTGCAGGTAGAACTTACATGGATGCAGCCAGCTCAAACAACGTACATAGTTTAAGTAAGCAGTTGCCATAAAGGATATTTTTACACTACCTGAGGTGTAAGCTTTAAAACCAAGCTTTTCAGTCCTCTCTATTTCCATACGTGTTGTTGCACTGCCATCAAGTGGGGAACACGCAAAGAAGGACAAAATGGTATGAAGATGTTCAAACAGAGACTAAAAGAAGGAAAAGAGGCTGAAATAAGCAAAACTTCTGAATTTCCAATTACAATAGTCATATTTCAGGAGGCAATTCCAAAGTAATATTCAGAAATCTGTGTAATTGGAATATCATTTCTACCCATAAACCAACACCAGACTGAGTATCAGTGAGCAATGTGACAGGCATGAAAAATCTGTGACCAGATTGCAAATAGATACAGACATATTACTCTGAGTTATCTGAAGGCCTATATGCATAGAATTTTTTCCAGAGGAAAAATTAGGTTAACTTCAACAAGTAAATCACCAGCTGTGAAAGAAAAAGTGCTCCAAAGTACACAGTGCTCAAAAGGCACACAACTGCAGATGTATCCTCCCTGCCTTCTTTTGAGTTAGTCTAGTTCTAGCTATGTGAACTTAGCTGAAGGGCAAGAATTTGGCCATCAAGTAAATTAAAATTAGTGACTCATTTATATCAGTAGTTTTAATTAACGTGAGAATGCAGTACCCAATGTAACTTACAACCTGTAAAAAGGGTTTTAATTTCTTCATCTTCCCACTGTAAAGCCTAAAGTTTTTCTAACATAACTGCAAGTACAGCAAGAGGAATGTTGCTGAATTCTTGGCCAGCTGCAGCCCTGGGCAATGTTCTACCTTAAGACAGTGCAATTGCTGCACAGCTGGCACTGAACAGGCAGCAGAAGGGAAAATTCCTGAGTACACTTTAGTCCTCAGTATTCACACTGTCAAGCCTTCGTGGATGACAGGAAAGTTACGAGGTTTTGAGAGATTAATAACAATATTTATTCCCCCAACTGTCTTTAGCCAATGGACTTTAGATAAATGGCACAGAAATGAGACTGATTTTTTTTTTTAAGAAGTACTTCATCATCAAATGGAGTTATCCATGTCTTATGAGTCCAAATGTGCATCATATGTTATTGAGCATGCTTCCTGTCAACTAAGGTTCAAAGGAAGATGGTCATATTTTGGCAGCTGGTTGCAAATTGTGCCAAGCTGCACAATAGGAAAAATGTTGTGTGTTGCATTCTTTTCAACGTTTGCTAACTGGATGACCAGCAAACTTTCTCTTACAGTCTGTTTTAGAAGACCAAAGTTCATCCCTTCTAAACCCATCCTAGAAAGGCAGAATAGCATTTCAGAGGTCAATGTTTTCATGACAGATGTTTTTCATATATTGATCTATGTTTAATGATTTACAATGATACAAAGAAAACTTTTCAGGAAACCAAAAATCCATCCCACAGATTTTGCATGACATCCTTCCTTTGATGGACTAACAAGAACTTCAAGCAGTTCACTCAACTCATCTAACTCACTATTAAACTGGCCAGAGATATGCATGGTTGAGACTTGTCACAATCATTATTTGTCCCATATATTATGTATGTTTATAATCCACTTAAGAGTTTGGTCCTAAGTACTTCAGAGACTTTATTTCATTATAAGTGGTTTTGCAATAGCCAGAAACTTGCCCAGAGTAGTACCTTTTCACTTAAGTGGCTGATGAGCAAGAATTCATGCTATAGCATATCTGCATCTAACAGCAAACACTTGGGAAATATGAGAAGGTGTCAGTACTCAGTAGTAGGATCATATGTGACAATATATGACAATAGTGACAATGCTGCAAGCACCATCTGTCCTCTAAAAGTAGCAGTAGCTGTCTATTGCCTGGGACCTTCACAGCCTAAGAAACAAACAGGCCCAAGATCAGCCAGCAGATCAGCCTGCTTCTGAATTTGTTTAAATCCAAGTAACCTTATACCTTGTAGCTATAAAGTAGACAATGAAAAAGCAGATCTGTATTAAAGCATGGACGAATAGTCCTGGAAACTTCAGCTTTTCTTCTAAGAAATTCCAGCTGAGCAGAATCCGCTTATCAATGGATTTCTGCAGTGAAAGCTCCTCCCTGTTTGTGCAGCCCAATCAACAGAAGGATGGATTAAACTTCAGTTTCTCTGACATTAAGTGCTGCCCATCCCTAAGCTACCTGAAGTCTCTGACATTTGTCACTCTGAGCAGAGCATCCCCCTCCAGCTCTTTAGACAGACCTCAATCCAAAAATCCTTCAGCTAGAGATCAGAGATAATGCAAGATGAAAGTTCCCTAATGCTCACTTTTAATACAAGAATGTATACTAGTAATAAAAAGCATTGACAAACCATCCATAATTCCACTGCAAAATTAATTAAATTGCTTATAATCAGACTGAAGTGATTTCCAGCTATTTTATGCTGCTCATTTAACTCAAAATATTTCAATAGTAAGATTTGTTATGAAGTACTAAAGGCACAGAGTCACTAAGTAAAGTTTCTTCCAGTTCTCCACCTACTAGATGGTTATTATTCTTAATAATGCATTCACAGACAGAAAGCACTTTTCTTCCTATTTTGATAGAGCATGCAGCCTTTTAGACTTCCCCTTATAACCTGTCCCCAGTCACAAATCTAGCACATTTCTACACACCAAGTTCCTCCTCCATTCACCTGAGCAACAATAATGCTTCTAAAATGGAACAAAATTAATTTCCAGGGAGGCTGCTGTAGCTGGATTTTTATTCTTGTGCTGTCTCACAAATCCAGAGCTATTTTAAGAGTATTAAATATTTCTTTACAGATATTATAGGGCTTCAAATGATAAGAGGACATAAATTGTGGGTACAGCTTTCCATTCTTACTTCTTGTTGCATATAAACTTTATTTGCAATCATGGCATAGTTGCACAAAGCACACAAGATGATTAAATACAGCTTCAACAACATGGTGGAACAGGATGAGCAAACCTCACAATACAAAAAGCCTCATCAGCCAGCATCATATTCCCTCATTACTAATTGCTGAACAGTTCAGTTCTTAAGACATTAAGGAGAGCATCTGATCGCAATCCTCATCACGTCACCACAAGATCCAAATAAGCAACTGCATCAGATGACTGCAACTAATGACGACATGATACATCTGTGACATCCTGCGACATCAATTATTGCAGCTTGGTAGTAGCACATTTGTGCCATAACAGTGTCTCATCACCACACTGCAGCACATGGGAGCACAAACATACACAACATGTTCAGATACTGAAGGATAGAAAGAGACACCAAAACCAGGTTTCCTGCAGTGTTCCACTTCAGAAATAAGCCACAGAAGTGACAGACATATGTTACGATACAGGTTTCATATCATCTGATGTTAAATACCTAAATTAAAAGGTTAGTCACTTCACTGCGCAGAGATATGAACAGAAGCATTGGTGAGTCAATTTCCAGCTGTAAATTAAATGACACTGCTCTTGCTCCCCCCTTGAAAGAGCCCAGGTTCTAAGAAATCTGGGGAAATTAGTGTAAGAGAAACTCACATTTAGTGGCCAGCATTTGACACGTTGCAATGATTTAAATAAACACTTGCAAGACAGTAACACATAGGGCACATGAGGACACACTGAAAGCATGCAAGTCTTTGGCTGGTGTAAATTAACACAAAACCACTGACATCAGGGAAGCTTTGCTGGTTTTAACCTGTCAAAGAACTACAGCAAAGCTAGTTTGATGCCTCCTTCACTTCCTGCAACAGGCAGACTCCCAGTAAGGGTCTATTCAAATAGTAATTAACAATTAACATTCAAACGTAACAAAACAACTAAAGATAAGTTGGTACTACAGTTGCTGGTACAGCACTTGCTTCATTTTGACACCCTCTCTTGACAACCAAATGTTAACAGTGATGGAATTTTCATAAAACGCATTTTTAACTGCGTGCAGACACACATCTCACCAACTTTAGTGAAAGACTGACTTCATTATCTTCCTATTCTCCTCCTAAAAAGAACTGCACTAGATTTACATGTTTTAAAAGTACATCAAACAAACTTGTATTTTTTTTTCTTCAATCAAACAGAAATTTTGGGGGGCATTATTTTTAAAATACTGTGTTCCTCTTTCCTTTAAGCTGCAGTTGAGAACTATCAACATCTCCCATACTACATGAAAATGATGAACAGAAATAAAACCAAGCCAAGTCTTCCAGCTCTGCCAAGAATTAAACACACAGTTCTACCAGCAGGAGAGCTTGCTTTAGTAACATAATCTGCCTCAGCGTGTACCTAAAAGGTTTTCTAAGGCCCCAGATTAAAGTTTAAAGGCCACTGGAAAAACCTCAAGACAGGGACAGCTCCCATAGGAAAAAATGCCATACATAATTCCCTGGGAGAAAGAGGTAATCATTACTTTCAGTAACAGTTATAATAGCAATAGTACCTATTTTTAATGATTCTCCCTCCCTAGAGATCTCAGCATGCTTTGTAAGCTATATAAGCACTAATTTAAGGTTCACTTAATACTGAAATTCAGCCATCTCTGAGACAGTTTTTCACAGTTGTGCTATACTGAATTACATTATAATATGACAAAAAAATATTAATTTAAAATCACAAGGGAAGTTTGGCAAAGCATTTGGAGAGAACATGTGGGCTTAAAAAACTCTCCACTGAGAAATGCCATGGAATATTTAACAATCTGGAATGGCCTGGATTTCTTGCTTGTAAAGTAGAAAAAGGCAGCACTTACAGCCACCTCCACTTACCATTAAAACAAACTAGGGAGGCAGTTAATCAGTGACTAAAAGAAAAATGCTCATGTACTGTATGGGAATAGCAGCTGCATAGAAAGTATGCAAACGGTATGGGCACAATTCGCACTGGAAGCAGATTTATCAGGAGGTGGATGGCTCAGCCCTTTAATGTTGTTCAGCATCACATTTATGCAAAGCATCTACTAACTAAAAAAAAAAAAAAAAAAAAGAAGAAGCATATACGTACGCTCAGGAAATACCAAGTAAAATTGAAACTAGAAGCAGAAGAAAAAAAAAATTAAAATCCCATGTTGCATTTTAATCAAGCCTTATGTTCTCCCCAGATCAGAAATTTGAGTATAACATCTAAGTTTAGAAATACTGCCTGTTGCCTCTATGCAACTCCTGTCATGCTCTCCCATTCCACCTCAGCCCCATCCCCCACAAGAAAACTCCCACACACCCACACCCATCCTTTGGGAAGAATATGTATTTGAATCCTATTTACACTGTAGCCAGAAGCAAATGACATCAGTGACAGAGCTGACAAGCTAGAACCGCCCCCCCCCCCCCAAACATGATTAAAAAATGCTTCGTTTATTTTAATAAAAAATAGCTAAAGCAAGCAAGTCAGAACTGTATTTTCCTTTAACCTTCTCTGATGGTTCAGACAGCCTCTGATCATATGAGGTTTGCAAGTCATCTGAACACATTAGCATGCAACTATTTAATAACACTACAGTGATCAAGTGTCTGAAGTTATCTTATAGTCAGTTTAGTGAATGTCTAACACAAAATGAGCTAAATTAACAGTGGAGGCACAATGGCTCTATTATGGAAAGAATATTACAGCCATTTCTCTTAATAGTAATCTCCCGTCAAAGTGATGCCTATAGATATTATATAATTGCTTAACACTGAAAATTGGCCACATTGTTGTCATTCCCAGAAGACTTGACTGCAAAATGAATGGACCATGGAGAACTAACAACCCGTCAAAGCTCATAAATAGTCATCTGCAGAAGGCACTGCCTGGAGAAGCAGGGAAAGGAGATTTTTGCTCCCCTGCTGCAGAAAAGATAGAAAGTAACACAAGTACGTAAACTTAATAAGAAAAACAGCCATAATTTGTAGCTTGAAAAGTTCAGTGAACATTAGGAACAGCTCCTTCACCAGAAAAGTGTAGAATAAGAGAGGCAATCCATAAAAACAGTCAACTCTGAGCTGCATCTAGACTAAACCACAGATGAGCCAGGCTAACACAGAAAGCAATCCTAATCCCAGTGGGAGGCTGGATATGATGAAATGTCAATTTACAGTCAACTTTCCTACGATTTTTTACTTGCTACATGAACACAACCCAAGCCAAGATCTAAGTGCAATTGGAAATTTTTATAACTGTTCTTATATCACAATAAAGCCTTAGGCATGTCATTTAAAGATCCAACAAGACCCTAGGCAGATACTTTCACCAACAGCTGCTCTTCTTCCAGAAGATGATTATAGTTTTGTCACCAATCAGAAAATATTTTAGGTAGAATCTCAATTCTTCACCTATCACACACCTTTACTAATTTATAAAGGTATTTCAAACATCCAGATTAGAAGGAAGGTCTAGCACATTTCAATTTCTTCCAGAACAGCTAGCACCAGCTAGTAGTTGGTTATAAATACACAATGAATCTCAATAGACAAGGAGCGGTCAGTAGAAGAAAACTGCTTTACTCTTTCTCTATTAGAACCTTCATAGTTTAACTTCAAGAGGAAAAAAAATCTGCTTCAAAAGCCTTTCATGCTTATGAATGCAATTTTTTTTCCCTGACATTTAATTTCAATTTTCTAACAAGCTTTTGTAGGTGGAAGAAATACCTTTTCAAGGATAAGTGACACATACGAACTGACAAAACTTTCTTGAAGGATTATGCAGCTGCAATCTTTCCACCCACCCCACCACTGATAGAGAACATTCCACATTCTTAAAGATGTGGATCTGCATATGCCAGGTATGCTATGTAAACACACTTATCAAATTCTCTTGTAGTCACTGTGCAATTTGCTCTGCTGACTAGGCATAGTTTTAATTAGCTAGTGAGAGTCCTAAGAAATGGAGTGGGTGGTTCTCTTTCAGTTTGCTTGTTTGATTTTTGTTTTCAAACCATGGCCAACTAGAGCCATGGTGTAAAAAGAATCTTAAAAAAGGAGCTATGTGTACTATCCAGGGATTACTCTGGACTCCAAAACCTCCATTCAACTTTCTACATACTACATAATTCTTATTTCAATAGAAGAGAAAAAATACTAAGACAGTAAACTTCCACAGGTCTTCACAGGTTTTCCAGCTTGCAGGGCTCATTCAGCTTGATTTCTTTCAGATATCATAAAATGGCCTGGGACCATGAAAAGGATTACAATGACCAACTAGTTTCAACCCTCCTGCTACATACAGGATCACCAGCCACTAGACCAGGCTGCCCAGAGCCACATCCAGCCCAGCCTTGAATGCCTCAAGGGATGGAGTATCCACAACCTCCTTGAGCAATACAGCTTTCTAGGAATTGTAACAATCTTGCTAAAGCGCATGCTTAAGTACAACATTAGAAATTTTTAAGTAATGACATATCCACCACATTTGCTAATCAACTATTTGAAAGTATCTTCTCACTCAAACAGTGCATTTTTTTTTTAATTAACTTGCTTATTTCATTCTTTTCATGGAAGACTGAAAAAAATCCCATACTAGGACTTACTTTTTTTCAAACTGAGTTATCTGTATATCTCAAGTCAAATTCCAGACTTCCCTTCAGAAAAGGTGAAATACATCAAAGCATTTGAGCCTATTTCCAGCTAAAGACCAGCCTGTTTATAGAAGACTATTTCTGTATATCTACCTGTTATTCTCAAAGATCCAGTGTTTCTTCCTACTTTTTGCACATCACTTGAATAAAGACTGACAGTGAGATGGTTATTGACTTTAAATTCTTTGTTACTTCATTCCTTTCCATGAGTTTTTTGGAAAGTTTGCTTAGGTATGGCCAGTATGTTCCATCCCTCCACATACTGTTCTGTATTTGGCTTTATAAAGTTTTCAGCTGTGATATTCAGTTGATTCAAATTATCCTGTAATAATGCAATAGTATCCTAGCTTCTTTGTTATTAAGTAGACTAATCATATTGCTTGCTATTAAATAATTTTTATCTCAGAATGCTGTTAAAATGTTGAATATAGAAGTAAAAAAATTCCTCAGATCTTTTCTTTCCCAAGAACCTTTTTAGACCTGCCAAGATAACAGATTTTAAGCCATCCAGTACATAACCTCTTAGTTCCAAGTTTTCTGTTTTTTTTTCCCCAGTCAAGATGTTAGTGTGCTAAGACAAATGGCTTTGAAAAATTCAAGTACACTATAATTATTCTGCTGTCTTTATTAGCCAGAGATGTTATCTTGTCAAGAGATGACAGTTTTGTTTGACAGGACACATTTCCATAAAACCATCTTGACTGACAATAATATGCTCTTTGTCTCTAACCTTTCCTTGATGACATCCAAACTGTTCTGCTGCCAAGACTCGTGACAGTAGCTGTTCTCTTGTGTTTGGGATAGTCTCTTACCATACTTTTAAACAGCGGGATTATGACAGCTATCCTGCACTGTTATAGAGCTTTCCCATTCTGCAAAGCCCCTTAATATTGAGTTAGAGGCTCAAAGAACCTGCATGTTATTTAATAAATTTATTCCACCCATAATACCACAGGAGGGTTAAAAACCACAGCAGAAACAGCTGCTAAACACATCTCTCTCTTCTGTGTCACTATTTATAATTTCAGTACGAGTTCAGCAATAGATAAAATCATGTCAGGGCGAGGAGGTATTGTTCCTAACCCCAAAATGCCACCTTACTATTAATTCTACTAGCTTTTGCCATTCACCTTCTCTCTTGTATCTTGCTTTAATGCAGGGACAAAGTCTAAATCAAATTAGACACAGAAATTTACTCATGAGCTTTATCCTGAAAACACAAAAAAGATACAGTAAATTGTCTAAGCAACTACGTGCATGGAAGAAATTGAGCTTCCTTGAAAAAGAATCAAAT
Source organism: Lagopus leucura (assembly GCF_019238085.1). Lineage (NCBI taxonomy): Eukaryota > Metazoa > Chordata > Aves > Galliformes > Phasianidae > Lagopus > Lagopus leucura. The sequence goes on along the minus strand of NW_024962250.1, from coordinate 24,073,882 downwards.
GAAACTGCAAACAAGCTTAGGGAACAGTTTCTTCAATATTTTTCACTTGACTCACCCTTCAAATGTTGAAGTTTCTTTTTATACATATAAGATACAGGCAAATACATATAAGACCTGTAAGTCGATCATTTGTTTTGAAATGTAAAAATAGAACTGATGCCTATGAGAAAAAGCTAAAGACATACTTAAGAGAAGCAAAAAATAGTTCATCTTAAATAACAACCTCCCTGATGCACTCCCCATTATCTAGTTTTAAAACACACAAGACATACAGGGAGTTAAAATACCCTTTCCAACACTAAATGAAATGAAAGGCATACTCTCAGCTGTAGCTCATTGAAAAGGACATTAACATTAGTCAGAGATGGACAGACACAGAGCTGTCATGATTCTGGCTTGATTAGATTCTTGCCTAAGGGTTGGTGACTTTCTACTGCCTAAAGCAAGAGTAGCTTTCTCCATGTTCCCTTGAGGAGTGGGAGGAGATGGTGGAGAGGCATCCACACCTCTCCCAGTATGCTCAGTGCTGCTCGTGCTTAGCTGTGCATATGCCAGGGACATGAAGCATATGGCCCGGGGGCTGACAGTGTCCCGCTTAGCAGATGTCTTCAATACATTCTGTCATAAAACGTCTTCTGGAGGCTAGTTAGCTGTGTTTTATTACACAATTCTTTGTATCTGGTTGATAAAGAGTGCTTGATAAAATTATTTACTTTAACTGAAATACCACCAAGCAACTCAAAGGATCTTGTGCACTTTTTAACATCCTGGAAGTGGAAAATAAGAGACTTTACTACTCTACGGATTTAAATCTGCATCTAGCAAATAGACTGCATGAAGGCAGATTACTAGCTGCCACATGATGTGACAACTCTTCCAAAAGCAGCTACGCTGCTTTGGTTTTCTAAGGAACTAAGGAATTAGAAAGGAAATACAGTCAGACTTAGACAAAAACTGTACCCTGTATAACATTACTCCAAGCACCTTAAGATGAACACATCAGGATGAATGCAGTCATGCAAGCATTGCTTGTCAGCATACACATCCTCATGGTGTATCTTGTGAGCTATCCAAAAATTCACTGCAAAATAAGCTTGCATCTTTGTCCAGGAAGGGCTTCTTGAATTACACCAGCAACAACAACATCTTTACAACCAAAGTAAACCGGGATTTTTTTCTCCCCGTTCCTCTGGAACAATTGGTGCCAGGTTCAGAATCACTTCCTTGTGTCTGAATTATAGAAGAACCTATGTTTAAAAAATTTGATTTTTCAGCAATTTTGATCAGATTAAGAGCAAGTATATAATTCTTCAGACACTTCACAGTAACCTTAATTTTTTTTTTTTACTGCCTTCTGCGAAATTAATCACTTGATTTCTCATACCTTCTCTACTGTGTTACCATTTAAATATAACTTAAATGAGTGTAATAAGCACATATGAAGAGATCCAAATTAACAGAACTATTTTTTCTTCAGTTGCTGCTTAGTCTTTAGCAAGAATTTTATTGGGCCTGATTCAGAAAGGTATACAATAGCATATTCTTCCTTAAGTTCATACCAATGAACCACTAAAATAATCATGCTGCATGTTTTCCATTCAAGTCAATAGATAATATTACTACAAATAATGGGCACACTGATCTATTTCAACAAAATATGAGCCACACCTTTCCAAGTATCTCAAATACTTGCTGACAACTACACAGAGAACAGATAGTTACACACTGCAGATTTTACATATTTGCAATCCTCTGTTCAAACTCAGAAGTATAGATGGCAAATGCCTAGAGATACGTAAATCCTTACTGTCCTCCAGCCCTTGAGCACTTTATGGTCTACAAGAACAATCTTTGAACAGCCCTTGTCTTCTGATCATTCAACTCTTCATATTCACACATATAACCATGGTGTGACAGTGCAGTGATTGCTTCAGGAGAATACAGCAATATGACACTTACTTTAAGAAACTTAGAATGATGTTAAACATTCCTGTCGTGGTTTTATGAAGTAGACCATGAAATTTTTCCTATAAAAAAAAAAAAAAAAACACATGAAGAAAATAAGCTTCTATAATAACTGGGATTACTAAAGAAGAGAATAAAGTGGGTTGTTTTTGTTTTTTCATTTTTTTTCTGGATATAACTCTGAAAAAGAAGACTGCAACTGATACATTTTTATTTATGCTAAAAAAAAAAAAAAAAAAGAAAAAAAGCATGATAGCTGGTGCTTTACTCAAACTGAGAGAAGGGAAAAGAATCTAATAATGTAATGCCCATCCTTACATTTTCCAAGAAGGGAAAGATGCATGCTAGTGCTAAACTTGATAACACAAGAATGGAGGTGAGGCAACAGAATAGGATCAGACCACTTCATTTGACAAGGCACTGAACGCTGACATACGAGATCACTTACTAGAGGAGATAGGAGAACAATTCACAATAAATAATTCAGTTCCCAGATGTAGCTCTTCCAATAATCAAGATCATGACAGCTTTACAGACATTTGTTATTTGCAATTATCCAGGCAAGCATTTCTAATCCACACCAACTCAAGTGCTGGCTTAAGCACTCAAAATTCACTTTGATAACCCTAACTAATGGCCACACAAGTCAGCTGTTAGTGCTGCTACTGCTTGGCTGCAGAAGCTACAAACTTCTTCAAGTACTGTCTTAGGATATATGGGTCTGAGATTATTTCCATCCAAACCTTTGCACAAAAAGAACTGTTCTTTCTGTACACTTCACAAGTGATATGGACTTGTCACTTCAAGATTTTACAGTAAGATTTTACAGATTTTTAGTCACCTTTTTTTGGGGGGGTGGGGAGGAGGAGAGTGTGGAGAGAAGGGAGTTGTGTGGGGTTTTCTCGTTTCTTTGCATGTTTGCTACCTATTTATCCAGCTCTCCTTTAAAACATAGGAGAAAAGTAGGCAGCAGTAGAAGATTTTAGGGGACAGATAAAATGTATAGAATAGTCCTTTTTGTCCTATCTGCTTTGTTTCTTTCCTCTAGCTTTGAAATTCAATTACTCTTTTGCTGAAATAGCATCTAAAAAGCTTAACCCAGGCATGATGCAGGTAATTAGATGCATATTCAGTATAGCTCGCATGAATACACCATTCTACTCATATAAAGCTGCAGCTTAGAAGAATTTCTGCTATGCTTCCAAAAAGAAGTGTTACTGAGGTCATGTTTCAGAATTTTACAAAAATGACTTAAATTGAGAAATACTGAAACTGGTATTTGTTTGGGGTTTTTTTGGCTTTTTTTTTTTTTTTTTAAACTTTCTCTATGGTCAGGCCTCACCAATCCTCACTTATCACAATGAGTAATGAAAGAACTTGGCACTTTTTTCTAGAACCTCAGAAAGTCATGCCAAATCAACACAACTGCCTTTTCCAGAAGCAGATCACAACATTTATGAAAGCAATCTGTTTGTTGCTAAAGACAACTTGTTTGTTGTCAGTGGCACACTTACTAAGTAGGGAAAGAAGAATCATGCAAAGCTATTGAAAACAGAGAAACTGAAAATAAGTTTCCTAAGATCACATTTCAAATGTGGCACTTTTTTGCTATGGCAGTTACTCGTTTTCAAAGTTCTGAACAAAGTAACTTCACTTGGCTTCAATACTGATGCTGTGGTAAACTACCAGATGCACTTGGAGGTGAGTAAAGACTAGTTTAGTCTGTCAGGAAATAGCAAACATAGCTACTTAATGCTTCATGCTGCTAACATAATGACCCTACCAGAGTCAGCTAGCTGGGAGCTGTGCTAGACATACCTTGGCCTTCATGTATTCAAAACAAGTCCTACCATCACTGTTGAAGTTCAAGACGCTTCTCTGTTACACTAACAGGTAAATAAAGAAGCAGTTCATAGGCAATACAAAGTGCTTTGGACATTCTTCTTAACATGAATGTTGAAATTCCACAGATTAAAAAAAAGACAATTTGCTCTGACATTTCCCTGCTAACTGGAAAAAGATACCATTTTGCATCTTATTGCATCAAAGTGGGAACAACTGCCTAATTTAGCAGGGAGGAGGGGACCACTGTCTCAGATTTATTCTTTCTACATTTTTCCCCACACCTACAACATTTGTGCAATTACATTTTCTAATCCTGTCACAAAGCACTCATTCTCATCAACACATTGACAGTTAATGTGCCCTCCCCACATTGACAGTTCATGTTAACTAAAGGATCTAATATAAAATATATGTAATATGCAATGCATATAAATATATATATATATATACACACACACACCATTTTGTATCATCTAATGGAAAATAATTACCTATAGGGAATGAATGAAACTAATGGTTTTAGGTTACAAAAGTAACCTGAAAATACTGATGGAAGTTCTCTAAATGTTCTAAACATCCAGTATACAGTATTTTTGGATTACAGCTATCTTAAACTATAATACCAATAAGCAGCCTTAAATTCAGACTCAGAACAGGGAACAGCACACACACAAGCCATTAGCACTAGATTTATCTATTTATGAATGCCACATTTCTGATTACATGGAAAATAAAGACAGGGTGATTGGCAGTAACCAACCAAGAGTAAGTCACGCCTGGCAAAACTGGTGGCCTTTTATGATGGAGTTACAGCATCAGTAGATAAAGGAGGAACAACTGACATCAACCTGGAATTGTACAAAGCATTTGACACTGTCCTGCATCACATCCTGGCCGTCAAATTGGAAAACATTTGATTTGATAGATGGATCACTCACTGGATAAGGAGCTGGCTGGATGGTCACACTCACAGTTGCAGTCAACGGCTCAGTGGAGACTGGTGATGACTGGTGTTCCTCAGTGGGAACAGTGCTGGGACCAGAACCATTTAACATTTTTGTAGGCAATATGGACAGTGGGAATGAGAGTACCCTCAGCAAGTTCATTGACAATACCAAGCTGAGTGTGCAGTTGACACGCTAGAGTGAAGGGATGTTATCCAGAGCAACCTGGACAGGCTTGAGAGGCTGGCCCATGCCAACCTCATGAAGTTCAATAAGGCCAAATGCAAGGTCCTGCATCTGGGTCAGAGTAACCTCAAGCATGGATACAGGTTGGGCAGAGAATATCTTGAGAGCAGCCATGAGGAGAAGGATTTTGGGGTACTGGTTGATGAAATATTCAACATGAGCAAGCAACACGCACTTGTAGCCCAGAAGGCCAACCATATCCTGTGTTGCATCAAGAGTGTAACCAGCAGTCAAGGGAGGCGATTCTGCCCCTCCACTCCACTCTTGTGAGACCCCACCTGGAGTACTGCAATCAGTTCTGGAGCCCCCAGCACAAGGACATAGAGTTGTTGGAGCAGGTCCAGAGGAAGACCACATAGATGATCAAAGGACTAGAGCACCTCTCCTATGAGGACAGACTGAGAGAGCTGGGGCTCTTCAGACTGGAGAAGAGAAGGCATCAAGGAGACCTTATGCCTGCCTTCCAGTACTTGAAGAGAACCTCCAGGAAATCTGGGGAGTGACCGGGAGGGCAGGCAGCAACAGGACAAGGAAAAATGGTTTCAAACAGGAAGAGGGTAGATTCAGACTAGACATTTGGAAGAAATTATTTACTGTGAGCATGGTGAGACACTGGAACAGGTTGCCCAGCAAGGTTAAGAACGCCCACTCCCTGGAAACATTCAAGGCCAGGCTGGATGGGACTTCAAGCAACCTGGTCTAGAGGGAGGTGTCCCTTCCTGTAGCATGGGGGATGGAACTAGATGATCTTAAAGGTCCCTTTCAACCCAAACCATTCTATGATTAGGTTAAAAACCTCACACAAATAACTAAATACAATAGGATTTGAAGTTTCCTCCCAAAATGTACCTCTAAAATTAGTCTCAATGGAAATAGATAAGGGTCCCCAGAAGTAATGCCTCCTATTTCTTTCCACAGAAACTACAAGAGAACATTCAAATCAGCATACAAATCAGACTGCTTCATAATGCCATAATTCTCTTTCCACAAGAAAATAAAATTAAAAATACAAAAGGCAAACAAGGTGTAAACACTGTTCAACTCCTAGATGCTGAAATAAAATGATTTGGCCTTGGAGAAAAGAGGTGATAATGTTTCATCAAGTAGTAGATTAAAAAATACTATTTTTCCCAAGCTTTTTCTGCTTAGAGAAATTAAGAAAAATACTGCTGTTAATATACACACAGTTAAGAAAGACAGCAAAAATATGATTGCAGATATTAAAAATACAGTAATGATGATGAAAGACTTGTTTCACGTAGGTCTCGTAAACCAAATGACGTTAGATGATTAAATTGTCCTGAGCTAGATTCGTATTAGTGACCACTAATTAAGAAGTGCTATATTCCATGAATAAAACTCCAAAGCAACTGCTTTCATTCTCACTACTTTCATTATCACTGTGCTTTCCATTCTGCAAAATCTCTCTATTTTCACTTCTATGATTATTAACAGCTCTAACAGGAATGAACAAGGCTATTCATCATTCACAAACATTCTATTTGGCAAAGACATTTATGTTGTTTCCTTTTTCTTGGCCAAAATGCATCAACATGAGTATACCCATGTGTGCAACCATCCAGATGCACCTGAATGATACATATTACATATAGGAAATCTCTACAAAATTGTTTACCAGAATTGTGGTGTACTGCAGAACATTCCCTCTCCCTCTCCCCAAGTAGATTTCGGATTCCACTGTCTCTATTTGAATGCTTGTAAAACCATTACCAAAACAATCTCCCCTCAGGCATTATCTGCTCTCCGGACACAGCTAGGTGACTCAAAGCTAATGCCGCAGCACCATCTAGTGAGTGACAACTGCTTTTAACTAGTCTTAGGGAAAAAACGACAATTCATCCTTAGCAAACAGGCATGCTATGTCGTAGCTCCAGTGACTGGCAAAGAATATATGCTAGAGATAAAAATAATGGAAAGTGCCTTCAAGTTGCATTTGTGGTGGCCCATTCCCACAGCTTTTAGAAGTCTCATGTTATCTGTAATTGGGTATTTTATGTTAAGAAAAAAATCAAGAACTTAAAGCTAACACTCTTCAGTACAAATCTAATTTACAGCCCAATAAAGTTTATTTAAATTGCCAAGATTCTACTTCAACGTTTAGAACATGCACTGCTGAGAAAAGATCAATTACTTATCTTGTGGTGACATATGGCAGAAGCAATAGCAAAGGCAGCTTTCTGCTCAAGTGAAAATTACTCTTAAATCTTGAACCTCCTCCTGTAGAACAAGTGTATTCCATTTATAGCTGAGCATATTAATGTTTATAATATGAACACCAAGTTCCATTAGAATGGTTTTATGTATTGTGGATTATTGAGCTTCACATACAAAAACCAAAATCATGACCAAAGTAAACTGATCCCCACTGCAACTATCCTGAGAGAAAACTATATAGGAAAAAAAAACCTAATATACTGAACACATAAAACACAGTCACACAGAGGAGGGAAAAAACACAGTGCAAAATTTAATCCAACTTATTTCCCCCACTCTCTCTCACAAGCACAGCAACAAACACTTATCAAGAAAACGAAATATCAACAACTTTTGAGCCAAAACCTGTGTAACCACATTAAAATGACCTCACTACAGGTCACGTTTACATGGTACAACAGTGTCATAACTGTATAGTTAAGTATTTTCCAGACTCAGCTGGCTGGAATTTGCTTTAGGAGAGACTACAGATTATTAGGTGATAACTGAGCTACTTAGAACACACGAGATAGAATATACAAGATAAAATGGATTCTCTGGCATAATTCTGGCCTAGTCAGACATAACATGACCATTACAGAAATTACATCCTGTTAAAAAGGACAGGCAACACACACACATTAATATTTTCCAATCATTTTTATTGGTAGAGGGACACAATTGTGAATCTCCAGTAAGCAACAGAATCTGTGTATTGTTAATCTTACCTTGATACAGATGAAAGACCATTCAGTGAACTACATCTTTCTGTACTTTATCCCAGAGATAGTCTGTTTCTTTCCCTGAGGTATGAAAGCAATTTGTGGGGTGGCAGACAGGACACTTAGCTTTAGTTAACACTTTCTAGAATGACCTCTTTAGCTAACAAGACTGCATTAATATAAAGATGTAGGAGGAACAGTAGATATCTTAGAATAAGAAAAAAACCTGCAGATTGCTGTGGAAATCATGAGGACAGTTCCTTCAAGGCTTAATCAGGCAATTAACATTTCAAGAACTGTTACTGATGACAGTGGAAGATTAATTCCACTTCCTCCAATTATTCTTTCCAGTTAGGATCTCAATACATCTTCTATATGTACAGGAAGGACACTGTTATTACCAAGTACTAGGAACTTGGCACCTTTTATTGACAAAAAAAATATGATCCAGATAATTTGGCTCAAAATTTTGTCCCTTTTTCACCAAAAGTTCAGATCCCTGATTCCAGTTCATTCTTAAATATGAGAATCTTAAGACATTAATTGGATATCATATGCAGCTGCTAGAGGCCTTCAATGGCAATAGGAAACTATTTTTTCCCTTTCGTTCCCAACCACAGCAGCTGTATAGGCAGTTTTGAAAATATCATTCTATAGAACCAACCAAAAAACAAGTAGTAAGGACACCATAATTATGTTTTTACAGTATCATTATTTTAAGCTGTAGTTGTGCATTTATTGCATCTGTCTCATGAAAAGCCAGTTTGAGCACTTCATACAGGATGTGCAAAAAATTGTGCATATCTATATTCCAATGAATGGAAAAACTGAAGCATACATACCCAGCCTGGTTGCACTGGGTTTGTTAAAAAAAGGCATCTACTGCAATCTGAATTTGAGGTTTTGCATCTGTGTCACTGCCCACAGGTTAGATTATCAGTCTGATTTTTTCAAAAAATTAAAAGCCCACTTATTCTTTCAGCTTTTCTGTCCAGAAGGTAGTTACAACACTGATCTCAACTTTCATCTGCAAAGATACTGAAGCTCTGTCCATGCAATGTCAACCCCTCAAGAAAGTTACCAATTCTTAGTCATCATTGTGAAGGCAAATACTTACTGAGAAACACAGCTCTTTGAGCACACAGTATAAACAAACACTGCTGAAGTCCTTCATCATCAGGTTCTCAGTAATCAAGTTCTTCTGGATAGTTTAGGTCTAGATAGATAGATACCTCACACGTGAGCACTTTCAGCTCCTTGCCTCTAACCTCACCTAATGTTTTAAGATATTTTACTGGTTTTATCTGTTGCTTCTAAGAACAGCATAGAATTAGTGGTATGTAAAACAGTAATCTCAAAATCTTGATGCATTCCAGTGTTGAAGTCATGTAGCCAATGATAAACTCTTTTTAGTTAAATAACACTAAGCACACAGGATTCAAGGAAAATATATGAGAGGAATAAATTTAACACACTTATTTTTCTGCTTCTACTGCTCGCAAGTTGAAGATGTTCTACTCAGCTACAGACAGTTCACCTCATAACTGGCTGAAATAATCACAGAAAGCCTCACTTCTCTCATCTCTTTAAAGCAGAGTTAAAGACTGCATCCTTACTGTATGCCTTCAGTTGAACTAGCTAACATGTTTTCAGTCTCTGATGTACCACTGACCCTTAGATACTGTGAGAAGCTAAGGGCAAGTAAAGAACTTAAAGGATAGAACTGAGCAGGCTTAACTTCCTGATTTGACATAGATACCTAGAATTCCATATATCCCTATTTATTTGGATCTATTCGTCCAGTTTTATAGCACTGCAACCTTTACTTATCAAGGAAAACATAAGTTAGAGTGACCAACACACTAATAATACGAGAACATGCCAAGAACTGTGCAAGTTCAAGGAGGTCAACATCCTATCCTCAGCAATGGCTTGCAGAAATAAAGTTTAAGGAATAGAATACTAGAAGGAAAGTTTCTTTTGGTCCTTGTCAGCTTTCTAGAAACAGTTAAATAGGGACAATTGATGACATAGACCAGATATATATTGTCAAGTTGAACAGTCAACCACAGACATGTTCTTTAAATGCTTTTTCATAATTTGTCATAAGAACATAGAGAAGAATTTTCTACTAAACTTCATTCCACTGTGTGAAAAAGACATTCCCCCCTTCTCCTTTTAAGTCACCATTTCTTTTTTGCCTGCTGAGTTGCTGTGCTAGAAATAGTGAGTAATCATTCTCTATACTTCTCCTTACTGCTTGCAGTTTTATAAATCTTTAGAGGATTTTTTTCAGTAGCCTCTTTCCTGAGACAGAAAGTTCCAGTCCTCACATTGAAGTTGTTGCTTCTTTCTGTACACCCTCAAAACCTGTGTATCTTACATAAATGCTATGATACCCTTCTCAAGATATAGTGAATAGAGCTCTGCAAAGAGTCATTTAACCTTCTCTTTCTCTCCCATTAGATTTTTTTTGTTAAAAAAGTATGCAAAGCTCTCTCTCCAGCCTGAGCAGTATGCAGTGAGAATGAAGTCACTTACGTTTATATCAGATTACATAAATTCATGAATGTAAAATCAGTATAAATTTAACCACAGTACACACACACTGTAGGGTGGAATGCTTTAAAGTGTTTCCACAAACCTCTCACATTATCTGTAAGTGGAAGCGTAACCTATAAACCATAAACAAGAGCAGCTAAACCATTAGAGAAAACACTCTCAACAAAAATCAAATATTTAAAATAAAATGGGTTTTATACTCTTCCATTATCATTATGTTAGATGTCTGATCACTAAATCATTCCTCCCAGAGAGCAGTCCCACTTTCCTTCAAGTCTCAGATGTTTGATCACAGAAATGCCTGTTAAATGGCTTTTAGCAAATGGAACATTGATTTTCAAAGCCCAAGTGGAGATTTAAAAAAGCATGATGTTCTGTCAGTGTTTTTATTCCTGTGCTCTTTACCATGTGCTTTTTTCACAAGAATAATGTCTGAATACTGTAAGCAGGCCAGCTTGTTAGTGCATTGGGATCTGACACAAGAGAAAGGCAACTAATCTCATAACAGGATAATCTCAGTGTGAATCAGCATATCAATATCACTTGGTGACTAGGTAAGAGCAGTACACTTTGCTGGAAACAGTGAAATAGGGCTGCATACCTACCCAGCAAAAAGAAACCACACAATTTTGATTTTGCCTTCTTCAAAGGTCGGTGGCCAATTCCTCCCAGTAAGCATAAATCTAGTTACAGCACTTCACTCCTCACAGCTACAAAGGTGTAATTCTGGAATGAGGATGTTTCTCTTCAAAACTCTTGCCAACATCCCTTAGCAAAAAGCTGCCACTCCATTCCAAGAAATGTAGCTCAACTCGCATACCTCAGTCTTAACCTCCTCCTACAAGTTTCACTTTCATAGCTTAATTTAGTTCTCTGCTGATGCACTTTATATAATTTTGGGTGGGCTGACATTTATTCTGAATATTGATTTCTTACTCTCTAGCCTTAGACTGTTTCAGATGCAGGCAAGTTACTTTTACATGTGTTTCTAAACATACACAGCTGATCAAGGTTGATTATTTCTCATCCCCAAACTACCTCAGAAAAAAAAAAAAAACAACACATCCTCCATGTTCCTTACTTGCAGCATTTTTCTGAATAAATTACACCCTGCATAAGTGCTAGGATTGTTCATTTATAATTGATAGTTTAAACCCTGTGATTCTTTTATCTACTTTCAGCTGAATTACTCAATTTTTCTAAGTAAAGAGTTATGAACAATAAACATGTTTACAAGCTAACAACAAAAATGCCCTAGAAATGGGAGCATTGCTGGAATACTTCTGCAAACACAAACCAGACGCTCAAGAATTCATGGAATCCTAAGGGATAGCCAATATAACCAAACAACATTCTCAAATAACCATTTTTCTTTATCTGGTTTTACATTTTCCCTGTATCTGGGGATATTTCCACAGATAATAGCCAAAGCTATTTCCATAATGAATATCCTGAATATATCGTTGCTTGCTCACTGCCTGACCAGAGATCTCCCTTTGGTCCTGAGCCTGCAGTCAGCACAGAAAGTTTCAAGAATGGGACTCTGAAGCTAGAAAGGAAAACATCGAGTCCAGATTCCTCTTTTTCCTAGAACCTATCCCCATGCTGTTCTTACGATTTTCTCCTATTTTATCTCGAAGGATTTTAGTTTTCTTCTTAAAGTAATTCAGGTTACTCTAGAGTTCACCACTAATACAACAGATTCTATTGTATTAATGCGTAGTAAAGTGGAGCATATACAATATTTTTAGGTTGCAAGCCATTTTAATGGGTTGGATACGTCACTGCAATAAATTACTTAATTTGAAATTGTTCCTTTCCCCCAACATCTGCACCACAACTTATGAGTCACCTCACAAAGTCATTTCAAAGATACTTTAATATATTTAAATCCACACATCTATGCAGAAGTACAGAAACAACTGTTATTTTCAGTTACAAATTCTAAACCATTAGACTGCTTTTCTACTAAATTAAGTTGTTCTCCTCACTTTTTTAGTAGAATAGAAATCTATTGCTGCATTTCTTCAATAATTAAAACATTTTAAAAAGCACGAACACCATGCTTTCACCAAATCAGGGACAAAGATGGGCCTGATGTCACAACACTTTTAGCCTCTCTAGAATAAGCAGGTGTTCATTATGCTGTGTTTGTTATGTGCTGTCATCTAAAGACAGGTCCATGAGCACAAAACCAGTTGGATAACAATGAAGGTTGCCATGGCTAGGTGTAGAGCTGAGGCTCCTAGCACAATTCAGACATAAGAAATCTATACAAATAACTCATGCCCCTGGACCTGTAACATTACAGCTCTGGTAAGAATATAATACTCAGATTTCATTAAAACCTACAAGAAATTCCACTGAAGATAACCAAAGCTTCTCCCCTGAGGAAATAAGCAGTAGGGAGAAAAAAAGCAACTCACAGCAGTAATTCAATAGAGTTAAAATTAGAGTGAATGCAAAAAGGAGTATGATTCCAGAATCTTAAACATACAGCAGTATCTTTCTCATTTTAATAGTATAAGGAGTATAAGGGCATATGGTTAATAAAATTACCTGTTTAAGTATTATTTAGTGTAACAGAAATAACAAGCAACAAGAAAAACAATAAAGCAAATAAATGCACAAATATTAGTGAGTAGATATGAAATGAGACAAGAAAGATGAGAAGCAAGCAGTCATTAACTGATAGGCTGTCAAAAGAAACTACTCAAGATAGCCTTGAGGAAGGGACCACAAAATCAAAATTGTATTACAGAAGCAGAGCTGTGATAGTATATGAAAATATGGAATACTAGAGAGAACTTGAGAAGTCATACAAACATTATAGAATGCTTCAGGGAGACAAAGACAGGGTAAGGGTGAAATAAACACAGGACAGTTGTCCAACTAAGCCCTGTATCTGATGAGTCTATTAACAAGTCTTACTACACCTTTTTTTATAACCTCAGCACTACTCGAGAGTAGTGGCTCCCTGAGGGGATCCAGACAGCCTAGATAGGGATACATGGGCAACACCCAATTGAATGGCATACAAAGAAGCAAAGAGGCCAAGTGCTGCACTTAAGTCAAAACAACCTCATGCAGTGTGTCTGGAAAGTTGCCCAGCAAAAAAGGACCTGCAGATGCTACTCAGTAGCTGGCTGAGCATGATGCAGCAACATGCCCTGGTCAAGAAGGTCAATGATATCCTGCCTTGCTTCAAAAACACTGTGGCCAGCAGGACCAGGGAAGATACCATGTCCCTGTATTCGCGTCCTGGTTGACCACAGTTTGAATCCGGTATTACGGGCCCCTCACAACCCTGGTAATGGGACATGATGGGTCAGGCTAATAGGTGAACTTAACAATAGCAAAGGGCTTTTCCAACCTAAAAGATTCTTAATCTTACATACATGCCACAGGGGCCAATTGCCAGTAACAAGAGACCACAAATTACCAGCTCTACATACACCCTGGGGTCTGCACTAGATAGCCCAGAGTGCAACAGATTTAAGTGCCAGCAACACGGAATGGATCATAAGTCACAGGGCTCACTGGACTGGCAGCCGGCACCAAGAGTGACAGGGTGCATGCTGCAAGGAGCAAGCTGCAAGAGGCATGTGAAGAGAGTAGTACAAACATGGAATTCTGTATTCTTGTACTTGCCCACGTGCATGGCTAACGAGGAACTAAAAGACCTGTATCCAAAAAGGCTCCAAACAGGTTACCAGGTAAAGTACAGGGGTCCATATGCAGACATTAGGTCAGTCACTGGCAGGTATCGGCAATTGAGGGGTGCTTTATCTGCAACATAATTAAGAAGCTCAAGGAAAAAAAAAAAAATTAATCTTACCTCCAAATATTTTTTCTCTCATTCCTTCATTACAATTAAGCCTGCACGCACGTTGTGAAGCATGGAATAACTCAGAAACGAGCTCAGAAGGCGCAGACACAGCACTTCGCCTTCACCAAGACCTCCTCAGGCGCGCACCACCGCGCGCTCGTGACCACAACCGCCGCTCTGCAGCGCAGCAGCACCGAACAAACTAAACAGCCATCCGCACTCCTCCTTTACGAGAACTAATAAGCACCCCTCCGCAGCACGTGCCTTTATTCCCGCTCTCTCCCTTCTCGTCAGCCCCGCCTTGTGAGCATGCGCACCTTCGCTGCCGCACGTGGCTCCGCGCGCCTCTGCCTGCCCAGGCGGAGCGGCCACGCGCTGCAGAGGGAGGGGTTTGCTGCTGAGGGGGTTGTTAAGCGCAGCGGCTTTTGTGGGGTGATCTGTGAACGTAATGGAGCTGAGATCGGGCGTCACTTAAGCACACGGAGCGTCCTGGTGAAACCTCGTGTAATAAAATAGCAGAGATCCGAGGTTGCGGTACGGTTTAGTTTTGCACGCAGTGATGGATGCCGAGTGCCAGGTTAGTTGAGGGGCAGCACGCGCCCAGCCTGCGCGCACCACTCCCCCAACAGAAACAGCTTTGCCGCTCCCGCCTCTTCCTCAGACACGGCTGCCCTGCGGCTCCTTGCGCAGTTCGGCGCGGGGGACTGTGGGTAATGCAGTCCAATCGCGCCGTGACGCCTCGCGCTCCGTAGTGAAGGCAGAGCGACCTCTGCGAGGCATTGTGGGCCTTGTAGGAACGGGCACGCCCCAATCAGAGGTGTCGCTTGGGCAGGGCGCTCTCGCGCGGCCGGGCACGGTTCCACCATTATTTCCTACTGCGATCCCATTGGCCAACCAGAGGGCGTGACAGTCAGCGCCTACCCTGGCCAATCGGCGTGGGCCATGTAGAGAGGAAAGTCGTTTCCTGGCGGCTTGCGTACGCCGCGTTCAGCGGTCAGCTTTTATTCGTCAGTGCTGAGAGCTGATTGGTGGTGCCGGGGCGGTGGGTGGGGCGAAGGAGCCGGGCTCGGGGTCTGGCGACGGCGGCGGCGCCGCAACGGAGGCCGGCGGGATGGGGCGGCGGGCGCGTCTCGCGCTGCTGCTGTGCGTCGCGGTTCTGCGGGCCGCGGGGTTGGCGGCGGCTGGTGAGTGTGTGGCTGCTGCCTCTCTACGACGCGCCGGGCTGCGACCTGTGCGGTCTCGTTTCTAGGGGCCTGCTGCTGGGGCTGCCGGCTGGGCTCTGAGGTGTGGGGGAGCCAGAGCCCTTGGGTGCCGGGTTAGGGTGGGAGCTGCTTTGGCCTCAGCAGGGTGTTGTGGGAGCTGGGCATCTGGTAGTTGTGTGACCGCGGGGTGGGGAGCGGAGCTGGGCCAGACTGGGCCGACATAGGCCTTTAGTGGGGCGGGCCTTTTTTCCTCTGGGATCCCTCAGGAGCTGAAGGGTTTGTGCCTTGTACGGTCTCGCTCGTTCTGGCAGCACGGCATGAGTCTGTTCAGTGCAACTTAGTGTGTTTTGGTTTAACACAAAATGCTTTTTTCTCCCTAATATGGATCTCGTAGCCGATGCGCCAGTAGCGCTGATGTTGGCATTACCAGATGAACTTTCTCCCACGGATAGATACGCAGCACTACTGGAGCGTACACTGTGTCACTGTAATACCCTTTGCTGTTTCTGTTGGGATGCTGCTTCCATTTGTGTGCTTTGTGTTTGCTGTCATCCTTCTTCCCTTCCTGGGCTCCTGTTTCTCACTCCCTTGGAACCAAAGAAGCATAGGAGAAGAAACATGCAAAGCCTTTATTTATGTAGAGAGTCTTTAAAGTCTTTAAGAACTTGAATGTACAGCTTTTGCTAGTCAGGGTGTGCTTACAGACTGATATCTCAAGAAAGTTATTTTTTCTAGAGGTAAGTTCATTAGTCTGCGATTTATTTTCATGTGTCTGATAGGAACCTAAAGGTAAGTTCCATTGTTGGAGCTCAGACTGAATATCAACTGTAGTTATAGAGCTTAGTGCGTAATGTTATAAGCCAGCTCAACATGTCCCATGGCATGGAAAAGGCAAGCACAAGGACTGTGAAGCTAGAAGGGAGGCGTACCATGTGTGAATGCTGTGTTTGCACTGATGTAAAAGATAAAGCTGAGATAATTCACTATAAACGAGCCGTCTGTTGTTTTGTGGAAGTTCTGTCAAAATTAGGGGCTGCTTAACGGCACCTCTGTGGCTGTAGTAGCATGCAGAATGCAGGTCTTCTGGCTCGACTGCTTTTCCATCATCCTATAGCTCTGTGAATATGAGGTTCTCATAGATTAAATTAATCTCAAAAAAAACCTGTATATTTACAGTCAATTGGATTAATAGGCCCAAGTCAAACCATAGTACATTGCCTGACAGTTAAGGGTGCTGTTGCCAAACTTAAATTATTCCTGTGACATAAAATTTTTCATTAATATCCTGAATTAGTTAGGAAAGGATATTGGATTACAAGGGGGGGGGGGGGGCCGGGGGAAGATAATAATAATCTGTCTTGCTCCTATTTCCTCTATTTCTGAAGGAGAAAGAAGCAATAATCACTTTTCAGGTGCCTTGCTTTCCTTCAGTAACAGTAAGTCTGTGTCTTGTAGAGTCTGTTACACGCCTACCTACTGTGTTAAATGCTTCTTTAAATACTTGATCGTTCCCTGATGTCAGGAAACTGTTACCTGGAACCAGAGTATATTAGAGGGAGGGATTTTTAAAAGGTTAAATAAAAATGGTTCAACTGTTATGTCTGAACTTTGGAAGACACTTTTAATAAGGACTTTTCTTAGTCAGGCAATTAGCTATATATTTAAATCCTAACTGTGCTCATAGTCTGCTTCAAGCAATTTCCTGAAGATTTCTTGCAAGAAAACTCGTCAAGAGAAAGGAGTGCTTCTTAATTTAAGACATAATGTTAGTACAGATTATGAAGAAATTTGAGGTTGGGTCTAGGGGAAGAATACTAAGGCATCTATGGGGGCATGGGCAAAAGCACATGAAAATAGAAGCTACTTCTGTTCTGGTGAAAGATAGTGATCTGCTACTGCTTGTAGCTGCAGTGGCCTTCTGCTGCTTCTGCTTCATTAACAGTTTTGGGGGAACATAATCTTATTTGTTTCTGATTGTGGATATTATTTGATTCTAGATATTTTCCCTTGCTCATGGGAATAAAGAGATAGAAGTTCTTTTGCTTTGCCTGAAGAGAGGAAGCAATTCTTGCTCTGGCTATCCTGTACCTTCTTTGGCTAGCATTAGTGATAAGCATAACTTTTATTGTACTGGTACTGTTTTATTAACTGGTAGGACAGATAAATACAGGTATGTATTTATATTTGTTCTCATAAACATCAGAGTTTAATGGCTTTTCCTGTCCCTCGCAAGATTTTTTTGTTGTTTTTTTTTCCTAACTGGAATGCATTCCTAAACTTTCGCCTTATTAAAAGTCTCATTTTCTACAGAAGGCTGTAAACAGCTAGCAGCAATTGCAAGGAGACTGGAAAAAAGATTTGTATTCAGTATGAGAGTTGACCATTATCTTCATCTTGTAGTTGCCCTAAAATAAGGGCACTACAAAGATTGTAACTGGGAATAATTTACTTAGATAATTTGAAGGGATAATTTGAAACTAGTCTTGCTGAATAGATGCTGCTTAAGGATTTTGCTTAACTCATTGCAAGTTTTCGAGCTTCATGTAATAGGAATAGGATCTATGCTAAAGTGGCTCTGCTGGCCATTTCTTTTCTGAATTCAACAGTTGAAAGTTTTTTATAGAATTATAGAGTTATGGATTTTTGAGTCAGAAGAGAACTTTAAAAGTCATTTATTCCAGATCCCCCAGGGGTATTTCCTGGGGACACCTACAGCTATATTGGGTGGCTCAAAGTCCCCTATCCAATCTGACCTTGAATTTCTCCGAGGACCGAGCATCCACCACCTCTCTGGGCATGCTGTTCCTGTGCTTTACTACTCTTTTTGTAAAAAAAAAAAACTTTTTCCTTATACCCAGTCTAAATCTTCCCTCTTCTAGTTTGAAACCATTTCCCTTGCCCTATCAAAACAGACCTTGCTGAAGAGTTTGTCCTCTTCGTTCTTATAGCCCTCTTTTAAATACTGAAAGGCCACTGTCAGATTCCCTGGAATCTTCTCTTCTCCAGGCTGAACAGCCCCAGCTCATTCAGCCTGTCCTCCTAGGGGAGATGTTCCATCCCTTGGACCATTTTTGTGGCCCTTCTCTGGATGTGCTCCAACAGGTCCAAATTTGATAAGCAGTAATCATGGGTGACTTTAGGTTTCCTTTGTTTGTACAAAATTGGGATAAACAGGGCTTGCATTCTGTTTCATCATCTGACTAGTCACTGGCATGAAAAGAATGTTCAAAGAAGTAAAAATACCGCAGATGATCTCTAGAACAGCAGTCATCAAAATTCTGATGTGCATATTAAAAAATTTCCATGCTCAGTGTTTAACTTAAAGATAAATACACATGTATGTCCTACTCTGTTAATGCATTATGTACACAAAATAGAAATGAAAAAAAAAAAATGACAAAGATCAAGTAAATGGTATCTCATTTTATGCTTTATTAATGGTCCAAGAAATACTTTCTTCCTGCACTACAGAGACATGTCTTTGCACCCCTACTGTGTACAAAGTGTAGAGCATACTAAATTTCACTTGTTGCTTTGTTGTGATAGTGTTTGAAACTTGAAAAGTGTAGCCAAAACTGTAAGAATCATAGAATCACAAGGCTGGAAACAACCTGCAAGATCATCTAGTCCAACCACCCTCCCATTCCCAGTACCACAAGCTACTAAACCATCTCTTGTAGCTCCTCATCCAGGCGCCTCTTGAACACTGCCAGGGACGGCGACTCCATCACCTCCCTGGGCAGCCATTCCAGTGCCTGACCACCCTCTGAGAGAAAAAGTTTCTCCTAATGTTCAACCTAAACCTCCTCTGGTACAACTTCTGGCCGTTTCCTCGGGTGCTACTATTTGCCTGGGAGAAGAGGACAGACCCTTTTTCATCACAACCTCCCTTCAGGAAGTTGTAGAGTGCAGTGAGGTCTCCCCTGAGCCTCCTCTTCTCCAGACTGAACAATCCCAGCTCCCTCAGCCACTCCTCATAAGACTTGTGCTCCAGACCCCTCACCAGTTTCGTTGCCCTTCTCTGGACACCAACTGTCAGTCATCAATTAGAATGTTTGTTAAAACTCTGAGAGATTGTCTACAGCTTCCAGTTACTGAATTTTGATTTGTTTCCCAAAGGTGAGCAAGTGTTCTAATGTTAAAACAAGTGTTAGTTGTCTGGTAGCAGCAGCTCTTTAGCATTATAGTTGATTTGTTCTTGAATATAGCAAAACATTGGAACTGCTGGGCTTCTTCAACCTAATAATGTTATCTGAACTGCACCACCTGATTCCCACTATTTCTACCCACTCTCCATAATACTTTCCTGAAAGTGGTAGTTCTTACAAACCTCAGCTAGCACTACAGCTGGAATACTTCTGCTATATTTAAATAAACTAACTGAACAGAGGTTTTTCTACTTGGAGTAAAATAAATGCAGTTATTTGAAGCTGATCTTAGCTATATATGAAGTAGTAGATAATTGATAAAGGTGCTTAGCTGCCCTAGAATCCTGGCTGGGCATGTGAATACCTAGCTGTGTCTGTAATACTGCAAGATTTGTAAGAAACTTGTGAATTTCACCAGCTGCCTGTTTCAGGCACAAATCCTTCTGCTTACTCTTTCCTTTCAGTACTTCTTAGTATCCTTCTTATTTGTTTTAAAAAAAAAAGGTAGGATTCATTTTCTTGTTTTGTTTTCCAGAAGCTCTTTATAGAGATAGGCACCCTTGATAAGAGACTCAACTTTTAAAAAAAAAAAGAAAAGTCTATTACCTTTTCTTTAGCATTTGTGCATGGAAAAACAAATGAATCTATCAGCTTTAATCTCTGAAGCAGGTGCACAAATATATCGTCCGTGACTTTATTCAGGAGTTGAACCTTGACCAATAAGCTGTTCTTAGGTCAAACTAGGACCTGCCACTAATTCTGTCAGGAGTGTTCTCAACTGCTTCTTGGAAGTAGACACTTCTGTAAATAGAGGGTGCATATTAGTCATCAGTCCTCTGGAATTAACATTAATCTCAGTTATTTCTAGTCATATTACCAGTAATCTCTGCAACCTCATCTACTTTGCCATGACCCACAAACAGTTAAACCAGACTTGTTGTTTTAAACAGGTCTTAGAACCAATTATTCAGGTGCAGCTTTCCAATAACAAAGCTGGCTCCTTCAGAGAGAATTTCAGTGATGCAATAGAAATGAAACAGGTGATTTACTTTCAGGGTTGAAGAGCAAACATTTAATGAGCTCTAGCTTGTGTTGGTTGTGCTCAGATAGCATTATAAACCCCAATTCATGGGGAGTGGAGTGGAATTCTTATATGTAATAGGAGTTAGTGGCGTGTTTGTTTAGATTTTAAGGTTTTTATTTTGATTTGAATTCTGTACTGGAGGAAGGGAAACCTATAGCATTTTCTTTCATTTCACCTAGATGAGGTGGTGTCAGATGCTGATAATGTTGTCAGATCTGATAAGAGTTACATTTCAGCTGTCACATTTGAGGCTTTTGATTGAGATGAATGGTAGTGTAAGTCAAGTTGTCTGAAGTACAATGAGTAGTCCTTTGAATCACTTACACAGCTCTGCAAAACAGTGATGAAAGCGTCATAACAAACTTTTCAGATTATCTGCTCCCTCGTTTTCACCTCCGTTCCTTTTGCATTTTAGTGGATCTCTGCCTAATGACATTTCTTATCTTCAGCTTCTCTCGCCCATCTTTCTAACTGATTAGCCTGTAATAACCCATTCAGGTGAGAAAGATGACAGTTAATCAAAGATTACAGCTCTTAAACAATATCTCAAGTCATTTCTCATAGTTCTAAAGAGAAACTTCTGCCTGAAGTTTGAATATGCTGGTCAGGCATAAGGATTTATCATTCTTCTATGCAAAGTACTGTTTAATTATCAGTGAGATGGTGCTAATATCACTTTCTGGTTAATCTTGAAGCTGTTTATACTAAAGCTGATATGGTGACTAAAATCCTCTGATTACTTGAGTTATTTGCACTTTCTGTGTACCTTTTCAAGCAGTTTAGCTGAACTGGAAGAATTCAGACTGCATGTTAATGTAGAAGATTAATTTGAGTTACAGTAACAATAAATCCTTTAGCTTTTCTAATATTGGATACAATTGTATTATGCCAATATTAGAAAAGCTACAGGATTTAAAGTTCAGATGTGAGACTTTTGATTGCTCCTGACAACACTTGATGACAGGGTCTATTTTGAAGTGTATTACTTGCATTATTCAACTTTATACACTGGAGTATTTCAAAACAGTGGTAAAATACGACAAAATCAAAACAAAACTTTAGCTGTTCTTCAAAAATAAAACATTATGGAAAACATGTAATGACTTGTAATCTCTCTTATAGATGAAGAAGGGAATCAAGATGAATCACTGGAGTCAGAGGTGAGAAAAGTTTCTAGTCATTCTGTTTTTTTTCTTGTGGAGTAAGAACAAGGGTCTGAAATGCAGAACTATGATTCAGTTGTTGTTTTCAAGAATTCTTTAGCTCTCACTGTTTCATTGACTACTTCTGTGTGATGAAAGAATTAATCTTCTGTATCTTGAAGAGTGTTCTTTTCATGGAACTAGGATGGAGTCAGTGAGAGCTAATAGCTCAATTTATTTCTGCTAATCCTCTTTAAACGTACTATACTAATTGGAACCCAGATGAAAATCATGACAGCATATCTTTTTAAATTAATATATGTATTCTTTTTTTTTTTTTTTGCAACTTCTTTCTTTGGTTTCTAATCTTCTGAATTATGTGGCTGCTTTCTTTCAGGCTTTACCTGCAGAGGACCAGGTGAAGGACCATTCTGCAGGAACTCGAGTGGTAGCAGGTCAGATCTTTCTTGAATCAGGGAAGTCAGGCTCTCAGCCTGAGGATGAAGAGAACTTCCACAGTCAAGAGGAAGAAAAAGAGAATTCTCTGGAAGAGTTGAACTCTCTAGACATGTCTGACCTATTAAATAAGGATTTGGAAGATGCAGAAATACAGAGTCCAGGTAACTGCTTGCAAGGTTATAAACTAGTCGCAAGAGAAAACACTCTGCATAACTGAGATGTAAATAAACACAAATAGTCATTTTTAACTCATCAGCTAACAAGCATCCTTACTTTTCCAGAATTTACAAGAATGGTAATTGGTATCCTTTTATTTGCAAGAAGCTTTTAGTGTGTATTTTTAGATTCATTTGAGTTTTCTTTAGTCCCATTACTACCATCTTTTTGAAAAGATTGTAATGTCAAATCAATAAAGCACTGAATTCTTCATATAGAACTCAAGTACATGTATATTACTGTGTGTGTAGAAACCATAGAAAGAGAAATTGCATCAGTGTTGCAGTCTGCTGACCATGTGTCTGGAGAGTAGGTTGATAAAAAAGGAACAAACCTTGATATAAAAACAAGTTTCCTATAAGTGTCTTAGGGCAGCAACTAAATTGCTTGTGAACTTCAGTAAATTTTCAAATACAAGTAAAACCTTGTGTCTAACATCTCTAACTTCTAGTGTTCTGGGTTTTCTGTTTGTTTGTATCTTGCTAACAATAATATGAGTTTAATATTATATACATTTATAAGTATAAATAATATAAGCATGATTATATAAAATTATTATTTTTGACTTTCAGTTAGTAGTGAATGGTACCTACGTGGTACAGTTGAGTACTCTAGACTTTGTATAGCAAAGAATTTTCATTTTGTCCATAAAAATTTAATCTTCAATTTTGCTAAAAAGAGTAGCTACACGGTAATACTAATGGTGTCTATCTTCTCAGCTCCTGGTTTGAATATCAAAAGAAAACAGGAGTAATGAATAGGGTCTCTATTAATATATTCAAGTATTTTCTAATATACCTTCTTAATGCAGAACTAGTGTATAGTCTGTATTAAAAAAAAAAAAAAGTTACTAATAGGATTGAATACTGCTTTTGAGAGATGTAGTGTTGTAAGGAGAAGTATATTAAACTCTACTTAATAGTTCTGTGGCACTAATGAACTAAATACTTCATTTACTCAATCTGTTTCAAAATGAGTTACTTCCTCCACAGAATTATGTGACTGGATGGCTTGTCCCTGGGTATTGCTTGCATCTAAAATTTTTAACTATTCTTGTTGAAGTACTGAACATGATTTAAAAACTGTAAGTTTACACATCCTGTCCAGATCTTTTGAATTTGTTATGAAATAAGCTAGTGATATGGATGGAAGGATTACTTTTTGTATACAAAATGCAGTTCTGACAGAAAAGTGCCTGTATTCTGGGAGGGAGAAGACTCTTAAAGGAAAGCTTCACTGAGGAGATTTTTAACTGAGTGGGGCAGGAATCTGCCTCAGACACATTACATCTCTTGAACGAGCTGTCAGAGACAGGACTGCATTACAAGAGATTAAAGCTTTTCTAAAGATATATTCACCCATATGCATGGTGATGTGATTGCATGCAAAATACTTTTAAACTTTCCATGTGTATTTTGCAGGTCAGTGAGCAGAGAAAAATTCCATCTTTGGAATCTTAGAATAATTGCAATTAAGACATTTCTTTTGAGAAAGAAGTTGGAATTCTCTTCCCATCTGTGAAGAGGAAAAAAAAAGAATGTAGTATCTTTTGGTTATTTATCCTTTTTGGGCAGTTTTCCACCAACTGCAACAATCAGTTGATACGGAGCTGTCAATTCCTGCCATATTTCCCTTCCAATTTGTAGGAATCTTAGAGTAACAC
Organism: Lagopus leucura; assembly: GCF_019238085.1. Taxonomy (NCBI): domain Eukaryota; kingdom Metazoa; phylum Chordata; class Aves; order Galliformes; family Phasianidae; genus Lagopus; species Lagopus leucura. The sequence continues at coordinate 24,049,641 of NW_024962250.1, read as the reverse complement.
AATGTATTTAAAATTCCTGAATACTTATAAATATGTATTTGGATTTCATGTGGTATAAAGTATCTTCATAATGAAGTTCTGTCATGAGCTCTTAGCATGAGGTTGTGCATTATGCAATAGCTAACTGACATCTAAAATGTTTCAAACCTACTTCCATCAAGACACATTTAATGCATGTTTGATAACACTTTTCCTCATGTTATTTAACTTGCCTAGGGGCATCTGCCAAGGAATCAACTTAGGAAATGCAATTTGAACAAGTGATCTATTTCTGGGGATTTTTCCTATTAATAATAATAAACTAGTGTGATCTTTTGGCCTTGCAAGTGTAGTTCTCTAGAGAGAGGAAAAAAACACAAACTTTCCCTACAGCCACGAGAGGTAGAAACTTTACCTTTAAAAAGCAGTCTAGTTGACATTATCAGTTGCAGATCTTTGCAAATGTGTTCAAATGAAGCTCAAGCCAACTGCTGAATTCAGCATACTGAAACAGAACTTCATAAAAGGCTGACTGAAATAATTTCATGTTCAAAAAATGAAGATAGTTCATAGTCTTCATAGAGGATTGATATTACCTAAAAATAGTGCAGTGGAATTGCTAACCTTTGATAGTATAGTGAGTGCATGAAAAGTAACACCACTAAAAGTAATTTTGAATGCAACTTAAACTGGTGAAGTGAAAAAATGTTTTCAGTGTATTTACGTAAAAAAAAAAAAAAAAAAAAAAAAAAAAAAAAGTGCAGTTTTTCATGGAAGTCTTTCCTTAAAATTGTATATTCTAATGCATTTGCTGAGAAATTAAAAATAGGATTCCTGCTGTTCCATTTCATAATTTGAAAATAAGATTAATATTTTTAAGTGTTATTTGGGAAAGTAACTGTTTTTACATGCTTTTGTAAGTTAGAATCTTTGATTCAAAAATTGATTAAATACAATTTTAACTTCATAAAAGTTAATATGTAGGAATTATGTTGGTATGTCTCCTATGTTGGTATGATAGACAGCTGCTTCTCTTTATTCTATAAATTAAAGTTATTTCTGGGTATGTATTTTCAGTTTTGACAGCTATTGGAGGTACTGCAGATGGTGAACCTTGCCACTTCCCCTTTTTGTTTATGGAGAAGGAATATGCAGAGTGTACTGCAGATGGGAGGGAAGATGGCAGGCTTTGGTGTGCAACAACCTATGATTACAAGAAAGATCAAAAGTGGGGCTTCTGTGAAAGTAAGCAAGCTGGTGTTTTTTATTTTTGTTCAAATAATACTTTCTTAATTCAGTGTTTTCATATATCCTTATGCTCTTTACTACATGATCTGGAAGTCCTTATTGTATATTAATGGCCATCTCGTGTAAGAAATGAGAAAGGCAAAGTTCTCATGATGGGAAATACTGGGGAAGAATTATAGTGCAAGTGCAGTTTTTAAAGCTTTTGGGAAATCTTGCAGTGGGGGAATCTGTAAAACTCGCTTTCTGAAGCTGTAGAAGTATGGAGATTTGACAGTGTTCCCCATTACACTTGCTGATTTTCTTGTATGCAAGCAAGCTTTTTCTAGAAAGCATCCTCCTGAAGGAGGAACCTTTCTTCCATGCACAGCTTGCTTTTGAGCAAGGAAAGGAATAATTTGACAGCAAACTCATGACAGAGATCACATGAGATGGTATCTTTGAAGATGCTCAACGTTTCCTTTGCCCGGTAGTCACTCAGGGTTGTTTATTGGTCTTCAAAAATACTCCTTAAACTGTATTTACCCTTAAAACAAGTAGGAATTTTGAGAGACCAGTCTTAAGATGTGTAATTGGAGATCTTAATGTTTTGGGTTATTTATTTTGCTTTTAAAAGCTGAAGAGCAGTCCAAAAAGAGGAGGCAGATGCAAGAAGCTGAGGATATTTATCAGACTGGAATGAAAATCCTTAATGAAAGCACCAAAAAGGCTCAGAAGAAAGAGTAAGTCTACACCTTCCATCCCTACAAGATAATGACTATGTAGCTGGTCAGTCATTTATGTTTATGAATTAACATAAATTAGATGCCTTGGTATTTTCCTGCTTAATGAGACTTATCAACAAGTTAGGCAGTGATGGTACTGAAAATAAATTTCTGAATCAGTGTCTTCCAAGTGTTGGCTTAATGCAAGGTGGTGCTGCAGTTTTCTAGCTACAGTCTGAATGTGAGACCTGCCTGAGAGGAGAGTGTGTGATACAAGTAGTTGATATGTCTCTGTTACTAGATCCTTTTTCAAATGTTTCTTGTTATGGTTTTCATTCGTTTTCAAATACTGGGTTGGTGAAGAAGAGCTTTTCTTGTCCTGCTCTGTTCGATCTTCAGGGAAATGTTAATCTTATTCACAAATTACTAAAGCTCAAATAATTAGCTTTTTGTGAGCTAGGGTAATGTTTGTAGAAGAAACCAAAAAAGAATAGAAAGAGATGTTCTGTTCTTTCTGGTATTTTTACTTTCTGCCCTGTAATACAACCAGTTGTTGGTGAAGTAGTTTTCAGTTTACTGTAATAATAGCTAAGTTAAGAAGTTAAGTTTAGAACTGCCTGGTACTCATTTTGGCAACTTCATCAGGAAGTGGTGACTTCAGGGTACTGATTATTATGTGAGCATGATTACTGCGTTAAATTTGTCGATGGAGACAAGGCAGCTTATTCTGACCTCAGAAAGCTGAGCTACACTTAGAGATTGTCCATCACACCTTGGCAAAGATAAAGACAGCTAGTACCTGTTAGCATTTGATTAAATAGTATCAGATTTTAGAACAGAGAACTTTGTTACAGTTAGCATGACTGTTTTATCACGTGACTTGTCATGTGTGCAGTTGTCTTGGACCAAATATTTGGTATTTTCATCTGAATAATTTTGTACTCATCAAATCAAAGACTCCAAAGTAGTTTTCAGGCTTCTTTTAATCTGCTATATTCTCTGAGGTTATTACAGAAATGGTCCTTGTAAATATTCAGCACATTGCTTGAAATTGTTCATACAAGAATGTGAATTGTACAGGTTTAGGAATGGAATCTGTTTTGCTTTGAAGTGACTAAAATTGTTTTCTTTTAAGAGCATATCAATATCTTCTGAAGGCAGCTGACATGAATCATACCAAGGCAATGGAGAAAGTGTCTTACGCACTGTTGTTTGGGGATTACTTGAAGCAGAACATACAGTCATCTAAAGAGCTATTTGAAAAACTAACAGAAGAAGGTTCTCCTAAAGGACAAATGGTATGTGAATTCTTAAATTCTGCAAAAATCTCCATAGGTTTATAAGTCGCTTAGATCTATAGATTGTACTTGTTTTAAATGGGTTTTATAGATTGTTCTTTCCTCTAGAATGAGATGAAAACAATGAATGTCATCTGTTACCTAGATTTAAAAAAAGGTAGTAGACACAGCACTTTGTTTGAAAATGTGATGTGAAACAACTTGTTCTGGTTGTTACCAGGAGCCAACTGATCTACCTGTAGGTATCCCTGCTCATTGCAAGAGAGTTGGTCTAGATGACTTTAAGGGCCCCTTTTCAATGGAAACAATTCTGTGGTACTTGTTCATTGTGTTGAAAATTGTGGCTATTGTCAATTTGTGTACATCAGTGTTTGCATATACTTACTTCCTTCTCTGTTTCAGAAGCATCAGCTTCTTTTGGAGTTGACCGGTTTCTCTTGATTCTTTGTCTTGAAAATCCTATTCCCCACTTAGTGTTAGAGCACTGATTTGCCTTAAAAAGCGAGAGTATTTTTTTTTTCTAGAGACTTAATATCAATAAAGATCAGAATTTTTATCAGTCTAGAATTCAGTACTGTCGCCGTTTCTCACGGCGACTTAAGTTGTGGTCCGCCCGGCCCGCAGTGGCCTGACAGCCTCAGGCCCAGTGCCCAACCGAGTCAGTCCCGCGCTAGGCCTGATCCATTCGTTCGCTATTCAGCACACCAAAATGATGTGACAAAATGCAGTTTATTGTAAGCAACACACTCTTCTTATAGCTCTCCCTATATCGCAGTGTTACCAATCACCTTTGCTACGATTATCTCTTCCCAATAGACGTGTGGCATGTCTTGTCTTGCCATGTCTCACCATGGTTTCTCCACTGTCAAGGGGCCCCCGCAGAGCCTGGTGACCTCCACAGCCTCCCTTGTATGTATTCCATTAACCACAGAAGGGGCCCCTGCAGATCCTATTACGCCTGGTGACCTCCACAGCCCTCTTATTTACGTATTCTGTTAACTACACAGTACTATCTGCATTGTTTCTCTACACTTTAAGAGTTGCCTAGAATGGTTTATGTACACTGCATCTTCTATGCTACTAGTTTCTCTACTGAGTCACACAGCTGTAACAGGTGTTAGAGTAGATACAGTAGTACTTAACTAAACTTACAGAATAAAAGTAACTTGGAAAAATGTAGCCAAACAATTTTTGTTACTCTAACTACTATTGTATCTGTATTCCCTACATGTATGTACCAATTCTGACCTGTTGTTTGTTATGTTAGAATGAATTCTGATGAATTGCATGTATGGTAGTTTCTTAAGTTTCTTAAACAACTGAACAACTTAGGAACTTGATATTGTAAAATAAGGAAGGAAGGGCCTAGATAGAGGAAGTACCAAGTGAAGGTAGAGAATAGCATGTTCTTTCCAACTTTGAGTTGTTGTATGATTCCTTTATAATTATGTATTCCAGGAATACGTAATCCTGGAATTTCCTTGGGATTTGCTGACTATCTTCATTTTATTTCTAGGCCCTTGGATTTCTGTATGCATCTGGTCTAGGAGTCAATTCTAGTCAAGCTAAGGTAACACATGGAAAAAAATCTTCTGTGTGTGTTTTTTTTTTATCTTGGAGGGTGATGTTTATATAATCAGTGATATTTTTATTTTTTAAGGCCCTGGTCTACTACACATTTGGAGCTTTAGGAGGAAATCTGATAGCCCATATGATCTTGGTAAGTAAAAGCTCCCAGTTAAGTTTTTATATGCGTGCATTTCCTATTATTCCTCCTTCGTGTAAGGAAAAATCTGCTCACTGTAAGCTGTGTGCCACTGTGGATTTAAATGAACCAAATATATATCCCTTTTCACTTAAAGCAAAATGATATCTGCCTTAATTGTTCTAAGCTGATAAAAATAGTGAAAGCCAAAGATCTTGGCAGAAGATGCAGTTTCAAATTATGTTGAGATTTAAGAGAAAACATATTGCATTTAAGTGGAAAGATGTTTAGGTTTTCACCTGTAAGTTTGTCCTGGAGTAATACCTGCTGTTTATTGGATACACTTAGCCTTTTGAATGGTATCAGTCAATTGCTTTTAATGGTTTTGGAATTGTCTCATGGCTTTCTTTTAGCCTGTTGTCTTGTCAAAACTTGTTCCAGTAATGTGAAAACTTTTGTTTGTAATGTGGCAGATAGTGAGTTGTCAAATGAGTGCCATCTTTGTTTTCTTCTTAGGGTTACCGTTACTGGGCTGGGATAGGAGTCCTGCAAAGCTGTGAATCTGCTCTCACTCACTATCGACTTGTAGCTAATCACGGTAAAAACACTTTTTACTCAACTAATATTTTTGAATGATATAGAAATACCTAGAAAGTCTCCTTTTGTCAGCATTAGAGAATTATATTTTTACACTTCTAAGTTATCAGTTTGGTTCTGAATTGTAAGGTTTTTTTACCTCTATTTTATAGAAATGAATTTAATTCTTAAACAGTGTTTCAGTAATTTATTCTCTGTTTAAAAAAAAAAAAAAAACCCTGGATCTCTAATGGTTACTCAAAGTTGCAGTATAGTATTTGTATTGAGAAAAGCTGCCTGAAAGTTTTACGTATCTGTTTTCTAGTTGCTAGTGATATTTCATTGACTGGTGGAACAGTGGTTCAACGGATTCGCTTAGCAGATGAAGTAGAAAATCCAGGAATGGCAAGTGGAATGCTGGAAGAAGACTTGATTCAGTATTACCAGTTTGTAGCAGAGAAAGGAGATGTACAAGCACAGGTAAAACTTAAGTTCATTTGATATTTTGCAGGAGTTTTGGGGGATTGTATGAAAAGTTTTAGGAAGCTAAAGCTCTAATATCTCTCTCAGTATTTCTCAGCAGTCAGGTTGATTGACATTTCCCGACTATCTTTTATGAGAAGGAGCTTATATTTTAGCATGCTTAAGATTGGACTTAAAAGCAAATATCTGTGGAAAAATAAATCCAAAATATTATCACTTCTGTATCTTAGAGAAGATGATATTGGAGTTCATGGAAGCCAATCAGACTAGTTTAAGAATAATTTTACATGTTGTAAGGGAAGTCTTGGTCAAAAGAACTGGCCTTGTGAAAGAGCCTCAGTTTCTTACTGCTTTGTTTTTGTAATATTTCTGCGTGGTGCCAGCTGGACCTCTTCTATGTGTAACACAGGTTGAGGGGAGAACACTGCAGGCCAACTGTCATAATTTAACTCTCAGCTAAGACTTAAGAATTGTGTAGAATTGAAATGAACAGTCTTTTTTTTTTTTCTTTTTTATTATTCTCCATTAATTCTCCACTTCTCTTAGCATAATATGGAGGAAATGGGTTTTGTATTCTGTCTTTGTCTATATTATCTGTGTTTCTAAGAAAGTAAATTTCCTATGGAAAAGTGATTTATTTGTATTGTACCCTTTATGTTTAGGTTGGTCTTGGACAATTGCACTTGCATGGAGGAAGAGGAGTAGAGCAAAATCATCAGGTAGCCTTTCTGTGTATCTCCAGTTTGTATTACAGTTACAGAGTGGGGTGGAAATAGTGTAGCTAAGAACACAATCAAGCAGAACTCTTATGTGCCATAAGGTGTTTAATGTCTTCAGTAAAATTTAATTTTGTGTTTAATACAGTTAGCTTAATACTAGTCTTAGAAATGAGGAAGTAAAAATACAAAGACGAGTTTTTCCACTAAATGTTATCTGAAACTGGCTGAGTTTCTGCATATGTAGTAGGATCTTCATGGTGGACTGTGTATACATTAGCAATTATATTCTAACTCACATGAATTCAAAGAGTAGAGCACTTCAATAGCCAAAATGAGGTGACTGAAATACTACAGTTAATAAATCTGTTTAGAAAGCGAAACTTCTGCAGTCATAAGCTAGCCTAGCTATTGCTCGTAAAAGTTAAAATAACTATCTTCTGAAAATATATACTGAAAAACTAGAGAGCTGAGTGTGCTGTTCTGGGGATTATTTCAGACTCTGCTACTGACCACAAATTATGTAACAGCAGCCACCTTAAAAATGGCTCATCATAAGAGTTTAAAGAATATGTTCAGTGGTCAGAATGAGTATACCCAAGCTTATATACCTGTATAGCTTGTGTTCAGTAGCAGTTTTTTTCTCTGCCTATTGGAATACACTGAGTGGTATTGCTGCTCAGTACTGAGATTTTATATAGGGAGCTCCATTAAATAAGGCAGCATTGATAAGCCTTTTGCTCAGAAGAACCTGCAAGCCTGACAATTGTACTTGTGCTATATTTTGTAAGAAAAGACTCAGATCATATATCAAGATAACTAAAATACTTGTTTTCCTTTCTCCAGCGCGCATTTGAGTACTTCAATCAAGCAGCTAATGCTGGCAACTCACATGCCATGGCCTTTCTAGGAAAGGTAAATATTGAACACTCAAAAATAAGACAATTGTCTGTTTCAGTTGAATAATAGTATTTCCTATCTCCTGATTTTGTGTAGTCTCAAACTGGAATGCTGGAAGCTTCAACTTTGCTAGTTTTAAACTGAGAGTAGCAGTTTATTATGTCTAGTCTGTTTTCTATTTCCTCTTTCACTTTTGGAAGTTTTTTTTTCAGTGAATAGTGCTTGAACTAGACGTTTAAAAGTAGGAAATGGGTGTCTAGATAGTTAACTGTGGTGTAGCAAATGTTTATTCCAGAAAGAAAAAAAAAAAAATTTCTTATTCTGTACTGGAAACAGAGGTATCTAAATTAGTTTCCAGTGGGTTTGTATCAAAGCTTGAATCTGTCTGCAGAGTGGACCTTTATATCAGTTTTCTGAGACTTATTTCCTTCTTAAATTTAAATTGGACTGAGCAGCTGCTATTTGTGGTGTGAACACCTTTCTCCTTAGAAAGGTATTCAGGTCACTTGCCTGAGATCTAGGTTATCAGCTACCTTTACTCTGTATGAGGAGCTAAATCCTTATTATTCAATGTGAGTACCCCGTAAGATTAGGCAGCAGTGTACAGTAGCTCTGGCTTACCTTCTTGAGGTTCTCACTGCACTGGAGATTAAAAAACTCATGGAAAAAAAGAGTATAGTGTGCTTATCAAGGCACCTGACGTAACAGATTGCAGTTTCCTGCTTTCAGGGCTGTTTGAATACATATATAATAAATGCTTGAATTGAATTAGGCTAGGAACAGGGCCTAGCAACCAATTCTTGTTTTCAAGCGTATTTTACATGCTAGTATAGTTTAACTTCCATTGGTCTTAGAGAACTTTTTTGCCTAATTGTGTTTCTCCACACTGGATCAGAAGTGAAGAATATTATTACTCAAAGCTTTTAACTTTATGGATAGTTCATTCTTCATTGGAATCTAAACCCTCAGAATCTGAAGTTATAGCATAATACATGTATTCTGCTTTGGTATAAGTTCTTTATTTCATAATAAAATAAATAGAGTTGCCTAATGCTACAGTGCTTCATGATGTCCACAGAAAATTATTTGCAAGAACTTCTTTACAGTGAGGGTGACGGAGCACTGGAACAGGCTGCCCAGGGAGGTGGTGGAGTCTCCTTCTCTGGAGATGTTCAAGACCTGCCTGGACGCCTACCTGTGCGACCTACTGTAGGGAACCTGCTTTGGCAGGGGGGTTGGACTCGATGATCTCTGGAGGTCCCTTCCAACCCCTACAATTCTGTGATTCTGTGAAAGTTAATTTATTTGAGTAGTCATCAGAAATGATTTTTTTTTTTCTTTCAGATGTACTCAGAAGGAAGTGATGTTGTACCTCAGAATAATGAAACAGCTCTTCAGTATTTCAAGAAAGCTGCTGATATGGTATGATTATCTGCTTGCAAGAAATACAGCATCTGCACTATAGAAGTTGAATAGCTCAGAAATATTACTAATGCCTTTTTGCACGCTTATGTATGTGTACAGCTACTCCTGTCCTAGGCTACAGTTTAACTAAATCCTGAATGTCAAGGACCTGGAGACTGTTCTGATACTGGTCCTCTTGACTTGATAATTTGCTACCTTCACTAAAAGTTTCTGATATGCCCCATTACCTTCTACAATTCTACTTACAGTTCTACGTACTTCTAATTCTGTAGTGATGCTGGTGATTAACACAGGACCACCAGCAATCTGCCTCAATTTAAGACAGATTCTTAGAGCTTTGCTAATTGTTTGGGAGTTTCTATGGCATTCAGAATGCTTCAAACTTGGAAAAACTAAAGATGAATAAGTTGTTAATGCTCTAGCTTCCTAAGGGTGAGTGTTCAACATTTTGAAAATGCACTGTGGACTTTGATAACTAGCATTAAAATTTTTTTCCTGTTTTAATCACCTATGTAGCTATTGAGTAAAATTTCCCAGATACGCTATTTTCTTCTTAAATAACTATTGCTTAATAAATTTGTTTTGCATGTTTTCATCTATTTCAGCACTACTTGTTTTTGCATTACTAAAGAGCTGCAAAATTTGAGAAATTTAGTTGTAGGCTTGATTTTCTTTACAGAATTTTATTTTTTTGCTTCAGGGTAATCCGGTTGGGCAGAGTGGGTTAGGAATGGCTTATCTCTATGGAAGAGGTGTTCCAGTGGTAAGTTTTTGATGGTCATCTTTCTAGGTGTAGTGGAAATGTTAAGTCATGGCCTGAATCAGTGGTTGAGCACCTGGTGGGAAGCGAAGGTCAACCCAGGGGAGCTCAGGTGCAAGCAATGCACCTCACTGACTGGAAGAGGTGGAGCCAAGATCCACCCCTTCCCAGTCCTCATTTAAGGGTTGACAGTGAAGGTGACGGTGTCTCTTGCTGGAGATCCCTGCTTACCTGAGCTCTTTTCCTTCATTTCTGCGTCTGTGGCTGCTGCATTTGGGTTTGTTCTCATTTGCTGTAGCCAAAGACTTTGCCACCCCGGTATTATCATCCCAGTATAGTATTACACTTGTCATAGCTGATTGTGCTGATTTTGCAACTTCTTGCTTTCTACAAGCTCTTTCTCTAGAGAGGAGTACTGTAGAACACTTACTTGAGGAGAATTATATTGCTCTGAAAGCTTCGTGGAGAAACTTTTAATATAAAAATAATAGTAATTCACTGAAGGGTTAACAACTCTTAAACATGTTCTAAGTTCCTTCTAACAAGTTTGAAAATACTGCCAGCGCTGTTAGAGAAGTGGGGCAGTGTGAAAGTTTTGCTGGAGTTTTAAACTTAGCTTTAATTTTCTTGTGAAGCAAAGCAAGCCCTAACTGCCCCCAATTTTATCTCTTGTGACAGTGGAGGAACGCCTTGAGGCTTTTAATTAGTTCTTTGGCCTCATTGCATTACCAACACAGAGGTCTCTTTTTCTGTCAGGTGTTACATTTTTAGTTATATAAACAGGTATTCATAAAGTTTAATTTTCCAAGTTGAGGAAACAAGTTGCTTGCTTTTGAAACAGCACAAAAAATCTCTTGAACTATAACTATTTGTGGCAACATTATGTGTGGATGCCAGCTTTCATTTACCTCTAGAGGTTCCTGCCAAACTCAATCATTCTATGTGATTCTATAAGTTGTATCGTCCAACCCACATGCTGCAGTAAGACTTCTTAGAATGAGTTGCTTGGGACCATCTTCAACCAGCCATCTTTTGAATATCTCCCATATCTCCATCTCTTGGCAACCTGTTCACTTGTCAGTCAGAATATGCCTTGTATGTCTTATTTTTATATCTTAAGCCTGTAGCTGTTTTATTTTACACGCGTTCTCTCTTTATTTAAATTGTGCTATATTGCAAGGCTCTAATGACTGGATCGAATTTTCCTGCAGAACTATGAGCTAGCTCTGAAGTACTTCCAGAAGGCTGCAGAACAGGGATGGGTTGATGGACAACTTCAGCTGGGTTCCATGTATTACAGTAAGTGGCATCAAAATGATTTGCCAGGTATAAGCAACTGCCATTTCAGTATCTGTTCACTAGGTGGCATTAAAGGTGAGGATATACTGCATGTATACTGCAGTGTTACTAGACTGCATTTATGTTTTTTTCCTATTTGTCTTTCTCCCCACTCATTTATGTACCTTTCTGTAATGTTTTGTAGCGATTGTGCTGTATTTCATACAACTTTGCCTGTTACGAGGAATGAATAGCATTGACTTAATATTTCTTTTAGATGGTATTGGAGTCAAGAGAGACTATAAACAAGCTTTGAAATATTTTAATTTGGCCTCCCAGGGTGGCCATATTCTGGCTTTTTACAATCTGGCTCAGATGCATGCTACTGGCACTGGAGTGATGCGTTCTTGTCATACTGCTGTTGAGGTAAGGTCATCCACTTATAATGCAAGTCCAATAATGTTAACTTGCAAATGATTGGATATAACTATGTCAGTTTACCTAAGATATGTCATAGTTAAAATGCATTGGTGACTGCAGAACCAAGGCTATCATAAGGGAAAGTATTAAATTATTGAATTGCTTTGTATCTCATGAGAAAAACCTTTAATTTTTGTGTTGCTGTGATGTGACATTTGTTTTCTTAGCTCAGAAGAAAATCAGATGAACGTAATACACACTTCACTATTTAATTACTGATTTTTTTTTTCATTTAGACATAGTTTCAAGTGTACAATTTAAGCTGAGAAATAGGACATTTTTTTTAAAGCTCTTGTTCAGTATATTTCTGAGTAAGCAGCTGAATCTTGGTGTTTTTTACACACCAAGATTTACTTAGGAATCTATATACTCTGTATCTTGAAGTTTAAGCCTGTCTTAAGCAGTGAATTTATCGATTGAGACTTTCCTGTGAAATGCAAATGCTTTTAACAGGTGTTTGAATGTTCAAAGTTTACCTCCTGTAAAATACAAATTTCTGAAGTTCCTCACAGACTTCTCCCTCTTCTCTATTCCTCTGCAGTTGTTTAAGAATGTTTGTGAACGAGGACGCTGGTCTGAAAGACTTATGACTGCATACAACAGCTATAAAGATGGCGATTCAAATTCTGCTGTTGTTCAGTATCTTCTTTTGGCAGAACAGGGCTATGAAGTTGCACAAAGCAATGCTGCTTTCATACTTGATCAAAGTAAGGACTCCAGCTCGTTCTCAGGTTTTTTCAGCTCACTTGTAATAGTCCTGTTAGTAGAACTTTAGAATTCTTGAAGGTCTATCTTGTTCAGTTAGTGCTTCAATGGAACTTTTGTCACCTTTCCTCCTTTTCACACTGGAAAATTGGTAGTCTTTTTACCTCTATAGCTTTCTAACCTTTAAGTCAGGAAACACTTAAATTTTGACTTCTAGGATTTAAGAATAGGGTAGTGAGTGTTTTTTCAAAGGGGCTTTAGTTACTCATCTTTACATAAGCTAAAGCTGACACAGCAGAGGTATCAGTTGTGGCTGGGACATAGCATCTTGGTCTGGGTTAAAATTTCAATTATTATTATATCTATAAATCTACATCTCAATTCGAGATTAATGTAAAACTGTTAAATACACTTCATACAGAGAATCTTTTAACTGTGAGGTAGTATGCCTGAAACCATATTCACACTCCAAGTGAAAAAAATTGAGACCTTTGAGGTAAAACCATACAGTTTGTTCATAACTTGTATGTGGGGAGAGATGAAGAGAAAAAAAAAAAAAAAAAAACATAAAAATGAATGTATTTCTTACTGATTTCAGACCCGCTGAATCATGTTTGGGCAATAGCACACTTAAATTTTTAATCTTCTTACATGCTGCATATAAGCATTTGAGGGCAGCTAGGTGTGAGTGTGTGTGTGTGTGTGTGTGTGTGTGTGTACCAGATTCTCACTTAACTAAATTGATTTCCTTTCTAGAAGAAGCTAGCATAGTAGGAGAAAATGAAACATATCCACGAGCATTGCTTCACTGGAATAGAGCGGCTTCTCAAGGTACGTTTGGTATGGTAACAATTCCAGTTACATCAGATGTCAGATACACACTTTTTTTTTTTTCTTTATGAAGCAAGGAAGGGGAGAAAAGCTTCTATTTTGTTCAACATTAGTCATATTCCACAAGAGCTTGTGGCTGTTCTTTATTCTACTGGTAGCCATAAAGTTATTGCTTCGTGACTGTAGGCATATTGCGCTCTGAAGTCCTGGAAAGTGTAAAAAAATAAAAATTTTTTAAAAAATGTAGAATGCATTTCTCTTGCCATTACACATGAAATTATAGAGCAGTATTAAACATTGAGAAATATATATTTACTTGAATATTTTAGTTGATCCACCTTTTTAATGTAGATGCAAAATATCTTGAGGATTTTGGTACTTGTCATCATTCATAAGAAATGTCATTCCTTATTGAAAGCAAGAAAAGCCCAGTGATCAAGAATTCAGCATTGTTCAACAAAGCAGAGTTTAAACTCTAGTATTGTGATCCTATAGTAAAATACACAAATCTAAGTTTAATAATCTTATATCTCAGTAGAGTTCTCTAACCTTCACACAGGTTCATCTACATAAATGTTAGTCTATCAGCTTTCTACTTAAGGGGAGCTATGATTTAAATGGAGCGTAAGATTTTGTCTGAAAATATTTAGACAGTGCTCTCTTTTACTAGAAATATTCAGTTACCAAGTGATTATCAGAGGCTTCAGTTTGTTTTCATTATTTCTGTTTTAAAAACAATTCTTTAGTCCTTAATGACCATATAATAAATGAAAAGCTTTTTTACTTCAGTGACTATGGAGATTACATAGCTTTTCAATGTGTACTGGTAATAGAAATATTGGTAGGGTTACTGGGAGAAGTACCTTCTAGAAAATAGAAGTCAGTTAGGGTTGTCTAAGCCTGAGTATTTCTTTTAAAAATCTGTTGTGAGAAAGGCAAAAAAAGAGAAAATATTACTTTATACAGTGTGCATAAAGCCCGTAGTGAAGCTTCATGTGAAATTGAAAGGCTTACTTTGACTAGATGTTTTATCTTTTATGATGTTTTTTGTTTCTTTGTAGGATACACAGTTGCAAGAATTAAACTTGGAGATTACCATTTCTATGGATTTGGTACTGATGTTGATTATGAAACAGCATTTATTCACTATCGACTGGCATCAGAGCAGCAGCACAGTGCCCAAGCGATGTTCAATCTGGGCTACATGCATGAGAAGGGATTGGGCATCAAGCAGGTGAGTGAGATGTAAGCTGATAGGCAGATTCATTACAGTACATTTACTAATATTAAAATCCCTAGTCATAGTGGACTTCAGCCACTATGTAGTCACTTAGCAGGAATTTGCATGCCTCAGTACAGCCTCCCTTAGCAATTACAGAAATATATCCATTTCATGCTTCTGTGTGTGAGGAAGTAAGGTATAGGCAGGGAAAAAATTGCCCTTAATTGTGAAGTTTGGCAAAAGGGTAACTCATATTTGCATCCAATTTTGTAATGTTTTCAAGACTTCAAAATATAATGAAAGAAATCAAAATCAATTCCAGATTCAGGCTATTTCTGCACAGGATTGCTTCTACTTATAACACAGTGCTTGAAAGTATATGGAGCTCTTCTTTTCAAAATGTCACGATATTGAAAACAAATGAACTGATATTTCAGAGGGTATGAACTATGTGATTGTTAGATGTAGCTTTTCAAATTAGACTGCAGTTTGCTTTACAAAATACTAAAAGAAAGCAGCACATTTAGTTCCTATAAGAAATGTATCAGATCTTAGAATCTTTTGAATTGGAAGGGACCATTAAAGATCATCTAATCCGACTCTTCTGCAGTGAACACATTTACACCAAGATCAGTCTGTGTCTAGGGACAGGGCTTCTGCTACATCTCTGGGCAACCTATTCCGGTGTATTTTACAAAAAAAAAAAACTTTATCCTTATGCCCAGTCTTAATCTCCTCTTTTTTAGTTTGAAACCATTTCCCCATGCCCTATCTCAAGGGACCCTGCTAAAGAGTCTGTCCCCTTCTTCTAGCCCTCTTTTAGGTAATGAAAGGCCACTATGGTGTCACCCTGAAGCCTTCTCTTCTCCAGGCTGAACAGCCCCTAAATAAACTAAAATGTACAGAATCCTTTACATTCTCTTACATATGTCAGAATAATGAAATTTGTATTTGCATACTAATTCTGAGCAACCTACCTTACCTTAATTGAAATAGCTAATATAAATAAGGAAAGTGAGCACTGAGAACGTCTAGACAAGAAATATAGTCTATAAAACCAGTCTTGGAGATTTTGAATACCTAGCTACTCTTCGCTTGGTGTGTCCTAAAAGTTTAGATTCATAAGATGAGAGAGAATGGAGTTCAGGATTGACAAAGAAGACTGGAACAGGGTTGGATTAGGATAGTCTAAAAGAAGACAGACTGAATTTTGAGTCAAGAAATATTTTGTTATCCTTTCCTAGAATGGAAACTACTGAATTTTGAATGTCTCCTTCAAATAACTCAACTGAAGTCATGATGTTAGCATATGTTGTCTGCAATTGAAGTCTGTTCTTTCACTGGAGGGCTGTGGATGGGTCCTTTATTGACTTTTAGCATTGCAATATCTAACAAATTGGGAACTTTCGCTATTGAATGAAGTGTTGTGTAATTCTGTTCTCTCTCTACCTATATTCATACCATTAAGATTGCAATCAATTCAGAGCTGGGAAAAATTATCTAATAGCTGCACAACTTCAGCTCAGGTCGTTGTTGGTTCAGGATAGTCCTGAATAAGTATGATACTTCTTCCAAACAGCTTATGCATTATTCACCATTTACTTACTGAATAAACAGTATTTCTTGCAGATAGGATTCTGTATCATATTTGCTCAGTATGGATAGCTTTGAGATTCATTCTAGTTCAAAGACAATTATTAAACCCCTTCAGAAATTTCACACACATACTGCTATTCATGTATTCACTGGCATTGTCCAATTTGAGTCTGCATATCAGAATGAAAACTATATTCTTATTTTTAACAGCATCAAGTCTCTTATGTTAACTTTTCCATGGTGCTCTCTAGGATTCCGTGTAATCTTAGTTCTTTACTTGTATTAAGACACTTGAGCATTTGCAGCTCTTTCTCATCTATCAAGTGAGAGGGAAGAATGTATAAATACAACTAATAACTTCCTAATTAGAAATAAAAGTAATACATGATTAGGATCCTTTGTATGCTTATTTCGTTTATACTGTCTTAGTATAAGGAAACAAGGAAATTCAGGCAGACTTCCCAGGCTTGAAGAGTACTCGAGTTGTTTTGGGGTTCATAGGTACATTGAAAAATCAATTTATTTCCGTGTGTATCAAAAAAAGTTTTTCTGTGTTAACAAATAGAAAGCAGTTGAGGGGGAGCTAAGGTATTTAGCCTCTGGTTAAATCTGGTACCTCTAAGGTATCCTCTGTTCATGATACAGTCACCTTGTTCCAACTAGCTCAGTAGAGAAGGCTAATTTAAGCTTCTCTAAAATTGGCTGGCTGTTGATGTTCATGTTTTGCCACACTGCTCTCACTTAGGCATGTCGGTTTACAATAAGAAGTAGAATCTAATTTGGAATGTGTTCAGAAATTGTTAGAAGTTGCAGGCTTTCTGCAGGAGGCATGCTGTACTATAGCTGGGAGGAGTTGTTGCTATGTACTCCTACATGGCTTCTGTTTTCTTACTCTTTCTCATCTGGTGTGGTGTTGCATACATAAAGTATACTCAAGTTGTTGTCTAAATATAGGCTTTGTTTTACAGTGCATGGGTTGAATTTATTAATATTGATCTCTTTATTAGCTTCAATTCCAGCATCAATTGTGCTAGCTTTACCCTTGGATGTAAGCTTCTACTTGTGTATTCAAAGATGACCATCCCTCAGGAAAAAAAAGGAGGGGGTTGTACTTGAATGGTTTTTGTTTAACTCAACCAAGAAAAAAAGCATTTTCAAATGACAGCATCTATTTTCATGTAGAAAAAGCTCTAGATCTTATAACTTCTTGAGTTCTTTAGAACTGATTTTTGTATCTTTGTAATTGTAGGATATTCATCTTGCAAAACGATTCTATGATATGGCTGCTGAAGCAAGCCCAGATGCCCAGGTTCCAGTCTTCCTAGCTCTTTGCAAGCTTGGAGTGATATACTCTATGCAGTATATACGAGAAATCAATGTAAGTAGAATTAAAAAGAGAAATGTTTACAACTCAGTCTTCTTTTAAAAGAATAGATACCTTATTTGAGCAGAAGTCTCATGTGAGCCTTAAAGTAATTTTTTCTTTTTTGATGTTGTCTTTTAAAGTTGTAGAAGCTGCAGTTCTTATCTGTGCAATAGTGGGAAACTGAGAAGAGCCTAGTCAGTGCTGTTCTGTGCTATTCTTCCCTTGAAGAGAATATCCCAAACCTATTTGACTGCTTCTAGCCAAGCATCTGATGTTAAAACTGACCACCTGTTACATTGACTGCTTACCAGAAAAGAGAGTGTTTTGGGTTTTTTTTTTTTTGTAGCCCCAATTCTTTTGCTGTTTTATATTCAGTTGTAACACTCCCACTTAAGTCATGTTTGCTTATATTTGGCAGTTCAGTTATCATGCAGAGTTTCTGCTTAATGATTTTTCTCCATATACTATCTGAAATATTCTTCAGTATTCTGAGATCTTACTATCTTTTGGATTACTTGATAAATTCAAATGATAGGAAAGCTATTTCCTCTTAGAGCAAATTTGATTTCAAGCAATCCAGGTAAGACTGGAAATCAATAGTCTGAAACTTTCAAGAGTGAACAACTGAAACTTTTAAAATCAATTGAGCAAATAATCAGAGCTCACAGAAGCTACTACACAGAACATATGGTATTCAAAGTTTTAGATCTACAGTCAATAAGTTCATTAACAATGGCTCTAGTACAAACAATGTCACTGTTGGAGAACATGATTATGTTGGCTACAGCTTATGCAAGTCGTAGTCTGATAGAAAGGCAGTTCACATGACTAACAATGAAGTGTTTTGGCTGGTAACTTCCCTGTAAGTTATCTACATGAATCTCAGTGTCATATAACTTAATTATCCTTGAACTTAGTGTTCCATTGTTCACGATAGTCTGCAGATGCTTCCCTATTTGGCTGGACTGAGTTCATTTCCTCTTTGTATGTAGCATTTGTGCCCCTGTCTTCAAGACAACTAATATAAGAACAGGGTACATAATTTAAATTTTTTGTATTTGCTGCATGTGTGAAAACTACAAAGGTGTGTGTCAGGAACGGTATCTTTGGAAATAGCTCCTTCTACAGAGCATTGCTTTTATTGGCATTTAACTCCTGAAAATTGAGGATGGCATTGTAATTATTATTTTTCATTCTCAGAAATAGAGGGGAAAAGTAGCAGTTCTAAAACTTCAGTAGCTTGTACATTAAAAATATTAGAAGTCAAATATAAAACATCTTCCTGTTCTTGTTCTCTGACATGATAATATGGACTTCTTTCTTAGTTAAGGGAAGTCTTCTCACATATTGATATGGACCAGCTGCTTGGGCCTGAGTGGGACCTTTACCTTATGACCATCATCACCTTGCTTCTGGGAACAATTATAGCTTATAGACAAAGGCAACATCAGGCAATTCCCAGACCAGCAGGACTACGACCAGCTGTGCCTCAACAAGAACCACCACCTCCAGAGCATCAACCACCACAATAGCAACAAGGGCCTCGGTAAAAGAACTGGATTTTTCCAAGAACAACTACTTTCATTGTGATTTAGGACTTCAGATTAATGGTCCCTTCCATAAAAGAGGCACAGAGAAGTTAATAAGGATTAAAGTATGAAAGCTGCTTAGAATGATGCCTTTTTTCAGGGATAAGAAATTTCTTCTGAAACTGATTTGAATGTTATTTCAGTGCCAATGGAATAACACTATGGCTTTTTTCATGGAAACACAAGTGTGCTACTACAAAAAATGTTGCCTGCTGTATCTAGTTTCTCTTTATTCAGAGTCCTTTTCATCTTAGAGAGAGAGAGAGAAGGCTAGCATTAGAAGATTTTTGCGTGTCTGATAGCAGCTGCCCTATAAAAATAATGAATTTCTGGCCGGTTTCATTCCAAGAAGCTCAACTGTATTTGAAGTCCAAAACAGTTGGAGCTCTATGAATTCATATTCTGATATCCACCTCAAGTATTTCTACAATCCTTATTTGATTTATTTCTTACTCTTTGGTCTTCTATGCTGTCTTGAATGGTTTAATCTGGATTATTTATAAGTTCTGTAAAACTAAACCAGCAAACATGTAATTGCATTTGTGCTTTTTTTTTTTTCCAGTATTTTCCCTCATTATCATCAAAGTAGACAGTTGTCAACAGTTAGTATATAGCCCAGGAGGAGAGTTGAAATAGATACAGTTTGTAAAACTAATTGGTTGAAAACTGTGCAGGCCCGGATCTCACATCCTTCTAAAAAGTTTTTTGGAGCCTCTTAACTTGCAATCCTTAGTAATGTAAGGAAAAGTTAGTAGTATCTTTAAATAGTGTAACCTTGTTGTTACAGACATGCCAAGCCTATTTACATTGCAGAAAGCAGCAGAGTTAGTGTGGGCACTGAAGAAAGTACAGAACCATACGCCTTCCTGGTAGAGAAAACCTTGTATTTTATTTCCAACAATGCTTCATGTTATCTGCACTGTAAGAAGATCCTCTTGCAGATGAAGTGTAGTATCTTATGTGCATCTGTTTAATGCATCCGCAGCGAAAAAATAGAAGGGTCCCAAAGGCATGTACTTTCTACAGGAAGGTGTGGATTTAAGCCAGTGATGCTACAAGTTCAGTTAACTGATTAAAAAATCCTGTGTTAAATCACAGCAGTGGCCTACCCTTTTTGTACTGGGCATACATAAGAAAGTCAGCCAATGTTTGAGTAGCTGTACAACCTGAGGATCCCTGTAACAAAATCTGAAGACAGCTAATGTTATTGACTCTTGACACCACCAAGTTAGTGTTGGCCTTTTTTGGAGTATAGAGAGTATGTATGACCTGTGGGCATATGTTTTTAGACTGCAAGAAGCTAGTGACAGTTTGTCATTGAACTACAATTTCAGAGTATGAGGTTGGAAAACAGTATCTTAGGTGTAACAAATACAGATGTTTGTGCTCTTGGCAAATCAGTTAAGTACCTATTTCTGTGCTAGCATTTAAACTCCTGAATATGCTGTCCTGTCTTAAAGTAGAATGAAATACAAAGATAAGGCTTTAGCTTCTCTCTGACAAAATCTACTTCATTCAAAGGGTTAAGAGCTTTCTTTCATATACTTTTTTCAGTGCATTGGCATAGACTTTGATCTGTTTTTATACTTAATGCAATTGTTGCATAATATATCTGTAGTTTGGGAGAGAGGGAAAGAAAGATGCTATTCTGTGAACTGAAACGTCATGGATGACTTAAAATAGAAGTAGAGCTTCTCAGTACTTGAAAATGTTTCTTCTGGTTATGTGGAGACAAATCCATTGTTGTAGTTTGATGGAGAGTTGCAGCATGTGGCAGAGGAATGTTTTTGTTTCAGTCTTTTTCATCATTATCAGTTGGAACAGTATTGAACTGAAATGTGGAGTCTGGAATGTACGGCACTCCCCAGTTGCATTTCTGAGGTACCTGTGACTTCTGAGCACTTCTTCTGACCTCTTTCTTTTTGCCTCTGTCACCTAATAGTTCTTTTCTAGCTCAGCATGAATAAATTAAAGATTATATGGAAAATGTTTTCCAGTTAACTATCACTGATTTGTTGATCTCTTAGGATGTTTAATAATTTTGTTAATGCTTTATTAAAATGTTTTTGTTGTTTTTATCTGCTAGAACTAAATTCTAAAAGCTCTGTTTGCATGAGACTCTCTCATCGTTGTTGCTATGTGACAGTCTTACAGCTAGCTTTTCACTGAACTGATGCATTTTTACAGCTAAGAAATCAGCGGAAGAAAATGGCTGGAGATCAGCGAATTATTCCATTTTACAGAACTGCTTTTTGAAGAAGCAATAAGGAAGTCTTTCTGCTTTTTTCCCTGCTTTTTACCAAATTGCTACCACTAACTTTTTTCAGATGACATTCATTTGAGTGAAGTGGTAGTAGTAAAGAAGTACTTACCAGGAGTAATAGCAAGTTAACTCAGGGATTAAAGAAATGAATACATTTTCTAAACCATTTGTCATACAACATCACTTCAGCTTCTGAGACAATCCCTTGCTACTCTACTCTGAAACTTGCATTTTGAGAGAAATGCGTTTAACTCTTACTAGCAATATGTTTCTTGTGTGCTTGGTTTGTCAAACTGCTTTTTTCCCTGAGAAATTGGATTGCTCAGTTGTTTGCGGTGAAGTGCTCTTCCCTTTTGGTAATAGATTGTCCTATAGCTTGTATGCAGAATTATTTTAGAAGGGATACTTAATTTTAAGATAAGCATTTTTACTTATCTGAAGTGTTTTTTAAATGGAAAAACTGTATTCTTTGTGATGACTTAGGTCAAATAGGCATGCTCTGGCCTTCCCAGACACCTGCTGTTTTCTCCCTGAAGGGAAAATAACAACTATAAAGAGCAGTAACTATTGTCAGTGGGAGTTCTGTATGCAAGAAAATAGTGGAAAGATGTGGTGGGAAATATTTTTCTACACCTGCATCGTTAAGTAAGCACATCAGCTGCTTCAGCTGTTCTTGCAGTCTGAAAATAACATGAAACTGTTGAGAAAACTAAGATTCTACTTCTTCCCTTTGAGATTTGCCCCAGGGCTTAATCTATCAAAACAATTTTCCTTGCTTTGTATGTCTGTTGTAGGAGAATCTAAGTGCAGGTAAAACCTTTGATATAAATATCCCAGTGAGACTCCTGAAGCAAACTTTATTTACTTCTTAGTCATCTTCCATGAAACATCAGCTGCTCTTATTAAACTTAAAAGTTTAAAAAATAAAAAAATAATAAAAAAAGAAGAACTATCAAATATTCTTCTTGGAGAAGAGCATTAAATTGTGGGTTGTGAAAGGACTTTTAAGACTATGCATTATTTAGTTTCCACCTACTTTATGCTAGTTTTGGCCTTTAAGGATTATATTACAGGGGGTCATAGTCACCTTTGCAAGTTGCTTTATTTTTAGATAGGCAACAATAAACTGAAATTTTATTTTTGTTTCAGAGAATATTAAACTAAACAAAACTTAGTTTGGTTTGAGAACTACTGGAAATACATATGGCATAGGATTCCCCCCTCAAATAGTCCTTTGTTTTTATCGGCTGCAGTTCTTTAAAGAGTCTTGTAGGACTTTTTGTAAATTTATTTTGTATTTAAAATCAGTATAAAGGCTGGTCAAATGTAATATAATTGTGTAAACAAATTCTGTTAATAGAAAGATGTACAGATTCATTTTGTACTGTATCTTTAATCTTGTGAAATAAAGATACCACTTGTGTGGTTACGTTCAGTGTTTACATTGCTTATGGTAACAGAGGATGTCAACTGTAAATCATTTATTTTCCACTACTGAATGCATACCTTCTTATAAGGATACTCATTTCACTTTTGTTCCTCTTCAAAAACAAATCAAAGTTAGTTTAGAAGGATACAGAAAAATGAAAATTGTGCATTGTATTTTCAGATGTGCTAGCTTGTCTTCTCTGTGTGATACTTTTTTCTAGTATATGCTGCATCTGGACTGTGTGTGGCAAGTGGGTATATGAATGTGTCTGGGGAGTGTGGAAAAAAAGTAGTTCTAAGTAGCTAAAGCTGCTGCCAGTAGCACTTGCTGCAGGTAGCTAACAAAATGTAACTGCTAATACTAAAACCAGCTTGAGCCTGATGTACAAAACAAAGCTCACTAAGCTTAAGCTACAAGTTGACAAGCCTGAAAGCAAGAGATCACTGTTTTCTGTCGTGGGAGAAGTAGAAGATTCTCGTCCTTTTACTGGGGGGGAAGAAGGGGAGAGAGCTTCCTCAAAAGCTAAGCTGGAGTTCTACTTATCCAGTTAGCAAATAGTTTGTCATCTTTACAAGGGGAAATGGTTTTAAGTTGAAACAGTGAAGATTTAGATTAGATACTGGGGGAAGTTCTTTACTATGAGAGTGGTGAGGTGCTGGAAGAGGCTTCCCAGAGAGGTTGTGGATGCCCCATCCTTGGAGGTATTCAAGGCCAGGTTGATGGGGCCCTGGGCAGCCTGGTCTAGTATTAAATATGTAGGTTGGTGGCCCTGCCTGTGGCAGAGGGATTGGAGATTTATGATCCTTGCCATCCCTTCCAACCCAAGCCATTCTATGATCTTTTCTTTACAGGAAAGAGAAGTATGTTGAATTGGAGAACCACTGTAGTTCAGGTAGCAAGTGGTAAACACAGCTTAACTTCTGTAGCATAGTCATTGGACTCTGTAGTACATCTGAGGGAATGCTTTCACCTTGAAATACATCATTGTTTGTTAGTCTGGTAAGCTTAGGATTCTAAGCACAGTGATATTTCAAGCAGTTCACTTATGGAAGTAGTTGCTCGTACTTTTACTTCTTTGAAAGTGAAATTTCTGGTTGTTTTTTTTTTTTTTTTTTTTTTTTTTACACTGACATTTCTAAAACTTTAGGAACAACTTTTTAAAAGTTAAAAATACTTAAATTTATTTCACTCTTCTGACACTTTCCATGTTTCCTGTCTCAGGTTATTTCTTCTTGAAAGTCGTTTTCATTTCCAATCATGGCTATAAGGTAGCGTATAAGTAGGCTTTCTGGACTTTCTATGGTATGTTGTGTCATTTCTGTGCAAGGCTCATATTGATATTGCTCTTTTTTATTAATTGCTGCAGAATTGTTTCTACCTGGGATGTTTGCCTGCAGCCACTAGGGGGCATCAGATATCAAGCGGTGCCCCACAGGGAGATACTCCAGAAATCAAAAATGAGAAATTACTATACCTTCAGAAACTGTGAAATCATGGATATCTTGAGAGGAGTTAAGTACTTGTTGGCAGGTGCCTCAGAACTTGCTTTACAAATCAAGAATTAAGTACTACTTAATTCCAAACTACTCAGTTGTGATAAGTCAGTTTAAAAGTTGCCCTCTTCTATATCTTCTACATTATTCTACTACAGTACTAAGTTAGAATGATGTGTTCTTATGTTGTGCTTGAAGTGGAGAGGGAAAATAACTACACTTTTATGCTAAAAAAAAAAAAAAAAAAAAAAAGAAACCATTGTGGAACAGTTGCCCAGAGAGGCTGTCATCTCCTTGTATGGAGATATTCAATACCTGACTGTATTGCCTACCTGTGCGATCTACTGTAGGGTACCTGCTTTAGTGGGGAGGTTGGACTCTATTATTTCTTCAGATCCCTTCCAACCCCTGCAGTTCTGTGATTCTTTGAAATTAATTTATATGCTTGGTGAATTTTCCAGTAATTAATAATCTTCACTGTTGTTGCTATGGTGTGGGGAGGACTTAGGTTAAATTTTGATGTAGTGATTAATTTTCTCTGGTTCTTATCAACTTGATTGTTGGACTGGACAGCCCATCAGGAATAATAGCTATGCAAAAATATGTATAAATCCTGCAGTCAATTCCGAAGTTGATTATTGGTGTATTACTAGGTTTTTATGCAATTGGACTGATCTTCACGAATAGTTTTTCGTTTGCTTTGGTTGTTTTTCTCTGAGAAACATTGCACAGACGGGAGGTGCCTATAGTAAGAGAATTCAAACCCAGTGAGATAAATGTAGTGATCTCACTATGCACAGCTGTGTTGGCTTTTTCTGCTACTTTGCTAAACAAACAGCCTTCCTGAATGTCTTACTAGGAACACGAGCTTCAGTAGAAGATAAAGTGTATAACCAGGCAGGCATTTCTCAGAAGAAGAAAAAAGAGGCTCTGAATTAACTATTTTAGTGAATATGACAATGTGTTAACTGTTTTCCTACTCTGATGTCTTGCATATTCAGTGAAGAGCTCCATTGAGATGCAAGAAAAAAGTTGCATATGTGAAGTTTCTCATACTTGTTTGAGAGAGTCTAAATGTCATGTTGACTTTAAAAGCCCCTGGAACTTTGATCTTCACTACATTTGTCACTTTTAGTTCATAAATTCATGTGAAATATTTTTAAATGTTTCTGGTGTATGTTTAGCCTCATAAAACATAGCTCTCATCTATTTATATTTTGGCTCAAAACTGAAAACCTCTATGGTAAATACTGAAAATGAATAGCTGGAAGAAAATGAATTACTTTACAAACTAAAAATAAACCACTTTTTTAAACTTTTCTAATGTAGCATCTCATTAGTCCTTGGAGAGCTCTGTGGTACTGTGAGATTTTCCTGCAGCTACAGGAAGGAAGTTTTCAAGTCATATAAATGAATTTCTCTACGGCCTTTAACACTCCTTTTGCTTCTCACTTTTACAAAAAAAACATTTAATGCTTCCTAATTTTTACACTGACCGTAGCACTTGTAGCACTACTATTCTGCAATCTTCTCATTTGCTCACATCACAGCTAACTCTGTGGCTACTGATTACAGTGGTTTACTCTTACAGGACAAAACAAGGATGCCTGGGTATCTGAGCAACATCTTTCCTTCTGAAAATGCCCATCTAGGAATGGGAAATGAAGGTGATACCTTGTCATAATGGGAACGGCACTTTTTTGCAGTTAGTGGATTTAAACTCATCTCAGAACATGTGCTGCTTATATCCAGTCCATGTTATTCTCTCTTGAAGCACATGATTGTTCATGTTTGCCTGTGTTAGCTGAAGCAAAGACCTCTTATCCACATCCATTTGTGTACAACGCAAGGAAGTTAAGCAGGTGATCTTGTGTATTGTATCTTACTGTTCTGTATAATCTCAGCCTCTGAGCTGAGGCACATGCATGAATATTCCTGTTTGGCTGTACTCCTTGGGATGTGGTATAAACAGATGAGCGAAGTACAGATTTAGTTATTTGGAGGCAGGTGCACATTGGTGTTTAAAACTCTGGCTGTGCTTCAGTATGGTTCTGAGATTGGCCTCTTCTGGTGTACCACAAAGGGTTAAATCACTCTCCAGAAGTTACAATGGCATTTCCTTGCTTAACTTAATGAAATGAAATATATTTGACCCTGTGAACTGATGCAACTCAGTTAAATCTGCAGAGAAATTTGCTTGAGTATCACTGTTTTGGATTGGAATAAAGGAGCTTAAGAAGTTTGTTGTTTTTTTTTTTTTAAGTGCAGTGCAGTATCATCTTTAAAATGAAATATCCCAAATATATTAAAAAAAAAAAAACTCATTACTGAGTTAAAAACAAATAAAAATAAGAAGTGAGAGTGTATGTACTTAAATAGGATTCAGAATGATTCTAGCCTTTAGCAGGTCAGTACTACCATTCAGTGTTATGATCTCAAATGCTCTAACCCTGTAGTCTCATCTGCTAAATTTGCCTGCAACATAGATCAGAATACCAGGAGGAGAATACTGTATTTCTATGGCTAACAGGCAACATTATGATATATATCAGAAAACTGAAGGACACAACCTTTGTTCTTCAAATCCAAACCATCTGAAGTAAGTAAACAAGGCTCTTTGAGGTGTTTGAATTAAAAATTAAGAAATAAAAATAAATTTTAACATCTCCTGCTTTTAGGAGAGAAAAAAAAAGTCTGTTCTAACTTCTCTTTTTCTATTGTGTAAATAGCAGTTTTCAACTAGAAACTTAATGTGTAATTGAAATGCTTTGGTTTGAGGTCCCATGCTTTTAATCCTGGTTATGCTTGGAAAGAATCAGAATCTGTAGGATGTGTTTTACTTGCTGGTCCTTGTATTCTGGATCCCACAGGTAAATGCATTTGGAGAACAAAAGCTTAGTGAATCATCTTGCAAGTCTGAATAGAATAATGGTTAAGTATAATAACAGTTAAATGGTGTTAAATAATGGTGTTGTCTGATGCTGTGGTGAAGGAGTAATAGTTGTAATGGAGTAAATAACTGAAGATAATCAAATACTCTAAACCTATAGCAATATATATAAAATACTATAAACCTACAGCTTCCCTCTATTTTAAACTGCTGAATCCAGCAACGTTGGTTTACTGAAAAAGAGATCAGTGCTTCAGAGAACTTCACCTGTTGTTCACTCAAAAGTGGCATGTTACATGCAAACCTTTTTCTTTGGATGATTTTTTTTAAGTTTAGGAATATGCTTTTTGTCAACCTTTAAACCGTCTAAAATCTGTCAGTAAACAATGTTGAGAGAGAAAAGGGCAGTCTTCTGATGCCGAGCCTTCATTACAACCTGACTGATAAGCACAGCCTGGTGCTGCTCGCTTTGTAGTGTGAGGTAGGGTGATCACTGCCACTAGGACTGCTCCTGCTGGCATGCTTACAGTCTCAGTGCTGCTGAGAAAAGTTAGTCTGTAATGGCTAATTCTGATTCTGTTTGGAAAACAAAAAGAAGAAAAAAGAATAAATGAAGCTCAAGGATTGACCAGAACCGGGAAGGGGCTGACAGTCTTTGCAGTCCTTTAGAGCATGGATTTCTGCCAGCTGCCAACTGTGGCCCCTTTGGGAACTCCTGAAGGGCAAGCACTGGACGAGCTGAACCAGCTGTGCCCTGTGCCCTCTGCCACGCGCCGTGCTTTACAGGGTGGCCCTGTGGTGCTGCTGCTTTCAGAATTCCTGGTGTTCTGCAACAACGCTTCTCCTCAGGTGATCTGGTTTCAAACTTACGTAACTTTTTTTTTTCTCTTCAGTGACTCTGGTACTAATTAAGGTTGTTAACATTTGCATGATTATAGTGTTTACGGTTATTAACATTTTTCAGCTTGTAAGTTCCAATTTGCAAGGAAGCTGTCCGGTAAGTGGTGCTTCCTGAGCTCGCGGGAGCAATTCCCCAAATCAGTTGAGGGGTGCGGCTCGCGCACGAGCACCTGCGCACGTGTTTGTGCGCGGTGCCCGTGTGCATGTCCGCAAGTTCCTTTGATTAAAAGCCTTGGCACTGAGGTAGGGTTAAAAATTACAGCCTGCATACACTCACTTGCCATCTCCCTGGGGTTCCCCTCGCCTCAGGCCGGCACCAGCGCCGAGCCGTGGCCGGGGAGAGGCGGAGCTGCGGCGCCCGCGGCCAATGCGGAGGCGATGCCGCCGCCCCCGCGCCGCCGGCGAGCGCCCAATGGCGGCGGCCCCGCGCTGCCGGTGCCCCGGTGGGGCGGGCCGAGGGCCGCGCCGAGTGCGCCGCCGCCTCCTCCACCTTCTCCCCCGGCCGTGTTGTGCCGTGCTCGTGGCGGGCGGCAGCCTCGAGAAGCGGCTGCTGCACTCCCACAGGTAGGTGACTGGGGAGCGGCTGCCCGGCGCGGCAGGTTGAGGGAAGGTGGGAGCTGGAGCTGGACTCAGCTCAGGTGGGCCCGGGCCGGGTGCTGGGGCGGCTGCCTCCACCGAGCTTGTTCTCTGCTGGCTGAGCTTCCCTCGGGCACCGCTCTGCTCTCGTAGAGCTGAGACTCGTCCCCCTCTATTGCGGTGCGTTTTCCTGCTGGGTTCGTGGTGCTGCTCCTCGGCACGGCCGTTTGGGTCGTGTTCCAGCCGGCCTTCCTCGTTTCCCGCACCCGTCTGCATCGCTGCTGGTGGGGAGGAGTGTTGGCAGCGCTGCCCAGTGCCCCGCGGTGTTCCCTCCGTGGAGCGCTCCCGTGCCTTTATGGCTCTGCGCTGTGTGCAGGAGGGTTAACGAGCAACGCGGGGAAACTGTCGGCATCCACCTGCCTCTCCGCTGCTCCGGGTAATTACTCTGGGTTGGGTTTTTCCTTTCTTCATTCTAAGGAACTGTGCTGTGTTGTCACTGGCTTTCTCAGGTTAAAATAGTAAGAAGGAAACAGAACTTGCCAGTCACCTTTCCATGGTCTATTTCAAATACTGTTGGTAAATAATAGGCCATAACGGCACAAAGTTTGTATTTCCATGTCAGGTGAATTTTTATGCTAATATATGATCAGAAACGGCTTTTAGCTGCTCGCTTGTCTGTTCTGTGAGCTGCATCCCTGTTTCTGCTGGAGCTCCACTTCTCTCGTTTGTTGTTTGATCCTCGTTTGTTCTGTTGATTCTTGTGCTGTAACTGGACGCAACTTCTCACCTTCGGGCCCATGGTATCACCCTTTTTTAGACCATAATCTTTCAATGAAAAACAGATTTAAAAAAAATAAAAAAAAAACTTGACACTTTCACTGAAGCAGATGTTGCTTTACAGCTACCTTCTGCATACTTCCTGGACTATCCAATATCTTACAGTCAGTTTACAAAATTGGTTGGAGGGCAGGACATGACTCTGAGCTTCCTGATCTAGCTGTAGGTTCCTGCTTATTGCAAGGGAATGGGACTAGATAGCCTCGAAGGGCCCTTTCAAACAGTTCTGTGTGTCTATATGATTTCTAGTTTTGACAAGGCAAAAATCTGGCAAATGTGAGCATTTCTTTGCTTGTGAGTCATCTGATTAATTCTTGCCTTCTGTGAATTTGCATCTTGTACATTTACCAGTTTGGGCACACAAACCTCAAACTGCTGGCTGCTCATGTTCCCCAGTGTGTTTGTCTTCAGTTTCTTTTTTCCTTTGCATAATGCACACTTGGGCTCTGGAGTTTGCCTTAATATTTGGCAGTTAAGCAAGTTTGTTATTAGATCAAGTTTGTGTTATCACAAAAAAAACATGAAGACGTTATCCTCACCTTCAATGGATTCTATGACGTGGTGTTAGTAATGCATACTGTCCTCCTAAATACGTAGTTTTCAAATGGTTGGATTGTTTCATCACCGAAAATTAGAAGGGGAAAAATTTCTACTCACAAAGTATAGCACTGGAAGTAGCCTGCCCACAGAGATGGTGGAGTCACCATCCATGGAGGTGTTTGAGAACAATTGGATGTGACACTGAGGGGCATGGTGGTGATGGACTGATGGTTGGACTAGATGATCTTAGAGGTCTTTTCCAAACTTAATGTTTCTAGGGATCTAACTGATTATAATATAAAGTTATATTTGCTATGAATTAGATAGGATCTGTTGTATCATGCTTTGGTCAGGTGATAATCTTTGCCTTTTTCTGTATAGCATTACAATTATTTCATGATACTCCTATAAAAGTCTTAAGCACAAAGCAAGTCACAGTAGTTCCCCAGGACATAGTACCTCATTTTGCATGCACCTAGGAACACAGCTGGCCACTTCAGTGATGAGTGGTCTTTTATAGTCCTGGCTTTTAAATTTAAAATGCGAAAACCATCAACTGACCATTAAATGTCTGAAGAGAAATGCGGTGATTTTTTTTCTTAAATATTGCTCTGCATCTTGGTTCTGACTGGCTGTAGCACTTACAATTCACATTCTCAGTTCTAATTAGCAACTTCCCAGCACATATTATTAACTACAGATCTTCTTATCAGTTCCTTGGATCTACAGTTTTGTCAGTGGCATCGTTCATGCTCTGTTGTGTGTTTGGTTTGGATAAAGGTCCAAGGGTTGCAATGTAAGGAAGTGGAAGCTGAATCTTCCCAAGGCTGATTTTGACTCCTCAGCACCCACCAGTGCTCCTTGCAGCTCTCAGGAAAGCAGTTCAGCTATTGGTGCTGTTCACTATTGAGAAATCCAGACTGTGTGTGGGTTAAACCATATTGTACGTGGGCTAAATACATCATGTTTAGAGAGCTCCATTTTCAGCTATCTCAAGTCTGGCATCAGCAAATGAGGATGAGAAATAGCATTGAAATCTGTTACAAACCTCTCAAGATGTTCTGCTCTGTGAGGCTTCTGTCACCTGTTGTAGCACTGGCTTCTCCCGTCAACATAGTGCTTACCGAGGCAGAACCAACCACTACGTGATCGTGGTGCTTCAGTCCTCCTGCCTTGGTGCTGCTCCTTGCAGCACCGTGGCCTCAGGCAGCTTCTGGTCTCTATGTTGCACTGAGGCTTTCTGCAAAGCAATTGATGGGTCTACACCTCAAGTACTGTGTTGAGGTTTGAGCCCCTTGCTGCAAAAAAGACATTGAAGCCTTTGAGCATAACCAGAGAAGGGCAATGAGTAAGGGTCTGGAGCACAAGTCTTAAGAGAAGTGGATGAGCAAACTGGGGTTGTTCAGTCTGGAGAAGAGGAGCTTCAGGGGAGACTTTATTGCTCTGTACAACTCCCTGAAAGGAGGTTGTGTTCAGGTGGGGGCTGGTCTCTTCACTTCTTGTCCTATCACTATTATCTTGGAGATGGCCTTAAGTTGCAACAGGCTTTGCAGCCTTGTCTTTGAAAATGGAAGAATATAAATAATAATTAAAAAAAAAAAAAAAAAAAAAAAAAAAACAATGATCAGGAGAGAAGTGTAATGTTATGTGTATGTAGAAGTTGAATATATGTGAGCTAATCCCCTAAGAGTGAGTGCTCTGCTGTCAGCTGGGAAAGGAAAGCCCTTAAAAGGAAATTCTTGGGCATTTTTTTCTGAATTGCTTGCACTACTTAAAAAAAAGAAAAATTCATAAAATACCCAATGACAAAATCAGATGGTTTTTGTTTTCTAATTTCTTAGTATGTTTTCTTTGCAGTCCAACCATGCTGGGTAGTACTGTAAAGGATAGCAAGTTCTGCTAATGTATATAATAACTTTACAACCACTAACCTCAAGGGAAGAGTACCTGTCTGTGTGTGCTTTGGGATGAGTGTATTTGCCTCCAGTGCTCTGTCTGTGACCAAGTGCATTTGGATCCTGGGCAGTACAACGGGAAGCTTCATAGCTCATACATCTGGGAACTTGCCTGGATAAGTGTGTAAATATTTGAAAACTTTATCTGATTCTCAAAGTATGCTGCAATTTCATCCAAGCATGTCTATGCAGATAAGATTGCTG
The DNA here is from genome assembly GCF_019238085.1 of Lagopus leucura. Lineage (NCBI taxonomy): Eukaryota > Metazoa > Chordata > Aves > Galliformes > Phasianidae > Lagopus > Lagopus leucura. The sequence goes on along the minus strand of NW_024962250.1, from coordinate 24,017,696 downwards.
CCCCAAAATTATGAATTCCCTATGTGCTGCTGCTATCGATTAATTTTTTTCACTGTTCATCTTTTAAATGTGTAGATAGTATAAACTGTGAGTATGATTCTATCACTTTCAAAATGTCAGGGTGTGAAAATTCTGATAAAAAATGGGGAAAAAAAAAAAAAAGCTGAGGAAGTGCAATGCTGTGGGGTAAGAACCAGGGTTGCAGGCTTCCCTCCTTTTCTGAAGAACCATGGATGCATGTGCATTAGTGTGTTAGAACAGGAATGCACTTATGCAGCAAACGTCCTGTAATCCACTCTTGCTGCGCTTTTCACATCAGAGTGCATCAACAGGTTTCATTTCAAATGAAACCAAGCTGGAGGACAGATCACTCTGGGCACTCACATAATGTTCTCCAAGTGCTAATTCCTTCCACAGGATCTGACTGAAGATAACCTGAAGTAGAAGACTCAAAAAAGTAATATGAAAGCTCTCTCTTAATGCCAAGTATTTCACCCTACAGCTCTGCCCCCACTGATAGACTAGCATAAACTTATGTATGATATAATATACATTATTTATATAATATATATATATAATCTTGTTTCTGGTTTTTTGTTTTTTTTTTGTTTTTTTTTTTTAATTTAACATAATCCTTGATGTATATTTACACAAAATTATGAGAGAAAGCAAACACCAAAACATAAAGTTTAAAAATAAAAGGTTAAGGTAAGAAAACATTAATGCATATGCTCCTTGGATAGCAACAAAGACAAATGGTGCTTTATTAATAGAAAGTACTTTTATAGCAAATAGGTTACTGAAATATGGGTGTTTCTTAAGCATGAACTCTACATGGTTGGTGGAATGGAGCCATGAATTAAAAAGTTTTTGCTGCCAGCCATGCCTGAAAATCCTTCACTGTGTGCTTTGCTTGATGCTAAGTATTTCCTAAAATGCTGAAAAAAAGTGGAAATTGTGAACTGGCACAATGCTATTTGTGACTGAGATTCAGGTGCCCTGGTTTAGGTGTGCAAAAGACTTGCAAGTCTGAGTTGTCATGGGTCATCACATGGGGAGGATTCACCTTGTTCTAAAATAGACCAGTCGAAGGGTTCTCTGGAGGTGTCATATTCCATCCACTGACTATAAACAGAGCATCGGATGACTATCTTAGGTGTTGAACTCTGGTGTCCAGAGTTGAGTGAAATGTGATTCATCTCCATTTATTAAGGTAACTGAAGTCAGTGTCTCAGCACAATTCCTTTGACTTGAAGCTAAAGATAGAATTGGCCAATAGGCTTCAAGATTTGGTGAAGGTGCTGTAACCATCCACAGCTGTCTCATCCCCAAAGAGCAGCCAGTGTGCTCTGGAGCTGAGGTCCCCATCAGACCTATCTGGTGAGTTGGAGAACACAGATCTAGTTTTTTAGGGTTGTTTCTTTTTTGTTATGCTCTTTTGGGCCAAGATCTAGCTGGCCCAAAATATAGATGTGAATATTTATAGAAGCTAATTCTCTCTATAGGATCTTGAGGTTGCCAGCTGTGAGATGAAATGAAAGCCTTACCTCTAATTTACTCTTGAAAATGGGGAGAGTATATGATATAGCAATTTTTCCTCTCCCACTGTCTAGAGCAGGGGCCTCTTGTGAACAGAAAATACCATTTTGCAGAACTTTGCAGTGGTTTGGTGGTCATGTGGATGACTGAAATGCATGGAAAAAACAGTGCTAAATGTTTTCAAAGAGAATCAGTATTACTAGCTGTATAACTGAAACCAGAGCCGGTCAAACTCCATTGCACAAGGCTGGTTTGTTTTCTATTAAAGTAGTTTGAGTGGAGCAGCTATAGGGAGGAATTTGGACTATGAAGTTTAATGATTAGTTGCTTTTTAATTACTGGCTGCTCCTTAGGAAGGAGCTACCTTGCTACCAGAAATGTTCCTTCCTCTCTGGTCCTGGCCATATTGTTTCCAGGTCACTGAAGTTCATCTATTTACCTGGCTGAAAGTTATATCCCATATTCAAAAACTGTATATGGTGAAAGCATCAGATCTATACTCTAAATGTCATTCCAGCTTATAAGGTACATAGGTTCAGTGTGAGGGATAAGGGCTCAGAGAGCATCTGGGTGCATGTTTTATTGGATATTCACTGCCAGAATCTCAAATGTCATTGAAGGAAAAGGCTGTGGTAGAACAGACGGGGCAGATCTGGGCATTTCCCCTCCTCACAATTAACTCATCCCCGTGACTTCTGTAAATTTAATTTAACTGACTCAATGAGATTGCGCTGAATTGATTTACCATGCTTTATGTGCACTCAGAATCTGACACTGACATATTAGTATTCACTTTTTTTCCCCAAGAAAAGATTACAAATATTCCTCATGCTCAATCCAAGCTATTGACACAACGATGCTTGGGGGTAAGACTGATTGAGAATGACAACAGACCTCTGGTAGCTACAGCTCCAAACAGAGAAATGAAGCTTTTCTGTGACACTGAAATGAGAGCTGACTTAAAAGTTTTAATTTCCCCCATGCCCTTTCTTTAACCAGAAACTTTGTCTTAAAAAAAAAATATTTCTTTTAATTCTGCTAACTTCCAGTTATTCACAATGGGCTTTTGCTTGTTTGTTTGTTTGTTTGTTTTATTTTTTTGTTTTTTTGTTGTTTTTCTTGGGTAAATTTAGATGAAATTGGATTTAAATCTCTGCTGAAGTGTGTCACTGCCCATTCAGGTCTGAGGACCTCGGTCCTTTTGGATCTGTGACTCTGTGGAAGAGGGACGTAGATATCTCAGATATTTTACAACTGCTTGTCTGCATCCCATTTTTGAAACTGATACGTTGGGTAGACATTCTTTGCCAAAAGTTACTGGAGTTGAGTCCCAGGAGCTGGAAAGAGAGTTTTAATGCTGCTTTAATATTATTGTAAACTGTTAATGCTGTGCAACTGAGGTGTACTGTGGACTGAGGAGCAGAATAGCTCTGTTGGCTCATGGCTGCGTTGGGTTGGAGGTGGACCATAAAGTCTGACTTATTTTGTACTGTATGTTAATTTGACTGGTCAAGATATTTGTTTATAATTTGTGTGTATATATGTGTGTGTGTGTGTGTGTATATATGTGTATATACACACACACACACACACACACACACACACATATATATATATTTGGTTCTGGCAAAGAAAGTACGGAGTCCCTTTACTCAAGCATATTTTCCTTTCAGAGGTGCTTTTCATTCCCCTGAAGGTAGGGACAGTCATGTTAAGCAATGGGCACCATTGAGTGTGTATATTTAGAGCATTTAAAATAAAGAGTGACAACAAACGTGGTGTCTGTGGGTTGCCCTGGAATGCTGCAGTGTCCTGGCCTGATACTAAGTTGCATAATTGCGATTGGCTCTCCAGATGCTGGAAATGAGAAAAGACCAGCTGGATCATCCCAGGAATTTTCTGTTGGGGCAAGCTTGTTCCCCTGATACCTCTTCCAGAGTGCTATATTTTGTCTGGCTTTAAATAATTAAGCAGCACTTCCTCAGGCTAGAAGACAGTCTCACGTTTTAAGATTGCTTGTGTGCATAGCCCTCAGATAGTACCTCCCTCACAGTGCAATCCCTTTTTAATCTTGATCCCTTTGAAATGTACTGCAGATTCAGCTTTGAAGTTATCAAAGATGTCATATAAAAGTATAGGTACATAGAAGTTATTTATACATGTGTTTGTTAGTGACATGGAAATACAGAGAAAACATGAACTGAACAGGACTTTCTGCCTTAGTGTTCCCAATCTCTCTTTCTAGCCAACATTCAGCACAGACAAACTGGTTTCTTTCAAGGCTGCATCGCTTCTCAATGCTCCTTGTTTTTTCTCTGCTTTCACAGTTGGATTCTGTGTTTTCCAGTCACTCAGAATCTGTTCTCCCGTCCTGTTCATACTGCTCAGCCAGATGAATGCCCATCCTCTCTGTAGGCATTCAGACTCCAGTGAAGCATCTCTGTCTGAATGATCCAGTTCTTGCCTTGTCCTGAATGTGACTAGTGTTTGAAGGAGGGCCTGACTTCTTTTTTATGTTCTCTTAGTCCAAAATGAGTTTAACTAAAGCTCATTGATGGCAACTGATTATACCCATCATTTTCAACAAAGGGTTTTCACCAAATTTCTAGTATGAACAATAGCATGAACTTGGCTGTAAACCAGAAGGTAAAGTCTCAATGTCATTTCTGCAACAAAAATCAGTCCTGAGGTAGTGGAGGAGTTATGCTGGCTCTCCTTTCATTGATGGAGGCAATATTGGTTTTAGAGTTGCACTGGATTCCAGTGAAGCAGTAATCTCTGGCAAGGTATACAGACACTGCTGGAATTTTAGCATTTGGCAGAATAGGATGACATTTCATGCAAGCCAGGATGTGTACTTAGTACAACGGTGTGTATCATCCAGCACTGTACTTCAGTAAATGTACAATCACTTTCTTTTCTCACTAGCATCGGTTTAGAAGAAGGATGTGTGCAGTAGAGCTTTGTGATCTGTGCTTACCTGTGGACAGCTGTTCCAGGTGATGGCACACTGAAGTGACAGTTTTTTGGGGGTGGTTAATTGTACGACACTGTGCTTTTTATTTCATTGAGATAGCTTGAAATTCTAGAAAGAAAACCACACCTTGATGACCATCACAACAGCAAATAAGATATGATGGTTTTTAGAGGAATTAGTGAATGGAGTATATCTGCGTAGCTTGACTGCATGATTTAGACTGCAACAGCCTATGAAAATACCCTGTGCAAAGCACGGTGCTCACGGGGATCTCTCTTTTGATAAACATATTCCTTATATGATTCACTTTGGGGGGTTTGACAGAATAAACCAATTTTTAAGCCCATTTTCCCCTGTCCCCTCATATTATGGATCGGGTTGTCAGTTATTGTAGCAAAGTAAATCAACCTTTTGTGAATTAAAGTGAATGTGGGTCAGAGAGAGTTTGTGATGTGCATAGTAATAATGTATGGAAGTCTGGGATCAGTATTTGTTCTCAATTTGTGCAGTAATAATGGGAAAGAAAATCCACAGATTTTAAATATGCTAGATACATTAGCATCTTGCCTGTTTCTTGTGATTATTATTTTTCCCCCCCCCAGTTCAGTTTTAAAGCACTGCTGCTCTATATGGTAAGATAAACATTTGACAAAGTCTGGTTTTTGCTTCAGATTCTGGTTTGAGCTTGAAGGCTGCAGTTTGGGAAATTATCCTTCTGGTTCTAATGCAGTTACATGGCCAGAGGCTTCAGTCATGCTTTAAATGCATACTGGACCCACAGTGAGCCATATTTAAAGAGTCCTGAAATGTAGAGCTGCTGACATGACTAAAAATGTGAATGATCATTGCCAAACATTTTTGTCTAGCATTTTCCCTTAGTTTCTGCCTGTTAGACCTTACTTGTAATCATTGAGGAAAAGAGTAAATAAATTTGATTCTTTTTTTTCTGTATTTCTTCCCTTCTACACTACCTTTCTATGTTACTCAAGTCCTTGGGAATACAAAGAATAAAGAAGGAAGTTGTTTTTCTTCTAGTATCAGATTTTGAAGCCTATTAAATAGTATCATGTCTCACTGGATTTGGTTGTGTGTATTTCTAAAAAAAAAAAAAAAAAAGGCAAAAAGAGAAAGACCACTGCCTTCTGAACTGTCTGAATATCCTAGTGTTGTCTGCAGGAGACAATCTAAGATGCTCTTTTTAAAAAATAGTGGAGCTTCTGTGACAGATGAATTGTGAAGTACAGAAAACGACAGCTATTGACCTTTCAGATATCAGACTTGATGCAAATATTCTTGAGGGAGATGCTTATGGCTTCCTTACCCACACACATCAGCTACAGGCTCTCTTTTCTTACTGTCAGTGGATGTGAGCTTCCAGTAAAACTGAGCTGTGTCTCTATGGGGCATGGTCTTATGTTCCATTGGATTTTTGTGGTCTGGAGAAAATAAGGGTATTTCAGGTCACCTCAGCTTTAAGATTGGTTCTGTCACTGATTGCAGTGCAAGTTTAGACAGAGCACCTAGTCCGTTAAAGTAAGTGGATGTAGTTGTTAATTAGAGTGGTTGCACTTGGCCCTGTGCTCAGGGAAACCCACACCAATTCTCTGCCACCCAATGTGCCAGATGGCTCTGGTTATCATCAGTAGCTCACTCTTCCTCACTTCATCTGTGTCTAAAATAGCCATCTGTGCCATCAATCCATGAGATAGTGGAAATGACCGATCTGGTAATGGCATAAAGTAAACCTGGACATATTCTGATCAGAGCTCTGGTTGCTGTTTCCTTAGGAGTAATCTGCAGCAGGCAAGAGAGTTCCTGCTTCCAGAAGGTCTGGAACTCCACAAGTGAGTCACTTTGGCTCCCTGAGAGGCCAAGTTGGTCCTTATCTATTGAGAGTTCTCACATGAGTGTTATATGCACAGATAGTGGCTGAACTTCTTCAGCTGAATCTGAAATCACAGAACTCATTTAACAGCACATGTAAATTGGAGTAATTGGGGAACTGAGACAAGTTCAAAAACCTGACAGAAACTTTCTTAGAGCAATTTATATGATAGGGGACTGAATACATGGAGAAAATGTGATTGTCAACATCAGGAAATATGTACAATAATCAAATATGACTTTACTCCTCTCATTATCTATGCTATTCATAACATAATCTTATGTGAGGTATTTAGGCAATTATTTTTCTGTCATAATAAAATTTGAATTCCTTTATTTCTTTGATTTATTTCAAACATCTTTTTTTTCTGTGTTATTTGTCACTGAGTTTTGTACTTGCTATGGCTCCCTAGCATACCTAGGATTTATTTTGGTGCTTGAGAACAGCTTTCCAGTTTGGAGTTTGCTTATTATTCAGGTCACGATGTGCTGATGGTCACTGCCTATTGCATGCCAACCTGAGAGGAAAAATCCACGAGCTCTCGCTCACTTGGAGGTTCGCCCAAGGAAACAATCACTCTGCAGTTCATCCTATTAGAATTGTTTTGTCTGTAGAGGTTTGCCGAACAGACGTAGTCAAAATAAAATTACGTATTTTTCCTTGAGACCTTCCTGGAATCCGTGGAACTTCACTGTTACAAAAGCCATGGTCAGTCATGGCTTCTTTGCTGCTCTTTTGACTTAGTTTCTTTTTCAGCTACACATAACAGAGCTTAACTTATTCTTCTTCCTTGTCATCTTTGACTCCTGCAGTAGCCAAATGAGACCTAGAGTAACCAATTACATTTAGGTCATTGGGATTATATGAGAATGTATAAGCAAGAAAACAGTATTCCAGTATGGATCACAGGAATTTTTCATGAGTAGTTAAATAGTTTGAACATTATTTTTGTAAATGTACCATGTTTCAGTGGTGCCATAAGCTGTTGCAGCTGTTGGTGTTTGCATTCGTAGCGCCTAATGGTTCTGCCTGAAATGAAGGCTCAACGTACACAGTGCTGGGTGTGAGGCCCCTAGCAAGAAGTGTGACTTGCTCAGATATATCTTACTGGCTTAGCAATAGCAAAGGAGGAGGATATTTCCTCTGTTGCTAGAGCAGAAATATACAAAAGGAGAGACAAGTAACTTTGTCACAAGAGGAAATGGCTAGAAACTGTGAATTTACATAGATTTGGAATGAGAGAAGGTTTCTAGTTAATGAAGTAGTCTATCATTTTAAAGTGAACACTCATCAATTTCAAAAAGGAATTAAGTAACGTAATCTCATCAATAAAAATATCAGGAGAACTAAATGGCCAAGGAATTTTGTTCCAGCTCAGCAATCTTTTATGAACTGGAAATAACTGTCACCCATTTGTCACCTTGATTCATATTCTCCACTGTGAAACTGTAATGTAAAAAAGGGAAACTTGAAGCAGAAATTTAGGCCTCTTGGAATTTTGTGACCTTGTGGTCAAAGCACTGTGCTGGAATTCATAATAAGGATCTTTAGGCTCAACATGTATAATATTTAGCTTTGTACTGTAGTTACAGTGTAGTAGTAGTCACACACATTCACAAATTTTGAATCTCAATTTTTTTAATAAAAATCAAATAAATGAGTCCCCTTTTTTCTTTGTTGCCAATTCTGTACCAAAGCCTTAATCCACATAATGCAAATCCAGAAATAACAAAATCTATACTGACATGAACTCCATTTCTGTATGGAGGTGTAATGCTGGCCTGGGAACACTTTGATCCATTAAGTGTGTTTTTGCCTACTTTTGCTTAAGGCGTACAGCATAAACTTTTGCTTTAACTGTAGCTCACTTGGAGTAAAGGAGGATCTATCTGTTCCCTTACTCCTTGTGGGCTCTAGGAGTGGCTGTGGATGTTTGGAAGGCTTTAAAGGATGGGGAGAAGAACTCCAAAAGTCACTTGCAGAGTATTCTCTACACTTTTAAAATAGTGTCATTTGTTTTGCTCAGAAAAGGATTCAGGTTAATCTGCATTGTCAAATGGATCCCGAAGAGATAGGCCCCTCTGCAGATCACAGCATCGTTTTGTTAATGCTATGTGCAGTCACATTGGTGTCATGCTGGCTAAGACTCCTTGTTTCATAATGCTTGGGATTTTTTTTTTTTCCTTTGGGTGATTTTTGGAAAGCCAAAAGAAGTAAAAATGATTTGAGGTGAAGTTATATTTTTTCCACATAGTCTATGTGGAAGTTAGCTGTACGTTACTCATAATTCTGTTACAGGCATTTTGGTCAGGTGATGGGATTAGAGGTTTCTTGTGAAAGCTGAGAGAACCCAAACTTTTTTTTTTTTTTCATCCTAACATTCATCCTTAAAATGCCTCTGCTCTGGAAATCTTTGACACTGCAATCTACTCAGGCTACTTAGCAGTTTCAGGCTGCTTATCTAAAAGCTGTGATAACTTTGGTACACCAGTACAACTGCCTTCAGATACCAGACTGGGAAGCCTGTAGAAAATTCTAGCAGTGGGGAAGCTGTATAGTTGCAATATGTAATGATGGGCTTTGTAATAGTCTGTTGGGTGTGAAGACCTAAAGGCACATCCATTAGCTTGACCTGGATCTGAGGCTGGGGGACCTCGTTTCTTCTGCTGTAATTGAAGGGTTCTGTGGTGCTGACACAACAGGGCACCTTGAAAAAATCCAGCAGTGAAACCAGAACAGACCAAACAGAACAAATCTAGCTTCTGCCTGATATTATACGGTGAAGTACCTTTGAGTGGATTTAGACAGAATGCTTGTACCAGGGCAGTAGGATAAAAGAGCGAATTTGTACTAAAATAATGGTGTAATTCTCCCACATACGTACATAGCTGAAAGAGTTTGCTTTCTTGCCTTCTTGCCGCTATTTTCATTTGACATTTAAAAAAAAAAAAAAAAAAAAAAAAAAAAAAGAAGAGTTCTACTGGTGCCTGTGTGTATTAAGAACAAAATAAACTGTTTTCCTGTTTCATTTCCTGTGATTTCATGCTTCAGTCCAGGCTTTTCCAGGAGAAAGGAGTATTCAGTTGTTTAGGAAAAGATGTCTTGTTACAGTGAGTTAAACAAGCTAAAACCAAATAAACAAATAAACAAAAATCCAGCCTAAGTGGTCACTTGAGAAAAAACAAGTTGGGAAGGTCATCTACTCCTTCCCTCATATGGAGTCCCTGGGACTCAAAATATCAGATCATTCATTTTTTCTTTGTTAGCTTTGGCAGTGACAAATTTCTTCTATTGTTAGCTTTGCAATTTCTATTAATCATTTCTGTGCAAAGCAGGCAAATATATCTGCCCACACCACATGAATGAACCTCAGGCCCCATGACATCCTGGGTGTCACACAACTGGGAAACAACTCTGCAGTAAAGCATCTGGGAGTCCTGGTGGACACCACATTGAACAGGAGCCAGCAACGTGCCTCTGCTGCTTGGAAGGCTAATGGTGTTTTTGGCTGTGTTAGGCAAAGTGTTGCAAAAGAAAGTTGGGAAGGTGACCCTTCTGCTTTGCTCAGCACTGTTGAGGCTGTATTTGGAGTACTGTGTCCAGTTCTGGGCCCTTGTACAAGAGATATGGACATACTGGAAAGAGCTCTTCTATTCTGTTCTATGGAAGTGGATGAGAACTAGGCTGGAGTTAATATACAGGCTATTTTCCCAACATTAGGGAATGATGGGGGGTTGGGCATAAAGTCTGGAATGTTTGTAATGAAAGGAGTCCTACCTTCTATCAAATTGTCCTTATCCATCAGCATTCCATCTTGAGGAACCCTTCTTTGTGTTTATAGGAAACTGTCCTTCATGTTCAACTTCTGCTTTAGAAGGTCAAGTTTTCAGTTTGAGACAATGAACAATAACCCATGAAATCTCTCTGTCAGGTGTCAGACTATTTTGTGACTTTCAGATTTCAGAATTCTTCAGCTGTTTGAGCAACTCTTATGTGCTGATGGGTCTTTACTAGTACGATAACTTTGAGGCCCTAAATAGAATAATCATGGAATGGTCTACTTCCTGTAGAAAATGCTGTAAGAGTCAATGCATTTAACTACTGTTCTGTTTTTTGGACCTAGACACTGTTTAGAATAAGAAAAAATCTCAGTGTTTGTTCAACAACATGAAGTTTCACCAAAATAAAATAAGTTAGGTGAGAGACAGCAGGCAAAGAGATGCCTCTTAAAGCCCTTTAAAATAGCCAAGTCTGTGTTTTAGTATTCTGAAGCACCCACGTATCATAGCAACAAGAACTTCAATACTTGAGATGATTAAGGGCAGAACTCTCAGTCTTTCCTAGACACAGTCACTAGTCTCCTGAGAGTTTTGAAGTAGCCTGCATATCTGAAGCAGTCATGGGTGTTTGTAAAAGGAGAATTTCACTCCCCAGCTCTGACTTTCCCACCTATTAGCCAAAAGTCAAGCACCCTTGGCAGTATCCTATCCTCTCTGGAAGATTCTGAGATCTGCGTGGGGTACGTCCCATTGGAGTACATCCTAATTAATGTAGCTACTTCTGTAGAAGTTTTTGCTGGGTTGCAGCAAAATCATGCTTAACTCCAGACATGATTTAAGACACTGTGTTTTAAACTTAAAATATAACATTCCAGTCAAGCAGAAGAATTGGAAGTGCAGCTAAAGGAGTGGACATCCTTTCATGCCCTGACTGCAAAGACGATCATGAGCAACCCATCCCAGTTCCAGAACTGGCTACATAAATGCTATCAATAATGAGATCGCTAGTTCTTGAGGAGGATCAGATTTTATGCAACAAGAATGTGACAGTATGTTGGAACTGGGATTAAGTTGCATAACGAAAACCTGCCAGACTAGGGAGAATTCCCTCGTAATGTTTCTTACTGGGTTTAAAAGAGGCAGTTCCCTGAGTTTTTATGATGAGCTGTTTTAACATGAGGATGTTTGAAGATGCTCAGATGCTTTAATCAGGGAGTTGCTCAAGTATAGCCCTCCTCTTGACAGAAGTGACATTCCTGTCTCAAGGGTTGCAGCATTTTGGTATTACTGTGCCTGAGGTAAATAATGTGTCTTAATAGTCTGTATTATTAAAATAGTAGCAATTGTTTTTGTGTTTAATCATCTAAAAGTTATGACTTAATCTTTTCTTAACAGCATTTGAAAAGAAAGCACAAAAAATGAGTTTCCCTCTACTGGTTCATCTTCACTGTGCCTCTCTCCTATTCTGCTTCCTTCTTATAACAACTGAGTGAAGATGAGTAGCCTGCTGCTAATATGACGTCTCTGACTAGTGTCATTGCCTCCCACCAGTCTGAGTGGGTGTCCTTCACCGATGAGCTGCTCCACCCTGTTAAGCCACAAGGTAAGAGAACTCTCATTTCCTTTGAACCCTTTAAGTCTTTTTGTTTTGAATTATACTGTCATATATGCAGTGTCATGTAGCATACCATTGTACCGCATGGTGCTGTAGATCCTGCCTTCTAAATGGAAGCGGTACGTGCAAAGGTTGAATTGTGCTTTATTACCCCAGTATAATAGGAGAATTTGGGCCAAAAATGTTAGATGCTTTCCCAGCTCTCAGCACAGATCCATTACAAGGTTTGAATCCATCCTTGGACATGCAAGACAATATCCAGCTGACCACAAAAGAAGTCTTACCTATTACACTTAAGTACAAAACTAAGCCCTGTGTTACGCTAAAAATTTTGTTAGGTTAAAAATTTTATTAAGTGAAGGAAAAAAAATCTGTTTATGTTTAATAGCGAATTTTAGAGATTTCAATAAAAATAGTGAAGTAATTGTAGTTCTTACCAATCTTTCTCTTTTGTGTCTATTTTAGGTAGCACTGAGGAACCTCTAGAAAAATGTTTTTCTTCTTCAGATACTTCCTCAGAAGAGAACCACAATGTGGATGGAGAATTTCAGGACCTCTTGCACACAGAGCCAGACAATTCAGGTGACAAGCCAAAGGAAGATTCTACAGTGCTTGGAAACCACGTGTGTCCCAAAGCTGATCTACTGTCATCTATCAGAGCTTGGGTTCAGTTTGAGGATGCACCATGGGCCAGTGCTCCGCCAACTCATCCACAGGCAGGTGAGGCAAATGCATGAAAAAATCCACTCCAGTAATTTAACAAAATACAGTGAGAGCTGCCAAATATTTTCCTTGTTCTTTGGTTTCTCATAGGCTTAATTTTGATTAGTTTGTACTGTATTTTAACTCAATTCATGTCATCAGAGTAACCAAAAGGGTTTACAATATTGTTCTGGATTGACCTAGCAGCATAATCTTAATGTGTCACATATATATTTGAAAGAAAGCAAAAAAATTTCTTGTGATTCATTCAATCTTGGAGAATACCAACATATATTTATGGAGAAACAACATAGTGGGGTTTATAGTAGTCATGTTATGAACAGCCATCTGAAAGAAAACTGAGCTATGTTTGCCCCTGTAAACTGGAACTGGAAGAATGGTGATTGCTTGTTGTCTTTATCCTCTCATAATCTCCACATCGCTTTTGCCAGAAGCTTGGAATTACCAATAGCTAGCATGCAGTTCTTTTTGCTTCCTTTTAATGTTTGAGCAGCTTGAAATTTACAGAGATGACAGAAACTGATCCTCACTCCAGGACTGCGCATGATTTTGCTCCAATGCAGAAGTTCTTTCTGACATACCTCAAAAATGCATTCAAAGCCTCTGGCTTACCTACTCAGCTTGTGCTAACTGATACAACTGTATGAGATTCCAGCTTTTCTGTATAAACACACTTCTGTCCCTTCTTAGACGAGATTATTGAGTAATTGTCCAAGGAAAACATTAGTTGACTACTTGTTTAAGGTGAGATATTCTCTTAACAACTGCACTTGCATACAAAAGTATGTTACAAAAGTAGTTTAAAAGTTATGGTTTTCTGTTCACTGAGTCCACCAAATGCTCTCTGCCATATATATAGCACTGCTCGGACTGTCAACTTTGTGTTGGGATTTGAGTTTTTTGTTTTCCATCTGTTCTTTATATGGGTCTTGTCAGCTAGTCCACTTGAGACAGCAGTCCCACCTTTGTGCAGGAGATGTGGGGGAATATTCAGGCAGTAATTTTTCTCGTAAGATCCATATGAGACATTTTTATGTTTATTTCTTGATTGGTCTTAATTGTAAATATTTACAGATCCAGGTGACAAAAACATAAACAATAACGCCCGTAACTGTAAATCCATAAAACTGAGTTGTTTTACCTCGTTGTTAGCTAACTTCATGATAAGGTAAAATAGTTTATTGTGAAAGAAATACAAACTCTCCTACTTTCTCTTATTTTTATTCATTCAGATACATACAGATGCATACTTTTTTAAATGGATCTGTTGGTTGCTATTAAACCACATTTCCTTCCTCCTGTGGCATTCTTGTTGACTGGAAAACCTTAAGTTCACCTTCTTATTAAACAACAAAAAACCTTTGCTCAGTCTAAATAAAGCTTGCCTTAACAACAACAACAACAAAAAACTTCCATAAAGCTAATTTAATCATGTGTTACTTGTTTTCCTGTACTTACAGGAACGTGGCCCGGTTTCAAGGTCTGTGCTTAGCAAGAGCAGTGCCTCATGGTTTGTACTGAAGTCACAGTACACAGATCATAGGCAAAGCCCTTGGAAATCTAAAAGAGGTGGTCAAGGAAGACTGTCAAAAAACACAGCCGTTTTTGAAGAAGAAGCACACCCATTGTTGCCCTTCTAGTGCTTGGCCTAAATGAAGGAATATTAATACACTCCAACACTGAGCATCAAACTGAGATTAATAGGGGAGGATGGTTCCCCTGACAGGCACAGCAGGAGCCTTGCTTTGTTACTCTCTGTAGTCACTGTGTGGGAGGCAGTGTTTCATTATTAACTGCATGGGAAGCCTAGGGAGACTTTCTCTAAGAAGAGGTGATATGCATAACCTTATTTTAAAATCCATATTTATCAGCTAATTCCACTCCTGCTCTGGACCTCATCTTTTAAGAGGCCCAACCAACACAGCTGACAGCCAGTGAAGGAAGGTCACACCGCAGAGGAGATGACAGCTCTTTGTCTCTGGCTGTCTGCTCTGAGGGGGCTTTGACAGCAAGATGTACGATAAGCTTCAGCTTTGTTCCCAGTTAATTTGCAGGTCACATCTTTTTTTCAGTGGGTGGCAGCAAGGCCAGAATCTTTCTGTTACAAGCACGGCACACTGACATGCTCTTTGGAAAGCTGGTGGCAGTGACAGCAATTGTTCATTTCCAGCAGCAAACAGCCCACATGAATACAATAGCCAATAGCCAGTGGAGGAGGGGGGTGGAGATAAATGCCAACTATCAGCAGACAGATTGGTGTGAGGAGGATGGAGGTGTTTGAAACCTGTTTCCTGTGTTGGCAGCTGTGAACTGCCTTGTCCTGAAGCCTCAGCATCTGCAGCTCTGCTCCTGTCAGGGCTCTAGCACTGAGGAAATCATCTGTTTGTCTCTCCACACTGAAGCATCTGCTCAGCTGGTTGGGCAGTTAACCAGAGAAACAGCCATGCTGCGTGGAAACACATTTTGAAAATGGCTTACAAAATGAGTGCCCCGAAAACAGAGGGCAGGTCCTGGGGGAGGAATGTGCTACTTCCTGACCTCAATGCCATCGTATTGCTGCACGTGTTCCTCAGAAAGTGAACCTTTGTCCCAGGGTGCTCACCATCTAAAAAACCACTAATTTAAAATACAGCTGCCGCGTGGTAGTTATCCTGTAGATAGTATGTTTAAAAGAAAAGCAAGCTATAATGCTGGACCCTTGTTTTGGCAAAAGTGACATTATCAAGGGAGCAGAAATTAGGGGCAAGAAACAGCACTGAAAGCATGGATGAAGAATATAGAAAGTAGAAGAAAGATTAAAATATGAGGTACAGAAGTGATAAGAACATTATGTCCACTGTAAGGCTCACACTATATTCATTTATGACATTTCTGTTAATCTTTCAACCATGTTCAGGCAGAATAAATGCTTAGCAAAATCCTTCTTTCAGTGTATATCTGCCTTTCAGGCTCATGTGTAGACAAATGGCAGCTGCAAAATCAATGTGGCTTTCTCCCTGGGAAACAGTAGCCCTTGAGTTGAGGCCGTAGAAATATTTAGTCACAGAAATGATGCATTGTGCTTTTCTCTTCTTTCTTCCACATCTTCCTTTTGCTGGAAAAAAAAAGAAATCTGATTTTTCTTGTAATTATTCTCTAGCTAGTCAGGCTCAACAAACTCATACAGCAAAAATGAAAACTGGGATTCTAGAATCACCCAAATGCTCCTATCACAAACATTACGTAATCAGCAAATGATCACAGCCAGCTGGTGACAAACATTTGCATTTGTTCTACAGCAGGCCTTCAGCTGGCAATCTCATATTCTATTGGTGTTAGCTGCAGTCTTGAATTCAATTAGAAATTTGGCAAAGCACCAAAATTAGAGCAAGGCAAGATCTGTCAATCATCTTCTCCATCCCCCCACTCCTTCTTCCCAAGAGCTTTGTCTCCATGGTTTTAAATTGCTCAAGCTGGACTTGCGGAATGTCCCTTGTGAGACTGTCCCTCAGTAAGGCACATCTCAATTTAATCATTTTGTGCTGTTCTGTCTGAAAATAGAAAGTACACACAACACAAGATCAACAACTGAAATCTAGACAAACTGTTGCTGTCCTAAAATCAAGAAAATCTGAGATCCTGTGTAGAATGGATAGGAAGGGAAACAGCACTGATGCTAACAATTTTTATTGGAATACAGTGCAAGAGACAAGGAGTACATTCTCAAAGCATCATAAAGGAACTAATGCTTAAAAGTAAATCTACTGATTAGTAGATTAGTACTGAAAGCCAAGCCAATGTATTAGGAACAAATGGATCAAGAAAAGTAAAATGCAAATGGAAGGAAACATTTATCACTTCAGGAAACAATGATGTGATTTTTCATATGCTGTGGGATTTGTAATTTAGTGACAGTTTTGGCACTGGTCTTAATAACAGATCTGTTAACTGGTCTGCAATAACAAATTTCTGAGAATTGCTGTAGCTGGATGGTGCTACCTCTGCATCAACTAGCATTGACTGAATTCCAAATTAATAGGAAAAACACCTACACCATTTAGGAATTGTTTCAGTAATTCAAGAGGCTGGAGAGTAGCAGGAGCATTGAAGAGAAGCCTAAACATGTGGATATTTACTTCAGCTTATCTCACTTTCTGAGATTGATAGTTGTTTGATTCAGTATGTGGAAATTTTTTCCAGTTCCAAGGTTGGGAACCCAGGACAATTGTAGGTGGAATTTGGCTGTAGTAAGGCTCTAAAGAATGCCTATTATGGTAAAATCTCTCTGTGGTTGCTATAAAATACACTTTCTTGGGAAAAAAAAGGTTGTCTTCCAAAGTGGTACAAATTGTGAAATTAATATATCAAAGTTTTCTGCAGTGATGTTCCAGTTAGTCTTCTTCATTAGGCAACACTTGTTTTTAGAAAACAAATTAATAAAAAGATTGTTATTATTACATAAGTATATGAATTATCAAATCTTATATGTATCTCATATGTTAAAAAAAAAAAGTAAAAATTATCACTGCAAATTTACGTATAAGATCCTTTTTATAAAACTCACTTTAAAAAATAAAATGACCCTTGCTACTGGTTTGCATATTGAGATCAGATTTTAAGCTTGTCTTCTGTGTCCACATGAAGCATTCTGTCCATCAAAGCCACTTCAGGTGAAGTTTTGGGGCTGACTCTTCAGATACCTCAAAGGATATTTAACAGAAGGGCTGAGGCAGCCTGTAGTCATGTAATGGGCACTGCGTCTTCGCAGACATCAGCATGGTGCAGAATTGCTGGATGGAGAAGTGGGGATTTTTTGGTTGTGTTGCTGTAACATAACTGTCAATGTGTGTGATAAGGAGACACCTCCCAGCTCTCAGCTCCTTTTCTGCTACTCCGAAGCAGCTCAGCATGTAGGATCACAGCTGTACAAATACAAATAGATTACTGCTTGCTTACCTAAGGGTAATAGCACAGCTACATAAAATAAATTTGCACTTCTGAGCTGGTAAGCCTACAAGCACTGTTTGCATAGCCTCTCAATGCACACAGCAAATGTATGTTTCCATAAGAAGATGGTGTCCCGTCACACTGTTTTTATAGAGCAGAGAGAGACAAATCCTCTGGAACATTAATTTGCCATTTTCTTCCTAAGTGTTTCTCAGCCTCATAAAGGTTGGTTACGTATTACATGCTGAGATGTGAACGTATGTATCACTTAGTTCTATAAATGCTGTTTTTGAATGCACTTTCATCTTGTTAATTTAAAAGATAAACATAAATTTACTAACTTAGAGAACAGTTACTATACTGAGATTAAAATAGAATTTGTCTCTATCTATGCACTTTTCCTAAGTATAGAAAGAATTTTTAATGCTTTTTTTTTTCCTCCTCCCTATAGTCATCCATTGTTCCTAACATCTGAGTGATATGCTGGGCAGATAGTTCACAAAACACATTCGTAGTATTGGACATATATGCCTGTTTAATCAACATGAGATGATGGTTAGCATAGCTTACTCTTTGAAGTGTAACTTCTGGCGAGTGAGTAGAATGAGATTTTGGCCTAAACAGAACAGAAATATTATGAAGTTAATTCAAATCAGGGCACTTCATTCTGCATATTCAGAAAACAAAAGCCATTTCTAATTCACATCAATAGGTATGTGCTAGTCCCACATGGGACTTTCTTAAGTCATCTTTCTTAAGATGACTGCTACATTTGTGCATGCGTCACTGATGCAGATGCTTAACTAAATATAACAAAACAACTTTTCATACTCTTAAGAACTCCACTGTGTTGCACAACACAGGTACTCAAATCTGTTCAGCAGTGAGAGAAACATGAAATCTAACTGCTCGGTAACACTGCTGCTTCTACAATGCTTGAACAACAGGAAAGCCAGCAGCTGCCAGCAGTGTGGAGTGCAAGGCACACAATGGAAGGTAACAGTGCCAGGCGCTACTTAAGTTGCTGTGTGTTGTTAAAAAATAACCGTGTTGCTGTGGTTGTTGGAATTTATATTTACAGAGTCTCAACAGGGTCCTGTAGTGTACTTTTGGAATAGCTGTGATCATCTGCTTCTGGGTGATTGCCCTGCAAATCTCACTGGTGCCTGTTTGTTTCCTGTGCCCAGTGTCTCCACCAAAGGCACCCAGCTGGACTTCTCCCTCCTCCAGCTCTTTGGAGAGGCGAGCCCATGCATCAGAGAGCAGCTGGACAACCAACTCGGAGGACACCAGCAGCCCCAGCATTGGTCCCTCTTACACAGATCTGCAATCGATTAATACTGAGGACCTGACCAGTGGTGGAACATCTGCAGCAGATTCAGCTGGTAAGAGGAAAGCCTTCAAGTTTTTCTATCTCAGTATTTTTGATGTTACTCAAACACTGTTCTCAGAAGTAAGATTCAGGAAATAGATCCAAAGCAGAAGAAGCTCAAGGGTTAGGCAGACTAATATCTTTTTCTGGTTCAGTTCCCAAGTAAGCACACCTGGAATGACACGCCCATGCTTTCTGCAGACTCCCAAGGCAATTCTTGGAGCTTCTACAAGCACCTGCAGTACCTTGGAAGGTATCCAGCTCACTCTGAGGAAGGTAGTGTCTTCCCAGTCTGATGAAAACCAATTTGCTTCTACCATAATAGCTCAGACATGTCAGGTATTTAATAAAGTGTATTTCTCTCAGGTGGTGAATGTAACAATGTGTTGGGAGAGTGGATTTCCTGAACATCACTGAGGGTGTGTGTCCTCTTCATAAGATGTACAGGATCATCTGAATATGAAATTATTTGGTGGTTCAGTGAAACAGGACTGGACATTGAGGCAGGTGTATTTGCTGATAAAAGCATACAAAATGCTTAAGCATCAACAGCAAGTCAAAGTTCAGGGCACAGGTCTTTGTATGGGAACAGATAAAAGCCTGAGTTAAGTCTAAATGCAGACATACATGTAACTGAATCCTATCAGTGACAATGTGCCTGATAGTGCCCATATTTATGTTAGGCTCTAAGTGGGTAAGGCTGGCTGACAGTCAACTTTATTACAAATTGCACAAAATTTAAGAGCAAAACAGCCCCATAGGCTTTATCTAGATTCTGTCTTTATGTAAGATGTTAACTCAAAGATACCTGAGAAAGATGGAAAAAACTTGATCAATCCCAAACTGAGAGTTTACCCTCACTGGAGGGAGGGTGGAGGGGGCTGCAAAAAGCCTCCCAACAGATGGAGTGAGGATGAGATTAGTGATTTCCTGTAAAGACAATGGATTTTACAGCAGCAAAGGTAAATAATGCATGAGCAGAGCTGGAAGCAAGAATTTGCTGTTCAGTTGCAGTGCATCTGGAATTTTTGGAGACTTTATTGTCTGTTCTAGTTTGATCTTAGACACCGAGGAGCCTTTTACAGTGTCTTTGTCAGTCTGAAGGGCCATTCAAGCCTGCAGCAGCTAGTCAGTAAATTTGGATCAAGTGATAGCAGGCTGTCTGTATAACATGGACATGTTTATATGATTCTAACAAGAAGCACTTTACACCTCCACACAGCTGGGGTTTCACAGTGTTGGGAAGCTGTATTTGGTGCTGGCAAAGGGGTCTATTGCTTCAGAACTTTCTACCATGCACTGCTACGTTACTCAGTTTGGATCAAAAAGCATTGAAAGGAGCAGGAACTTGTGGTATTTGTGCTGTGCTCTGCTCACAGGACATCTCTGTTACTGATACAATTGAAGTATTTATTCATTCTGAAATGGATGCCTGCCTCCATTTTCAAAAAAGGCCAAAAGTCTGTGTGTAAGCAGAGTAAAGGGGAGGCTGTCTTGTAGCTATGATTTGAGATCTGAAAGCCTTAAGATCTGTTCTGAAATTCTGAGGTGAGGTGCATAAATACCTCACCGATAAATGTTCTGCATTAAAACAGTGTCTCCCTTACTCAGCTTGCTTTGGATTTCTGCATGTCACTGTACTTCTCTAAAATAATTTTAATTATGTATCTTAAATGTTGATTTAACTAATATATATACATATATAACAAAATAGATAAGATCAATTATATATTATTTTATATTTAATAGAACAATAGTCTGCATTACATATAACTAAATTAAAAAGTGTATATATAGTTACATAATCATAACAGTACATGATATATATGTATTTGATGTCTATCTACATGTCTAAAATTGAATAAATACACATGCATAGAATTATCATAGGAATATAGGATATATATGATATAGACAGATATAAACATAACATATCTATGTATCTACCTGTAGGTGAATAGATATAGATGTATGCATGCACAGCCTTGTTGACGTATGATATATATTTTAGGTGCTTTGTTGTCAGTTCTGTTATATTTTCTGTTCTGATTTGTATCTAAGGCGAGCTGCAAACAACAGGTTTGCTGTTGACAGTTCAGTTTGCAGACCACTTGCACTGTTTGGCACTCTCTTAAAACTCAAGGGCTATTGGGATTATGAGGGAATCACTGTTTTGTTGTTTTCTAAAAACATCTGCATGTTTAGAGATAGAAGATCGCATGTGAGACCCGTAGCTGCTCAAAATTCAGGAAATCAATAAATAACACAAATAATTAACTTTTAGAGTTTTGTTATTTCCAAAACAAACTGTACATTTTGAGGGGATTCTGCTGCTTTGTTTTTAAAACTTGGAGAGGATGATTCTGGAAAGCTCAGCTCCAGCTATTTCTTGAATGTAAGGGAGAGTAAGCACTAACTGCAGCACTAACTTTTCAAACCTAGCCCTTTTTGTCTTTTATGTGTTAGTTCTCATACAAATATTGTTTCTGTGACAGCTAAATACAGAGTCCTGATATGATAATTGCAAGGAATGGTGTTCTGTAAGTTTCAAATCAGCAAATCTTAATAGATTATACAGCTGTGCAATGTTTTTGCACTGGATGCCAGAAAAAGGCCATCAGCATTGTTACAAGCTCTGAAGATAATGAACATTAATAACCAGAGCAAAGGGGAAAATAGAGTATTCTGACAGTTACTAACTTCTGCCCAGAAACGTACTTCAGCAATGCTGTGTAACTATTAACCAGCATGTTCTAGTGACCAAATTGCAAACACAGAACAAATTTTGTAAGGGAGAGCCTGCCAGAGCATCCTGCGGGGACTGCATGGAGCAGTATCAAACTCTGCCTTCAGGGAGGAGGGAACTCAACAAGTAGAGCAGATGGAACCCAAAACATGTTCTTGTCCTTGTTCAGTGCCATAAGCAGAGCTTTTTTCTTCCAACCATCAGCCACCAGATAGCAATTTAGAAGTTCTATAATCCAGTTTTAGTCCACTATCTTTTTCAAGACATTTCTAACTTATTTAATGTATATGTGAGGTAGAAGTAGAAAGCCAGGTCTGGATAATTCGAGGCAGAGAGAAGCTGTGAGCCCAGTCAGACCTTTGTACTGGAAATCAGTTATTTAACCTTTAATGACTTCTTTAAAGAACCCAAATATCTCTGTGTCATCTACAGAGGTGTTGAATACTCATCCCTGTTTTGTATTGGAGTAACCAGGGGCTCAGTTGAGCAGGCTGGCCCATTGTGAGTTCTTCATCTTACAGTCACATGGCAGTCTTGTCTATGAAGCAGGCTGAAGACTGCAAGTATAAGCTGTAGACCAGCAACAGAAATGGAATCATTGCCTTAGTCCCTACTTATGGCAAGAATGAAAGGCACAGGAAATCCATTGGCAGAAGGCAGAAATTTTAGAGTGAAAAATGAACAGGTACCACAATAAGCCAAAGCATACTTATATCTATTCAGTAGAGAGAATTATAAAACTGTCTTGGTCTGCAGCCATCTGGCCTTAAGGTCAGAAGAGAGGGCTGTGATATCATTATCTTCATCTAATCCGACCTCCTGCATATCTCAGGCCAAGAAACCTCACCCACTCTTTTCTGCACCCAACCCATAACCACAGCAAGTATCTCTGTAATATTTTTCTGATTAACATCAACTACAGCAAAACCTGGAGCTGTTCTGTTATCCTTCATGTTTTTAACATGCAATTCTTTAAGTTAAAAAAAAAAAAAAAAAAAAAAAAAAAGATTGTCCTAGTGATAAAACTTAGAATTGAGATGTCAGACTCAAGAGAGCTCAGTTTTGCCAATTCTTGTGACCTCAGCTGAGGCTAAATGCTGTCCCCTAACCTGAAAGGTTCAGTATCTGCCTCTTCTCTGCCCTGTAAAATAACTCTGATTGGTTATCTTCTCTATTTCCCTGCCTCTAGAAGAAGAATGGT
This sequence comes from Lagopus leucura, assembly GCF_019238085.1. Taxonomy (NCBI): domain Eukaryota; kingdom Metazoa; phylum Chordata; class Aves; order Galliformes; family Phasianidae; genus Lagopus; species Lagopus leucura. The sequence continues at coordinate 23,994,933 of NW_024962250.1, read as the reverse complement.
TTCAGCTGCTGTAGGACTATCAGCTTCTTGCTTTTTCTTCAAGAATGATGAGGACTTTCAGGATGGAGGAGGAGAGGATAAAGCATTGCTTTCATAGGAAGAAAAGAGTTAGAAGAAAGCTCCAATCTAACAGGATTCTGTTCCTACCAACTCCTACTAGGCTGTGTTTTATCTTGTCTGATCCTATGACTTAGTCTCCCTCTTTTGCATCCCCAAAAACATCATGTCTCAGGCAGGAAAGAGGCAAAATAAAAAAGGAGCAAGTGATGGCTACAAAGAACTGGGTGTGATTTTCATTACTGAGTAGGAACATCTAAATTAAAAACATTTTATGTATGAACATAAACGTATTTAGAGAGAGTTATTCTTCTGTCTAATTGAGTGTTTTCTTGTGTTTGCACCAGTGTAATTTCAGTTCTGATTTTATCTGTGTTGGCCCTGTGCTGCAAACAGCAAATGGAGCATCTATTAGATGAGGTGCTGGGCATCAGAGTTTTTCCTCATGGCTATTCTGAAGTGCAGACCACAGTGACTGTGGATTTGTGACAGGGTTACACTTTGTTAAAAAAGAGCTTAGTGCTGACCCTACATGGTGTTCTCTGTGAATGTTGCAATTTCCGTGAGTAGTCACTTATGTTTTTACATAGTTGGAGCAAGTGGAAGTAAAGCAGACAGAATTCTGGCCCCAATCATGGGTCTGAATTGCTGATCTCCCTTTTTATATGTAGGCAATATCCCAGGAGAATAGACATGAGTAATTACTCCGTAGTAAATCTCATGCCAGTGAGGCGAGCTAGGTGGCAAAACCCTGTGTTTGTGTTTGCAATGCTGTGATTCCTCAACCACTGTATTTATGTTGCCTCCAATTGCTCTCTAAAGTGCAGAAAGCCACGTGTCTGTGTGATAAGGCAGAGGAGTTCAGACGGATTTTGCAGCTGGGCAGAATGTTTCAGTTTGAAGCATAATTGGAGATGGAATGCTTGCATTCAGTGGCCATCTATGATTGAGTGTTAGGAGAAGAAAAACTGTGTTTGTTTAGTGCAATTCTAAATTGCTTCTGAATTTACAGCCACTCAGAGTGAAGAACGCTGAGGGATCTCCCAGCATCAGACTCTTTGGTACAATACAGATGTGGAAAAGTGCTGGTGTCAGTCTTCAACAGCACGTCTCAGGAATAATTTAAATAAAACATCGACCTTTCATATTAAGAACTTATTCTTCTGTGCCCACTTGGAAACTTATCTTGATTATTTTTTATGTTTAATTTTATTAGACCTCTGCCTCCCTTACTCTTCTATTTTGCCTCCATCTTAGGGAAAAGGTGTGACACTTTCAAGAGAGAACATGACCATAGTTATATAGGAGCATTGTAGGAAGACTGTTGATGTGTACCTCTTTTTGAATGCTTCCACTTCTAGGCTGGTCTAGGCTCGATCAAACCAAATAATGTTGGAGAACAGATGTGACATGAATCTCACAGAATAATCTTCTTCATTTGTTGTTATAAGCAATTTGGGATTAATAAGATGAGACTGAAATCCTCTTACCTAATCTTAAAATAAATAAATAAAATAATAATAAAATATAAATATTAAATAAATTTTCTAATGCATATGGGTCTATTTTTGATCTAGAAAATGAGTTGTTAGAGAAGTCTCTTAGGTTTAGCTGCAACAAATTAACTTTTAAAACTATATTCCATCCCTTTTTCATCTTTTCACTTTTTCATTACAAAGCCTTGCACAGTATTATAGTCTGATTTTCAGCCTTATTATTTTTCAGTGTCATTTTTACCCCTTGCAAATATCGTCACCATGGATGCTGTTCTTCAGTTCTGTGGCACTGTTCCCACCTGAACTGATTCTTTTTAAAATCCTTGGGAACAAAGCTGTATTTGCATTTTTCAGTTTGCGTTCGTCAGTTCTGTCAGAGTTTAGGGATGGGGCTGATAATCCCTCCTAATCTGAGGAGAGTAATCTCTTAAAAATATTTTCTTACCTCATTAATGTTAATTTTCATTTCCACTGCCTCGTTCTAATTATCTATCCTGCCTCTTGTGCTCTTATCACTACATTCTGCGTCATTTGCATTAAAGAATAGTGGCCAAGTATTCATTAGTTTTGGTGCAACGTCTTTTAGCTGGCTTTGTGTATGCATGCACAAGGAAGGGTGCTGGCACCTGAAAGAGGAGTAACTTGTTGCACTCACTGTGAGACCCTGTGGGTGCGGCCACCTGTAGTAATCTTCTTGCTGGTGGAAATCTTTGTGTAGGTAGTATTTGAGAAGGTAAGTGGCTGTAATAGACACCTTTTGGCTCTAGCATGAGGGTTTGTTGATCATTTTCAAAACTGCAGTAATGGAATGGCAATTACAAAGCGTGCTGTTTCCTGAAACACCCTAAGGCAGGTTTTGGGGCTGTGGAATAATTTAGTGCATTAGCGTCATAAACTCAGATAAGTTAACACTTAGGTGTCTTCAGTGCTCCATACCAAAGTAAGAAGTGAAGTATAGGACAAAGAGTCTAGTGGCTCCTTAGAAAGGGTCTGATCGTATGAAATAGGTGTTTAGCAAGTAGCTCTTTTGATTGTTATCTGAGATGCAGATAAGGTATTAGCTTAGACTTGTCACTTTCCTGGGTTTTACATTATGTTAAAGTGGGCCTTTGAAAGTCCTGATTTTCTGGCCCTCTCTGCAAAGAGGATGGCTCTACACAGCAATGCTGACATGGGCAGAGGGAACATAGTAGCTCTGCGTCTGTTTTCAGTCTGATCTGATAGATCTGAGCCTTTTGGAAAAAATGGGGTACATGTTGTATGGTCATTAACTGTGGAGGCCTGTTAGTGTTTAAAATAATCTCTATCCATACAGCTCTGTCTCTAAAGAATAGGTACGTAGCACATGCAGTTGCCCCACTTTAGTCCATTGCACATATGCTTTTGTTCAGTGTGTCCCCAGACCTGAATCCTCTTTTTCAGATTTCTTTTTTATGCAGTTGCATGAAGGTGAGTGTGGTGCTTAGCTGTACATGTTCTTAACAGGAAATATGTGGTAAGACTGTCAGTTTTGAATGAAAGGAAATAAATTCATGTTCTTGCATAAGCACCAACAACATTCTTGATTCTCTTCAGCAAAAGATGCAGCCAGGTCCTTCTCCAGAAAAACCCAGCAGAAACATGCAAAGTGTACGAAGATTTCCATATGGTTGTGCCCATTATATGCTGCCTCCATTTAACCATGTGTTTGTATGTTTTATGGTAGGAATGAGTCTCTGAGAGGGATCTGAACAGAACATAGCATGGCATGCAGGGCCCAGAGAGTGCTCTGGGTGGGGGGGCTGGCCAGTGGAACAGCTGGAGGGCATTCGCTGATTTGAGGTGGCAGCTGGCATGCCAGTTCCATTGCCTCACTGCCCTTCGGGGCCATGGGCCTTTGCCTGCAGCACAGTGAGCTGGCTCTGAAAGTGGGACATGAGCTCCACCCAGGGTGCTGTGCTGTGCTTCCCTGATGGCAGGCCCTTCGCTAGTCAAGCAGAATTGGGATCTGGGTGGGAAAGTTTACATAAAAGAAATAGAGGGGCTTTACTGGAGACTTTGCTTTCATGAACCCATCACTCCTCCTCCCCCAGATTGATTTGTTTGTTCAGGCTTGGTTGCCTCCAGCAACACATTATTAGTGTGAACTATGGGGTATCCTGGGAGACCTGCAAGATTCTCTGCAAACCTTTTGAATTCTTAGTCTCCAAGGAGGAGGAAACAAAAAGGGCATTTCACTCCATTGACGCAGTTGCGCGTACATTGTTTCGCTTTTTTGAATGCTGAAGTGTCTCTCCAGCAAATGCTGTAACCAGACTCTACAATCTTCATTGTGTTTCTTCAACTCAGTCAGTACAATATCCGTTTCTTGGTAAAGCCACCAACATGCGCCGTATTAAAGACTGTATTTGTGATGAGGCAATCTGCTATGATTAGGTAGGAAGGCTTAAGCAGGGCTGTGCAGTTGTTATCTCTGTTCACACAGGTCTGTCGTTGCTAATGGTAAACTTCAGGCTTGGTGAGTATGTCTGACCTTAAAACAAACACAGATTGCGTTATTTGTGAGCAGCTTTCTGTTAACATGGCTACAAAAGCAGTGAAGACACAGGGACAGAAGTCTGCAGCACAGGTATATACTCAGAGCACTGTTAAGGTTATACATCTATGCTTAATCCTAGGTAAATTCTTCAGATATAAACAAGTGCTATGAGAGCCTCCCCATTATGTTGTCAAATCCCATGGGTACACTTTCTAACTTTACTCAGTTTGAAATTGCAGGATCCAATGACTTTTCTCAGAAATCTGCTTGAGCTCCTTTGGCTGCTTTGTGTCCTGTACTTGCACGGACCAGCCTGTCTGTCACAAGATAGTTCAGACATCATGAAAAGTATTTGATTTCCCAATTAGTCACATATGTGTTGAGAGACAAACAGTGTCAGGTGAACTAAGCTGCCACAAAAGTCAAAGTGGGTTTAGCTAAGGGGGATCCATGCTCCATCAGTTAAGGCACTGACACTGGATGGCATCTCAGTAAGAGTACAGAGTCAGATGCAAGGCACCTAACAGTGGTGTGGTGGTGAGGGTCTTTTAGGAAAGGTAAGAGTATTGTGAAAACACAGAGAAAGTATCTATAGTGTCATCTACTTTCACCAGGCAGTTCACTTAGCAAGAGACCTAGGTGCTGAAGAGCTGTGCAGTTTCTTCTTTGTTCTCACATGAAGGTTTTGTGCATTTTACAAGCACTTACAAGCACTACAAGCACTACACACAAGTGAGGGACACTGGGCACAGCAGGTTTGCAGAGGCTGTCCTGAAGAGCCGTGTCCTGCTGTGTCCACAGACCAAAACCAGTTTGTCTCATGCCTCTGAGCAGCCCAGTGGCTGAACTAGTGGACCAAACAGGTAAGAAGAGAGACTGAGTTTTGCCTGAACCAGCAGCTCCATGTCTGCTAGATGGAAAGAAAATCAGGTCAGTAGGAGAAACTCATCACATCTGATGAGCTGCCCTTCAGTGAGGGAAGACTCTTGACGTTAACTCATTATTGCTGGGGCTTGCTGAGGAGATCTGAAGTCAAACAGCATGTGACCAGGCTCTTCCAGTTTTCTTCTTTAGTGCCTGGAAACTCAGCTGCCACCCTTCTTGATTTATTTTTCCAGGGAAGAAATAAGAAGCAGGAACATATGAGGACAGATCTGTATAGGCCATAGCTTTTTGTCTTCGTTTGAATTCTTTTTTACTGTGTTACGAATGAAATGACGTTAATCCACATCAGCCCTTCCACTGTCTGATTAAGAAGTTTCAGAATAACTTTCAAGCCTCATGGCTCTTTTCTGAAGAGAAAAGGGAGTCAGAAAAAGCTTCCTGATGAAAGACAGTTCTGTTTCAGGTACTATCATTGTAAATGATACTGCCTCCTTTCATGTTCTTAGAGTTTTAAGGAGAAAAATTTCCAATTTTCACCTGCTGGTCTTTGTATGCCTTTAGAAAGATTGTGTATTGTTTCCCGGAAGTCTTCCCAGGCTCTTATTTCAGGATAGAAGGTTCATTCTTCAGTTAGTAAAGTCAATTTTTGTTAGAAACTGCAGTATTTCTTAGATAAGATCTTAGGTGAGGTCATTCTTTTCCTCCAGAATTGCCAGCATTACGCATTTCCTAGATTTTAGTAAATCACTCAAAGATATTTTCTGCACATCTCAACAGACTGACTGTTGTACCAACTGCACTGAAACACCTGCTTACAAAAATCAGGCAAAACTTGTACCTGTGTAGCCTTTGTCTGAATTCCTAGTGTTGTCCAGGATTTCTTTTGTGTGTGTGTTGTTTTAGTTTTATATGTCTATGAAGCAGAGATATTATGGGTAGATATAAAACTTGAGTTGCTGAAATCTCTGAAATCCATCACCTAGCTCTAAGAATTGTTCTTTTACCCACAGAGTCTGTTTTCCCTTCTTTCTCCTCAAGATGTTCTCTCCTTCTGTCTGCTTTTTCACTTCTGGGCATTGCATTAGTACTTTTGCACTTAGAAATGCTGTAATGCAAGTTACTTCAGCCTCTTCCTGGCAAATGAACCTGCTGCATTTTGCCATCTATCAGTGAAAGAAAAATGAACAAAGGTACTATCATCCCCTTTCTTGGCTGAGGATCTTGCTTCACAAAAAAGAATTTCTTCAAAATCTGCTTAAGAATTTAAACTCTTGTTCATTTATTGGATAATCACAGTAGCACTATTGCAAGGTAATAAATTAATAGTAGCCTCTGAAAAAACAAACACCAACTACAGTAGAAGTTAATGCTGAGTTCAAGTGCACTACAGTGAAATTTAAATTTCTTCAGCAATAGTAAATTCTATGGGAGCATAGGTGAAGGTAATTCACCCGTGTGACTGGAAGGAGTAGAGCCTGGCTGCACCTCTCTTAGACCTCATTTAAGGGCTGTCTGCCACTGGGGAAGGTTCTCTCCCTGGAGATCCCTCCTCTGTGGAGTCTTTCTTGCAAACCTAGATCTTTGGATACAGATGAGCATTCCTTCCTTGTTTGTTTCTTTTTCCCATTTTCACCACAATAATCTTTTCAGCTGTAACATCAACTGTAACAGACTGTATCTCTATTTCTGCATAAGAAAATATGTGCTAACTGTAAAATTCAAATTTCTGGAGGAAAAATTTCAGGATATTTTCATTATTTCAAAATTCATTCAATCCTCCCACTCAAAAACAAACAAAAATACTCTATATTCCTTATACTGTAGCATTTTGACTCCAATTCCATTAAAATCACATAATTTGGGAAAGTTCCACTCAAGTCACTGAATGTCTTTTTAAGACAAGTGATCATCATGTTTTATAGGGCAATCACCTGCAGTGTTCTATGCAACTTACAAGAAAAGTACTGAATAGAGGCAAATTTGCTGAAGTTGCACCAAACTGCTATAGTCAAAACTAGATTGTAAAACAATTTATCCTGCTATTTTAAAAGTAATAGAATTGTAATTATTGGAGGCAAATATTCTTCACCATTTTTTCCCCCAAAATTAAAAACCTAGCGCTCCCTCTGTATTCCTTAAGTGTTTTGTTTGTTTTAAAAGCTTTCAACTCAGAAAACCACAGCTGTATTTGGAAAATGCAACATTCTCTATTTGTTCTTGTTAATGGAATTGGATTTGTGACTCTGTGGATTTGTTCTTAACAAACTTGATTTTCATTCCACTTTGTGCAACCAAATGAGAATATATTTAAAGAGATGAAAACGTTATACTGAACATATAGAAATGTTTAAGAAGATTACTAAGCTATGTGTCAAATCTGTGCATCAAATCTGCAGGCACAGTTTATTTTAAAATAAATTTCAAATTGATACCCGTAGAAAATACCAATTTTAGTGCCAATCAGGGAAGGAAAAAAAATCATTAAGACAATGAAGTGTGACTCGAACAGCCACAGCATGTTCTTTGCTTTCTCATTGTCCTCTGATGAATGGCAGGACAGAGAATAATTCACTTCATTACTAGCACAATTAGGGATAAAGTCACTTTTAATTCTGTGAGAGGAAAGATGGGTGCGGTGAAGATACTCCAACATAAAGTTCTGCTCTATGGTTTGTCCCATTTGAATGCAAAGGCTGCCTTCATCAGCTGCATATTGATTTTCTCAGCTTGTCATACTTTATAATTTGTCTATGAATATTAAAGAGCATCAAGTGGAGCAGATATTAAAAATTAGCACCCTTTGTGTCCTATTGAAAGCAGAACAGCCCTTCCATATTAGGCACTGCAGTTCTTTGCTAATAAGACTGACTGAACAAGTCTTCATTAAACTTCATGTTACTGGGCTGGAGAATTTATTTGGCCATCATCTGTTCAGACCGTGACCTGGACAAATCAACCGTAATGCCTCAGATTTCAAAAGCCTTTGTTTGGCTTCTCACATTCTTAGCACAATTAGTGGCTCTGCAGCCTGTCTGCCAGGGCAAGGTGGTGTCACGCGGTCTCAGTGTAACTACCATTCTTTGTAAGTTGCCAGGATCATCTCTCACATGAGTCACTTGCACGTGATATTAGCCGTGCTGCACTTGGTCCCGTGGTGTACAAGGGTAGGACCAATAGCACCCAGTTGCCACAGTGTCTGTGCCAGCTGCCAGATTGGAAACATCATAGCCAAAATTTCCTCTAAATTAAAGAAACTTATTTATGCAATATGTCTGTCCTTAGGGTGGCTGAGGCTTCTCTCTTCCAGGCACTGTGGGGCAGATATTTACCACCTCTTTTTTTCAGTCAGAACTTACAGCAGATACGGCTTCTATCTAATGTGACAGACTATCCACAAGTCTTTGATGAAAAAGCATCTTCCACTTGAAGCTAAAGCTATTACAGGCAACACCAAATAAAACAGCTTTTTGTAATACTCATTAAAGCCTTAGGAGTTGTTTCACAGATATGTAATTCCCTGAGCATGTTGGAGTTTGCTTTTCTCCAGAAGAATGAAAGGATGGGGATTTAAGTTGTATTTCTTCATCATAAATCCTGGGGATGATGCGTTTACTTTGGCAATGGTTTTGCTGCTTCTTCAAATTAGATCTCTGTTCCCTTCAGCGTTACTGCTCTGGAGGGAGTGGTATGATCTCCATTTATTATGGTCAGGAGTTAAGATTTCAGGTTTATTCCTCCAGGCATTGGCTTATGCAGCAATGAGGCTTTTACCTTTTCTGTGCCTTAAAGTCACAATACAGAGCTAGCACACAACAGGAAAAACAGGGTGCTCCCTCTTTGTTCAAGCATATATATATGTATATGCATATAACTATACAGTATATACATGTAGCAGTATGCATGGTGATATATTTCTACATAGGTGTCTGTATGTGTGTGTATATGCATTTATGCAGATAATGCATGCATGATACAAATAAAATCTTTGGTTTCTGGCTCATCTTCCTATAACTTACACACACAAATTCAATCATCTTTGGTGTGAATCACAGGCTGCTTTGCAGCACCAGGTAAGTAATTTTATATTTAGGTGTCATCCAAAGAGTTTGTGAGGAAAAGACATTTTCAGACATTTTCTTTTTTTCACAGACCTTAAGGGCTTACTGGCAAAACACGAGTTCAACCATGTGGAAACAAGTAGCAAGCAGAGACTCATCTGATATTAGTGGGTTCAGCTATTCATTTTTACAGTTATGAGAAGCCAAACTTTGCTTTAATGAGTGCCTGCATTGCGCCATCTATTACATAGCTGAGGTTACCTGGCTTTTGGTTAATCTTTCCTCCCTTTGTATCTTGATACCTTCCATTACTTATAGCTTTATTTCTCCTATGTTTTGATGTGGGTTTTTTTTGTTTTTTGTTTTTTGTTTTTTTTTTTTAATTATTTGAATATATTTTGATCTGAACCACCACTTCCATCCTGCTGGGACGGTACTCCAGAAATGCATTTTGGGCCACTGGGCTTTAATTTTGCCATTTTTTCTCCCAAGAGAAGGGCCCTGGGATGGCTCCTGTTGGTTGCAAGAGAAGTTATAAATCCAAGCCAAATGCAGCTGACATGGGATTGTGTTCAGCTGAGTTGTGCAGACTAGATTTGATTTGTTCTCTCAGCTGCTGCAGAATGAACACAGGTCAGCAGAGACAAGATACTGTTTAAGGGCAAAACTTTGTCTGTTTTCTATATTTCAAATGTGTCAGGAAAGTGAGTTGAAACAGACTATGATCCAGGTTTCATCTTTTGTAAGGAAGAATATGAATAAAACCTGATGAGCTGTGATGAAAAATGGACCTGGTAATCATGGGTAGCCAGGAGAGCTAGTGGAGTCCAGAGATTTGCTCATGCAATTAGGCTGACAAGCAAGCCCCATCGCTGGTTATTTATACATGATAACATCTGACAAACTGAAAAATGTCAAATGGGAAATCATGTATTGTCACAGAGGGGTGGACTGGACTCAGTATCCAATACTGATCAGCTGTTTTCAATTTTTCTGCGAGAACAGTTGGAAAAATTCTGTGGTTATATTGGCTTTGCCAGAACTTCCCTCATGGCTCACTGGGAATTTTTGAAAGGCTGAAGTTGAGCTGGCAATAGTGTAGGGTGTAGAGTCCTTCTCTAGAATGAAGGACGTGAAGCTTAAACTTCTGTCTTGGGTGAACAAGAATAGAGTTGGACCTGGGTTTCCTACAACCAAACAGAATCCCCTAGCCACCAGCCTAACAGATACTCTAGACTGAATTCTGATTTTTCACAAAGGCTGTCTTCAAGGTGTTCAGCTTGGAGGTAACAACAACTTTTTAAGCCATGAGGTTTTTTTGGAAAGAAGAAATTTCTTTCCACAAATCTGATTGTGACCTACTTTGAGGTCACTGCATATCTTAAATTTTTTTATCAGACAACAAGTCAAGGACTAATACCATGTGAGGGAAGAACCTCTGTTTCCTGAGGATCAAGTTTACTTCATTATGTCCATAATGTACCAGCACCTCATGCAGTGCCCAGTCCTAGTTGCCAGATTAATTATGGATTTAATTGGGAACAAGAAACAAAGGAGAGCATCTAGGAGAAGATGACTTCATCTCCCTGCTTGTCTTACTTTCCTGTTTCGCACAAAGACAGATCAGCAGACAAAATTATCTACAGAATGGTTTCACTTGGCTGAAAGGAGAAAGGATAACGTGAGAAAAGGATCACTGTTCACTTGGAAAGTCATGAGAGCAGGTTCATGTTTTCACTCTTTCTAGATGTGGTGTTTGTTTAAGCTCCGCACCTTTTCAAGTTTTTATTTAAGCAATTTGTCCTTGGGCTAATTTCTCCATCTCGTTCTGCCTTAGCCTCAACTTGCTATAGGCCAGGGAGTTTTTAGCCTCTGAAACAAAAGATGCCTTTTCTGTACTGATAGAGAAAGCCCTGTCTGCTGTATAAAGCTATTGCAAGGTGTAGGAGAAGAGTGAGCAGCAATGCTGTTGCGTAAGGAGTGGCTTCATGGTTGGCAGACTTAGGGTCATTAGAAAATGATCCAACTCTGCCATTAATTACCTAATTTCAGGATCAATTTTGCTAAGACCTAGATGGAGAAGCTGGCAAAAGGAGGCACTTTTTGTGGCCATTCTTCATTTCTTCCCAGAGAGGGGCATCTAACCACTGACTTCCTGACTTCCCTCTCACAGACCAGCACCAGTGCATCCTGTCATTACGGTGGTCATGTCTTTTCTGCAGGTTGGCATCTAGAAGTTTTACTGCATGCTCTTCTATGCCTTTCCAAGCTGGAAGACAAAACACTTGTCCCCACAGTACCTGTTCATATCAGTCATTCCAGCATCTAGTCCCCCTTTCATCATTTAATTAGGCTCATTGTTACACCAAAACCTCTAAATCGTAACTTGTTGATTCCACTCACTGTCATGCTCCATCACTCAAACTGTAAAGCCATTTACCTTCTTCAGTGAATTCAGTGTATTTAAAATGATTTCTATACTGATTTATCTAAGTGTTTGAATGTCAAATCAGTAATTTATTGGTAAGCCAGATTTCTGCCATGATTTCCAAATTATCCAGATAACATTGCCTTTAAATAATGTTTTCCTCAGTGTGTCAAAATGCCACATAAATTCTACTTCTCCACAACAACCATTAAGGGAAAATGGGAGAAACCTGAGTAACCCTAAAATGTCACAATGGAGAGAGGATAATGGCTGTTCCCCATGGGCACTGACAGCTTGTCTCTGATGTTTAAACATACAACTGAAAACTGATTGGCACAGAGAGAAGAGTAATGATAGGCATGATGAAGGCTGTCTTCTGAGGGTTGGTAAGATCTAGTAGGGTATTTGGCAGATGGGGCATTCTGTTTTGATAAATCAGGCTGTTTGGTGTATGGGTTATATTTTCATCTTTATTTTGGCTTTTATGGCAAGAACTGAAGTAAACTTCCTGGATTATGAAGTCTAATCCTGTGCTATCACAAACTGATACATCCTGTTATCTCTGCCATAAATCTATTCTTGGTCTTCAAAAAAGTATTTTCATGTCTTACGCATTCCCTCTGTAAGACTTTATATATTGCTTTTAATGATCAGAAACATCTTCTTAATTTCTGTCCTTTAGTTTGAAAGGGGCGTAGGAGGTACAAAAGTAGAAATTGAAATAGATTGTCTTTAAAATTTAAGTGCTTGCCATTTAAATGTTGTCTCTGTATTTTACCCAATCTGGGATAAATCCAAAACAGTTCACCTGAGAGCAAAAAAGAAAATTCAAGCCCTAAAACCAGCTGGAATCTGAAGGATTTACTGGGGGAAGTGATTCAGCTGCTGACACAGGGAGCAGGCTACCAGGTTTCTAGGTTTCTTGCAGGTGATGAGCTGAAATGTTTGGAGGTTTTTTGTTTTCTTTTTTTACAAAACCAAAAGTCAGCTTTTTTGTAAAAGGAAGGGGGGAAAAAAGCTTAGTTTCTTTGGCAGGGCTTCACATGAAGTTTCTCACCCATTCAGCCTGTTCCTTTCTCCACCTCCTGCTTTTGTGGGTGCGGCAGATCTGGAAGTAACCTGCACATTTTTCCATCTCTGCCCTGCCCACACAGGCAGGCCGGGCTGATTGGCAGGCGGGGAGCCGCGGGTCCTGCCGCAGCACGCCGAGTGCATACCTCCCTGCTCCGCTCCTGCGGCGGGCAGCCGGCCGGGTGACGCGCCGGGGCTGGCACTGCGGAGCTGAAGTTATCTGATCCCTGGGTAAACGCAGTTAGGGGAGAACACATTCATTGGAGCAATCTGGATTTTTGTTGTTGTTGTTGTCTTCTTTTTGTTGTGTTTTTTTGTTGGTGGTGGTGGTGGTGGTTTTTTGAAGCTTTTTTTTTTTTTTTTTTTTTTTCATCAGCAGGAGGGGAGTGTATCAATTTAAGAAGAAAGGTATGGTAAGAGCAGGGGCAGTTCGTGACTGGATGGTGGGTGGGTTGGCGGAAGGACGGTGACGGAACTACGGATGGGGAGGATTGGAAGAAAGAAATCTCCGCCGATGAAGTCTTAGGGAACCTGTAGCAGTGTCGCTGACTTGGGAAAGTTTTGTTTCCCTCGGGACTTTGGTGCTGTGAAACTGGTAGGATAAGGCAGGGGACTCACTTTTGGTCCTCCAGGAACAAGTGATTGAAAAGGAGCTGTAAGTTACATGCATGCAGCTCAATCAGCATGCAACGTGCTGTGCTCATAGTGCTGCATGGGAGGATATGGAGGAGGAGGAGGGCTGTTTAGTTCATGAACTTTTGTGAGAGGTTATTTCTCTTCTGATCAGGCGGAGGAAAAGCAGGATGTTTCCTTGTTGATAAAAGCTACTCCATGGCATTAGAAGATAATCTGAAGCGTAGAAAAAGGGCTATATTAATTTTCTCCAAATATTCTTGAAGGGATAATAGAAAATCTGTATCTACTGATGTTAAAAAAAGGGAAGGTTTGAAACGTTTGGAAGCAGGTTTTGCTGCAAGATTAACAGCTTTGAGCTGCTCTGTATAGAATTTCAGTGGGTGAGCAAGCAATTCAGATTAGTCAAGTGCTGCATTGTTAGGGGACTTCAGTGTTCCAATGTGTTGAAAACACAAGAAATGCATTAGCCTCGTGTATGCAGGAAAAAGCAGCTGGAATGATAAACAAGCTTACATTTGGAAATGAGTTCAGAAATGCAAAAAGGAAAGTTCAGCTAAATGTTCTGTGATCTATATGAAAAGATAATTTGATGCAGTTCTTTTTTTTTTTATTATTTTATTCCTGAACAGTACTTGTACTGCAGTATCATTATGTGTAAGAGCTTGGGTGTCTGAGCATTCTGAGATCAGTTTGTGTGAGGACATGCTCACAGATATGGTTATCATGAGCCTCCTGAATAATGTCCTGGTTTACTTTGAAACTTTTACTTTCCAGTCAATTTCAAAAAAATAACCTAGTTACGTCAGTATTTTTCTGTAAAGGAGCAGCACTAATATTCATCCAGCTATTCCTAAATTTCTAAGCACAAGGGGAGTGAGATGGAACTGCCCGTACCTAAACAACTGTTGCCATTATTTTTCCCGTGCACAGTCATGAGAACAGCTGTTTAGAAATTAACCTGCCATTTCACAGATTAAAAGGTCAAAAATCATTAAAGTGATCGCGTTGCAGAAGCTGCTGCATATCGCAGACTGTAGCGCGTCTCTGGTTGAGTTCCCATGAAAGTAGAATAATTCTTTAGAACAACTCCTAACCTGCCTACAGTACTGTGGTGATTTAGAAACTTCACAGAGTTTTTGGTAAGTCAGTTGAATAGTTAGTTGCTTTTGCTGTTAAAAATCTGCTTATGATTTCTAATCTCAGTTTCTCCATGTTGCCTTCCAACTATCCATATCAGTTATCAGATCAAAGTGAGTTTCTGTCATAATTTCCTGTGTAGGTGCTTACAGACTGTCTGTTCCCAAATCTCCTTTGAGCTTTTATCTTCTCCTGTGTGATAGGATTTTTATTCCTTTATAGTTCTTTTGGATCTTTTCTGAGCCCTCCTCAGTTTTTCTGCATCCTTGTATTCTGTATGAAAGACTGGCTTATAGTGTTTCTCCAGGAACCGTGTGGACAAAGTGAATTATTTTCCCTCCTGCTTCATGTTTCTGTTTCTAAATCCTAATATTTCATCAGTTCTTTTAGACTTATGGTAGCACCAGAGGTGATAATGATCCAAATCTTTTTTCAGAATCACTACTTTCACGTGTCCTCCTTTGCATAAGGTTGCCCTACTTAGCTCTGACCATCCTTACATGAGTGAAATCCATCTGCATTATCCCTAACTGTTGAATACACCATTGAATGAAACACATTTGCAGAGAAGAGTGAATGAGATTTGCAAAGTCTGGATCACAGGTGTCATGAAGAGTGGCTGAGGGAATGGGGTTGTTTAGTATGGAGAGGAGGAGGCTCAGAGGAGACATTGCTTTCTACAGCTACCTGAAAGGAGGCTGTGGTGACTTGGGGATCGACTTCTTTTCCCTCTCAATAAGTGATAGGATGAGAGGTAAAGGCCTCAAGTTGCACCAGGGGAGGCTCAGGTTGGGTATTAAGAAAAAATTCTTCTTGGATAGAGTAGTGAGTTATTGGAATAGGCTGCCCAGGAAAGTAGTGGAGTCTCTGTCCCTGGATGTGTTCAAGAAACATGTAGATGTGGCACTGAGGGACATGGTTCAGTGGGCATAGTGGTGATGGGTTGGTGATTGGACTAGCTAATCTTAGTGGTCTTTTTCAACCTTAATTATTTCTATCTATTAGTGGCTCCTACTGGCTCAGCATAGCAAGCAAGGCTCCTTTTTGTCTTTTTATAGACTGTGCTGCTCACATTATACAAGCATTCGGTTTGCATCTCACCTACTGCAGTGTGCAAAGCCCACAGAGCCTGACCCATTGAGGAGTCAGTGCTTTTTACCAAACTGTGAGATGTTCTTGGCATGGCCATCCATGGCAGCCCACCTTCCAGGCTGTCCGTTGCTAGGAAATGAATTGAATAATGCAGGCAGAAAGAATCAACCTGGACTTGTTTCTTCCCAGATTTAAACTGAACTCCAAAGTTTTTCAGAAGCTGGAAACTGTTCAGGTGTACTGAGCCTGTTGTCTGCATTACAGCTGCCTCTGCATGTATAGGTTCCATATGGGATCAGAGCAGAATCACTGAAATACTGTCAGGAATTCTGTCCTGACCTGAAGTTCATAAGCTCTGAGGTGATCTCCTGTTCTCAAGAGACTTTCATTCTGCTTTGCAGGCCAAAAAGATGATGAGGGAACATCCAGCCTTCAGTGTACTTGTATGAACTTAGTTTGCAAACTAAGGAGACAGCTTTTACAAACTTGAAGGAGACAGCTGTTGCAGCTGGAGATCTTGTTCCTCTCACTGTATTAAAAGTCAGGGTGCTCCTGGCTGGGAAGGGAATTGCTTTGTCTCTGCTGGAGAGTGTTTTCCCTGTTTCTGCATCTGGGTATTATGATACCTAATAAGGGAAATAATCATTGATTTTTCTTTTTTTTTTCCTTCATCAAATATAATCTAAAAATGACTTAACTATCACAAAAGCAACCAGAAGTTTTCAGTTTGTACAAAGAGTCTTCAGTATGGAGTCTGTTAATCTGCATGCTCTGGAGCTGCCCATACATACAGGCAAATACTGAGAGGCAAAAGTTAAAGCCCACACAACTGCTCTGTTCTAACCTAAATTTACAGAGGATAATACCATCAATGCTATTTATATTTGTTCTTTGCTGCTTGCATTAATGACTTGTTAATTGCTGGCACTGTAGTACTCTGTGCAGGAGGAAGAGATAAAATGTGCGTGTTTGGTGGTTGTTGTGTGTTAAAGCTGCAATACCACATCTAGCATTCCTGATCCATGAGCTTCCTGAAAAATGACTGCAACCCAGGACATTGCTGTGCATTTCTGGACACACAAGTGTGCACGTTCCATGTGTACTGTATTCATGATCTGTTTTGTGCTCTTCATTTTGATCAAACTATTTCATATTCTGTAATGGGCGCCGAGGCTTGTCTGTACAAGCAACTAGTCCTGAGTGTTCCACAAATAGTTTTGCGACAGCTAACTTGCTCCAGATCAGTCCTTGAAATACGCATCTATCACCCGCCCCCCCCCCCCCCCCCATCCAGAGGAGACCCTGCTTACCAAATCCTGCCTTGCCCCTTTAGTGGGTGAAGGACACACAGGGGTTAACATCTCTTCCCCTCATTAACCTCAGTGCATTGCTTGTGGGCCGCTGGGGCAGTGGTGGCCCTGCCACAAGCCTGGGTGCACTGCCTCCACTCTCACCCCGCTGCTATAGCAACAGGTCGAAATTCTTCTGTCTGCCCATCACTATGCCATTCACCAATGTCTGCTCTGCAGACAGCAGCATTGTCTGCCTGATGTTGTCTTCCCACAGCTCCCAGCCAGGCTACCCCTTCTCTAGGACAAAAGGCCCGGCACAAAGAGAGGACTGAACAGGACTAAAAGTTGAAAGGAAAAAAAAATCCCATAATTTGTGTTTTAACTGTAGGGGAGAGAGAGGAGAATAATAATTCCGACTTCTCCTAAATGATAGTTCATGATGGAGGAGAAGGGGCATAATTAAGTTTTGCTGGGATTTGGTAATTGCTTCCTGATCCCTCAGAAAGATTTACAGGGAGCCTGGCTTGCCCACAGGGCCATGTAGTGCAGTGTGGCCCCACGAGGTCAGGCTGCTGCCATCTGACAGCTGCAGATTCTATGGTAAAAGAGCTGGTGTTCGGTCTGTTTCAAGGGAATCCAATTCTTACAACCGAAGTCATTGATGACCTTGATGCGAAGACACAGTTACATTTGTATCCAGCTCAGAGCTCTCAGCCACAGGTTTAGCCACTTGCCAAGCAGATACCTTGTTTTCTAAGCTGCTGCTTATATTGTGGTGCACAGAAGATGGGGAAATTTAGTGGAAAGGATACTGTTGAGTTAGTAAATACAGGATTTAATCTTCCAAGCTGTCAGCATTTCTAAGCACTAAAATTCTGGTTCAAGTAAACATGTTCCCTTCTAGCACAACCTCTTTCCCTGTCTCATGCATAAACATACTTTTGTTAAGCCATGACAAGAGCAGAGTTCTCCTTCATGATTTTCAGTGGTCAGACTTGTGTTCCTTAACAAATCCTTTAAGAAATACCATGTCATGTGAGAGGTTAAATTCAGAGCCTTTCACAAGGTGTATCTCCTGGTCTTCAGGATGTGCCTTTTTTGTTTCCACTGTTTGATGTTAGTGTGGTCTGGATGCGTAGCATGAACCGGTGACCTACAGTCCCTGAGGAAGTACAACACTGAGGAGATTGCACCATTTCCCTGAGCCCAGAACGTATATTTTTGAAACTTCTTAACCTAGGAGAAGTCAGCTGAGGGTATGTTTCCAAGTGACCTCCATCTTGACGCTTAACTCCCACCATATCTAAGTAAGCCAGTGGGATAAAGGAAGCCCCCATTCCTCATTTCCTTGTACTAAAACAATTCTGCAATACTATCTTCATGAAGAAAAATCCCATTTTCCCTGGCAGTGCTGTTTATTTCTTGGGAAATAAACTCACTAGTGAACTGAGGCAGTTGTTCTTATCCATAGCAGTGTTGCTCTTTTCAGGCAACTCCTCTTCTGCACCTGTCAGTGCCAAAGTACAATAAAACACTTCTTTAGGGTGCTTTGATTATCTATTAAATGTTTGCTGTCCATTGCCAGTGTTGCCATTCGAATGTCTATTTGATCCTTTTATAGGAATAAATTACTAATTACTTTTTGTTTTACAGTGTACCTTTCTTTTCATGCTTAATAGTCAAGGTTCTCTTATCATTTTGTTATCCCACACTCCTCGTTTCTCTGATCACTGCTCTTTCCTTCTGGCAGATCTCAGACTTTCCAGGGCAATCCTGCAAAATCTTAAATGGACTCAGAAAGCTGTGCTTTGTTTACAGGGCACAGCAGCTATGGGGCCCCTTTTGTTTTCCTTTCCATCAATCACATTCTGTGCTCAGCCCTCGGTCTCTCAGCTGCCACCAAAGCTACGCAAGCTTGGAGAGACTGCCTGATAAAGGTGGTAATGTTTCTCATCACCTTGTCCATTTCATACTGACCTTATCCTGAAGGCTTAGTAGGTCTCTTCCATATTTTCTTTCCCTCTGCACCCCATCAAAAGAATGCAGTTTCATTTGGGTGAGAAAGAGGATGCACAGCTGAGGCTGCATGGTGGTAGTGGGAGCTGAGTCCTAACAGCAGGAAAAGAAATCAGCCCAGCTGGTAAGTTGTGTAGGACCAGCATAAGGGAATTTGTGTCCTGTGTAGTCTGTGTGATACCAATGGAAAGAGCAGTAGCTTGGAGGGAAGATGCCTGGAGGGAAAAAACGTAAAGTTGAAATTAATGCAAAGAAAAAGGAAGCGTGGGTTTGCTTTTCACTTCTCACCACAGAGCAGGGCAGTAGCATTTTGGGTCATTTCTTTCTTTTCTGCATGCATGTTTCTCTTTTGGTCAGATGCTTTCATTTAGCAGCAAGGCTGAGACATTTCTCTTCTGGGAAAGGTTTGTTGCTTCACTTCTTTGGCTACTTCTTTGGACTGACCCTAAGTAATCCTGTGTTCTGTGGTGGCTCTATACACACAGGCAAAAGGGAAAAACATGACTTCAGATGACATAAAAAAAAGATAACAGCCCAGTATTTGGTTCTCTTCATTTCCTGTAATTGTGAATAGCTGCAACAGCTGGGGCTTTATGGTGGGAGCCTGGCCTGAAGGAAAAGGCTGTGCTGAAGGAGTCACAGACCTGGAATAGATGAGTGTGAATGAGGGGAATGGCTTCACCAGTCTGAACAGTACATCATAAAAACATCCTTTCCCTCACAATAGCCCCAGAGTCATCAACTCTCATCAATTGCCTTGGGGTTGGAGCTGAAGGGCTGATGGTATTGCATAATGATAATAGGACTCAAAAACGGAGTCCTTCCTGATAGCAAGAGCAGTTAACTGACATTCATTTAGATGAGCACACTGACAAATTTTCTGTGTTTTCTATCATTCCGGGGAATCCTTCTGTCATGCCTGTGTGAAGCTGGATTTGCTACGTTTGTTTCAGCAGTTGGCTGCTATTGTCTCAGTGTGGTTGTGGAGTTGGTCTGGCAGGGCCACTGTGAGCTGTGGTTGCTGATGCAGCCATGTGCATGAGGAAGTTGAACTGTTGAAAACAGTTTCCATGACAGCCCTTCTGACACCACTGTAGTTTTTATGGATGGACAAAAACTGAGAGGAGTCACTTTGTAGGAGGGTAATGTTAGGTTATTACAAATGGGAATATTTCTTCTTTTATCCTGTCACCATTAAAAAGTTTTTGCTCAGCATGTATCCAAAACACACCTCAAGAGGTGAAAATGAGCTATGCAGCACCTTGCCAGCACTGCAACTGCTTCAGCCAGAGCTTAATAAAAATTCTAAAAGTGAAGCTGGGGTTTTTGTCTGAAATAAGCTTGCACTGATAAAAAGTGCACTGCAGCATCTTTGAGATAGAGCAAAATCTCTGTGCTGTTTGGAAGCCTAAGGGTTTTTCTCTATATTTTCAATGGAAACTTTTCTTCTTTGGGATCAAGCCCTGTAGGCCATATATTAGTCTTCCCAATTTGTCCCTCAGCAAATATTTAGGTCTTTCAGTAGCACAGTTTAGAAGAGCATGTAACATGTCTTTATACCCTTACAGCCACAGGATGAGGAGCAGTCCCATGCTCACCTCACAGACTTGCAAAAGCTCCCAAATCTCGTTATCCAAATTTCTCCCACCCTTTTACCACTTCATCTCAGTGTCTCTGGTCTTTCTTTGTCCTGCTCCTTGCTGCCTACTTGAAGCAAAATGAGACATGGAATAGTTTGGTGGGTTTTTTTCTAACATAATTATAGGGATGTTTTAAGTATTATGTTTCTGTATAATAACATCTCTCCCAGATAATAATTTTTAGCATTACAACATTTTTCAAGGCAGATGCATTTAAAAATTACTATATTTTAAATCACTAATTCATATGATAGTTTCCAAACTATCAGAATCAAAACCCAATAGAAGATATTCTTTCTAACTAGAATCAGTTTTTCCCCAGTTAATAATAGGTCAATCTTGGCAGACGGAACTGTGTGTATACTCTTCCACTTTCAAAATAGTAGTATTGTCGTGCTGAGATCTCAGGAGACAGAGTATTGCTGGTTGGTAATAGTGGCTGTTTTGGCTTACCTCCCATATTTTTGGTGGAATGCTTCTTTCTTGTAAGTACTGTGGATAGTGCTCTGCTTCTCAGCCTAGAGGAAGAAAAAAGTAGGAAGCAAATTCCTGGCATTTCTCCTTTCAGTTCACCGACAGTCCTGTACTTAAGCATCCAGTCTTTGATTTCATAGCCATATATTTACTGCAGTTTCTTCACCTTTCTCTTTGCTCTCATACTTGCAAGCAGCCAGTGCATAAAGAAATGTCTTGGCAAGCACGAGTTAAATTTTACTCAGCCAAGGACCACACCTTCTACTGTTTCCAGTTATTTCATTCCCTAAAAGAGCTGTCTTGCATATTTCATTTATCCTGCAAGATGCCTAGAAAGCTCACAAACTTGAATGTGATTTATGATCTATTCATCAACACTTGACAATAGCTATTAACACTTTCCATTATACCAGTATTTTTACTTAACTACAGAGAGAAAACTTGCAGAACACAGGACATAGATTTCTTACTTGAATGTCATTTGGACAGTCATATTGTTCAGATTAACACTTAGGCCTTTTGCAGTCCATTACTATATCGTATCCTTCTCAACATGCTGCTTCTCAAGCACCTGTAGTTATCATCATTGGTTGAGGATAGAGGTGTGACTCTGATAGATTCATCCTCAGTAACACCTATGTCGATATTTCCAGCTAGTCTCCTTCAGTCTTTTCTGTTAAGTGTCAAAAATCCCTCTATGAATTAAATGCATATATATATTTACCTACATATGACTTTGTTATAGCACCTTTCACCTTAGCATTGAGAACCTCACTTGTTAATTCATAATGCTTCACTGTAGCCTGGAGCTCTTAGTCAGGAAGGACTGGCAGAACTGGCTACCCTCAGTTACGTGTCTTTCCCTGCACTTCAAAACAAAACAAAACAAAAAATGTTTACATAACAAGTTACAAGGGGAAGAAATGCTAGCATCGGCTTCAGGAAGAAGTGGAGCACTGATAACTTCAGCTCTTAGACATAGCTTCAGCTGTGTTGTCTATGGATATGGATGAGACCAGAGTGTGTTGCCCTGCAGCCAGCAGTCATGCTGCTTAATGGGACCACCTTTTATGGAACAAGTCTGTCTTCACAGTTAATCAGGTAACTAAACTATTGAAACATGCAGCTGAAGTTTAAGTTTACATGGAGACTTGCATCAGAAATTAGAAACAAGTCTTTGTGTTTTGTTGTTCTTTATTTCTTTTGTAAGGAACAGAAATGGCGTATCTTGTAAATCATTTTGATATTGCTCAGGGTAACAGTGGTGTATAAATATGGGTTTACCTCTTGCCCAGATAACTTGAGATATGCAGACAAATCTGGCAGACAGAATTTGAGCTGCTGACTTGATATGATATAAAACTTGATCCTGGGAAATGCCTTGGGGGCAGGAATCAGGAAGTTAGTGCTACTATTTTTAAGCATTGGGGGGAGCCAGAAGAGTTGGGCAATTATACAATGTGAAGATGTAAAATACAAATGTCTGTTTTCTTTTTCCCTTTATTTTTTCCCCTGCAGTAAAGAGATTTAAATCTTTGTATTTCACTCTAAGTTTTACTTTTACATCTTTTTATACCAGTCATTAGGCAAAACACATCCCTTTTCTCCCTGATTTACCTTATCCTGCCTCCTCCAAAATTACATGCAGATATAAACAGCACTGTTCGTTTTTGTAACTAGTGAATTGAGCAGCCACGTATTTGACATCCTGTGACTTTTTTTGGTACAGAACCAGTACAAGCTGGGCAGATTGTTGGGATGTTGTTGGCTTCAGTGATGCAGAAACTGCCCAGCTAGAAATCAGAGATCAGGCAGCTATTTCACACTGACAACCAAATTGTCCTCAACTGGTGTTACTTTGTGCGACTGCTACCAGTACAGTTTCTAAACTGGTAAAACTGTTTCAGATATCCAATGCACACAGTAGTCTCTTGACTCCAATTCTCCTATGTGTATGGAAACATTTCTTGTGTTTATTTAACAGAGCCAGCCACCTATGCTTTTACGATAGTATAGCTGCTTTTTGGACTCTATGAATAAGAGCACAATGTGTTGTTGCTTTGCAGTCAGAGGTTATGTTGCTTAGTGGGACCCCAAGCTCTGGGAGGATTCATTATCTGCCAAATTTCTGCTTGAAGACTGCCACTGCAAATGTCAAGCTTATCCCACATGTTACTATCTCAAGCATTGAGAATGAAACCAAAGAAGGTTTGCAAACATCTGTGGCTTGTTTCTAGTCCATCACATATTGCTTATTAAACTATGACAGATTGGCATACCTTATTGTCTACATATGAAATACTTATGTAGCTGCTCTTTACAAAAGAGAGCATGCTGCTGTTGACTCCTCCGAAATGGAGTGGGACTGTCTTTGCAATTTTAGTGCTGGCTTTAGATTTGTTCAGCTTACCAAATGCCACAAACTTCCTGAAACATTATCCCAGGAACTAATGTACTAGGGCTACTAGTAACGTTTCCCTTTCTTTAATTTGTTGGAGTATCTCTCTAAGCTCTACCATCTCATCTCAACAGCAGTTGTACTGCTGACGTATATTCTCATGTGCTGCTGAGGTTAAACTCAGAGAGGGAAGTAGACCTCTGGATAGATGAAAAGTCCAAAGTACATTGAGAGGCAAACTGTCGTCACTTATCATAGCTAACATACTTTGATATGAACTGCTTTTAAAAAATGTAATGAGTATCTCTTCCTCTGTTCTCATTTCTTTTTTACTCCTTTTGGATGAAAGATGGCACAGAGGAATTCATTCTTATCCAGATAACTTGACATTCTCATATTGACCTGTCTGCTGGAACAGGTTTGGCTTTATATTTCCCAGCTCTGTTCTATGCCTTCTCATACATATTAGCCAAACTGGGAGCTTAAGTATTCCAATGGTAGTAATAATGGCTAAGACTGGTGTGTAGTCATAGTCTCAGTATCCTCTGAACAGAGCACACCTTGCTGAGAGTGAAGTTAGATGACATGGTGGTAAAAACATGTGTCGTATCTATGCTGTGTCTTCAAGGGTGGATATGAAGTTGCTTTGTGGTGGTTTATGAATCATGCATGTATGCTTAGTTACTAAGATGTTTGCTTTATGAGTGTATTGTGTTGGTCTAATGGAAATAACTTCTATGAAAAAACAAGCTTTTTTTTTTTTTTTTTTTTTTTTTTGCTTTTCTTTTTTTGCCAAAATGTTTTCTCCACCACTTACCTGAGATCTGATCACAACGTGGCTCACATGATTCCCAGTTATACACCAATAACCTTATGCCACATGTATACTGTGAGCTCTTTGAATAGGCATCATGTCTTTCCCAAATCTTGCAAAAATCTTAAAGACTTCAAGTTACATTAGTCTTAATGTACCACCTTCTGGTCAGCTAATGGAAACACATGAACTGAGCTGAAGGAAATTAATGTGTTTTCTATATCTGTGTCTCTCAGAAGGATTTAAATGTTAAAGCCTCTCTTTCTGTAAAAATTTTTGGGATCATTCCCTGCCATCATTTCACATATAAGAGAATAACTCTACTTTCTGTCTTTAAGGTAGCCTTCTTTACTTTAAAAACAAACAAACAAAACACAAAGGAAACTGCTTTCAAGGGATAAGTAATGCTTTTTTGTGGAGTACATAATATGTCCTATTATCTCTAGAAAAGTTTTGTTCTCCCTTGAAAGTTAAAATTTTAAAATACTTTATTTTTGCTATCTAGTTTGAGATAGCCAATAGTCATATGCAATTTCATATAAAGATTTTAAATCTTTTGGAGAGCACTTCTTTAAATGCAGTTGTCTGTGTGATTTTTGCTTAAGGAGGCAGAGAACAATGGAAAACAAGGAAAAACATTCAGGGAAGTTAGATGCTGGCTTGAAATAAATTCAGTTCATGCACCAAGGCAGAAAAACAGCATACGCTATTTATTTTATTTCTTGAAAGTGTTAGACCCTTCTACCACCTTTGTCTTTCCCCTTCAGGTTCGTCCTCTAATGAATCCCAAAAGTTTAAGTTAATAAAAATCTACATTAGTAAATACTCTTATTGTTAATGTAAATGCTTATAGTTAGTATTTTTAGCTACTTCTTTATTCTGCTGTATGAAGAAATTGACCTGGTACCTTGTTTAAGGAAATACCAATATATCTTTAAGATCAGGATTAATATTTAAGTGTTTCACTTTAAAAAGTTTCTGTGTTTCTAAGTGTTTCACAGAGTTTCTCAGAACATTTCACATGAACCCCAGTTTGAGAAACTAGCCCCAAACTCTAAAAGGTAGTCACATGATTCCTACTTGACAGGAAGCTCTATCAATTTCCTCAAAACACTGACTAACTCTTCTGTGACTTGCAGATTATCTTAAGGGAGCTCACACAGTGTGTGCAGGACAACCAGGGGATCAGGCTTAGCCAGCCTGGGTCCATGAAAGGCAGGTCCTCCATGAGCAACCGGATTCTGTGATTGAGTCACATGCCTGGTAGATGAGGAAAAGACTTCAGCAAAGCCTTTATCACTGGTCCTATGATCTATGTCTAATTTGGAATTTGCTGTTGAAGTGATAAATGTATTGATTGGAGACTCCACCTGTCTTGCTTGCTGTGGCCTCAGGCACACAGGCACTTTTATTTCAAAATGATATGTGTTATCTTTGCAACATTGTTTAGGTGATTTCCAGATAGACACTGATTTCATTTTTCCCTGTAATTCTTTCTAACAGTGTACAAATTCTAAGTGTTTTCAGACTAAAACCTGAACAGTATTTTGGAAAATACGTTTTCTAACTATAGATACATCTGCTGTAAATACCTAATATACCAGTTTTGTGCACTAGGTATGTTACAGATTTGATTTTGTTTCAAGGCTAGACAGGTCCATTCTCATTACCTACAGGCTGCAGGATGTGAATGAAACTTGTACAAAGCTACAGAGATAGCTGAGAGCAGGTAACATAGCAGACATCTGTACAAGGAAAAGGGGAGCTACCTATGTAGGTTTTGAGTTGCTGAAATACTGTTTCGGTTATTTCATACCACATCTGAAATGTTTGACTACTCAGTAAATATAATGCGAATTAAATAGTGAATATTTTTAAATTAAATCATGCAGTAATATTCTAAGTTGTAAATTCATTTTGTTATCTTGAGCATTTTCTTCACTCAAGGCATAGTGAAAGGACTCTGTCCCTTGAATTGATTGAATTCCAGACTCAATTAATTTCTTCAATTGAGTAAAGACAAAGAGGAAAGGAAAACAAGTGCAATAAAAAAGGCCCTCAATTAGTAATATACGTAGCTGGTTGCAGTGAAACTTCCAGCTACAACTACCACTGTTCCACTGGGCTTTAATCTGGTACCTGTACACCTCATAGTTAGGTCAGGCTCAATTGCTGGGAAGATGTTCTCTTCCCTTTCCAGTTGCAAGAGTCAGCATCAGTGAAGGAGACACAGGGCAAATAATTGAAAGCAAGGAAGCACAGTAGGAACTAATGCCTGAAATATGGTAGTTTTACCTCCCACAGATAAGTTTTTCTATAGGTGTAGAATAATAAGAAAATGTCAAAACATCAATAAAGTTTGCAAAAACTATGCTGACTTCTAGAGTCCCTTAGGATGGAGTATGGAAGACAGTTCTTTTCGACAACTTGCTTGCAGTATTAGGTCTGCTGCAGTCTCAGCCTATCACAGCTAGACAGAATTTACTTCTATTTCTTCTTCAGTATAGTGTCTGCACAATGGCTTACAAATGAAAACTTGCGATTCTCATAAAGATTAGAGATTCATAGAGCTAAATTAATTGAGCATAGATGAAATTAGTTGTTTTTTAAATAGTACTGGAATCTCTATGGCATAATGTCTTTGAAATTTCAGATAATTAAACTTCTTTTAATGATTAAACTTATTTTGGGACTTGTGATGAATTTGCAGCAGTTAGCCAAGCAATGGGAATCATATTTAAATAGTCATTAACCCACTGCTGGGTACAAGCTCCTCAGTATTTTGTATTAGAATTACTGCAGATTTGGAACAGAACTACACTAGGTTAAATTACCTATTTACATAGCCTATATTTAGATACCCAAGTTCAAACAGATGTCTCAATAGGATGTGACAAAACATGGTGAAAATACAATGATGAATCCATTCAACATAATCTGAGAAGCCTTTTAAGTGGGAGGAGTAGGAACAAGAAAGGGAACCACAGCAAGAAAAGGTCAGTGACTGTACTTTGTGCCTGCAAGTTACGTAGCTTGTGATTATTATTCTGAAATACCTCTTAGTTGTGCTGTAAATCATGAAGTTAAAAACATTACTTCTTAACTGACAGTTCAGCAAGATGGAGAACCAGATTATTGGCCAGCATAATAAAATAGGAGGCATCACTTTTGTAGCTGTTGTACCTTCCAGCCTGCTGGATGTTTGTGCTCAAAGGGTTCAGGGCTTTCTGCCCCTCATTGCCCTAACTTGAGAAGAGACAATTGCCTCTTCTTCTGTCTCCAAAATCTGTTCTGAATCTCATGGAAAGAAAATGTCCTGCAGGTTGGTAGAGAGTATTTCCAAGTACCCCCTAAATGCTACCAATACTGATTGGTAGTAAAGCTACACGGGAAGCATATGGAAGTAATAACTGTTATCCTCTCAGGGACGTTCTCTGTGCAAATAAACATTAACTTCTCATTGGCAAGACAGCTGTGGTTCTTCGAGCTGCAGACTTTTATAGATAAATTCCATGGTACTTTTTTGCTGTAGTCTTGTTCAGCAAAATCGTTAGAATAATTTAGACTGATGTCTGCAGCAATAACGTGTGATTCTCCACCATTAACAGAGCTGTGATAAACAGGAAAGCTTGCAGAAGCCAGCTTTCATAGCATGTAGCAAACCTGAAACTCTTCACAAGTGCAGTGAAGGAGCAGAAGTATTTAATGAACAAGTTTATAGGTTTCTGTCCAGCTTATGTAATATTTGCACACTTACACTGTGTTCTTTGTGAAATAAGCATAATCACTTCAGATAAAGTTTGGCATTAGTGACGGAATCTTTATTTAGATTATTTAGATTTGTTCCAAGCTAGTTAATATCAAGAGAAAATAGACAAGTAGTCAGTGATTTAAAAATCCGGGCTTTTGCTCAGGTGTATTTTTTAACATAGTAATTTTATCCAGCTTTCTTTTCAATAGATCTGCCACACCTTCAAATCTTTCTACTTGTGGGACACTGTTTCTATCATAAACAGTTTGCAGGGTATCAACGTCCTTTAACAGCTGGATGTGTGCCTTCCCTTTGGGCATAAGTTAGGTGATACTGCATGGTCATTTGGGCCAAAAGAGATTAAATGGAACAATGAAAAGATAGAACAATAAAGAGGACCAGAGCCTTCTTTCCTTTCAGTGGGTTATATACCAAATGTTCTATATCTATTATATCATAGTACAGTTTTTCAGTTTATCATATAGAAATAATTGAGCATTTTGCTGCTGAACATTCGTAAAGCCAACAAAACATTAGGAGGCCTTTGGATGGAAAAAAAAATGGTGCAATTCTACAAGGCATTTTGTTGTTCACCAGGAATTATATATTTCCATATAATTTAATGGCTTGGTAATGATGTACAAACGTGCATGTAGTAAGGTACAACTAGTGCTAGCTGGGGACACTACTTAGGTGAGAGAATGAGAGCAGAGCTGTATAGTAGATTCATACAGGGAAAGGACATGGAGCTACTGTCCTCTTTTCCTTCCTGATAAACATCCTGCTGTGTTGTGTAGATGGGCTGGAGGAACCTTTCAGATTAGAATCTGACAAGGCAGACAAATTGAAAATGTTTTCATTTGGCCAAATAAACACTCATCAAAGTCATTTGTTTAGGAAAGAAATGATGGTCAATCAAGAAGGGAAAAACACGTCCTCCATGTTGATCACTTCCTCCCTTTTTTTTTTTTTTTTAATTAAGATTGAATCCTTCTCAGTCAGGAGCCACTCTGTGGGTGTAAGACTGTTCATCAAGTCATCTTCTTGATTTTATTTTCTAGGAAGGAATTTTAAAAACACTTATGGAAACAAAGTAGTAAACCAATTAGCTTAGCTGTTCATCTGAGGATTTGTTTTCTTAAACGACCTCTCCCAGAACTATAGGGTCTTTCCAAGTTGAAGGACATTTACATTTTAGACATTATCATCTATGTTGAGGATCTTGCCAAAAGCAAAGATGAGAAAAAACTTCAAGTTATTGTCTGAGCTATCTGACATCTGGATTTTTCACCATGAGATATTTTTCTTTCCACAGAAGTTACAGTATTTCTCTTGAGATATACACACTGTTTCATCTAGTTCTCAGAAAGCTGCTTTGAATACTTAGCTGCATTATCATACTGTTATTTTTATCCTCCCTGCTATTAGTGGTACTCTCACAAAACTGAAAAACTGTCTTTCTAGAACTAGCTTTGTAATCTTCAAGTATTTGTGAATTCACCATTTGGTACTTTGGCAAGAGAAGAATGTAATTTTGAATTTGCTTTGAGGAAGAAAGGTTATTTCTCTTTCCAAATTTGATACTTTCTTGTATCAATTCAAATAATGATTTATTGTTTTTTCTATAGAATAAAGTTACACAAATGCTTACATTTACAAAACTATATTTAATGCTTCAGTGGTATTTCGAAGTGTCTCAGTTAAAACAAATGTGCACACAAAAAAGAAAATAGTTTATTTTATAAAATGTCTTCAGTTTAGAAAGAAAATCTGTAGGGTGAATTCTGTCTGGTTTTTATACAAACTTTAAAGGAATTTGGCTCATCTTCCTCTCTAAAATTTGCTATAAATGTTAATACTTCATTTTTGGAGTTATGCTTGGTTTCTGCAATTCAAAAGCTGAAATACAGGAAAAGAAAAAATTATAATTCCAAGCAGAGAAGAGTTGTGTTCTTGAGAAACTGATGTTCTCATCACAGGACTATTAGAAGTCCTAGAAAGAATGAATAATGTTTTTCCAGAAATACCATAAAAACAGAGTTTCTTATTACATCCTTCCTCTGCTTTTGCTTTCTTCTGGGAATTACATGCTTACTGACCAAAATATTGGGAAAACATGAGACAGTACAGAAGGTGTAAGTATGGACTTGAGGATCAGGTTTGTCGTGGTGTTTTGTTTTCTTTTTTTTAATTGTTTGTTAAGGATGTGGTTGTGGACGATAATCTGTTTGTTGTTTTTTTTTTTTTTTAATCCACAGATCTATTTGTAGTCTGGTGGCAAAACTAATGTATAAGGGACCCATTGCTATACCCAGTGGTGCAACCAGTAGCAGGGACTATGGGCAGACTTTGTGCAATGGTAGAAGTGAAAGGACAGGCTAGAGATGAAAATCTGAGAAACTGAGGTAGTGAAACTTCTTTTCCAAGAAGTGGAACACTTTCTAATGAATGATTAGTCTGTAAAAGATGCTTTTTCTTGATATTACTTTATTATTGCAGTGGCTTGAAAAATAAATTGATTTTATTCCACTTTATATAAAATTCTCAATTACAATAACCTGTAGAACTTACATAAAGCGTTTTATGATTAGATCAAAGAGTTGGGTGGTCTTGATACAGCTGGGATGAGAGGCGCAGAAAATCAAATAATCCAAAGCATTACAACAAGCTAATGTCAGGACTTTGGCTAAGATGAATATTCCTTATTTCATACTCTAAATTGAGCTGAAATGAAAATTCAGACTGTCTATTATAGTTTATGCAGAATGAGAATCAAGCTCATCTATCTTGGTAACTGATAGCAGTTTGAATATGGACTTAAATATTTTGCTTTTGTTGTTATTGTAAAATAAGTTCACATCAGAGATGTACAGCCAAAGTGAAGTGCTACATTTTGCAGTCACTTTTCTGTTTTTGCTGAAAAACTGTTGTGTAAAACATGATCTGTATATTTATCAGAAGTAAAAGGCACAAATGCTTGCCCTTCTGTATGATATGCAGGGCAAACCTGATGTGCAACCACAGATTTTAATTTAATGCTTTCATTCATCAGCACAGTGGAAAGAAAACAGGAAGAAAACCCTGTAATCTCTGCATGCTGAAAAAGTGATGCTCATTTTGGGGAACACCTTATTACTGCTGCAGCTATCTCCTCCAGAAAGAGCTGGGATTGAAATAGCACAGTACAATGCTGGCTTCTGGGGAAATGTCTTGGCGGAGTCTGAGACAAGGAGAGTGATCAAGGGAGTCTTGTTCTGGCAAAGGTTTGAGGACAGCTCCCATAATGCAAGCCAAAACTACATTTTTCTTTATCCAAATGTACATACCTAGACTATAGATTCTCCACAAGATTGTCAGAGACATCTCTGGACTGGCAGACAATTTCCCACTGTGTAAGCTACAGAGCACATCTTCTGAAAACATCTGGGGTAAAAATGCCACCTAGGCACCTTTTATGGTGCCTTTTTTTCTTAGGTCATTGTGTTGGAATGAGAGCTAAGAGATACAATCACTATTATCATTCCTTCTGTACTTCTTCCTGCTTTCCTTTTCTGTGTTCAACTGCCTATTTAAAAGTGAATCTATTTCTTTATTAATTCTTGCCATATTCTACAGAATATTATCCAAGTTTCTTCTATCTTTCTCACACAGCATGCTACTGTGCAGACAGCGCTTTTCTTTTAGTACAGAGAACTAGATAATTTCAGAATAATTAGCTGAAATTTCCTCCCCTCCCCTCTTTTTTTTTTTTTTTTTTTAAAGACAGTTCCTCATCTTTCCAAGAAGATGAAGAGGTAGATATGGAGGCTGTCAACTGGCAGCTGAACAACACCTCCATGAATGGCCGTTCTGCTGCACCAACCACAGTTCGCTTTCCCAGCTGGGTGACTTTTGATGACAATGAAATCAGTTGTTCACCACAGAATCTTTCTCCTTTGAAAATAGACACCTCACCTCCAGAAACACAGGCTCCAGATGTTAACTTTAACCTCACTGCATCATTTAAGAAACGAGAACGTCCCAAAAGCACATTGGGTGACCTCTCCAAAATTCAAAAACTGGATCTCTCTTCTTTAACCAAGTTGCCTTCTCTTGAAACACCACCATGGAGTGCTACTAATCCCTTCTTGGATGAGTCTCTTCGAGATGTCCAACCCTCACCCATCAATCCATTCAGCTCATTCTTTGAGGAGCGAGACAGACGTTCCAAAAGCTCTTCTGTCTCCAGTGTTCCAGGCAAAAGCCAAAGAGACTCCCTCATTATTCTCCATCATGAACCCGATACCATCAGTTTCCAAGAGGCAAACAAAAGTGTAACTCATGTAGATGCTGTGGAGCAGCTGAAGCAACTCCAGATTGGAGACCCAGATTATGTGAGCAGCCCTACCTTGCCTGATGATGACCCAACAATGCCATATGATCCTGAGGCCACTTTATTTAACCTGGCACCATCTCAGCCAAAGGATGGATGGCCAATGATGCTCAGAATCCCAGAGAAGAAGAATATTATGTCATCCAGGCACTGGGGACCAATATACGTGAAGCTGACTGACAGTGGATATATTCAGCTTTTCTATGAGAAAGGATTGGAGAAACCTTTCCGTGAATTCAAACTTGAAATCAATCATGAGATTTCAGAGCGCAAACTGCAGAACTATGATGAGAATGGAAGGATACACAGTGTGAGATTGGATCGCACAACCTACAAGGAGAAAAAGAAGTATCAGCCTAAACCAGCCATTGCTCACACAGCAGAGAGAGAGCAAATCATCAAGCTTGGTACTACAGATTATCAGGACTTCCTAAGCTTCATCAGTGCTGTGCAAGACACGCTGATGAACCTGCCAGCCTCATCAACAGATCTGAGCACAGTGGGACTAAACTATCAAGAAGAAGAAATTACTGTTGATGTCAGGGATGAGTTTCATGGCATTTTGGCCAAAGGAGACAGTGTGATTCTCCAGCACAGTGTGCTGACGCATATATATGTTCTCAGCTTCCTTTCAGGCCTGGCAGAATGCAGACTGGGTCTTAACGATATCCTAATCAAAGGGAATGAAATAGTTGCAAGGCAAGACATTATGCCCACTACTACCACAAAGTGGATTAAATTATACAGCTGTCGGTTCCATTCATGTGTGGATGAGGACATGTTTAATAACTCTCGTATTATCCTGTTTAACCCCTTGGATGCTTGCCGATTTGAACTGATGCGATTCAGAACTGTTTTTGCAGAGAAAACTTTGCCTTTCACACTGAGGACAGCAGCCAGCATCAATGGTGCTGAGGTGGAGGTACAGAGCTGGCTGATGATGTCCACTGCGTTCTCTTCTAATCGTGACCCTTTAACTCAGGTCCCTTGTGAAAATGTTATGATCCGCTACCCAGTGCCAAATGAGTGGGTGAAGAACTTCCGCCGGGAAAGTGTCCTGGGGGAAAAATCTTTGAAAGCCAAGGTGAATAAGGGGGCTACTTTTGGATCAACCAGTCTGTCTGGTTCTGAGCCAGTCATGAGAGTTACCTTGGGAACTGCCAAATATGAGCATGCCTTTAATTCCATTGTATGGAGAATAAACCGACTGCCTGACAAAAACTCAGGTGAGTTGTGCATACCATCTCTACAGGAGTAAACTTAAAGAAGTTATGTATTTTGGAAGACAGGGAATACCGTGTTTACAAGGTGAGAGATAAATCATTCTTCGCAATGAAGGGCATCAGATAGTTACACACTGCATTTATCTGACCCTTCATTGCAGTAGTTTTAATTATCCTGCCAACACTGCTAATTATAAAAACTGATTGGGGTTTTCCAGATGCAAAAATATGCCTTCTTTCTCAGCTTTTATGAGTACACTATGGAATTTCTGCATCAAACATCTCTGTGTGTTTAGCACTGTTATTGGAAGCAAGACTGTTTTGGTTGACTTCCAAAGACAAGATACTATGCTACATGACTAAATAACAAGTCATGTGCTGTAGTTCTAACACATTTGATTTGTATTTCATTCATTTCCATTCATCGCCATTGCCATGCAAACGCACTGGCCAGTGCTATGTACTTGACATGTACACTGCAATTAATCCTTAGTGTTTGGAGTGGGAGGTTGTAAGAGGGCAGAAAGTATAGTTGCAACTATTATAAAGAATGTTCTGCAATTACTAGTTGTGGTTATACTTCTGTGATCAGTGCAGACAGGTAAATGCAGCTTAATCTCAAAGAGAAAATACCAACATAAAATCCACAAGTCTTTGCATTTCTCCTAAATTGTTAATAATTAAACATTCAAATAATATGTGCAAGCTACTGTTCACTTCAGCCATTGCTGCTATTTGTTCCACTTCCAACTCTTCATTCTGGGCAATAATATCAAGATAAATTAGGTTTATTTTTTACATACAGTGAACGCTACTTCTTGATTTTTTTCATCTAGACTTTTTAAAATGTATGCATATTTTTAATATTGATGCTGTAGTAATGCAGCTCTATGGCTGAGTGCATTTATGTGTTTGGTGTTTCCTGAAAAAAGTTTAGTGTTGGATCAGATCTGACACTTTCTAAGTGCAGCTGTTTATCCCAAGTTTAGGCTGCAGTGTTAGCAAAGCATTGATCCAGGTCTTCTAAGCTTTTGGATCACATTTCAGCCCAGAGACACCAGGTTACACCGTAGGTTACAAATTTGTAGGGATATCATGGACAAAAGTGAGGACTCCATGTTTTCTGTAATGCAGGTCATAAGAAGAGAGAGAGCTCGGGAACTCATAAAATATTGCAATGAAAAATTAACCTCGGGCTGTGTATGAGCAACAACCTGCTTGTGAGGAAAATCTCACTATGCCATCTGTATAAGCTCTGGGAATGAGATGCTGTGAAACTGGGCCTTCTGTGGCATCTCCTTTCCAAAGATCTCATTACGCCATACTGATGTTTCAGCTGGGAAAATGTAAGCCCCCAGACTTTAACACAGCCACAGAAGAAGCGTGTAGCAAACAAGGAGAAGAGACAGAACTCCTGGCTCTGTTCAGTCTGCTGCAAGGCAATGCTCTCTTACCCACTGCAGCTCCAAGGGAGATGTTTATCTATGGCTCTTGCTTCCTTTATCTTGTCCCTCCCAGTGTGAGGCTTCATTACACATGCCCTGTGTCAGGGGGAAATGAATCACACTCGGCACTGCTGCTGGCACCCTGCCACAGAGCACCTATCCATCAGTGTCACTGTGCAGTGCACAGGGCTGTAGTATTTGTTTACATCCTGAAAGGAAGAGAGTGTCCTCACCTCTCCGGTCAGGCCAGATGTAATTTCAGGGAAAGGAAGGGCCTTGCAAGCACTGCCTTGGCAGGGACGCATGGGGTATATGAGAGGGAAGGAATCTAAAAGTGATGACAGGATAGGTTAAGTGTAGCTCAATTCTAACCTTATCTTTCAAGGGCTATTTACATTTCTTGACAGTACTCACTCCATGGCTTTCCTTACTCAGAGTATGAGGCAAACAAAGAGGGGTGTACACGGAACCACTCAAGAGCATTGATTTATGAGGGTGAACTAGGGAAGTTTATTCCTGTTCCTTCTTAGATTTGGCTGATGGACCACATACACTTCTGATCACATAATAAGAATGCATAGTCTGCTCCCAACCTTGTGCATTCTTGATAGTATACAGCCCTACTCACAGGTTTACACAATAGCTCATCTCCTCCCAGTTACAGCAGTCTCTATAAATGACAGTGTTTTCAACATCTAAGTATAAGAATGTTCCTTGAACTCACACTCAATGCTCTCTTACCACTGCACCTGCAGCTCACCCCTGGCAACACTTTGGGTCCCTTTAGGTGTCTGGTCCACTGATGAACTGCCTTAGACAAAGTGTTTGCTTCTGACTATGGGTTGGAAAGTGTGTGACAATTGAAGGACTGTGTGTACTCTGACTATAATTTGACCTAGAAAACTAATGTGGATTGCATTTTAATGAGCATATTGCTGAAATCATTTATAAGGTAACTTAGTAAATGTTATACTGCCTTTCTCTTATTCACAACTAAGACAGTCACAGCATTTGACAAAGAAAGGCCCTGCAGAGTTTCACATACAGCAGTCTGGGCTCAAGGTGTTTCTGTTTTTTATTAATCCACCAGCAGAATGTTAAGAAAACATCCACCAGCCACCAGTCATGGGAAAACACTCCTGGAATGGGGCAGGGCTGCAGCGTCTGAGTGGGGCTTG
This sequence comes from Lagopus leucura, assembly GCF_019238085.1. Lineage (NCBI taxonomy): Eukaryota > Metazoa > Chordata > Aves > Galliformes > Phasianidae > Lagopus > Lagopus leucura. The sequence continues at coordinate 23,958,952 of NW_024962250.1, read as the reverse complement.
GGTCTGGATGTTGAACTTGAGCCCAGTTTGGTTGAGGGTCCCCAAAATGCTGCCCGCTGCACCCTCTGCAGTAAATTAAATCCTGTAATGCAAACATGTTAGGACACCAGAGGGCTTTGAAACAGATTCCCTCCAATCACAGTAAGCCAAGTGTCTCTATGAATTACATTACGAGGTCCATGATAGTCATAATGAAATGCTAGTAGCTCAAGGAAGCAGGAGGCTCAGAAGAAAATCAGTCTGGTCATTTCCTCCTGATTTTATTAGAAAAGTGCATGTGTCGGTTGTAGAGGGAGCTCTGAATGAGCCTTCTGAGCACACACAAGGTGCACAGAAGTTGTCCATTGTGTGCCTCAGGTTACTAATGAAAGCTGATGTACTCAGTATTTCTTTCAGTGGTGGAATTGCTCTCATAATCTGTTTGCTTGGTTGTCTACTGTGCTGATCTGGTTTACATTAATAACTTCCATATTTCTTTGAGCATTGTGCATGGTCTTTTCTTGTAGTTGGTATTCCTACTGGAAGAAATTAAATTATTGAAATTCCAGTGTAAAGTGAATTTAAATAAATTCAGATATTTCTTACTATTTGAATTAATTCAAATTAATGAAATAAATATTTCATGGGATCAATTTGTTTCTAACTCTAAACTACAACTGTAGGCATTTCTGAAGGCTCTCTACCTTGATCAGCTTTCCTGTAATGTAAGTAGGACAGGTAGGGAGCCTCTTATTAAGGTATCTGGACATTCCACACTTCAGAGCCTTATGTGTTCTGCTACAGGTTAACATTGTAGGCTGAAGTATTATATGCTAAGTTTGGGGAAATTTTTAAATTGAATTTCTGCCCAAATTTTTCAGTCATTCCAGAAAATGAAGTTAGGAGAAAATGCAGTTTAGGCCATATCCAGCAGTTACCAGAACTTGGGCTGCTGTGCCTTGCACTGGGAGGGGAATATTATTTATCTTTCTTACTGAGCTTGGGATCGCTTTTCTTTGTTCGGTTTGTTTTGTTTTTACAAAAAAAATTATAATGGGATCCCTTCAGTCAGAAATCCTGAAGTGGCTGTGAGTGTTCTCATCCTCATTTGGCATAGAGAGAAAGGGAGGCACAAAACCTAAATGGCTTGCTCAAGAGCTTACGGAGTTGACAGTAGTCAAAAATATAACAAATCTAACTTAACTAGCAGTTCTACTTCATTTTTTTAAACATATGTGCTGTCCAGCAAAACAAGGTGAAGAATATATAATAGCAAAAAGTTATTAGGTACTGATAACAGAACTAAACACTGTTGGTTTCTCACCTTTCCATCTTTAATGACTAGCCATCTTGTGGAGGGTTAGAATGACGAATAAATTGTTACTTCCAAGATGTGTACAAATATGCTTTTTGAACCCAGGAAAGTTTAATGTTATCCAGTATGTTTGCTTTCACAATATATCGGGGTAGCCATTTCAAAAATAAATATGAGATAACTGTCAAATCTACCTTTACTTACTATCAATGCATGATATTTTAGAAGGATATGCCACAGTGTTCTTAGCATGTTAAATAGACTCAGAGAATAAGAGGGAAAATATCTTCACCTATGGTGGTTGATTTACATCTTGAATTGTGACCCACTAAAAGCAAATTGGACTGATTGACAGTCATTTTTTTGCAGTTCATTTAATTTATTTACTCTGACTAATTAAACTGAACTGAAACTCCAGCATATGGAGTTTCAATGCCATTAAAACAGATAAGATCCTGACACTTGATGCAAAGTAGTTCACCCAGGCAGATTCTCAGTTTCTTGCTGTTTCATGATGTTGCTTTTACCTAGATGCAATCTTCTCTCAACAAAGCAAGACAACTTTCATGACTGTTTTGTCTCTTTTTCCAGCTTCTGGCCATCCACACTGCTTCTTCTGTCACCTAGAGCTTGGCTCTGACCGGGAAGTGCCTTCCAGTTTTGTCCGCCATGTAGATGTGGAATTTGACATGCCCACTACTTCTGCATCCAAAGCCACTGTTCGGTCCATTTCTGTTGAGGACAAGATTGGTGTGAGAAAGTGGGTCAACTATTCAGCACACTACAGTTACAAGGTAAAAATGAGCATTTGTCACCATGGTTACTTTGCATACTTCATTGTCTTGAAAAGTCTAGGCAAACCAATGGGAATTTGATATGTCAGGCTCTGTTGCAGTGGCTCCCCATGTGTGCAGCCTGCAGGTTCATGGCAGACAAGCTGAGGATTATGGCTCAGCAAAAATGGGCTAACACTTCTTACAGTGGCTTTGTGGAAGAGCATGCATACAACAGTTCCTGGGGAAAAGCTGATAAAGTAGGAATGTGAACAGAGACTTTTGCTACAGTGGGAGTTTTACAGTGGGAGTACTACAGCAGACAAAAGGATAACATTTCTTCTGTGCTTATTATTTTTTTCTGCTTGCCCTAAGGAGACAAACAGATGGGAAAATACACAATATGTATACCTGCCAAGAATCTTGATGCCAGACTTGCATGGTAGATGATCAAATCGGCATTCTACCTCCTTCTGTAAGAACAATTATGAGAGATACTGAAAAGATTCTCATGGCAAATATTTTTAATGTGAAATACTATTAGATTTTTAGTAGTATCTGAAATTTCAGAGAGATTATATTTGATCTTCCTAACTATCCCTTCTAAGAATTAAACACTCAATTGTCCCTGAATTTTTGGAGGTATCAAAATTTAGAAAAAAGATATAGATGTGCCTTTTGCAAATAAATCTCTTTGCTTTCATCAGTTGCTTTGCAGAGTTTAAAACTGAGACTAGTCTTCTGCTGTCATGTAGAAAGCAACCTCTGCAGGTTTGGTTCTGGGTTTGGATTCAAAATATAGATGGGACTGGGAATGAAAAAAAAATGAGACCAATTCTATTCCTGATGTTTTTTCTTCCAGAAATTGTTATGGCGCTGTTGAGTTATAAAATTGTTTGGATTTGACTCAAAACCTTATAGAAAATCAAATCCATCTTTCCCTCCTCAATCTATTACTCTTTACAATCTTCTAATTTTACCAAGACTTGCATCATCTGAGCAGTGACCACTAAGGATTTTTCAATTTTTGTGGTTTTTTTCCTCATTATCAATGTCGTTTTTCCTCTGTCAGGTAGAAATAGAGCAGAAGAAAAGCTTGAGTGAGGATCTGAAGGGAGAAGATACTGCAAATCTCAGTGAATGTGCCATACAGTGAAGGAATATCAGTGTTCAAGTCCCAAGAGGTGTGGTCAAACTAACAGACTTGGAAGAAAGGACTTGCAGATTTTGGTATTTTTCTTTTAAAAGTATGGAGTATTACTTTTAAAATAATGCTTTCAAGAGTTTTATTTTTCCTGTAATTAACTGTATCTTGAGAAGAAGGTCACCAGTAATTTGTTTGGAGTGGACCCATGGGCTGGAACAATTAAAGTACTTATCACCAATACGTTTGATGTATTGACAGAATGAGTCACTTTACAGTCAAGCCTGCTTTTTGTGCTTCTTCACCATCTGGGTTCTGCACTGAACACCATCACAGCCAAATCTGAAAGCAGTCTTCATCTCACGATCTTATCCTCCTGCAATAGGCATTTTTCCTGTATTTTGCTTGGTTTGGTCATCAGCAGATTCACTTCCTTCTGAACTGTCGAATAAAACCCAGGGAACATCAAGTGAAGCAGTGATATGAGGTTTCATTTTTGAAGTCATCAACAGATTGAAAACCCTGGAGCATCATCATGGAGAATCAACAGATTCTACATGTTAAACATAGTAAACATCAAGCAAACAAGCTATTGGCAGTACAGCTAATCATGTAACCATTCTTCTACTTACCCTTTCCTGCCTTGTTCTCTGAACTGTGCTGTCGTTGTGCACATTTTCATGGGGTTTGGACAAGCTGCAAGAATCCTGCAATTTCTTAGAATTTTCATGAGCTACTCAGGGCTGTCCTGTTATTTTGACTGAACAGGGTTACAGCTGCTAGTAACAGGGAATGTGTTATAGTAGAGATGATACTGAAGGGACTTTTCTGAAATTAGATCATTCCTAAATAGAAAGATATTTAAGGGAAATACATTGTTTGTTGGCTGGTTTTTTTTTTTGTTTGTTTTGTTTTATGCTCTCTTGAAAGGATAAGACGGATGGTTATCAAAAATGTCAGAACAGTATTACTTTAACAAGGTTTTTTGCCTTCCCCAAATTCCTTGGAAGTCTCTCCTTGTTTGCCACACAATATTGCTTTCATGTTCTATCTTTAACCTACCATATAAGTAATTTTTCTGCAGCTATCTTTATAAAATCCAGGTAACCGAGACACAAAATATTTTTTCAAAAATTAAAAACAAGCTTCCATCATGGAGACTTCTAGATCTCCATTTAACTGAAAGTAGAAGCAAGTTTCAAACCTTCTTTCTGGAAAAAAAAAAAAAAAAAAAGCAAGCAGAAGGCAAAAATCACTCGTTCATATATTTTTTCAGAAAAGAGAACAGTGTTCAGAACACTTACTTTTTATATCTGTTTCCATGGCTTCCATAATATTTTGTCTGAAGATAGTTTTTAATGTAAAAAAAAAAAGTAATTTATTAAATCATTTATCTTTTGAAAGATTTCTACTGACTTTAAAATCACAGATATGGAAAACCTTGGCAATGTATTTGAATGAGTTAAAATGAAAGCTTGTTTATAATTTTATAGGTTTATTTTATTTTACATTTCGTATAACAGAAAATTAATATTCAATCCTGGTTTACTACTTTCACTGTGACTCCTATAAAAATCACTGCAGTCCAGAATAAAGCATGAGATTAATTATACTGAGTCTGTAACCGGCAGTGGTAGAATTTAGACCAAACTGTAGGGAACTTCTAAATGCCTTTTTATGCCTCTTTTTTTTTTTTTTTTTTTTTTTTTTTATGCCTAGTGATAAATATTTACACAGCCATGTTACTACACAACCTCTGGCAAATGTACACTGCCGTAAATATATCAAGTCTCAGTCCTACTAGGACTTCTCAATAATAAGTTTGTAATCTTACTGAAGCCCCGAGAACTTCTCTGAGTACACCAGCTAATGCTAAATTTTGCATCATCTCACTTTAAAGGGAAGAATGCTATTAACTTTCACAGAGCGTTTTGAGATCCATGGATGAAAATTAGTGATATATTGTCAGGAACTATTTATTAAATAACGATGTATATGTTATGAAATATCTGACAGCATGGAACTGAATTCATGACTGATTCTCGGCTCTGTTACCGCTTTATGTTTCAAAGGCCTTTGAAGGACTTGTTGGTATTTTTCCTGTTTTTTTCTTACTGTAGCCCCCAGTGTACAGTTCCTGAAAATGACCAGCAAGAAATCCAGCAAGTCAAAACTGAATGTGTTCTGAGATGTTGCTGAGAAAGTGTCAGATGTGGACAAACTGCATTCAGACACTTCGTGTCTGAATTTCTGCATTTTTTCCCTCATCCCTTGAAAATACTAACACATAATAGCAAATAAGAAAAAGTATGTTGTACTCTTTAATGAGGGGGAAAAAAAAAATCAGAGGAATTTCACTTTCCATCTCAGTTGAATTCCAAACTGTTCAGTCTCTATCATACCTCCACCATAAAAATATTTCAGTTCCCGAAAACTGAAAGATTAACATACTGGAGTTTTCTGGATTTACTTCATTTCTCTACTCCTTTATTACTGATTATTTATTTTCTTTAAAGTAGAAGTTAATGAATGAAAACAAGAGTATGGGCCTAAAGCTAATCTCTCACACAATTATTTGAATGACAGAAGAATCTCTTCCAAGACTGCAGGAGTTTATGCAGCCAAAACTGATGGAGTGTTGAGGTTTATAAAAAAGCTATTTTAATCCATTTTGATGTTTGGGGGACATCTTTGTGATGTTCTTGCCACTGAATTTTCAAAAATATGAATTTTTGAGATATGAAATCCTCACACAGAGTTTCAAAAGATCGTATTTGTGAACACAGTTCCTATTGAATCACTACTGTGAGTAGTTTGATTTTTCAAAAGAGCACTAACAACCAAAATGTTCAGAAAATATAATATTGATACAATCAAGTGGCACCATTCAAAGATCTTTCCAATCTGCATCCATGATAAGTACTGAGTATTTGAACACTGAGCTCCTAAGTGCCATTGTTGAGGCTGTCATCGTTCTTGCTTAATTAAGTTGTGCCAATTCTTCCACATATGAACCTCATCTATGTGAGCAGTAGAGCAGTAGAGAGGTAGAGCAGTAATTTAGACAGACCGTTGTTGGAGGTGAGGGGAAAAGAACTGAGGGCTTTATCCATTTTAGAGTAGCAGAAATTGCTAAATATAAGACAGGCCTTTAGAGCATTTTTTTTTTTTTTAACTTGGGGAAGAATTTCTTTAAATAGTTTCAGTGTAACACTCCTTTTGATGAAGATATTATCACTGTCTTTGTTTTATTTGAAAGCTTTGTAGTACTAAAATGTTCCATGCAGGAAATGTGCCTTCAAGGTAAGCATACATTTACTCCCTGAAGCTATTTCCACTTTGAACTTTTCATTTTTCATTATGACTTTGCTTCATTTTGTGCTGTGGTACTTGAGGTATTGCAGGGAATTTTGCCTAGAAAAATTAGCTGAATTGGTCTTTGATCACAGGAGGTAAAGATGAAGATCATCTCCGGGCAGCTGAGCTAATTTTAGTGAAATCCTCTTACATGTATTAACTATATGCATAGTCTGTTAGCAAAGGAAAATGGGTGAATTCAGCTGAGGAATACTGTAACTAACCAATGATATTTTTGTCCTTTGATTTTATTTAGACTCAAATTTAGTCATCCTCTAAAGGAGACAGATTGTAGTTTCATCATTGCAACACTATCATAAGAAACATCACAGAAATCTACCTTTTCTGGTGGGTTGCTGGCTGACATACTGGCAAGACACCCAAGTCCTGTTGGTCTACCTGTCCACATGATTCAGTAGCTTCTAAAACTCTTTTTTCTCTTGGTTATTCACCCTCTAGAACTGAGAACAATTTCTCGCACAAGAGCAACAAAGTTCAGCCTGAGGTAATTATTCTGTCTGTTGCTTGTATGAAACTCAGTAATTTCCCTCTGCCCTTGAATAATCAAGGCCCTCATAGGTTACCTCTGCTCAAGAGGTTGAAAAATTATTTTCTGTAAGTCTTGGCAACTTGTTTTTATGGCTGTACTCATCTCCAGAACTGGTCAGTGCAGAACGCATATCACTTATTGATGAAGTACTTACCCTCTTCTGCCATAGAAATTATTTCTACATCATGAGTTGTCTGAGATAGGAAATTTTCTCTGATAATGGGCATCACTGTTCCTAGCCTTGTTTTGTTCAGCCATCTACCCATCCATCTGACCATCCGTCCTTCTCTCTCTCCCTCTTTCCCCTCTACTTGCAGTCCATTCTTTGCACTATTGACATTGATTGGTTTGATAATTATTTAGTAACATGTTCCTATCTTTTTGTTCTGTAAAATGAGAAAGTCTATACACTGGTTAACTTTATAGAAGTGCTGGGGTTTTTTTTCCTTTTGATTTTATGGGTTGAAATGGGATGTAATGTTTTGTTTAAAATATGGGAAAACTTAAATAAATGCTAAGATGAAACACCATATCCACAATTTCACTGTGAAATTCAAATTGTATGTAGCATGTGCTATATGTCCTGATAACTCGATAACAATCTTCTTAAATTTGGAGGAGGAAAATGAAATGTTTTGAATGGATTTGATCACCTAGACTGAAAGATAGACTGCAAAGAAAATGTATCAGGTCTAGAGCTTGAATCTTTCAACAGTTCATAGTAGAGAATCCAACATTTTCCATGAAGTTGTCCTGAAGCAAAGTAATTGAGAATTGAAACTTCTGCCTAGCAGATCTCTTAAACTTTTACACTCTAACAGTAAAGCTCTGAATGGGATCTTCTTGTGATCAGAATATATTTCTGCAAAACAAGGATAAGGATAATGTCAGAAAAATTTACAGAATCCTCTGATACAATTCTTCATTTTCTTTCAAGTTTAAATAAGCTGTATATCATTCAATACATTTTTCCACTTCTCTCATAGTCACTTTCTCAAAAGCACTCCCTGTGTCAGACTGAAGAGGTGGACAGTCTCACTGACTGATGGAAATCAGATACCCATTATAAGGGCTGCTTAGATTTTTGCTGAGCCCACAGTACAACTCACTAACTAACTCACTAACATACTAAATGTATGTCAGTTGTTTTATAGTATAAGAAAATGGAGGCACACAGGGAATGATTCCTTACGTTCATTATTCAAGAGTAAATTATGTCAGCCATAAGAAAGGAGGAAAGTTGAGTAGGAAAGTTAAGTAGCAATAGCACTTTATTTACTGTTATTCAGATACTCATCGACATTAGTATTAGTGTAGTTAGATTAGATAGTATTACATTGGGAGTGTAGGATTAGACTTACCATCATAACTTCACAATCTGCAAAATGGATTAGAAATGAGAGAGTTATATAAAAATCAGAAAGTTTCAAAACATGCAACTTAAAGTTCCTCAGCAATAATGCAGTCCTTCAAGACAAGCCAAAATATTTCTCTGCAAGAGATGGAGATGTCAGAGTGCCAGCACAAAGAGTACCCAAACAAAAGCCATCATTAGAGTGAGACAGCGCAGTTTGGAGGGAAAAGTCATCACAGTTCTCTCCCAGTGCTCACAGTTGCCATGGCTGCTCTTACCATCTAATTCAGATATGCTGACAACTTATGAGTAGTCAAAAAACTGCTGAAGGTTAGTTGAGGTAAAGCGAAACAGAAAGAGACTATTGTTTCTCATCCAGAATCTTGCTGCAGCAGTTCTATGCCACAGCAGATGCATCTGAAACAATGAACACAGAAAAAAACTTCTGTCCTTTTGGTCACAGGATTAGAAACCTGATACAAACAGCCATTAAAATAAAAAAAAAAAAAAAAAGTAGTTGTAATTGTTTTTCAAACACCAGCTATGAAAGGTTTCTTTTTCAATCCTGAGTGATGGAACAGCACAACCTGATGGAGAGGAGTGGCTGCAGCAGTTCCAGCAGCTGCACTGGGGAACCACAATGCAACCCCAATCGCAGACGTGCTGCAGTGCAAGGGTCAGGGCAGGCTGGTCCTTCCATGGTGCAGAAGGCTGCTGCTGTTCACAGGATCCCAGCTGCTGCCTCCCCAGGGGCTATAGATAAACCTGGAACAAGTACTGTAGCCTAAAGAGCTTCTGAAGGCATGGGATGAAATATATTGTGAATACATCTGAAAGTAATTTCCCAAGGGGGAGAGCCTCTGTAAGGGTTTCTCTTATGCAGAACAGAAAAAAAAGAAAGCTCTACTTCTCTGTGTGGAGCCTGAGAAATATGTTGGGGTGCAGCCTGTTTGGAGCACTTAGATTGAAAGAGAATACACTGGGAAAGCTCCAAAAGCTCACAGATGCAGGCAGAACTGTAGGGGAATTCTGTCTTCTGGTCAAGAGAATCACAGAATCACAGAATGGCCAGGGTTGGAAGGGACCTCAAGGATCATGAATCTCCAACCCCTCTGCCACATGCAGGGCCACCAACCTCCACGTTTAATGCTAAACCAGGCTGCCCAGGGCCCCATCCAACCTGGCCTTGAACACCTCCAAGGATGGGGCATCCACAACCTCTCTGGGCAGCCTGTTCCAGTACCTCACCACTCTCTGGGTAAAGAACTTCCCCCTGATGTCTGACCTAAATCTCCCCTCCCTCAACTTTAAACCATTTCCCCTCGTCTTACACGTATCAACCCTTTCAAAGAATTGATTTCCTTCCCCTCTGTAGGCTCCCTTTAGGTATTGAAAGGCTGTAATGAGGTCACCCCGCAGCCTTCTCTTCTCCAGGCTGAACAAGCCCAGCTCCCTCAGCCTGTCCTCATAGGGGAGGTGCTCCAGCCCCCTGATTATCCTACTGGCCCTCCTCTGGACCCTCTCCAACAGCTCCCTGTCTTTTTTGTACTGCGGGCTCCACACTTGGACGCAGTATGGGGCCTCACAAGAGCAGAGTAGAGGGGGACAATCACCTCCCTGTCCCTGCTGGCCACCCCTCTTTTGATGGAGCCCAGGATACCATTTGCCCTCCGAGCCACAAGAGCACACTGTTGGCTCATATTAGAGAAACAAAAAGAGAAACAAAACCAAAATTGCAGACAGTTTTCAACCAAGTGATGATTAGAGACATCTTTTTCCATCCCCTCCTGTAGTTGAATCAAAATCTTGTTTGAACTGCATCAGTCGGCAGGATTGTTTTATTTTTTTTTGCAAGCTGTTCTACCTATCCTTTGCACAGGAGCAGTGAATGTCCCTGGCATTCAGGAAGCGACAGCTGGCATGAGAGGGAGTGGGGGTGGCAAAACAGAATGTGCTGAAGTTATCATCTCATCAGAGAAAAATATGTTAATATCTCATGAAGTCCTGGGACTAGCCCCAGGACTCCCAAAAAAAATATAACTTGAAGAATCCCAGTCTGCAAATGCTGACCATAGGAACAAAAGGAAAAAATAGGCCAGAATAACAATAATAATAATAATAATAACAACAACATGAATGTTATGAAATACTAGATGGCTTGTGGATCAGTATAATTTGATCTTGAACTGAACCACAAAAAAGCTGTTGTCTTTGACTGTTCTGCAGAGCATCGATAGTAGGACTCAAACCTATCTAAAGACTGAATTTAATTTTGTGTTCATAAGGCACTTCAAATATCTCCAATATCCCTTGATCTGTTCAGCCCAGAGTAGAGCAGGTTGAGGGGAGGCCTCATGGACTCACAGGGAGTGGAGGCGTAGCACTCTCTGGGAGCAGCACTAGGGCCCAAGGAAACAGCGTGGAGCTGCATCAGATGATGGTCAGGCTGGATGGTAGGGAAAGATTCTTCACCAGAGGGCAGTAGGCATGGAACAGGCTCCTCCAGACAGTGGGCAGAGCCCCGTGCTGCTGGAGTTGAAGAAGCACTTGGATGACACTCTCAAAGGGTTTGAATTTCCATGTCTCAATCTACCTTACACAGTTAAATAGCCAAACACAATTTCAAGCCAAACATTCTCCTGCATTCTTTCTCCTGAAGAGTCTCATCTGCTGTTTTGTCCAGAGTATGCAATGTGCTTTATAAACTTGCACAATGGTTAGAGCACTGTGCCAGAGGTAGGTGAAAGACTTTTGATTCCCTTTTCCTCCTTGTCTGAAACAAGCTGGCAGGACAGGACTGACAGCCAGAGGTGAAAACAGTTCAAGACAGAATAAGAGTGAGCAAAGATTTCAAGTGTTCAGGGTACTGGATGGGTTTGTCAATCTTTCATTGCAATTTCTGTAGCTGTTAAGAAATTTAGAGGAGGGCCACAAAAATGATTCAAGGGATGGAACACCTCCCCTATCAGAACAGGCAGAGAGAGCTCTGGGGCTGTTCAGTCTGGAACAAAGAGAAGGCTCAGGTGAGACCTGAGAGTGATCATCCATGGGAAAATCAGTTTCAGCTTGTTACATAGTAATTTCTTTGCTATTTTTCAGGTTTTAATTAAATAATACATCTTTTAATTAAAGACGTATTATTTTCAGTATACATTGATCATTTAACATATTAAGCACTATAAACCTATTTCTACAGAATTTACAGCTAACAGTCATTGCTCTCAATAAGAGTGTTATTGGGGGATTTTAGCACGAAGAGGCATATTTTGAAAACACAGTTCTCTGATTTATTTCTGCGTTCTGCCAGTTTTTATGCTGTCATTTAAGTACTCCTGCCTCCCTCTTGTGGCTGCACTTTTACATTCTACTTGGAACAATTGCAGTGTAACCAACAGAGCTCATAATAACTACCTTCTTGATACAAGCACCCTGCTTAATTTTGCTAGAAAAGCCCCATTATGTTCACAACATCCCATACAAAATTTTTCTGCCTAAGGGAGAGATTCTTCATCACTTTCACGTGGGAGCAATTGAACAGGTGTTAAAAAATCACTCATGCTGGTTACATATTGTAATTGATTCTGAATGTTCAGATTTAAGTCAGCCAAATGTATGATCTACACTTAGTAGCCATTATGGTATATATACATACGTGGTGTGATATTTTCACATAGTACTGGAAAGTTTAGACAGTTAATTTTGTAGTCAACAGTTTTGATGAAGTGAAGCTGCAAAATCTCATGGCCTATACATTTTAGGATACCACTTTGCCCTTTCCAATCAGCTGCCATTTAAGAAATAGCCTTTTCCAAATATTAAGAAATTCAACTCCAAAAGCTAACTGAAATAAAAGATTGTGTCTCTCAGGCAACAAAAAATAATATTTATAATAAAAACTATAATAGCATTAAATTGGTACCTTGGAATGATAGGGCTCCAGCTGAACACAGTTCAGTCCCTCCATTGTTTCCTTAATCCACAGGAACACCTTTTCCCTTCAAGGTCCTTAGCAGATTACACCATATGTAGTGTTATTTACCTTGAATGTCTCTGCACTGTGCCCTTATGTTCTTCATTCTTTAGCAATTTGCACTGATATCAATATAGCACATTGCCTACGGCAACATTCACGTGAATTGTTTCTTGAAAGCCACAGATGGAAACTAGGTAAGAGGGACTTAGAAATTTGTTGCAGAGAGTAGAAAGAGAATGAGCTGTAGAGCTGAAAGATGACTGCCATTCTTCTTGGTTTGTTAGATCTAAAAGAAAATGGGTCTGAAGTTCTGCACCACTGCTACTTTCTCCAGCTTCATCTCCAGTTTCAGCTGACTTTGGCAGGAGGGAAAAGGACTTACTTTGACCACTCACACATTTATGCCAGTGATACGGATAGAGATATTATCACTGGCTTTGAACCTACTCTCATCTGCTCCGTGTTAGATGATACCCATCAGCACCTCCTTGGCTGCTGGCCAGTAAAAACATTCATGGGAGTCGAGCACAGCGCCATGCAGACTCTGCCAGGAGCTGGCTGCAGCAACAGCTACAAATTCTTGAGGAAAAATCATTCCCGGTGCCTACAGACCACATCCAACACAGGCAGTATTGAGCCCTCTATATCCATTAATGCTGACTGCATCTGTGCCTGTTTTGTTTGCTTGGCATAACAAATTCAGCCAGACCTGGGCACAACTGCATCTCTATTGGATCAGCCAGAGCATATTACACAATGTATGGGGTGGCAAGCACCATGTCACCTGGTTTCCCACCCTACAATGTGTCTGGGCATCTGCTCACCTGCTCTTTGAGAGCATTGGATAGGATGGGTTGTGAGAAGCCATTTTCAGGGGCAAACCTCTCAGCCTGGGGATAAATTTGCCCACAGAGAAACCCCCAGGCAATTCCCCTGGGAGCTGTTAGGCCACAACTGCACCCTTCCCAGGCTTACAAGCTGTTCCTCAGATACCACATCATCTGTGCCTCATTCTTTCAGGAACCATACTGAGCTATACTGAGTAGTAGCATGGATAAGAGCATATTTACAGTCCTTAGATAAAAAATTAAGTTGCCTGAATGCTCTCTACTGGAAAAATTGCTTTCTGCTCATCATGTGCTTTGCCCATATGAAAAAACAGCAACCAACACTGCAGGAGTAGTGGATGTGATGGGATGCCTCGCTACATATGTTTGAGAAAAGAGAAATGGAGACACAGACTTGCTGACTGTGACTCTGTTTAGAGTCTGCCTCTGGGGAAAAATGAGATGGCTGATGTCAGTAAGTCGTAACGTGTAGAGGAAGATTTGTACTTGAAGATGATGTTTCAGACAGAAAAACAATCTTTCATTTAGAGCAGCAAGGCGGGAGTAGGAAGAAGCAGCTGAGGAAAAATATGATCTCAGATCTGTAAGTGCAGCTTCACAGTTTTGTTTTTGTTTTTGTTTTTTGTATGTTTGCAGCTGTCAAAATCTTCGTATGCCCAAGACTCCCGGGTTACACACCATTTAGCATGAAGATTCAAGTGGAAAGGAGCTCTGGAAATAGGTCACAGGTTAGAAGTGGCAATAAATGCCTAGGGTTCTATAACTCCATTACAGGATGAGTTGGGCTGGCTTATTCCTGCTGTTTTCCTTTCTCTCTAAGCCAGGGTCTTTGATTTCCTAGCAGTCACACTAGTACAGCTTTGCCAGTAGGATAATTAGCCCAGCATGGGAACTCCGTACTAACTGCTCCTAAGCCATGGAATGGCCACAACCAAGTTCACACTTACTGTTCCTTGCTAGGAAGGCTGAACACAGCCAAAACTGAACTGGATTTGTTTTCTACAAATTTCCATCCAGTCTTGTGAAAAACAATTCTACAACTCAGACAGGGAAAAGAAAAAAAAAGAAAAGAAAAGAAGAAAAGAAAAGAAAAAAAAAAAAAAAAAGGAACAAATCCAGTTCAAAAAAAAAAGGATTTGTCATGTCTGCATGATGCTTTGCAAGCTGAGTCCCGGAGAGGACATAGTATCACCTCCAAATAGTCTGGATACATCCCTATTTTTCCATGAAATGTGCTGCCTGCTTGCCCCTAAAGCAGTTCTGAATGATCCTCAGCAATTCAGGGGACTTGCGAGGCCACTCATCTGGGTACAGAAGCACTGACTTCCTACCTGGGAGTCAGTGAGTATCCGAAGAAGAGCAAACCTGCCTTGCACAATTAATTTTTAGTTTACTGACGCAAAAAATGTGTTAGCATGGGACAAACTGGTCCTACTTGCAGCCTCTCACCTGCAAGCAAGGACTAGCCCACACTGTACATATGCACTCCCAAATGAATGGGTTATGATATACACAGACCAGCATCCTGTCACAGTTACATGCTGTTTGTATTCTGGCATACTCCATGGCAATTACCTTATCATAAGACATCACATGGAGTAAGAGGTAAGCAAGGCTCCTGAAGTCACTCTGTAGATCACTGTGCAAATTTTTCACTATTAATCTTTCATCCTCCAATGCCTGCATAAATCAGGAATAACTGCTGAAGTGAATTCAATTTTGCTGCGGACCTCCACACATTGGAGCCAGAATACATGGCAGTAATTGGTGAAAACATTTATCAGTACGCTGGGTAATGCTTTGCTTTAGAATCAGTAATGTAGGATGTTGTATACGGGGAGAATTGGCATTTGAAACACAGATTTTCTGCTACCTGAGTTCCTTGTTGCTAGGCTTCCTGGCTCAGAGCCAGCATTACTTTGGCTGTTGTCAGAACCTCATCACAGTTGAGTAGCTGTGATTCACAACAGTTGCAGTCCAAGTGATTAATCTTACTCCTTAAAAAGCACTTAGGCAAGGTAGCACTGACAGAATATGTAACTTGAATGGGCTTCTTTAGCTCACACCTCTGCAGAAGTACTTCAGTCTTCAGAATTTTAGGGGCTTTTTTAGCTATTTAAATAACTTAGTGCTCTATATTCTCATTGTGAATCATTTATTTTGTAGAAATCTAAACAGAAGGCCTGAACCTGAACACACATGCAAAACAAAGAAGCAATCTCTACTATAAAACCAGTAACCTTCCCATTACAAGCATTATTCTTGCTTAGGGCAAGTGGAGCGTGCATTTCAGCAAAGTGTGATTCTTTTTCAACATGAAGAACTCCTGGAGGCTTTTCTGACAAAACATTTGGCAAACAATGCTATTTTGAAACATTTCCTTCACTGGTCACTTATTTCTACTCCTGTCAGCTCCTGCAGTTGTACTAATGTCTTTTGTGGGGTTGCCCTATGAACTAGATCAGGAAATGGATCCAGGTTAAAAATTAGCCTGCAGAGAACAAAAATAAATGACACAGCAAGGAACTGGCACAGCTGCAAAAGCAGAGAACAGTGGCACAGGGATGAAATAAGCACAGGGTTGTACGGAAAGGAAGTATGGATGCAAAAAACCCGCATTGTTACTGAATGCACTGGAACTGGGGAAAAACAGCATCAACATCTCAATTATTTGGTCTCTTCAAACTTAGCATAGTTTTGTCAACCAGAGGCTTAAAGAAAACTATCTCTGATCTATAAACATACCAGCAGAAACTTCTCCTAAGGTGTAAATAAATGTACCCTGTGGCAACAGCCTAGAAAAAGCCTGTTGCCTCCTCCAGCTGTAACTGATTAAGCCACTAGAAACAGCTGCTATAATGACCATGGGGTGAGACACCGAGTGTTTTTTTTTTTTTGAGGGTTAAGCTGAGGGAGGCTAAGGAAAGTGAAAGTCTAAAGCTGAGGAGGTAAGAGAATTCCGAGAAAATGAAGAGTTTTGCAAAATTTCATTTGTGGAATTTGTACTAAGATTGTGATAGGAATTGTGATGTTGAGAAGAAGAGGTTTAACTGCTTGTAGTAGCTTTACAAGGAAGACTTTGGGTTGCCCCCTGGATTTTATGATATTGATCCTTACTCTCTAAAGGCCCGAGACTGCTTCTGTGGGTACACAGGGACAGGAGTAAGTGTAATAAAGAGACAGCAATAGGTGGTCACCTTCCAATGAGGGCCTCAACAAAGGTGAAAGTTGTGTTTGTTGTCTGAAGGAGGAAGATAGCTTTTTAAAGTAGCTAGGTAGCTATGTGGCATTGCATGTATAACTAAGTGCATAGTTTTATCATCCTGTCAAGTCATGCTCTAATAAGCAAGATGTTTATTAGTTGTTTTCAAACAACTGTACATAATCAAATGATGAACAGTCTCAAAGTGTATTAAAGCTAAATTCTCCATGCTTCCTACTTTAAGTACTTTGTAAAAACAAGACAAGCCTGAGGCTCTAACAGCCTAATTGTGATAGAAAGGCTTAGTGTGCAGCGAGATCCTTGCCAGCTCTTGCCTGGTTTAGCACATCATGTTGTGTACTCCAACCTTCCAAGAGGTTAGTAGACACAAACCATGTTATTCTAGAGCAAGGTTTGGCTCTCTTTAGGCTTTGATGAGGACGATTGAATTGTGCATATGTTGGACTCTTAAGCTTGGTGTTGGTGTGCTTTGGTGCAGTGCACTGTCAGGCTTCAAATTCTAGATACAAGAGCAAATCCATCACAGAAATTGAAGTATCTTTGAATAAGACTCAGATAACCTATTAAATTCAATTTCTGGCTCACTTAAATTTTTTTGGGTGGTAAATCTAGAGCTGGAGGCAAACGGGATGTGAGCTTACAGACTTTTGTTTCCAACTATGAGACTCTGTAGAGCAGACTCTTAGAAGGAAAATTTCATTCAATATTTTCTTATTAAATTCTAATTAATGGATTTTTATGCAACATCTCAACACTGATAGAAGAAATGCTGGCACATAATGAAGTTTATTTAATAAGTAGCTTCTAAGTCTTGAAGGCTACTAGTTGTATCTAGAAAAGCTTCTATATTGTGTATACTGCTATCTTCTGCCTGTGCCCAAAATGTTGAGTTGTGGTTTGGACCACCTACAATTCTTTCAGCTCTGTAGGAACACACCAATAAAAAAAAAATCTCATTTTTATTTAAAGTTGCATTCTTTTTGATATAGTGTGTAGAAGTAATGAGAGCAAGTTCACTGTAGAGAACTGTCAACATTTTTCTGGGCCAGTTCAGCCCAGTTTCATAACTAACTGGGGCAGAGGGACCCATGCCCTGTGAGAGGGAGAAGAGGGTTAGGGAAAAGGTAAGGAGATGGGTCTAAAAACAAAATGGCAGAAGTGAGCTAACGGAAAGTGTTAATTTACTAAATATGACAGTGGAATGCAAGATAACACAATATAGTAAAATATAATTGGAATTGAAGCTAATTAAAAAAAAAAAAAAAAAAAAAAAAGAGAGAGAATGTCCAAAACCAAAAGCCTTACTCTAATGCAGAGACAAGTAGTAAAAGAAGGAGCAAATCTCATGACTTGTATGCCATTTTATCTTTGCCTCTAAACAGATCAGTAAAGTCTTTTGGGAGGTGTAATTCTTCTGAAAACCAGGAACCCAGAAGTATCAACAATCCATGGAATTGGAGCATTAACTCTTTAAATCGCAGTGCACAGCAAGATGTTATGATGTGGAATACTGGTAACAAGCCATAAAACCATGACAAGGACATAAGTTCTAAACTCACAATGTACAACCATAACTTCAAGCAGCTTTTTCTTCAACTACCTTTTCTAGACTGGATTTGTTCTGTTTTATCATTTTAGGATGTACTACTGCAATTTAAAACTATATGTGTATCTCATTCTACTGCAAAACTGTTGTTTCAGAGTCTGGGACAAAAAGTTTGCTTCCTTGACTGATGACACCCTCAGACACTTTTGAGAAGCATTCATTGACTTACCTTGTTTTTAAGGAAACAGTGTAATACAGTAGCTCTAAATTGTAAGTTGCCTTTGTACATGTAGAGGGAGACTTTGTCAGGAAAGCTACAATAGTAGATTTAGTACAATGGACAAGACCTAAATATGGAAAAAAAAAAATGGAAAAAATGCATTTTGCTAGTAAGTCTCAGTTCATGACATTTACATCATGGGTTTGCACTCCTTTACTATGGTTGAAATGAATTATTGTTTCCTTCCTTAACACTCTCTCTGCCCAGGGCAGAGGGGAATGAGCTGACACAACTGCACTTAATGAGCTTTTCTGAAGGTTTGAGAGCTAAGAAGTTGTAAAAGACTCTTAGATTATCTAACATGAGGTGTTGCTATTCTTCACTACCTGATCAGTAATGTTTTCACAGAAAAAAATGAGGGCACTCTGATGACTGAATATTGGTTCCTCCAGGAGAATGAGATTAGGTTCATTCACTGTCTGCTCTTGGGAGACAGAACGGTAGCTTTCGTTCTTTTTTATTATTATTTTCAGATGAACAACAACAACAAGACAATAAATAAATGAAGATGATAAATGTAATCTACTTTGATTTAGAATCAAAATTTTATGGTTTTCATTTGCAACTTGGTGGCTTTCAGTGGAAATCACAGGTACTTAGCAACTTCAGGTCTTTAGACTTGTGTCCCACCCTAGCTCCTCAGATTAGCAAATACTTGTACATCAGCTCTGCTTTTGCAAAATATGGGAGATACCTAAGAAGAACAATACATTACAGTTTGCAAATAAATTTAGAGTAGATTTGTAATCAAAATAATGCATACAAATGAAGAAAGCTGTTTTATTTTCTTTTTCTTCCCTCATCTCCAGATTCCTTCAATCAACTTAAAGGAAAAAAATCTCCTTTAAGTGACTTAGGTCCTCTGACAAAGGAGATGCATTAAGATTATAGGTGTAGTTTGTTCCCTTTGTGTTGTCTTGGCAAGCTAATGTCACAATGGTAGGTCACCTTCTTTCACTGCTGAGAAGAAATGAGGGATGCTTCTAGTATCAACAGGTATTCCTGCATGGTTGTTATCAGCTATAAAAAACAGTCTGTGGATTTCAGTAGAAAGAGAGGTGATTGTGCCTAGGGTTGAGTCTGAACTTTGTTTATTCCTCAGGAAAGGATCAGCTTTTGATTTTTGGACAGAAGTTTTTCCTTCATATTATCCACTCTTTGGAACTATTTGCTTGCGAAGGAAGGGGTGTACTCAAACATCAACACCCTTGCTTTGGGCATGAAGTGTAATAACACATCACTGTGCAGTTCAGCCTTAGTGCAATGGCCAAAATGTATAACTGTCCATACCTGGTGAAGCTACCCTGAGTTGGCAATGGTAAGAAACCTTATAGAGAAAGAAGACAGGATAACGAGCAGGCTTAACATGATCCATGACTGGCAAACAAATAGTTAGCTATAGTAGTAATGCTGCATGTAATTTATGCTAATGATGCTAAGTCATCAGTGTTGCTAGTGAAGTATATATATGCATGCATGTTAATCCTGACAATGCTGAAGTGAATTCATTAACAGCAATACAGTAGGGCAGCTGAAGTGCTGGGGTAGCATGGAATGAACAGATTTCAGAAAGTGTCTAATTCACTTGTTTTCCCTCAGCTGAATTGCTGTTGAATTAGGTGGACCATTGACTTGACTCAGTAGGGGGAATTTCTCATGAGGGGCTTGATTTGATTCACAGCAATGCTCGTTAAAGGAGCTTGTGGGTTACAGTGCCACACAGTAACTTGATTCTGGTATCTGTCGAAACCATGACTGGATCTGCCCACTGATCTGACCTTCTGGAGGATCTGAAAGGAATGTGATACCCTACTGAGCTACTACTGCTGTTAGTGTCTGTTGGTTTTTGAATTACAGTGAGTCACTCTGGAAAACTGTGGGGTTTCTGGTCTATCTAGGGAAAGCAATTGTAGGTACCCAGTGCTTAATATTGAAAAGAGGAAGGGTATTATTTGCAATTGGATTAATTTGTGGTGGAGTGTCAGTCGCTTCAGCAGCTAAAACTATTTGTGAACTCTGGCTGTGAATGCCCTCACTGATATCTCTTTTTCAAGTTTTACATGATCATTTGTGCAGTTATTTAAAGTGTAGAAAATGGAAGGCCAGGAGTGTTGGACAATTTACAGATTCACTTCACAAATCCTTTGTGAGAGATTACTGCCTTTTTATTGGAGACATCAGGGTGAAATAACACTAGCACCTCAATTCCTGCTGCTTATTCAGTACAACTTAGGTTAGATCATGAGTTACAGCTGCTGAGGTGGCAGACTCTCATCACTCCTATGCTGTGGAAGTGGAAAATTCCAAGAAAAAAAAAGAAGTAGAATTGACAGTAGAGGATGGTAAAAATCTGTCCCACGTAATTTTTGTTGGAGCTCCAGCAGTATGTGCCATAAACAGTGGAGTTGGTTCATCAGTCACATGCCTCTGTAAGGTCTTCCCTTCAGAAGGGAACAGTACTCGCTACCACAGAACTAAAGCATCTAGAAGGATGGAATGTGAAGGTCTCCTGTATCTGCTAACAAATTAATTTTGGTCATAGGCTACCAGACAGGAGTTACTAAAGATGTTGCTTGGGCTAGCTTGTAGGTGGGACTTCAGACTGAAGTTAATGTGCCAAATATGGTATGTAGTGCAGGTTTTTTTTTTTGTTTTTTTTGTTTTTTTTTTTTTTTCTGAGGAGATGGATGTAACATGATTCCTTGAGTGCAGGGCTGAAATTCAGTGTTGGTTTCAATTTATGCTTGAGCAGGTCTTATACAAGTGGGCTACTGTTGGAGCTCTAAGCTGTGTTCAGAAGTTATCCTTAAGATTGGGTGAAGGTGGCATAGGAAAGTTAGCTGATGTAAAGATCCTCGTGGTTTAAAACACTTTACTGTATTACATGTGTCTTGCAAGTTGCCATGGAGAAAGGGGATAAGCAAAGGGATGAAAAAGGAAGAAAAGGCAATAAAGAGGGCAAAAATGGAAGCCAAGACAAATAGCAGAGGCCTGACAGCAAGCCAGGAGTTCTCAGTGCCACAGACTCTGTGAGGAATTGCTAAAGACGCAATTCTACAAGTGAGGGCCCATGGGCTACAGCACGACCTGGATGCAAGCAAGGTACAGGTGATTTTACTTTTGCTGCCTGCCTCTTCCTGCGGTCTCTGTGCTGCTTTTTGTCACCAGCCTAGGTAAAGAGAGACTGAGCATCCAGGGCCAGTTCAAGGCTTGGGACAAGAGGCACCAGCGCCTGCTGGGCCAGGCAGGGCTCCTGCGTACCTGGAACTGCACAGTGAGGGGCTGACACCGAGGAGCAAACCACTCTTACAGACCGAGCGGAGGGGATGTGAATTTCCATGTCCCGCCCTGACCTCCGGCTCGCTCCGGGCAGTTATTAGCTGCCGCCTCGCGGTGGGCAGTATCCCGCCGAAATCCACTCCGTTGGGCCCATCGCAGGCGGCCGGGCCGCAGAGCGGAGGCGCGCTGCCCTCGGCAGCCCCGTGACGGCGCGCGGGGCGGGACTGAGACGCGGAGCCCGCCGGGGCAGCGTGGGAAGACTTCCGCCTCGGTACGGCGGGCGGCGCGGCAAGCAGACGAGCAACCTCGCTTGGGGACTTCCGCCTCAGTAGGTGTCATGGCGGCGGGGCGGGCTCCTCACGTGACGGCGCCCCGCGCGGCGCGCTCTCGCGTGCTACTCTCGCGGTATCTGCCGCCCCCCCCGCGCGCGTCCCCCGCTCGCTCTGGCCGCTCGCGCAGCTGCTCGGCTCTCGCTATATAAAGGGGCGAAGCGGGCAGAGCGGGCGGCTGGCGGCGGCGGCTGCAGCCCCAGGGCCGGCGAACGAGGCCGGGCCAGGCCGCGGGGCTGCCCGTGAGCCGGGGCGGGACGTGCGGGCTTAGGGGGGACGCAGCCGGGCAGGTTTATTGTTTTAGGGGCGACTCCCCCCGCGGTTGGGGGCGTCCCGGGGGGCTCGGGACATGGCGAGCTCGACTAACACAAACCCCGTGGTAAGGACCGGGCCGGGGGGCGAGGGGGGCCCCGCGGTCGGCGCGGGCGGAGGGGGCCGGCGGGGCTCGCCGCCCCCTCCCCCGCACCCCCGTCCCTCGGGCCGCCCCGGCCCCCTCCCCCCCGGCCCGCGGCGGGAAGGGGCGGCGGGGTCCGGGCCGCTCCCCGCGCGGCGGCGGCAGACAACTTGTGGCGCCCGACGCCGGGGCGGG